>NC_138883.1:127747367-128347367 GCF_965194825.1 Balaenoptera physalus
CACACAAAAACTACTAGAACTGATAAATGAATTCAGCAAGGTAGCAGGATACAAGATAAACATACAGAAACCTGTTGCATTTCTTTTACAACAAAATATCTGAAAGAGAAAGCAAAAAAATAATTCTGTTTAAAATTGCATCAAAAAAGATAAAATACCTAGAATAAACCTAACCAAGGAGGTGAAAGACCTATACGCTCTAAACTATGAAACATTAATAAAGGAAATCAAAGATGATTCAAGGAAATGGAAAGATATCCCATGCTCTTGGATTGGAAAAATTAATATTGTTAAAATGGCCATACTGCACAAAGCAATCTGCAGACTTAGTGCAATCCTTATCAAATTATCTATGACATTTTTCACAGAACTAGAACAAATAAAATCCTAAAATTTATATGGAGCCACAAAAGACCGAGAATTGCCAAAGCAATTCTGAAGAGAAAGAACAATGCTGGCAGCATAACCCTCCCAGACTTCAGACTATACTACAAAGCTACAGTAATCAAAACAATGTGGTATTGTCACAAAAACAGACATATGGATCAATGGAATAGAACAGAGAGCTCAGAAATAAACCCACACACCTTGGTCAATTAATCTTCGACAAAGGAGGCAAGAATATACAATGGGGAAAAGACAGTCCCTTCAGCAAGTGCTGTTGGGAAAGCTGGACAGCCACATGAAAATCAATGAAGTTAGAACACACCCTCACACCATACCCAAAAATAAACTCAAAATGGCTTAAAGACTTAAGTGTAAGACATGACACCACAAAACATTCTCTGACATGAATCGAACCAATGTTTTCTTTGGTCAGTCTCTCAAAGCAAAAGAAATAAAAGCAAAAATAAGCAAAGAGGACCTAATCAAACTTCTAAGAAATGTTTTTAGTACCTGTTTTATTCAGGGTTGGCATTTTAGACATGTGCTAGGAAGTACCCCTTTATGACACCCAAATGGGACCCCTTACCAGGTAACTTGTTGGGCATTTTAGAAATAAAAATTGGGTTTATTTTTCACAAGAGGGGCTGAAGTTTAAAAGGAATTTTGTACTATGTTAAATGTGGTTTTGAATGTCTAGCCCCAAAGATATTGACATCAAGAATTTTTTCCATTAAAATATAATTTATTTACTTTTTACCATGACGGGGTTTCTATATATATTTAAATTTTTCTGTATATTATGATGTTTTGATATCTTAAAAACACTTCCCGATTGGGCAGAAACTGCCTCTTCCAAGGTTAGCCAATTCTTAGAGATGGCAAGGGCCCCAGCCTGGAGCAGGCCTTTGAACATACAGACTATTCAATCCAGAGTCATACCTCCTCTATACAGCCCTTACACCCCAGCAGGCAATACTCTTCTGTTTTAATCATCCCAGGGCCTGGTACCAGGCCACTGGAGACCACCTGTATAGCTGAAAGCCCACAGGAATTATTCAAGCTAGCCAAACTAGCCAACCCGAGCTGTTTACCCTTCCCTGCTCTGCCTTTCCTTCAGAGACCCCAATTCAGATCACGGCCTAAGCACCCCTTCCCTTGCCCTGTCTTCTGTCTCCTGACCACCCTTATGTCTTTCCCATGTAGTCGGGCAAAGCGTGCCATACCTCCTGTCTTTAGGACCTGTGAGTAAATCAATTTTGTTTTCCTGAGCCTCTCCTCTTGTGGCTGCACCTGACTGACCATCACATAAACAAATACAAAAAGGCTGAGTAATATTCCATATGTATATACTATGTTTGGTTTACCCATTTATCCCTCCATGTGCACTTGGCTTGCTTCCTCCTTTTGGCTGTTGTGAATAATGCTGCTGTGAACATGTGTGTACAAATATATGTTTGAGTCCCTGATTTTAATTCTTTTGGGTATATAACCAGAAGTGGAATTGCTGGATTATAGGGTAGTTCTATTTTTTGTTTCTTTGAGGAACCACCATACTGTTTTCCATATTGCCTGCATTATTTTACATTCCCACCAGCAGTGTACAAGGTTTTCATTTTCTCCATGTCATTGCCAACACTTGTTTTTTTTCTGTTTTTTTTTAAAATAGTAGCCATCATAATGGATGTGAAGTGGTTTTGATTTGCATTTCCCTAATGACTAATAATGTTAAATGTCATTTCATGTGCTTATTGGTTATTTGTATGTCTCTTTAGAGAAATGTCTAAGTCCTTTACCCATTTTTAAATCAGGTTGTTTTGCTTATCTGTTGTTGAGTTGTGGGAGTTCTTTTTATTTTTTGGATATTAACCACTTATCAGACATATGATTTACAGATGTTTTCTCCCATAATGTGGGTTGCCTTTCCACTCTGTTAATTGTGTCCTTTGATGCACAGAAGTTTTTAATTTTGATGTAGTCCAGTTTATTTATTTTTTTCTTTTATTGCCTATGCTTTTGGTGTCATATACAAGAAATCATTTCCAAATCCAGTGTCATGAAGCTTTTCTCCTATGTTTTCTTCTAAGAGTTTTGTAGTTTCAAATCTTACCTTTAGGTTTCTGATCCATTTTGAGTTAATTTTTGTATATTGTGTAAGGGTTCAACTTCAGTTTTTTGCTTGTGGGTATCCAGTTTACCTAACACCATTTGTTGAAAATACGTTTTCCCCTTTGAATGGTCTTGGCATCCTTATTGAAGATCATTTGTCCAGGTTTAATCTGTAATCTTTGAACTGTAAACCTTGAGTCTCCTGTGGCCAATCTCTCTCCTGGGTACCACTGTCAGAGCCACTTTCCTAAAGGCTCCTTTTACTTTAGCATGACGATGCTTAAACGAGAATTTACTTAAAACAGTTTATTTCCCCCAAGTTTTGTGTGTGTGTGTGTGTGTATGTGTGTTTGTGTTTTCCAGACTCTTCTCTTAAAACCTTTATTATACTATTGCACTTAATACTCATTTGACACTTCCCACTTCAAGTTGTTAAGGCTTTACATCTGTAGGTCCTTTTTATTTAATGAGATTAAAATCCCTGGAAGCCTAAAGTCTAATAAATACCATGAAACAACCAGAAAAATCTCTTGCAAAAAGTAGGTCCTCAACTGATTGACTTAACACAGCCTTTGTATAACATTACCAAAGGTTATGCAGCACAACGTTTGGAGACAGAACACTTACTGAACCCAATTAAGTTGAAGAAAGATGCTACTTACTGTTCAGAGTAGTTAGCAAAGCTCAGCCTAAAATGAAGAATAGTCCTTTTATGAAATTTAAGCACTAAATACATAGTACTTAGAATTGTATTGTGGTGTTTTCCAAAATGCCAGCAGCTCTTTGAAGCTAACGTGACTTGGTTGCGCTGACAGATGTCAGAGTAGTTGGCTCCCGTTCATTGTCATTATTTTCATTTTCTTGGAGGTCCAGACAACATGGCTCAGGCTGCACACTGCTGGTTACATAATTGAACAACAGACTGTGAGCTTACAGGTGCCACTCATAGTTCCAAAAGTAGAGTGCAGAAGTCCACTTGTGAATGATTAGTTAGCAAAACTGGAGGAAGCTCGAAATAATTGCAGATGCGAACACCCTTGTTTCCATAGAAACACTCTGTGTTTATGTGCAAAGGTTCAGGAGTCTTGTTCATCTTCCTCTGGGGCAGAAATATTCTGAAATTGGTGTTCTTCTCCCCTTTATCAGTTGCTGAGTACTGGGGAAAGAGAGATGCCTCCTTTTCACTGGCACGGACCCCTGACTCAGAGGTGGCTGTCTCAGGAATCTCATTACTTGTCTCCCAAGTTCCATTTCTGCCAAGGAAAGGAAAAATGATTTTCTTTAAGGTTAAATGAGCCAATTTTACCTCTGATGCACGATGTTAGGTATTACAGTTTCTTGTTATATGAATTTTACTCCCTTATAGTTGGAACAGTAATTTCTTGACTTACTAAAGTGTTATTCTTTTTTGAGTTGTATGATTTGAAGTCTGTGATATGTGTGTGTGTGTTTCTTTAGGTAATAATGACACCAATAATCAGTATTTCTTAATCTCCTTTAGTGTATGTACTCTCCAGATCTTTGCTTTGAGTTGCAACCAGGTAATGGATAAATAACTTGAATTGTCCCTGATATTACTCATTACTTGGGTTTGATTTCTTAGCATAACTTTGACATTAAATTTCTTATGCAGTGTCTTATGTTTTATCGTTTTATGTTTTCTCTGCCATATAATCAGCTAAACAAATGTTATAGAGTATCTTTATGGTCCTCTATCACTGGCAACTTGCAGTGTATAAATATCCTGGTTTTTTAGAATTTATTAAATATGAGTAAGAATCTTTAATACTTTGAGAATTGTAACTACCTGGCAAATCCCAAAGAAAAATACACCCCTTTCCCACATGCCATTGAGCTGTTGGTGTGTGACTCAGAGGAAGTTGAGTAGCGCTTTCCTTGGTCTCTCTGGCACAGTGTATTAACACACATGTGTTTTCTCCACAGTAAAACCTACCGTAATTGATGTTGACATCTATGTTAACAGCATTGGTCCTGTGTCATCAATAAACATGGTAAGAAGCTATTTTCTTTTCTGATCTCACAGTCTTTGCATCAGTTCTTGCTTACATTCTCGTTGTGGGTTTCTGCCCGAGATTTATCATGCAAGTTTAAACTCAAAATTGACTTCTTAAATATGTAGTATTTATTGGAAGTTTAAACACTGAAAATGGTAAAACTCAAGGAGTAGAGATTGTGACACCAGCAGTGAGATGTTGCTCTAATGATTAAAAAGTATCTCATCCCCATCTTGTCCACAAGTGTGTTTACTGTGCGTAGATTTCCAGATGATGTTATTTGCAGCTGTGCAGTCATTGGCTATGTCTGACCTCATTTATACTAGGGATGAATATAAATGACAGCTTTTTTACTTTAGTTAATTTTTCAAGATCCAAAAGACCTGCCTTTCAGCATTTCGCAGGAAAGGATCTGAGATTACCTAGTTTATACTTCTGTCTCCCTGAGGGTAAATATCCTGCCTTTTTTTTAAACAGGGGAGAAAGTATGGGATCAAGTATATGTGTGATTTCTCCTAATAGAGAAAGGTGTTTTCACAGACTTACAAGCAAAGTGAGCTCCAGTAGTAACTATTTCTAGTGTAGAAGAAGGCCTTCCCTGTACAAAGTGCTTAGCTCTTAGGAAGGTGCTGGTATGTTGGCATCCACCAGTGTCAGGGTCTTCTCACGGGCGCCTCAGGCCGGGGTGGGCCTCCCTGAGCAGAATGTGAAGGATTCCAGGAGCAGGCACTTGCTTTGTGGGCCCGGTGATGCAGGAACCCCTAACGCTGGGGACTTCTTTGTGTTTCCCTGCTGCACAACGGCTCCTGGATTTGGGGGATGCTTGAGGCTGAGGGGGATTTGCAAAATGCCAACTTAAGAAGCCTTCCTTTCATTGCAGAGTTCTGTGGATGGAAATAATCCTTCCAAAATTAATAGCAAAATCCTTTCTTTTCATTGCCAGATATTAAAAGTGTTCATCTTTTCGTTGATGGTATAAAGGTTCCATGTGGGGCTAAAATTTATGGATCACTCACTTTAAAAAAAATCCCCTATGTCATCCATACACTGGAGATGGGCCACTAGCAAAGAGGTGAAGTGAATAAAAGAGGATTCACCCCACACAACCTATGGGCTGCAGATTGTGAAATGTAGACTGTGACTGTAATACTCCCTTTCCCTGATAAATAATTATTCAGTTGACCACACTGAGTAGTCACTTCTCAGTTTGTTTCTTATTTTGGAGTTTTATTTTCTTACACTAGTTCCACCATACTTTATTCAGACACTGATTTATGTCTCACACTAAAACAGAAGTGCCTCCATAGATACATAGTCACAAAATTGTTTTCGGAACAGTTGCTTGTATCTGCATATCTAGGGATTATCATGAACTCCTGTAACCTTGAGATCTCCTTTGTGCCCAGGATTAGGTTTTGCTGTTGGAATTGATAGACTTTTCTGCGTGAAAATCATAGGCTGCAGAGGAGGCTAAAAGTAAGTAACAGTCCCCACAGGGTGATAAGGACTCTGCTAATGGCTGGCACCCCCTCAGGAAGGCCCACTGCAGTTGGGATAGATTTCTCTGATGACGTCTTCTCAGTCTGGGATGAGGCCGATAGGCAGGGGTCTGCCAGGTGGGACAGGTAGGAAGGTCCCCAGTAAAAGGCAGGATGGCAGGTATGTGACACAACTGGGGACTGAGGGTCTGATGTGCTGTTTGAAGACCATGTGGGTGGGCGGGGCTGGGGGCACTGTGGACCTGCAGAGACTGAGGCTCTGAGGCCATGTGTGGTGAAGAGTCAGCTTCACCCTCAGCTCTGCCCCAGACAGACCCTGCTCTGGGGAGTGTGCAGACCCTTCCATCTGAGTATGTGCAGGTCCGACTTCACGAGAGATTAGTTCACATCCAGATTCATAAATAAACCATCATGGTACCCAGAGAGCCAGAGCAAAGGTAGATTCATGTTCCCGGAGGAGGGAATGTGCAGCACTCCTGAGAGAGGTTTCAGAGGCCTCAGGGTGTCAAGGGCTTCCGAGTTGCTTTTTTTTTAATTTAAATGTTTATTTGTAAAAACATTTTTTTTAGGTTCACAGCAAAAGTCAGAGGAAGGTACAGACATTCCTCATATACTCCATGCCCCGACTCATGCATGGCCTCCCCAACTATCAACACTGCCTCCAGAGGGGAACATTTGTTATAGTCAGTGAACCCATGTTGACATGTCATCGTCACCCAAAGTCCACAGTTTGAACTAGGATTCACTCTTGGTGTTGTACATCTGTGGATTTGGACAAATATGTAACGACGTGTTTCAACCATTACAGAATCATACAGAGTAGTTCCACTGCCCTAAAAATTCTCTCTGTGTCTGCTTCCTGAAGGATGAGTAGTTCCAGCCTTTGTGTTCCTAGCACTTTGCTTGGAAGTCAGAATGATAAAGGGCTTCTTCTCCCATTGCTGAGTACATCACACATACCCACTATATCTATGAAACCAAATGACACAGTTTCAAAAGAATTGTAAAGGGCTCTAAAGTGGACCGCATGAAAAAAAAGCAATTCAAAAGTAGAGAACTGAGTGTTTAAGTGGGAATTGAAGATTGAGTCAGCAATAATAATTTAAAAAATGAGAGACTAAAACAATCAAATTAAAAAACATTATGGGAGAAAGGCACAATTTAGAGATGTGTATGGGATTTAAGGATGTAAATTTTTATTGCGGTTTTGATGATAAGCTAAAGCCTGATAAAGTTATGGCTTTTCCCCCCTAAATATTCATTTAACAATCAAGGAAAGAGAGAAAACCACAATTTCCTCATCCCCCTCCTCTCCTCCCTCCCACTTTTCTGCTTCTTTTATTGAGATTATTCATACTGAAGTTTCAGTTTCAGACATTCTCCCTGAAAAATAAATGAAGATGCATTTCAATCTCTTGTTTAACAGATTGATTTTCATTGTCTTGTCTCTCTTGGAGTTGTTTGTGCTTTTTCTAGTTATAGAGGAGATTAGAAATGGTTCAGATGGGTTGAAGAGAATCTTTTTTTACAAAGCCTCAATCACATACTCTGTCTTTGTCATTATAACATATCTAAATGTGCACAGTTCCTCACAGAAATTACCCATCATTTGTTTCAGGCCTTGTATGGAAGCTGCATACAAGGGAGCTTGAGTTTATTTTTGAGAATATTCACTGTAAGAAACCTTTTAGTAATGGAACAAAGAAAACTAATGCTTTGATACCTATTCTCTGCTATCAGTCTGTCTCATTTGATCTTCATGAGATCATGGTAGAGAAGATACTGCCTTTCCCACTTATTTGTGAGGAGTGAGCTTGAGCTGATGGGGATGGAGACCCCAGAGCAGTGGTTCTGACTCTAGCCCACTGCATTTCTGTGGTCATCAGGAGCACGCGGCAGCAGCACCTATAGAGCTATAGCTCTTACTTGGAACTTGAGATGAAAAGGGCTCAAGGGTGAGTCTAATGCTAGGATCGTTTTCCTTTTATTAAAAAAAATTAATAAACCTTATTTTTTAGAGCAGTTTAAAATTTTTTCCCAGCTTTGTTGAGATACAGTTGGCATATAACATTATGTAAGTTTAAGGTGATTGGATATATATATCCAGTATACTGCGAAATGATTAAAACAATAGGGTTAGTTAACACTTTCATTGCCCTACATAGTCCTTTTTTGTGTGGGTGTTGAGAACTTTTAAGACCTACTCACTTAGCAACTATCAAGTATATAATACTGTATTGTTAACTATAGTCACCATGCTGTACATTATATCCCTGGAACTTATTTATCTTAATACTAGAAATTTGTACCCTTTGACTAACATTTATGCATAAGTACCCCTGCCCCCCCCTCCCTGGAAACCACCAATCTACTCTGTTCCTGTGATTTCTGGTTTTTAAGATTCTACATGTAAGTAAGATCATACAGTATTTGTCTTACTCTTTCTGACTTATTTAATATAGCATAATTTTAAATTTACAGAAAAAGTGAGTAGAAATCACAGAGTTATCATATACCTCTAAACACACACCCACACACACACTCACTCTCTCTCTCTTTCTCTCTCTCCTCGTATTATTAACATCTTGCATTAGTGTGGTACATTCGTTATGAGTGATGAACGGATATTGACACATTATTATTAGCTGAAGTTTATAGTTTACATTAGGGTTTACTTTTGGTGTTGTACATTCTATGGGTTTTCACAAATATATTTTGACATGTATAATGTACTCACCATTATTTTATCATACAGAGTATTTTCACTGCCTTAAAAATCCTCTGTGTTTTGCCTCTTCATCCCTACCCTCCAAGCCCTGGCAACCACTGATCTTTTCACTGTCTTCATAGTTTTGTCTTTTCTAGAAAGTCATATTTGGAATCCTCAGTATGTAGCCTTCTAAGACTGGCTTCTTTCCCTTTGCTTTTAAAAGAACTGGTATAAGT
Organism: Balaenoptera physalus; assembly: GCF_965194825.1. Taxonomy (NCBI): domain Eukaryota; kingdom Metazoa; phylum Chordata; class Mammalia; order Artiodactyla; family Balaenopteridae; genus Balaenoptera; species Balaenoptera physalus. The sequence goes on from NC_138883.1 coordinate 127,756,321, forward strand.
CATCTGAGGATATCTAAGACTTGCAGTGATTGAGTCAACACGATGTGACTGTAACAGCTGGTTGTGATGCTGTGTTACCCAGAAATTAAGGGGGCGGCTGTGTAGATCATAGGGACGGGTTAAAAATCATTAGTATATGCTCCATTATATGATCCATAGCCAAAAGTATAAAACTTGTAGTATGGCATGCAGCCAGGAGGGGCATGGGGGAACATGGGGGCCCGTGAAGCTCGCTGTGACATCTGTGAACCTCATCCCTGCTCCTCTCACTTTTGGCTGCAGTTTTGAGACATGAAGTCAACGACCATGTGGAATCACAGAAGGTCAGGAGGGAAGAAAGTAAATTCCATTCCAAGAAATCTATTACCGCTGGAGGATGTCCATTGCTTTGTAAAACTTTTCTGAAGGCACCTAAGCTCAGGAAAGTCCAAAAGAAGTGAAGGCTGGAGCACTGCGGTGCCACCCTTGTTTTGGTCTTCTTTGCATTTATGCTGCTTAAGATTCATCACAGTTTTTGCATCTACAGTTTGATATCCTTCAACAGTTTAGCAATAATATTGGTCATTATTTTTTAAATATTGCTCTGCACCATTCTCTCTCTCTTTTCACGTCCTAGGAGTCCAATCCTGTGAATGTTAAACACTTCTCCCAAGTCCCATTTGTCCCTTATGCTTGTAGTTTTATTTACATCCCTTTGCTCTCCATGCTTCAATCAGTGGAAACCTTCCAACCTACTTTGTAGCATCCTAAGTTGCTGCTCATGTGTCTGTTATCTGTTAAAGCCATCTGTTGAATTCTTTTTTTAAAAAAAATATTTATTTTATTTATTTTAAAAAATATTTATTTATTTATTTGGCTGTGCTGGGTCTTAGTTGAGGCTTGCGGGATCTTTTTTTAGTTGTGGCATGTGGGATCTTTTTAGTTGCAGCATATGGGATCTAGTTCCCTGACCAGGGATTGAACCCAGGCCCCCTGCATTGGGAGTGCAGAGTCTTAGCCACAGGACCACCTGGGAAGTCCCAGCCATCTGCTGAATTCTTCATTTCAGTTAATGTAGTTTTCATTTCTACTATTTTAATTTGACAGTTTCTAATAGATGTAGTGTCTCTGGTGACATTCTCCATCTTGCAGTCTTTTTTTTGAACACGTTAATCATTAATTTCTAGGCTGATAGCTGCAGTATCTGGCCATCTGTGGTATCATTTCTATTGTCTCCTTTGTTGCTTGGTCCCATGTTTTGGTCTGCCTGGTAATTTTTTTTTTTTTAGAACTATTTGGTCACATTTTTTTTTTTTTTAGCTGCATCGGTTCTTAATTGCGGCATGTGGGATCTTCGTTGAGGCATGTGGGATCTTTCATTGTGGCACGTGGTCTCTTCATCGCGGTGTGCGGGCTTCTCTCTTGTTGTGGCATGCAAGTTTTCTCACTCTAGTTGTGGCACACAGGCTCCAGGGCGCGTGGGCTCTGTAGTTGTCTGCCTGGTAATTTTGATTATGTGCGAAAGTTGTAGAGGCTTCACGCAACGTTCCCTCTCGTGTCTGGAGGTCAGAGCTGGTGTAGGGGCTGCTCTGCTGTCTTGCTGAGGCTCAGCTGGGCTCTGGTCCCCACCACCCCAGTCTTGGGGATAGCTCCGCAGGAGTCCCACCTGAGGGCTTGAGATGCTTCCCAAGGCAACTCCAAAGTGGTCCAAAACTCTAATTTTTATATTTCGGACAGCATAAAATGGCTGAAAATTCTGCTCTTTTTAAAGCCATTTTTATGACTGCTTTATCACCTCTTCCCTGTGTAGATTAGTCTGTAAATGTGTTGAGGGAAAAACTGTGTGCTGTCTGGCTCATTTCCTCATCATTCTGTCTCTCTAAAGCCTCACCCCTCATGGTAGGGCTCCTTGGCTGCCCCAGACTCTGGTTATGCCTCGGCTCTGCCGGGTCCCTCACTCCTAGCAGCCACTCCCCACCAGCTCCTGCACATGGAGGCCAACAGGAGGTAAATTCTGGGGAGAGAGGGCATGTGCGAAGTGCAGTCTACCTGCTGACCCTGCCTTCTTGGTGTTGGGCCTCTTAAATCAGTTTTTAAATGTGTATTTTATCCAGGTTTTCTATTTGTTCTTAGTGAGAGTGTTGATCTAGGACAAGCTTTCCCATCACAGCCACACACCTTTGATTTAAAATTTTAAGTTTAGGCAGAATAAGTTTGATTTCTAACAGTTGGCAAGGAAATAATTTGGAGCCAAGAGTTAAGCCCTATGAAACTTTACTGTGCGATTTTCTTCTTGCTTCAGTAACCTTCCCAGATGTCTTCAGATTAGTGAGAAGGGAGGGCTTTCTGAAGTCCATTCTGTCCAGGTTTTCATATAAATAATGACTCTTTGAGGGAAATTAAAGGGAATTAATGATGTATTTCTTCTGGCAGCATTAGCTTTAGAGGAACAGAGCCATGGTCTGTTTGTTGTTGGTTGTTTAAGAGGATGGTCTTGTACGTAGTTTTAATATCCTTTTAAGAAATGAAAAACAATATTTATATTTATATATATTTATAAAGCGTGTGTGTTTGACATTTGGTTCATCACTAGACATAAAGCCCTTTCCAGTGTAACAACAGTAGAAATAATAATGATGGTATATAAAATATACATATTATTAAATAAATCAATAGAATATTGGAAGAGCCACATGGCATAAATGGGAAAGATTTCTGGAATTTTAAAAAAATCTCCAAGAATGAGAAAGAAGATGGCATTTAAAGGCCATACTTTGCTAGTATTTTGTTGAGGATTTTTGCATCTATGTTCATCAGTGATATTGGCCTGTAGTTTTCTTTGTGACATCTTTGTCTGGTTTTGATATCAGGCTGATGGTGGCCTCATAGAATGAGTTAGGGAGTGTTCCTCCCTCTGCTATATTTTGGAAGAGTTTGAGAAGGATAGGTGTTAGCTCACCTCTAAATGTTTGATATAATTCACCTGTGAAGCCATCTGGTCCTCGGCTTTTGTTTCTTGGAAGATTTTTAATCACAGTTTCAATTTCAGTGCTTGTGGTTGGTCTGTTTATATTTTCTATTTCTTCCTGGTTCAGTCTCGGAAGGTGGTGCTTTTCTAAGAATTTGTCCATTTCTTCCAAGTTGTCCATTTTATTGGTGTGCAGTTGCTTGTAATAATCTCTCATGATCCTTTGTATTTCTGCAGTGTCAGTTGTTACTTCTCCTTTTTCATTTCTAATTCTATTGATTTGAGTCTTCTCTCTTTTTCTCTGATGAGCCTGGATAATGGTTTATCAATTTTATTTATCTTCTCAAAGAACCAGCTTTTAGTTTTATTGATCTTTGCTATTGTTTCCTTCATTTCTTTTTCATTTATTTCTGATCTGATCTTTATGATTTCTTTCCTTCTGCTAACTTTGGGGTTTTTTGTTCTTCTTTCTCTGGTCTTATTGCTTTAGGTGTAAGGTTAGGTTGTTTATTTGAGATGTTTCTTGTTTCTTGAGGTAGGATTGTATTGCTATAAACTTCCCTCTTACAACTACTTTTGCTGCATGCCATAGATTTTGGGTCATCGTGTTTTCATTGTCATTTGATTCTAGGTATTTTTTGATTTCCTCTTTGAATTCTTCAATGATCTCTTGGTTATTTAGTAGTGTATTGTTTAGCCTCCATGTGTTTGTATCTTTTACAGTTTTTATCCTGTAATTGATATGTAGTATCATAGCGTTGTGGTCGGAAAAGATACTTGATACAATTTCAATTTTCTTAAATTAACCGAGGCTTGATTTGTGACCCAAGATATGATCTATCCTGGAGAATGTTCCATGAGCACATGAGAAGAAAGTGTATTCTGTTGTTTTGGGATGGAATGTCCTATAAATATTAATTAAGTCCATCTTGTTTAATGTATCATTTAAAGCTTGTGTTTCCTTATCTATTTTCATTTTGGATGATCTGTCCTTTGGTGAAAAAGGGTGTTAAAGTCCCCTACTATGATTGTATTACTGTTAATTTCCACTTTTATGGCTGTTAGCATATGTGCTTGCCTTATGTGCTGAGGTGCTCCTATGTTGGGTGCATAAATATTTACAATTGTCATATCTTCTTCTTGGATTGATCCCTTGATCATTATGGAGTGTCCTTCTTTGTCTCTTGTAATAGTCTTTATTTTAAAGTCTATTTTGTCTGATATGAGAATTGCTACTCCAGCTTTCTTTTGATTTCCATTTGCATGGAATATCTTTTTCCATCCCCTCACTTTCAGTCTGTATGTGTCCCTAGGTCTGAAGTGGGTCTCTTGTAGACAGCATATATATGGGTCTTGTTTTTGTACCCATTCAGGCAGTCTGTGTCTTTTGGTGGGAGCATTTAATCCATTTACATTTAAGGTAATTATTGATATGTATGTTCCTATTCCCATTTTCTTAAATGTTTTGGGTTTGTTATTGTAGGTGTTTTCCTTCTCTTGTGTTTCTTGCCTAGAGAAGTTCCTTTAGCATTTGTTATAAAGCTGGTTTGGTGGTGCTGAACTCTCTTAACTTCTGCTAGTCTGTAAAGGTTTTAATTTCTCCATCAAATCTGAATGAGATCCTTGCTGGGTAGAGTAATCGTGGTTGTAGGATTTTCCCTTTCATCAATTTAAATGTGTCCTGCCACTCCCTTCTGGCTTGCAGAGTTTCTGGTGAAAGATCAGCTGTTAACCTTATGGGGATTCCCTTGTATGTTATTTGTTGTTTTTCCCTTGCTGCTTTTAATATTTTTTCTTTGTATTTAATTTTTGATAGTTTGATTAATAACTGTCTTGGCGTGTTTCTCCTTGGATTTATCCTGTATGGGACTCTCTGTGCTTCCTGGTCTTTAACTATTTCTGTTCCCATATTAGGCAAGTTTTCAACTATAATGTCTTCAAATATTTTCTCAGTCCCTTTCTTTTTCTCTTCTTCTTCTGGGACCCCTATAATTCGAATATTGTTGTGTTTAATGTTGTCCCAGAGGTCTCTGAGACTGTCCTCAGTTCTTTTCATTCTTTTTTCTTTATTCTGCTCTGCAGTAGTTATTTCCACTATTTTATCTTCCAGGTCACTTATCCGTTCTTCTGCCTCAGTTATTCTGCTATTGATCCCTTCTAGAGAATTTTAAATTTCATTTATTGTGTTGTTCATCACTGTTTGTTTGCTCTTTAGTTCTTCTAGGTCCTTGTTAAACGTTTCTTGTATTTTCTCCATTCTATTTCCAAGAGTTTGGATCATCTTTACTATCATTACTCTGAATTCTTTTTCTGGGAGACTGCCTATTTCCTCTTCATTTGTTAGGTCTGGTGGGTTTTTTTCCTTGCTCCTTCATCTGCTGTGTGTTTCTCTGTTTTCTCATTTTGCTCATCTTACTGTTTTTGGGGGTCTCTGTTTTGCCCGCTGCAAGTTCGTAGCTCCCATTTTTTTGGGGGTCAGCCCCCAGTGGCTAAGGTTGGTTCAGTGGGTTGTTTATGCTTCCTGGTGGAGGGGACTGGTCCCTGTGTTCTGGTGGATGAGGCTGGATCTTGTCTTTCTGGTGGGCAGGACCGCATCCGGTGATGTGTTTTGGGGTGTCTTTGACCTTATTATGATTTTAGGCAGCTTCTTTTCTAATGGGTGGGGTTATGTTCCTGTCTTGCTAGTTGTTTGGCCTATAGTGTCCAGCAGTGTAGCTTGCTGGTCATTGAGTTGAGCTGGGTCATAACATTGAGACGGAGATCTGTGGGAGAGCTTTTGCTGTTTGATATTACGTGGAGCCGGTAGGTCTCCGGTGACCAATGTCCTGAACTCAGCTCTCCCACCTCAGAGGCACAGGCCTGATGCCTGGCTGGAGTTTCAAGACTCTCTCAGCCACAAGGCTCAGAAGAAAAGGGAGAAAAAAAAGAAAGAAAGAAAGAAAGAAGAAGAAGAATAAAATAAAAGTTATTAAAATAGGAAATTTTTAAAAATTATTAAAAATAAAAAAATTAAAAAGTAATAAAAAATTTTTAAAAAGAAAGAAGAGAGCAACCAAAGCTAAAACCAAATCCACCAGTGATAACAAGCACTAAAAACTATACTTAAAAGAAGAAAAAAAAAAGGACAGAGAGAACCCTAGGATAAATGGTAAAAGCAAAGCTACACAGACAAAATCACACAATGAAGCATACACATACACACTCACAAAAAGAGAAAAAGGAAAATAATATATATATATCTATATATAAAAAAAAAGGAAGAGAGCAACCAAATCAATAAACAAATCTACCAATGATAAACTCTACTCAACTAAGATAAACATAAAAGCAGAAATAAATTAGATACAGAAAGCAAACCCGAACTCTACAGTTGCTCCCAAAGTCCACTGCCTCAATTTTGGGATGATTCTTTGTCTATTCAAGTATTCCAGAGTTGCAGGGTACATGAAGTTGATTGTGGAGTTTTATTCCGCTGCTCCTGAGGCTGCTGGGAGAGATTTCCCTTTCTCCTCTTTGTTTGCACAGCTCCTGGGGTTCAGCTTTGGATTTGGCCCCGCCTCTGTGTGTAGGTCGCCTGAAGGTGTCTGTTCTTCGCTTAGCCAGGACTGGGATAAAATAGCAGCTGATTAGGGGGCTCTGGCTCACTCAGGCCAGGGGGAGGGAGGGGTATGGAATGTGGGGTGACCCTGCGGCGGCAGAGGCCAGCATAACATTGGAATGCCCTGAGGTGCATTGTGTGTTCTCACGGGGAAGTTGTCCCTGGATCACGGGAACCTGGCAGTGGCAGGCTGCACAGGATCCCAGGAAGGGCAGTGTGAATAGTGACCTGTGCTTGCACACAGGCTTCTGGTGGCTGCAGCAGCAGCCTTAGCATTTCATGCCCGTCTTTGGGGTCTGCACTGATAGCCGTGGCTCGTGCCCGTCTCTGGAGCTCATTTAGGCGGTGCTCTGAATCCCCTCTCCTTGCACACCCCAAAATGATGGTCTCTTGACTCTTAGGCAGTTCCAGACTTTTTCCTGGACTCCCTCCCAGCTAGCTGTGGCACACTAGCCCCCTTCAGGCTGTCTTCACACAGCCAACCCCAGTCCTCTCCCTGGGGTCTGACCTCTGAAGCCCGACCCTCAGCTCCCAGCCCCCACCTGCCCTAGCTGCTCAGTTGACAAGCCTCTCAGGCTGGTGATTGCTGGTTGGCACTGATCCTCTGTGTGGGAATCTCTCCGCTTTGCCCTCTGCACCCCTTTTGCTGCGCTGTCCTCCGTGGCTCTGAAGCTTCCCCCCACGCACCCCCCGTCTCCACCAGTGAAGGGGCTTCCTAGTGTGTGGAAACTTTTTCTCCTTCACAGCTCCCTCCCAGAGGTGCAGGTCCTGTCCCTATTCTTTTGTCTCTGTTTTTTCTTTTTTCTTTTGCCCTACCCTGGAACGTGGGGAGTTTCTTGCCTTTTGGGAAGTCTGAGGTCTTCTGCCAGCATTCAGTAGGTGTTCTGTAGGAGTTGTTCCACATGTAGATGTATTTCTGATGTATTTGTGGGGAGGAAGGTGATCTCCATGTCTTACTCCTCTGCCGTCTTGAAGGTCCCTCCCAAAACCAGTGCATTTTAAACTTATACCATATGTCCTCTTTTCTTTGTCCTCCTGTGTCTTGAAGCTTTTCACTACTTTATACAAAATGTCATTAGATATGCTGACTGGTAGGATGGGGCATTCATGTCCCTTTGCGAATGGATGTGAACTTTTCAGCAATTTAAGAACAGTGAGTCATCTCTAGTAATAAAACTTCTCTCCTTTGTCAGCTGTGATCTTGCACACCAACTCCTTCAAATGTATGAGTAGCTTATTTTTCTTTTCATTTTAAACTTCTCCATTTCTGCTGGTTATTTCCCAATTGATATCCCTCATTCTTCAGAGTATGGGCTACATTATGGACCTCTGAAAAGAGCACTGTCTTTAAGTTTAGTGTAAAAACATTTTCTGAAAGGGAGGGCTCCCTGCCCCTGCCAACTCAAATTCATATGTTGAAGTATTTTCCCCAGTACATTAGAATGTGAACTTATTTGGAAATAGAGTCATTGCAGTGTAATTAGTTAAGATGAGGTCATACTGGAGAGGGTGGCCCTAATCTGATATGACTGGTGTCTTTATGAAAAGGGCAAGTTTGGAGGCAGACATGTACACAAGGAGAACACCATGTGAAGATGAAGGCAGAGATCTACAAGTCAAGAAATGCCAAAGATGGCCAGCACACCAGCAGCAGTTGGGAGAGAGGCCAGGACTAGATTTTCCCTCATGGCCCTCAGATGGAGCCAACCCTGCTGACATCTTAATGTTTAGCTTCCAGCCTCCAGGCTGTGAGATAATACATTTCTGTTGTTTGCACCACCCGGTTTGGGGTACTTCATTATGATAGCCCTAGCAACCTAACATAGGGCCTGTCCCCTACTTTGCAGGTTCTGGTCATTTATTTATTGTCACTTTTCATGTGACCCTGACCTGATGCTGGATGCAACTCACCCTACCACGCTTGCCTTTTCTCAGGACTCAGTGGCATAGCAGGCTCTGCATGCAGGTTGGGGACTCACTCCCTCTTCATCCAGCTGCTCTGCTAGTTAGGTTATGTTTCACACTGTCTCACTAGTCTCAGAACACCCCGACAACTGAGGGATTCCTGTTCTGCTTGAAAGCGAGAACATGAAACCCACTCACAGAGAGTGAATGGAAGCAGAACTTGAATCCAAGTCTGATTCCCAGGGGTATGAGCGCTGCTTTATGAATTTCCCCCACTATTTACTTGTTCTGAAAGGGCCAAGCTGGATCCTGTAACCAGGCTGGCAGCTGTTCTCAGCTCCTGGACAGTGAGGCTCCCTAAGTGGGTATGGGAGGGTGTCAAGGGGGGGACAGTGGACAGGACCCAGGGCTGGGAAGGCCTAATGCAGAAGAGAAAGGGGTGCTCCCTCCCAGCAGGCACCCACTGGGTCATGTCCTTCTGACCAGTGCACCTCATGTCATGACCACGGGTTGTGAATCCCAAAGCAAGATGAGCGCCATGTGCATAAAAAGATGGGTCATCATCACTAATTATTAGAGAAATTTAAATCAAAACTACAATGAGGTATCACCTCACACCAGTCAGAATGACCATCATTAAAAAGTCTACAAATAACAAATGCTGGAGAGGGTGTGGAGAAAAGGGAACACTCCTACACTGTTGGTAGGAATGTATATTGGTATAGCCACTATGGAGAACAATATAGAGGTTCCTCAAAAAACTAAAAGTAGAGTTGCCATATGATCCAGCAATCTCACTCTTGGGCATATATCCAGACAAAACTCTAACTCAAAAAAATACATGCACCTCTATGTTCATAGCAGCCCCATTTACAAGAGCCAAGACATGGAAGCAACAGATGTCTGTCGACAGATGAATGGATAAAGAAGATGTCGTACATATATACAATGGAATATTACTCAGCCATAAAAAAAGAATGAAGTAATGCCATTTACAGCAACATGGGTGGACCTAGAGATTATCATACTAAGTGAAGTCAGAAAGAGAAAGACAAATACCATATGATATCACTTACATGTGGAATCTAAAATACGACAAAAAAGAACTTATCAACGAAACAGAAATAGACTCACAGACATAAAGAACAGACTTGTGGTTGCCAAGGCGGAGGGGGGATGGGGAGGGTTGAATTGGGAGTTTGGGGTTAGCAGATGCAAACTATTATATATAGAATGGATAAGCAACAGGGTCCTACTGTGTAGCACAGGGAAATATATTCAATATCCTGTAATAAACCATAATGAAAAAGAATATGAAAAAGAATATATATATATGAATCATTTTGCTGTACAGCAGAAATTAACACAATGTAAATCAACTATACCTCAATAAAACAAATTAAAAAAAAGATGAGCGCCACATATTATGGCACCCCCATAACTGCTGTGGCTGGGACACCTCCTCATGAGTGATAACCACTTGTTTTCAGATCTGTCTCCCCAGTGAGACTCGTAAGTCCCTGAGGGCACAGCTCTGTGTTCTCTCATCCCCTGACCTACCACAGATGTATGACTCAGAGCAGGCTTCCAGTCAAGGCCTGGGGTGGTGAGGACAAATGGGGAGGGAATGGAGAAATCTGAGAAGCAGCTTCACAGAATTGGGTGGGGAATATTTAGGGATGGGGATCCTGGGGGGCAGGGCCTTTAATATCTGGTTCTCTACCACATCCTAGTGACTGAACAGTGCTGGGCACAGAACATTACATGCCCGTGTTGACTGGACATGCACACTTTTATTCTTTGATTCAGGTTTGAGAGGCCCAGAGTCATAGGATGCTTTCTCACTTTTGTGCCTATTTTTCCTTCCAGTTTTGTTGAGATATAATTGACATACAGCACTGTATAAGTGTAAGGTGTACAACATAATGATTTGACTTACGTACATCATGGAATGTTTATGACAGTAAGTTTAGTGAACATCCATCTTCTCATACACATACAACATTAAAGGAAAATAAACAAAAAGGTTTTCCTGTGATGAGAACTCTTAGAATGTAGTTTCTCAGCAACTTTCATATATAACTTACAGCAGTGTTAATTATATTAATCATGTTGTACATTACATCGCTAATACTTACTTATAACTGGAAGTTTGTACCTTTGATCCAATTCTCCCTTTCCCCACCCCCCACCTCTAGTAACCAGAGATCTGATCTCTTTTCTATGAGTTTGTTTGTTTCTTTTTGAAGTATAATTGACTTACAATACTATGTTAGTTCCTATTATACAACCTAGTGATTTGATATTTCTATACCTTACAAAATGATCACCACGATAAGTCTAGTTACTGGCACAATACATAAGAATTAAATTATTATTGACTATATTCCCCACACTGTACATTTCATCCCTGTGATTCATTTATCTTGTATGTGGAAGTTTGTACCTCTCAATCTCCCTCACCTATTTCCCTCATCCCCCCAACCCCCTCCCCTCTGGTAACCACCTGTTTGCTCTCTGTGTCTATGACTCTGCTTCTGTTTTGTTATGTTAGTTCATTTCCTTTGCTTTTTGAATTCCACATATAAGTGAAATCATATTTGTCTTTCTCTCTTTGACTTATTTCATTTAGCATAATATCTTCTAAGTCCATCCATGCTGTCACAAATGTCAAGATTTCATTCTTTTTAGAATAAGAGAAATAAGGTTATTTGGGGTTTTGTGTTTCCATACAAATTGTAGAATCATTTGTTCTAGTTCTGTGAACAATGCCATTGGTATTTTAATAGTGATTGCATTGACTCTGTAGATTGCCTTGGGTAGTATAGTCATTTTAGAAATACTAATTCTTCCAATCCATGAACATGGTATATCTTTTTATTATTTTGTGTCATCTTCAGTTTTTTAAATCAGTGTCTCATAGTTTTCCAAGTACAGGTCTTCTACCTCCTTGGTTATATTTTTTCCTAGATACCTTATTCTTTTTGATGCAGTTGTAAATGGGATTGTTTTCTTAATTTCTCTTTCTGATAGATTGTTGTTAGTGTATAGAAACATGACAGATTTCTGTATACTGCCATTTACTGAATTCATTGTTGAATTTTAATAGTTTTTTGGTGATGTCTTTAGGATTTTCAGTATATAGTATCATGTCCTCTTCAAACAGTGACAGTTTTACTTCTTCCTTTCCAATTTGGATTCCTTTCATTTCTTTTTCCCGTCTGATTGTTGTGGCTAGGACTTCCAGTACTACATTGAATAGAAGTGTGAGACTGGGCATCCTCGTCTTGTTCCTAATCTTAGAGGAAATATTTTCAGCTTTTCACTCTTGAGTACAATGTTGGCTGTAGGTTTGTTATATAGACCTTTATTATGTTGAGGTATGTTCCCTCTATACCCACATTGTTGGGAATTTTATGGTGAATGGGTGTTGAATTTTGTCAAATGCTTTTCCTGCATCTATTGAGATGATCATATGATTTTTATTCTTCAGTTTGTTAGTGTGGTGTGTTACATTGTTTGATTTAAGAATGTTGTCTCCAGGGGGTTAATCCCACTTGATCATGGTCTGTGATCCCTTTAAAGTAATGCTGAATTGGGTTTGCTAATATTTTGTTGAGGATTTTTGCATATGTTCATCAGCAATATTGGCCTGTAATTTTCTTTTTGTGGTTCTTTGTCTGTTTTGGTATCATGGTGATGGCTTGTGTCATAGAAGGAGTTTGGAAGTGTTCCTTCCTCTTAAATTTTGTGGAATAGTTTGAGAAAGCTGTTAACTCTTCTTGAAATATGTGGTAGAATTTACCTGTGAAGCCATCTGGTCCTGGACTTTAGTTTGTTGGGAGTGTTTTTAATTACTGATTCAATATCATTACTGGTAATTGGTCTGTTTATATTTTCTATTTCTTGCTATTCAGTCTTGGGTGATTGTACATTTCTGGGAATTTATCCAATTTTTCCTAGGTTGTCCATTTTATTGGCATATAATTGTTTGTAGTAATTTCTTATGATCCTTTGTATTTCTGTGGTGTCAGTTTTAACTTCTTTTTTATTTTGATTTTATTGATTTGGACCACTTTTTTTCTTGATGAGTCTAGCTAATATCAACTTTGTTTATCAAAATTATCAATTTTGGTCATCTTTTCAAAAGTTAGCTCTTAATTTCATTGATCTTCTGTATTGCTTTTTAGTCTCTCTTTCATTTATTTCTGCTCTGATATTTATGATTTCTTTCCTTTTACTAACTTTGGTTTTTCTTTGTTCTTCTTTTCCTAGTTCCTTTAGGTGTAAGTTTAGATTGTTTGTTTGAGATTTTTCGTATTTTCTGACGTGCTTGTATTGCTGTAAACTTCCCTTTTAGAACTGCTTTTGCTGCATCCCATAGATGGTGTTTCTGTTTTCATTAAATTCCAAGTATTTTAAAATTTCCTCTTGATCTCTTCAGTGACCCATGGTTGTTTAGTAGCATATTTTTTTGCCTCCTGTGTTTATTTTTTTGCAGTTTTTTCCTTATAGTTGGTTTCTAATCTTATACTGTTGTGGTCAGAAAAAATGCTTGATATGGTTCAGTCTTTTTCAATTTATTGAGACTTGTTTTGTGGGCTGGCATGTGATCTATCCTGTAGAATGTTCCATGTGTGCTTGGAAAGAATGTGTATTTTGCTGTTTTTGGATGGAATGCTCTATTTATATCTATTAAATCTATCTGACCTAATGTGTTGTTTAAGGCCAGGGTTTCCTTATTGATTTTTTGTCTGGATAATCTGTCCATTGATGTAAGTGGGGTGTTAAATTCCCCTGCTATGATTGTGTTACTGTGAATTTCTTCCTTTTTGTCTTTTAATATTTGCTTTTATGTATTTAGGTGTTGGGTAGAGTTGTACATATATATATATTTACAATTGTTATATCTTCTTGTTGGATCAATCCCTTTATTATTATGTAATGACCTTCTTTGTCTCTTGTGACAGTCTTTATTTTAAGGTCTATTTGGTCTGATATGTCTGTTTTAAAGTCTATGTGGTCTTATATAGCTACCCCAACTTTCTTTTCATTTCTGTTTGCATGAAATAACTTTTTCCATCTCTTCACGTTCAGTCTGTGTGTGTCTTTAGATCTGAGTTGAGTCTTTTATAGACAGCATATATATGGGTGGTTTTTTTTTTAATCCATTCAGCCTCTCCATGATTTTATTTGGAACATTTAGTCCATTTACATTTCAAGTAATTATTAATAGAGATATACTTATTGCTGTTTTGTGAAATTTTTTCAGGTTGTTTTTGTATTCCTTTTTTGTTCATTTCTTTTTCTTTTGATCTCTTCCCTTGTGATTTGATGGCTATCTTTAGTGTTATGTTTCGATTCCTTTATCATTTGTATGTGTATGTATAAATTTTGGGTTTCTGGTTACCATGAAGTTCATATATGGCAATTATATATATACATCATCATTTCAAGTTGATGATCCCTTAAGTTAAAATGCATTCTAACAATCCTGCATTTTTACTCCCCCCATTTACTGTTTTTGACATCATATTTTATATCTTTTTGTTTTGCATAACCCTTAACTACTTATTGTGGATATAGATGATTTTACTACTTTTGTCTCTTACCCCTCCTAGTAGCTGTACAAGTGGTTGATTAACTACCTTTACTGTGTATTTGATTTTTTCCTTTGATAAGTTTTTCCTTTCATATTTCTAGTTGTGTTCTTTTCTTTTCCACTTAGAGAATTCCCTTTAACATTTCTCATGAAGCTGGTTTGGTAATGCTGCACTCTCTTAGCTTTTGCTTGTCTGTAAAACTCTTTACCTCTTCTTCATATCTGAACGGTAGCCTTGCCATGTACAGTATTTTTTTAAATATATCTTTATTGGAGTATAATTCCTTCACAATGCTGTGCTAGTTTCTGTTGTAAAACAAAGTGAATCAGCCATATGCATACATATATCGCCATATCCCCTCCCTCTTGAGCCTCCCTCCCACCCTCCCTATCCCACCCCTCTAGGTCATCACAAAGCACAAAGCTGATCTCCCTGTGCTACGCAGCTGCTTCCCACTAGCTATCTGTTTTACGTTTAGTAGTGTATATATGTCAATGCTACTCTCACTTTGCCCCAGCTTCTGCTTTCCCCCCAACGCCCCCATGTCCTCAAGTCCATTCTCTATGTCTGTGCCTTTATTCCTGCCCTGCCACTAGGTTCATAAGTACCATTTTTTTTAAGATTCCATATATATGCATTAGCATACAGTATTTATTTTTCTTTTTCTGACTTACTTCCCTCTGTATGACGGACTCTACGTCCATCCACCTCACTACAAATAACTCAATTTCGTTTCTTTATATGGGGTAATATTCCGTTGTATATATGTGGCACATCTTCTTTATCCATTCATCGGTAGATGGACATTTAGGTTGCTTCCATGCCCTGGCTATTGTAAATAGTGCTGCAGTGAACATTGTGGCACATGTCTCTTTTTGAATTATGGTTTTCTCAGGGTATGTGCCCAGAAGTGGGATTGCTGGGTTGTATGGTAGTTCTATTTTTAGTTTTTTTTTTTATTTATTTATTTATTTATTTATTTATTTATTTATGGCTGTGTTGGGTCTTCGTTTCTGTGCGAGGGCTTTCTCTAGTTGTGGCAAGTGGGGGCCACTCTTCATCGCGGTGCATGGGCCTCTCATTATTGCAGCCTCTCTTGTTGTGGAGCACAGGCTCCAGATGCACAGGCTCAGTAACTGTGGCTCACGGGCCCAGTCGCTCCGCGGCATGTGGGATCCTCCCAGACCAGGGCTCGAACCCGTGTTCCCTGCACTGGCAGGCAGATTCTCAACCACTGCGCCACCAGGGAAGCCTATTTTTAGTTTTTTAAGGAACCTCCATACTGTTCTCCATAGTGGCTGTATCAATTTAGATTCCCACCAACAGTGCAGGAGGGTTCCCTTTTCACCGCACCCTCTCCAGCATTTACTGTTTCTAGATTTTTTGATAATGGCCATTCTGACTGGTCTAGGGTGATACCTCATTGTAGTTTTGATTTGCATTTCTCTAATAATTAGTGATGTTGAGCATCTTTTCATGTGCCTCTTGGCCGTCTTTCTGTCTTCTCTGGTGAAGTGTCTATTTAGGTCTTCTGACCATTTTTTAATTGGGTTGTGTTTTCTTTTGGTATTGAGCTCCATGTGTTGTTTGTATATTTTGGAGATTAATCCTTTGTTGGTTGTTTCATTTGCAGAAATTTTCATTCTGAGGGTTGTCTTCATCTTATTTATGGTTTCCTTTGCTGTGAAAAGCTTTTAAGTTTAATTAGGCCCAATTTGTTTATTTTTGTTTTTATTTTCATTACTCTAGGATGTCGGTCAAAAAAGATCTTACTGTGGTTTATGTCAAAGAGTGTTTTTCCTATGTTTCCCTCTAAGAGTTTCATAGTGTCCAGTCTTATATTTAGGTCTTTAATCCACTTGGAGTTTATTTTTGTGTATGGTGTTAGGTAGTGTTCTAATAATTTCATCCTTTTACGTGTAGCTGTCTAGTTTTCCCAGCACCACATTTTGAAGAGGTTGTGTTTTCTCCATTGTATGTTCTTGCCTCCTTTGTCATAAATTAAGTGACCATATGTACGTGGGTTTATCTCTGGGCTTTCTATCCTGTACCATTGATCTGTGTTTCTGTATTTGTGCCAGTACCATACTGTCTTGATTACTGTAGCTTTGTAGTATAGTTTGAAGTCAGGGAGCCTGATTCCTCCAGCTCCATTTTCCTTTCTCAAGATTGCTTTGGCTATTCAGGGTCTTTTGTGTTTCCATACAAATTGTAAAATGTTTTGTTCTAATTCTGTGAAGAATACCATTGGTAGTTTGATAGGGATTGCATTGAATGTAGATGGCTTTGGGAAGTATAGTCATTTTCACAATATAGATTCTTCCAATCCAAGAACATGGTATATTTCTCCATCTGTTTATGTCATCTTTGATTTCTGTCATCAGTGTTTTATAGTTTTTTGGTACAAATCTTTCACCTCCTGGGGTAGATTTATTCCTACATATTTTATTCTTTTTGTTGCAATGGTAAATGAAATTGTTTCCTTAATTTCTCTTTCTGATTTTTTGTTGTTAGTGTATTGGAATGACAGAGATTTCTGTGCATTAATTTTGTACCCTGCAACCTTACCAAATTCATCAATTAGTTCTAGTAGTTTTCTGGTGGCATCGTTAGGATTTTCTATGTAGAGTATCATGTCATTTGCAAACAGTGACAATTTTACTTCTTCTTTTCCAATTTGTATTCCTTTTATTTCTTTTTCTTCTCTGATTGCTGTGACTAGGACTTCCAAAACTATGTTGAATAAGAGTGGCAAGAGTGGACATCCTTGTCTTGTTCCTGATCTTAGTGGAAATGCTTTCAGTTTTTCACCATTGAGTATGATGTTTCCGGTGGATTTGTCATATATGGCCTTTGATGTTGGGGTAGGTTCCCTCTATGCCCATTTTCTGGAGAGTTTTTATCATAAATGATGTTGAATTTTGTCAAAAGCTTTTTCTGTGTCTATTGAGATGATAATTTGATTTTTTTTCCTTAATTTGTTAATATGGTGTATCATGTTGATTGGTTTGCCTATATTGAAGAACCCTTGCATTCCAGGACAAATCCCACTTGATCATGGTGTATGATCCTTTTAATATGTTGTTGGATTCTTTTTGCTAGTATTTTCTTCAGGATTTTTGCATCTATTTTTATCAGTGATATTGGTCTATAATTTTATTTTTTTGTAGTATCTTTGTCTGGTTTTGGTATCAGGGTGATGGTGGCCTCATAGAACAAATTTGGGAGTGTTCCTCCCTCTGCAATTTTTTGGAAGAGTTTGAGAAGTATCAGTGTTAGCTTAGCTCTTCTCTAAATGTTTGAAAGAATTCGCCTGTGAAACCATCTGGTCCTGGACTTTTGTTTGTTGGAAGATTTTTAATTACAGTTTCAATTTCATTACTTGTGATAGGTCTGTTTATATTTTCTAATTCTTCATGTTTCAGTCTTGGAAAATTGTACCTTTCCATGCATTTGTCCATTTCTT
Organism: Balaenoptera physalus; assembly: GCF_965194825.1. Lineage (NCBI taxonomy): Eukaryota > Metazoa > Chordata > Mammalia > Artiodactyla > Balaenopteridae > Balaenoptera > Balaenoptera physalus. The sequence continues at coordinate 127,773,840 of NC_138883.1, forward strand.
CGTGGTTGTCCATTTTTTTGGCATACAGTTGTTTGTAGTAGTCTCTTATAATCCTTTGTATTTCTGCAGTGTCAGTTGTCATTTCTCCTTTTTCATTTCTAATTTTATTGGTTTGCATCCTCTCCTTTTTTTTTCTTGATGAGTCTGGCTAAGGGTTTATCAATTTTGTTTATCTTCTCAAACAACTGACTTTTAATTTTATTGAGCTTTGCTATTGTTTTCTTTGTTTCTATTTCATTTATTTCTCCTCTGGTCTTTATTATTTCTTTCCTTCTACTGACTGTGGGTTTTCTTTGTTTTTCTTTCTCTAGTTACTTTAGGTATAGGGTTGGATTATTTCTTTGAGACTTTTCTTGTCTTGAGGTGAGATTGAATTGCTATAAACTTCCCTCTTAGAACTGCTTTTGCTGCATCCCATAGGTTTTAGGTCGTTGTGTTTTCATTGTCATTTGTTTCTATGTATATTTTTTATTTCTTTGATTCCTTCAGTTATGTCTTGGTTATTTAGTAGCACACTGTTTAGCCTCCATGTATTTGTGTTTTTTACAGTTTTTTTCTTGTAATTGATTTCCAATCTCATAGCGTTGTGGTCAGAAAAGATACTTGATACGATTTCAATTTTCTTAAATTTTCCAAGGTTTGATTTGTGACCCAAGAGATCCTGGAGAATGTTCGGCATGCACTTGAGAAGAAAGTGTATTCTGCCACTTTTGGGTGGAATTTTCTATAAATATCAGTCAAATCTATCTGGTCTATTGGGTCATTTAAAGCTTGTGTTTCCTTATTTATTTTTTGTTTGGATGATCTGTCCATTGGTGTAAGTGGGGTGTTAAAGTCCCCTACTATTGTGTTACTGTCAGTTTCCCCTTTCATGGTTGTTAGCATTTGCCTTATGTATTGAGGTGCTCCTATGTTGGGTGCATAAACATTTATAATTGTTCTATTTTCTTGGATTGATCCCTTGATCATTATTTAGTGTCCTTCCTTATCTCTTGTAACAGTCTTTATTTTGAAGTCTATTTTATCTGATACGAGTATTGCTACTGCAGCTTTCTTCTGATTTCCATTTGCATGGAATATCTTTTTCCATCCCTTCACTTTCAGTCTGTGTGTGTCCCTAGGTCTGAAGTGGGTCTCTTGTTGACAGCATATATATGGGTCTTGTTTTTGTATCCACTCAGCCAGTCTGTGTCTTTTGGTTGCGGCATTTTATTCACTTACATGCAAGGTTTTTGTTGATATGTATGTTACCGTTTTCTAATTTGTTTTGGGTTTGCTTTTGTGGGTGTTTTCCTTCTCTTGTGTTTCCTGCCTAGAGAAGTTCCTTTAGCATTTGTTATAAAGCTGGTTTGGTGGTGTTGAATTCTCTTAACTTTTGCTTGCCTGAAAAGCTTTTGATTTCTCCATTGAATCTGAATGAGATCCTTGCTGGGTAGAGTAATCTTGGTTGTAGGTTTTTTTCTTCCATCACTTTAAATATATTGTGTCATTCCCTTCTTGCCTGCAGAGTTGCTGCTGAAAGATCAGCTGATAACCTTAGGGGACTCCTTTGTATGTTATTTGTTGCTTTTCACTTGCTGCTTTTAATATTTTTTCTTTGAATTATTTTTTGTTAGTTAGCTTAATATATGTCTTGGTGTGTTTCTCCTAGGGTTTATCCTGTATGGGACTCTCTGAGCTTCCTGGACGTGGGTGACTATTTGCTTTCCCATGTTAGGGAAGTTTTCCACTATAATCTCTTCAAATATTTTCTCAGACCCTTTCTTTTTTCTTCTTCTTTTGGGACCCCTATAATTCGAATGTTGTTGCATTTAGTGTTGTCCCAGAGGTCTCTGAGATTGTCTTCAATTCTTTTCATTCTTTTTTCTTTATTCTGCTCCTTGGCAGTTATTTCCACCATTCTGTCTTCCAGCTCACTTATTTCTTCTTCTGCCTCAGTTATCCTGTTATTGATTCCTTCTAGTGTATTTTCTATTTCAGTTATTGTGTTGTTCATCTCTGTTTGTTTGTTCTTTAGTTCTTCTAGATCTTTGTTAATCATTTATTGTATTTTCTTGATCCATGCCTCCATTCTATTTCCGAGATCCTGGATCATCTTTACTGTCATTACTCTGAATTCTTTTTCAGGTAGATTGCCTATTTCCTCTTCATTTATTTGGTCTTACACGTTTTTACCTTGCTCCTTCATCTGAGACATATTTTTTTGCTGTCTCACTTTTTTTACTGTTATTTTTTTTTGATGGCTGGGATTGTGTTCCTGTCTTACTTGTTGTTTGGCCTGAGGCTTCCAGCACTGGAGTTTGTAGGCTGTTGGGTAGAGCTGTGTCTTGGTGCCAAGATGAGGACCTCTGGTAGACCTCACTCCGATGAATATTCCCTGGGGTGTGAGGTTCTCTGTTAGTCCAGTGGTTCAGACTTGGAGCTCCCACCAGAGGAGCTTTGGCCTGACGCCTGGCTCATGAACCAAGATCCCACAAGCCGCACAGGGTGGCAAAAAAAAAAATAAAAGTAAAAAGGAGCAGAACAACAACAAAGAGTAAAAAATAAAATTAGACTATGAAACTAACAGATATCTTGGAAAGAATATAAAAATAAAAATATAGATGAAACAATAACTGGAAGGTAAAATAGAACCACAATAGTAAAAAAGAGGAGTAGGAAAAACAAAAAAAGGTGGAAAAGGCCTCAGCTGTGGGGCATGCAGCTTAGGCAGGGGTGAGGTTTAGGTGGTGGCCGGGACCTATGCTTAGGACCCACAGGTCTGGAAAAGACCCTCGGGGCATGGGGCTTAGGCTCAACATGACAGAAAGGCCCAGGGGTGCCTCTGGTCTTGGAGGGTGGGCAACCCAGCCTGGGAGCCCAGCAGGCTTCCTGGGCCCGAGTAAGCTGGGCAAATGCCCTCCAATCCTCTCCTGCTCCTGTGGTCCTGGAGGGCCTGTCCTGCCTGCCTCTCCCATTCTCCCCTGGCCTCCCTCCTGTGCCCCCAGGGCCATTGCAGCCCGAATGGGGCTTTGGAGGGCGGGGGACTGGCCTGGGAGCTCAGGCAGGCTCCCCAGGGCTGAGTGGGTGGGGAAAATGCCCACCACACCTTCCCCAGTCATGTGGTCCTGGAGGGCTCCCCTCCTACTGTCCGCCTCTCCTGTTCTTCCCCCCTCCTCCCCTCCTCCTACAACCCTAGAACCAGCAGGGCCCGGAGGGGGCCTCTGAGGGCATCGGACCCAGCCTGGGAGCTGGGCAGGCTTCCCAGGCCGATTGGGCAGGGGAAATGCTAGGTGCGTTCCCCCCTGATCCAAGCCCCCGAGGGTCCCCCCAAGGTATGGGAACCCCTCCCCCTTCCCAGCCACCCCTCAGTTGCTCTGGTCCTGTCCAGCCTCCACTTCTCCTCCCCCCTCAGTCCCCCCATGTCCTACCTGGTCGCTTGGGGTTTCCTCCCATCTCCTTGGATGTCGAGTCCCCCACCAGCATCTGGCAGGTGCCCTAATTGTGGGGAGACGCAAATGCCGCATCTTCCCATGCCGCCATATTGACTCCACCCCATGGAGTATTTTTGGTTGTAGATTTTTTTCCTTTCATCACTTTAAATATATTGTGATACTCTCTTCTGGCCTGTAGAGTTTCTACTGAAAAGTCAGCTGACAGTCTTATGGGAGTTCTCTGTTGCTTTTCCCTTGCTGATTTTAATTTTTTCTCCTTATCTTTAATTTTTGCCATTTTAATTTCATTGTGTCTTGGTGTGCTCCTCTTTGGCTTAATCCTGTATGGGACTCTCTTCACTTCCTGGACTTGGGTGACTGTTTCCTTTTCCAGGTTAGGGAAGTTTTCAGCTATTATGTCTTCAAATATGTTCTCTTCCCCTTTCTCTCTCTTGTTCTTTTTGGTCCTCTGTAATGTAATGTTAGTACACTTGATGTTGTCCCAGAGGTCTCTTAAACTGTCCTAAGTTTATAAATTCTTTATTCTATTCAGCATTAGTGATTTCTCGCTGATATGTTCCTCTGTGTCATCCAAGGACCTCTTGATTCCTTCTAGTGTATTTTTATTGCAATTATTTTATTCTTTCACTCTGTTTGGTTTTCTTTGTATTTTCTAACTCTGTTAAATGTCTCATTGTGTTCATCCATTCTTCTCCCAAATTCATTGAGCATCTTTATGATTATTACCTTGAACTCTTTATCAGGTGGATTGCTTATCTCTATTTCACTTAGTTCTTCTGGGGTTTTATCTTGTTTCTTTGTTTTGAACGTATTCCTTTGTTGCCTCATTTTGCCTAATTCTGTGACTTTATTTGTGTGTATTAGGTATGTCAGTTACATTTCCCAATCTGGTAAAAGTGGCCTTATGTAGGAGATAGCCTGTAGGGCCCAGCAGCACACTCCCCTCTGGTTCTAAGAGCTGTGTGATCTAAGGATACCCTGTATGTGGGCTGTGTGAGCCCTTCTTTGTGGCAGGGCTGACTGCTCTGGCTGTGGCTGTAGGTGGTGCTGGCCCCTGGCCTGGTTGACTGCCAGGCCTTGCCTTGTGTGGAGGCTGCCAGCCACTGATAGGTGGGGCTGGGTCTTGGCATGGCTGGCTGTAGGGCCTGGGGCCCCAGGGGTGGTGTCAACCTGCTAGTGGGCAAGGCTGGGTCCTGGCGATCCACTGTTGGATGGGTTCAGATCCTGAGGCAGCTTGGGGGGTGATTGGAGGGTCCTATGGCTGGTGCCAGCCCCCTAGTGGGTGGGAATGGGTCCCTACACAGCTGACTGCTTGGCTCGGGGGTCTCAGGACTGGTGCCAGCCTGCTGTTGGGTGGGTAAGCCCCCAGTGTTAATAAGCTAGAGGGAGGATTCCAAAAGGGCATTTGCCAGCACCAGTGTCCACGTGGTGAAACGAGCTCCCCAGATGGCTGCTGCCAGTGTCTGTGTCCCCAGGATAAGCTCCAGTTGCCTTCTGCCTCTCCAGGAGACTCTCCAAGATCAGCAGGTGGGTCTGACCCAGTCTCCTTTCAAATTACTGCTTCTGCCCTGGGTCCCAGAGCATGTGAGATTCTATGTGTGCTCTTTAAGAGTGAGTCTTTATTTCCCACAGCCCTTCTGAAGTTAAGCCCCGCTGGTCTTCAAAGCCAAACGTTCTGGGGGTTCGTCTTCCTGGTGCAGGACCCTGGATATGGAGCTTGGTCCCCTTGCTTCTTGGGGAAAAACTCTGCAATGTAATTATTCTCCTGTGTGGGTTGCCCACCTGGCGGTGTGGGTCTCGACTCTACCACATCTCTGTCTCTCCTACTTATCTCATTGTGGTTCCTTCTTTATATCTTTAGTTCTAGAAAATCTTTTCTGCTGGTCTTCAGGTCATTCTCATAGACAGTTGCTCTGTAAATAGTTGTAATTTTGGTGTGCCCATGGGAGGAGGTGAGCTCAGGGTCTTCCTACTCCTCCATCTAGGCTACTCCAGTCTGTATTAGGTCTTTTTAACCAGGAAGATATGTGTGTGCCTTGCCTCACTGAACAAGTTAGATGTGGCGAATCAACAACATGCATAATATAGAAAGAATGAAAAGAAATGTGTTAATCTGTAGCTCTGTCCAGTTGCTATTCAGTCAATTCATACTGCTGGAATGACTTAGGTTTTTGGAAAAGATACAGCAAATCAAAAGCATGTTAGTTAAACACTGTTTTCTTTAGAGCTGCAACACTGTAAGTGGGGATTATTTACCTACACCAATGTCTGATCTTTTGACAATTTATTTTCATGGAAATGATCACAAACATCATTTCAAATCAACTACAATGGAAGTAACTTAGGCTTCAGTGTCTGGGAGTTCCCAGGTCAGAGAAACCATGAGGCACGGTGTCAGTAGCACAGCACTTGCTCAGGGCATCCCTCCGTCATGGAGTTCTTCACCAAGGCCTCATCACTCCCCAAATCGAGACGAGGTTTGCGAGGAAGGAGTACCAGGAGTAAGAGCCCTCCTCGACCATCCCATGGTTCTGCATCACCACTCTCCCTCTTTCCTTGAGCTTTTGACACCACCAGTTTCCCCTGGTCCCTGTGGTAAGGTAGGTGGAATGGCTGGGATCACAGAAGCTGTATGAAACCTACCTGTAACTTTCCCATTTTGGGAATGAACACTGTGCTTTCCCCATTTTGGGGTATGAGCAATGCAGCTGACCATTCAGGCATGTGTGTGGCCTCACCCTCTAAAGGGATGAGCACAGGTGCAGAAGGGGGACTAGAGATGTCAGAGCGACCTCAGGAAGGCTGGAGGCTGGCACAGGTATGTTGGCAAGGAATGAGAAAGGGAAACAATGATCATTCAAGAGCAAGAGTGAAAGGTGCATGTATATTCTGTCTCTCATCTGTGAACAGTGAGGAGGCAGGCCTTCAGGGGAGATGCACGTTTTCCCTCTATGCTTCCAGGACTGTGGGTGGCACTAGAGAGCACCTTGTTCTCGTGGGGGCTGTTGGCGACTCATGCTCCCAGGTGCATCCCGGGCTCCACAGCCTCTGTGTGCTTGGCCTCTGTCTTCCAGCCCTCCTCCTTCCAACCAGCCTACCCTGGTGGAGGGGTCTCGTGAGTCCCTCAGCTGCCCCCTGTTCTTTTCCCTTCTGCACTGATGCTTGTCCTCTGCTCCCTGGGAACTTTGCTCCAGGAGCTATTCTCTTTATTTGTATCTTTAATTTTTTCTGCCCTCTCTTCAGGCTTGCACAATTTTTTGCCTGATCTGCTTCATAATTTCCTAATTGGCTTTCTTGTGTAAAATATTCTCTCTCTCATATCGCCTTCACACAGGTACCACAACTGTCTTCCTGGAAGTGGGTCTGAGTTCATTGCTCTTCTGCTCAAAAACCTTGTGTGGGTCCCAGGTGCCTGTAGAACAAGGCTCCCCAGCTAGCACTATGGGTCTTCCAAGGCTTGTCTCCAGCCTCTTTCAGCCTCGCATACCCACTGTGCTCTCAGAAACGTGATGCTTTGGGTATGCTGGACTAACAGCCCTGCCCCTACGTTCCCTTATATTCCATGCCTCTGCTCTTCCTGATCCTCTCTTGGGATGACTGTCCAGTTTTTCTTTCTGTAAAGATTATACTCACTTCTCAAGGCTTACATTGACACCTTCCCTCACTCCATAGCACACCACCACCATTCAGTTGATGCCTTTTTTCAGCTAATGTTGCAATAAAAACAGACATGACAAATAAAACCCCTCAGTGGTGGCACACACTTCATATTCTCCACATTCCTATTAGTTTAAAGTATGTCAGACCCCAAACATTTTAAACTGCTCCTGGAGGTCACTGCTCAGGAGCTGTGCTCTTTTTTATTTAACGTTGTACTTTTTTTTATTTACAAAAAAAAGATAAAACATTTGAAGGGATGAGAAGATACAATTCTGTAAAACCCTAAAAGCATTTCTGAGATCCTCCTGAGACAGACTTCTGTCCTCCTATGGATAGAAGGAAAAGTAGAGAAAACCAAGGACTATGGTTTTCTTTTTTCTTTTTTGGGGGGAGGGGGTTGGGATGGGGAGGGATGGTGTGCCTACTTAGAAGAAGAATGTGGGATGGAAACAGAAGGCTCCAGAGACAAGAAAACCAGGCAGTTTTCTGAGGGGGGAAATGGGCTGAAGTCCAGCTCCTGAGGAGCTGTGCTCTTTTTGTTTCCTGCCACGATTTCCAGGGGTTCTGTGCACATAGAAGAAGTTGGCGAAATTCAGTTGAAAGAAAATAATTTTCAAACTGGAAAGGATGTAATAAATATTAAGAATTAATTCAACTCTGGAGTTGTTTATTTTTAAATATGAGTCCTACTTCAGACCAGTCATGATTCTAGGGTCCTGAAAAAGTTTGTCAGTGTGAGCACAAAGCAAGTATCCATGATGTTTGATAAATTATGGAAAATCTGGATGAGGATAAGTAAATATCGCCTTGCTTTTCAAAAAGGAGAGAGAAGTCAGTAAGAGAAATCAAAGTTTGCCAATAATATAATTTGGTAGCTGCTTCATGATCCATAGATTGGAAGGGAGTGGTCTCAGAAGTCAGCATGGGCTCTGCAATGCTCCTCTTGTTGGAGAGAAAACACTGAGGACAGGAGCTTGACCAAAGGGCTTACCTGTTATAGAAATGTTGAAGTTCTTGTGTTGAATAACAGAGGAAGGTGCAGGAGGGCAGATAGCCCTCAGTGTAAAGATGCACCTGACAGTCCAGCCACTCCTTGCCGGCCAGCACCACGGAGGGGCCCCAGGTGCTTCTTGCTGCTCAGCAGTTAACTGTGAGGGACCACTGCACCATGTGGGAACCTGATCCCAGCCCACAGGGATGACCGTGGTATGAAGACGTCAAAAGGAGCCCTTCATAGCACTGAGTTTGGTTCTTCCACACCCAAATCAGTTTTATAGCTCAACTGTAAGCAAGGCCCAACATTTAATAGTTCGTTGCATCTGTCAGGAAATAACAGATTTTTCTTTTGTCAGAGCCATATTCCTGAGGCCTGTTTCAAAATAATTATCACACCTCATGGGTGTGAAGGAGTGCCGACCTTCACACACATCTCCCAGGGGCCACCACTGATGATGCGTGGTGGTCCAGTGATGCTGCCACTGCAGCTTAAGCCAGCCCTGAAATCTGGCTGTGGGGTTCCCTTGCACTTAGCCACTCACCTGTGATATTCTGCTTCTTGTTTTATCTCCCTGGGAAGTCCCTCCTCATTAGACACCGTCCTCCCTGCTTCTCCTCTGCATCCTCACTTTGTCCAGCTTGGTTCTCCTTCGCTTGCTTCTGCCACAACCTTGCCTTTGCTTTGGTGGGTCAGCTGCCCCACTCACGTCCCTGCACTTGTGTTGTCCCGTTGTTCACAACAGCAGAGCAGGGCTGGGTGTGTGTGCTGGTGGGATGCAAGTCCCGCTGATCCACCACTGTCTGCTGGTCTGCTGTGTTTACTCCTCTGGCTGCCAGGCACCCAGGCTGGGAGGTCCCGAGACACACTTCAGTCTGCACAAACCGCACTGCCCACTGCTTTGTCCACTGAAGAACAGGTGAAGTTCTGCAAGAGGACAGGACTGGAACAAAACAAATGGCTGGGCCTTGGAGGCAGGCACGTTTCACCTTTGCTTCTGTAGGGCAGACTCTCCTGCTCCCAGGTTACTGAGGTGCCCCATGGACACCAAGGTCCTGGGGGCATGGGACGTTCTCGGGGAGAAAAAACCTGCACACAGTGGCCTCTCTCGTCTCTTCCAGAGCAAATGTCCTATAATTTTAGGACACAACAGGGAAATTTGTTTTTATAAAACTGAAGAAACTCTTTTAAAATTTCCTATGAACAATTAATTTTGCCAATGACTTGCAAGATTTGCAGTCACCTTTTGTTTCTAGACGCTCTAATCTGCCCATCCTTCTCTTTCATTATACTGAAGTCTAAAGATAAACTTGTCCTTGAGCTATGCAAGGAAATGAAAATGAACTGGAATCAAAGAAAACAGTAAAATACTGTTTTCCTATTTTTTCTTCTTTTTTTTGGCTTCAAAGTTGCAAGTTAGATATTTCGAGAAAGACATTGAGTGAGAAAAGCAATTAAGGTTTAAGCATTTGAAAGGAATTTACATGAGATAAAAAAATATGACCCTGTGAATTCAGTTCCCCTTTCTCTTTCTGAAATTGTCCAGCCTTCTCTGAGTCACTCTGTCTTGTTGAAATTGACCGGCAAAACCCCTTCTCTGTGAGGAGCTGGCCTTTCTGTGAGGTGCCCTGGTGGTTGAAAACTCTTCCAGTACGCAGCATTCAAACAGCGTTTATAGACTATTTACTGAAAATCTTTCACTCCCTTGCTCTCTAGCAGTGTTGGACAGACTAAAAGCCACTGAAGAGAGAACTATACATGTTATATGCACCATACATGATGTTCCTTATTTGAAAATTCTGTAATTTGAGCCTCTTCTTAGTTTTTTTTTTACCCTAAACTGAAGACATGATTTCTGATGTTTTCCTAGATCTTGTGTAGGCTATCCAGTTCCTAATCCTCACTTGGCTAGTTCTTATCTGAACATCCTAGTTGGCCATCCAAACCTCCCCTTCTTGGTTTCCATAAAGGTAGCAACATATTCATTGACAAAATAAGCCAATCAAAACAACGCTACAGACAGTCAGAATCATCTTTGATCTGTGTCTTTTACTTTTTACTTGATCTGTGTCTTGTCCCGAGGTATGCTGGCCAGCTGATTCTAGCACAGTGGAGTTTGAGCTCCATGCTTACCTCTGCACCTGCAGGAGGACATGGCAGCAGGAGCAGTGCTGTCTGCCCCAGGACTTGCATGCCACAGTCCCTCTGGTAGACTGTCCTGCACCCTGAAGTGGTACAGGAACTCTTCCAATAGGTCTTCATATGGATGGTAGAAGGAATACCTGCAAGGCAGGCCTCCTGTTTGGGGTCTAAATTTGTGGTATTTGATTTCTTTAGAGGAAACTAAGGCAGAGCACCAAAGCTGACCTCAGTGAATGAGATTCTTAAGACCAGATCTGTGTATGAGGACATAGCACCCTAATGGCCTCACTTGATGCAAAGGACTTCCCTTCTGGGTCCCCTCGGTGTCCCAACTCTCACCTGCTGATGGAAGACCTCATTGTTCATTGATTTTCATCTGGGCAAAGTGAGCCAGCCAGCCCTCTGCTGAAAAATTTTTTTTCCTCTGAGTCTATTTTTGTTTTGTAAATAAGTTCATTTGTGTTATTTTTTTATCCACATATAAGTGATATTATATGATATTTGTCTTACTCTGTCTGACTTACTTCACTTATTATGATAATCTATAGGTCCATCCATGTTGCTGCAAGTGGCATTATTTCATTCTTTTTATGGCTGAGTAGTATTCCATTGTAATATATATATATATATATATATATATATATATATATATACCACATCTTCTTTATCCATTCATCTGTTGATGGACATTTAGTTTACTTCCATGTCTTGGCTATTGTGAATAGTGCTGCTGTGAACATTTGGGTGCATGTATCTTTTCAAATTAGAGTTTTTGTCTTTTCCAGATATATGCCCAGGAGTGGGATTGCTGGATCATATATGGTAGCTCTATTTTTAGTTTTTTTAAGGAGGCTCCATATTGTTTTCCATAGTGGCTGCACCAGTTAACATTACCATCAACAGTGTAGAAGGGTTCCCTTTTCTCCACACCCTCTCCAACATTTATTATTTGTAGACTTTTTGATGATGGCCATTCTGATGGGTGTGAAGTGATACCTCATTGCAGTTTTGATTTGCAGTGTTGAGCATCTTTTCATGTGCTTTCTGGCCATCTGTATGTCTTCTTAGGAGAAACGTCTATTTAGGTCTCCTGCCCATTTCTTGATTGGATTGTTTGTTTTTTTTCTATTGAGCTGTATGAGCTGTTTGTATAGTTTGGAGATTAATCCCTTGTCAGTTGCATTGTTTGTAAATATTTTCTCCCAGTCCATAGGTTGTCTTTTTGTTTATGGTTTCCTTTGCTGTGCAAGAGCTTTTAAGCTTAATTAGGGCCCATTTGTTTATTTTTGCTTTTGTTTTCATTACTCTAGGAGATGATCCAAAAAATATTGCTACAGTTTATGTCAAAGAGTGTTCTGCCTATGTTTTCCTCTAAGAATTTTATCTGGTCTTACATTTAGGTCTTTAATCCACTTCGAGTTTATTTTTATATATGCTGTTAGAGAATGTTCTAACTTCATTCTTTTACATGTTCAGTTTCTCGAGCACCACTTATTGAAGAGGCTGTCTTTTCTCCATTGTATATTGTTGCCTTCTTTGTTGTAGATTAATTGACCATAGGTGCGTGGGTTTATTTCTGGGCTTTCTATCCTGTTCCATTGATCTATAAGATTGTCTTTGTGCCAATACCATACTGTCTTGATTACTGTAGCTCTGTAGTATAGTCTGAAGTCAGGGAGTGTGATTCCTCCAGCTGAGTTATTTTTTCTCAAGCTTGTTTTGGCTGTTCCGGGCCTTTTATGTTTCCATACAAATTTTAAAATTTTTTGTTTCAGTTCCAAGAAAAATGCCTTGGTAATTTGATAGGGATTGCATTGAATCTGTAGATTGCCTTGGGTAGTATGGTCATTTTATCAATATTGATTCTTCCAATCCAAGAACACGGTATATCTTTCCATCTGTTTGTGTTGTCTTTGATTTCTTTCATCAGCATCTTATAGTTTTTGGAGTACAGGTCTTTGACCTCCTTAGGTAGGTTTATTCCTAGGTATTTTATTCTCTTTTTTGTGTTGGTTAACGAGACTGTTTCCTTAATTTCTCTTTCTGTTCGTTGTTAGTGTATAGAAATGCAACAGATTCCTGTATATTAATTTTGTATCCTGTGACTTTACCAGATTCATTGATGAGCTCTAGTTTTCTGGTGGCATCGTTAGGATTTTCTTAGTATCAAGTCATTTGCAGTGACAGTTTTACTTCTTCCATCCTAATTTGGATTTCTTTTATTCGTTTTTCTTCTCTGATTGCTGTGGCTAGAACTTCCAAACTATGTTGAATGAGAGTGGTGAGAGTGGGCATCCTTGTCTTGTTCCTCATCTTAGAGGGAATGTTTTCAGCTTTTCACCATTGAGTATGATGTTAGTTGTGGGTTTGTCATATATGGCCTTTATTATGTTGAGGTATTTTCCCTCTAGCCCATTTTCTGGAGAGTTTTTTTTTATCATAAATGGATGTTGAATTTTGTCAAAGGCGTTTTCTGCATCTATGGAAATGACCATATGGTTTTTATTCTTTGATTTGTTAATATGATGTACCACACTGGTTGATTTGTGAATATTGAAAAATCCTTGCATTCCTGGGATAAATCCCACTTGAGCATGGTGTATAATCCTTTTAATGTGTTGTTGGTTTCAGTTTGCTAGGATTTTGTTGAGGATTTTTATGTCTATGTTCATCAATGATACGGCCTGTAATTTTGTTTTTTTTGTGGTATCTTTGTCTGGTTTTGGTATCAGAGTGATGGTGGCCTCATGGAATGAATTTGGAAGTGTTCCCTCCTCTGAAGTTTTTTGGAATAGTTTCAAAAGGATAGGTTTTTGAACAACTTTTGAGGAAGCCCCCTTGCCCCTTTCATGTGGCTGTGTGATGATGCAGCTCCCCTTCCTTGGCACTGTCCCTGCCCCTCCCCTTCCCCTCCTCCAGGTCCACTGTATCACCACGTGTTGCTGGCGTGGTGCTGTGGAAGTTTCCTCGGCATGGGGGCTCCCAGCCCCTCCTCCTGGCCACCTGTTCACACACTGCCAATGCTTCTCACAGCTTCCGGGCTCAGATCCAGACTTCTTGCCATGGATGTCAGGCTGTCCACAAGGTATTTGGGACTTTGTCCCTTGGCTGGTGCCATTGCCTCTACTGGGAATGCTCAGCTCCTTTTGTTTGTATAATTTTTACTGTCCTTCTACTCCTGAGAAGTTTCCTGCCCTCACTGCAGGCTGGGCAGAGGCCTTTTCCTGGTGTGTTAGACACTTATCAGATATCATTGTTGATTTTCTCTCTGTAGGTCTATGTGTCATTCTCAGTCACAGCCATCCAGTGGGGGGGGGGGGGTGTGGTGGCCCTGATTTGTGCCTGATCCTTGCTCAGTAACTGTCTCTTGCTCCATCTGCATCTGATTAGCTTCTGCATACTCCTCCCCACTGGGTGGACTTTCTGTCCCCAACTCTCATATCTACAGCCTCTTCAGTAAAGCTTTCTGTATCAAAGCCCAGGCAGAATTGCTGATTGAATTGAATTTGGTGGGACATTTCTCTTTCTACAACTCAGAAAAATGCCTCATCTTTTTCCCTGTTGTTTGGCTGTGAAATATGTGTTTCTCCATCAGGTTAGGAGTGTGCAGTGAAGTATAGGTTAGTTATCTATTATCCCAACACTCAGGGGCTTGAAGTGACACACTTCTTTTTTTAAAATATTTTATTTTATTTTATTTTTAACCATTAAAATAATTGATGTATATTCAATTTACAATGTTGTGTTAGTTTTAGGTGTACAGCACAGTGATTCAGTTGTGTGTGTGTGTGTGTGTGTGTGTGTGTGTGTGTATATTTTCTTTTCCAGATTCTTTTCAATTATAGGTTATTATAGGATATTGAATATAGTTCCCTGTGCTATACAGTAAATCCTTGTTGTTTATTTTATACATAGTAGTGTGTATCTGTTAATCCCAAACTCCTAATTTACCCCTCCCCCCACCGCTTTCCCCTTTATTAACCATAAAATTGTCTTCTATGTCTGTGAGTCTATTTCTGTTTTGTAAATAAGTTCATTTTTATCATTTTTTAGATTTCACATACAAGTGTAAAGTGACACATTTCTTATCTCCCAGTTTGCATGGTCAGAAATCTGGGTGTGGCTGAGCTGGCACCTCTGCTCCAAGGACTCTCACAGGCTGCAGATGAGGCTGGGCCTGCAGTCATCTCACAGCTTGACTGGGGAGAGTCTGATTCCAGGATCCTCATGTGATATTGGCAGGACTCATTTCCTCACTGGCTGTTGGGCTGAGGGTCTTGGTTCCTTGCTGGCCTTTGCCTGGAGCCTCTCTCAGTTCCTGCCACACAGGCCTCTCCAGAGGGCAACTGGTTGTATTAGAGAGAGGCCAGAGACAGACAGACAGATGGAGGGAGAAGGGGGGGAGGGGAGGCCTAAGGGGCAAGGTTTTATAACGTAATCTGGAATAGATGCCTTGTCACTTCTGCTGTGTTCTACTTGTCAGGAGCACATCACTGGGTCCAACCCACAGGAAAGAGAATCTCCTCAAGGGCTGGAATACCAGGTGGGGGAGATATTTGGCAGCCATTTAGAAGTTTACAACCATACACCTTCTTTATGCCAAATAAGACGTAGTTTCTGAAATCAAGGTGATAAAGCCTGGAATATCAAATTGTCATTAATTCACATAACCACCAAAATGTATTACTATACAAGCTGAGATGAATTATTTGAAGAAATGGAATGAGCAGCTTTGGAGTGATGTTATGACAGAGCTCGGCCTGGATCAGAGATCATCAGAGGATTCCTTCGGGCATTTGTGAAGCTAAGGGGGTGAGTTGAAGCTAACCCAGCAGGGGATGGCAGGAGGCTCAGGGTGGCGTTGGGGCATCCTGAATATGAGGTAACGACAAGTGCAAAGACCTCGTGTTGAGTGCTGCACAGCACGTATATTATATAGTCCTAGACATGCAGGAGAGGGCAAATCCCAGCAGCTCTGACCAGGAAACAAACTTTAGAAGTTCAGTGCCTTATGCCCCATCCTTATTGATTTGCCCATCGTCTCTTCATCTGTTTCCTCTTTCTGGATGTACCTAGTGTCTCCTACAAGATAAACTCTCTAAAATGAATGAAATGATACATGTTTGGCAGCAATTAATTTAAGCAGCTTTCAGCTAGAGCACAAAACAACAAATCTGCTGAAATTACTGGATATCAAGGGACATTAGCAACTGCACTACTTTGCTCTATCAGAAGCATGTGTGGGACTTCCCTGATGGCGCAGTGGTTAAGAATCCTCCTGCCAATACAGGGGACATGGGTTTGAGCCCTGGTCCAGGAAGATCCCACATGTTGCAAAGCAACTAAGCCAGGGCACCACAACTACTGAGCCTGCGCTCTAGAGCCTGCAAGCCACAACTACTGAGCCCACGTGCCACAACTACTGAAGCCTGTGCACCTAGAGCCCATGCTCCGTAACAAGAGAAGCCACTGTAATGAGAAGCCCGCACACTACAGTGAAGGGTAGCCCCCGCTCGCAGCAACTAGGGAAAGCCCGTGAGCAGCAACGAAGCCAAAAATAAATAAAAAATTTTTTAAAAAAGCATGTGTGCATTCAGTGAAGGAGAAAAAAAGGAATTGTTACTGAGTCCAAGCTTGCTCTCTGCTCACCGCACGACAGGCCAATAAATTGGAGACGAGGTGTTGAGGCAAGAAATATGACTTTACTCGGAAAGCTGGCAGACCAAGAAGATGGCAGACTAAAGTCTCAAAATAACCATCTTATCGGGGTTTGGATGCCAGTTTCTTTTATAGCACAGAGAGGGGGAGGAGATGAGGAAGTAAAGTAAAAAGGCCATAAGTTTTGCAAATACCGCCTGGAATGGCCGGCCTCGGGGAGGAGTTGTGTTAATTTCTTCTTTCTTGTAGCCATCCACAGGTGGACAGGGTCCAGATGTTTGCCTGAACAAAGGTACTTTGGTTTAACCTTCAGGCAGAGAGGCAGGGTTCCCCGAGGTAGGCCATTATGTATAGACAGTATCCTTTTAGTGAACAAAAGCAGTGGAAAGCAAAGGTTAAAGTAAAAGAAACAGATCCACCATGTGGTCAGATTTGGCTCTTCCCTGTTACAGAATTAACTTCTACTGAGTTCCCAGCACCCGCCAAAGAATTTATCCATGTTATCTCAGTCCTTACAGAACCTTATGAATTCAGTATTCCCAGTGTCTTTATGGACAAGGAACTAAGTGTAGTTAGACATGGCCTGAGACCCGTGCCCAGGGCGGTCCATCCCAGAGGCACCATGTGCTCTGCAGGGTGGCCTCCTCTTCATTTTGCAGCAAAACCGAATTCCTACCAACCAGCCAGTTAATTCTAGATCCACAGAGAAACTCTGGCTGACTTTGGAGCAGAGTTTCTGTCTCTCCATCTGCAAATGATGGTGTTAATTACATTTGCTGTGTCAGAGCAGGTGGTGGGTGTTAGCTTGACTTGAGAACTGCAGAGAGTTCAGAGGTCAGAGAAATGAGAGGGAGCAGGCAGGCCCTTACACATTTCTTTAAATCATTTCTTCTTCCTCAGTGTTCCTGGCTCATTCCTGTGTTCTCCAGCAGCATGAAAGCTGCTGTGTTTCAGGTCGCCACGTGCTCTGTGTGGTCCTGTAGTCTTATGCATGCCCTAGTTCCTCTTTGTTCTTTGAGCTGCAGCTCCATGTTATGGGAAGAACTGGTCCTTCATACTTATTTTGCTCTTTAAAATAGTGATCGGAAGTTCTTTGAACTCCAGTTTCAAAGTCATCTCATGTTCATGTTTCATTGCTCTTGCATATGGGAGGCGTGTTTTTTGGAGGTCTCAAAATAGGCACTTGCTTTTAAAATATTATCCCAGCCTGGGAGTGGAAGAGAACACTCATTACAGTTTAGTCTTCCAGCTTTTCTCCTTTTGGGTTTACAATATAATCAGGCACATCTGCAACTCACAAACACTTAGAATAATTTGATGTCTTTGGGAAAAATTGTAGCCAAATGCAACTGCTCTCATGGCTACACCTCTTGTCTTTCTTGTTTTACATATATTGTTATTTATTTAAAATCTTTCCTTAGTGTCTCTTCCCTTTGATACTCTGAGGTTGTGAGAGATGACATAAGGTACTGTTTGCAGTGGGACATATGGTGTCAGTTGCTTACTCAGCTAGTCGTTGCATAATTTTTCATGCTTGCTTCCTTTCCAGAGATAAACCACCATATTAAAATCCAACATGTTGGGCATCGTTAGGTGGTTGTGCTCTGAAGGAACACTCTGGTCAAGTTGTCTTGTCCTCAGTGGGACCTTCCAGTCTTGTGGTTCTTACATCATTGGCATTATTGAGGAATAAAAAGTCCAGGAGTGCACACTATCTTGAGTTGGGTAAGGGGTCCACACCTCTCATAGGTCATTACAGTTGTGTGTAGACTCATTGGAGAACAGTGGGGCCCAGCACTGACACTGTAAGTCTTAGGCACGACTGTCACAACCATGGCCTGGAGCCCTAAAAGCCTATCATAATTAACTGTACAAATCAGATGTTGTTACTGAACCAAGTTTGGGTCTGCTCACCTGTGCACAGTAAAGCCAATCTACTGAGACCAGGTTTGTGGTGAAGCAAAGCATAGCCTTTAATGTAGGGCACCAAGCAAGGAGAACAGCCATCTCATGCTCAGAAGACCCAAACTTCCCCATGGCTTTCAGGGAAGGGGTTTTAAAGGCAGTGTGAAGGAGGGGAGTTGTGGGGTGTGTGATCAGCTTGTGTTCAATTCTCGGATGGCTGGCATCAAGGTGAGGTTTTAATCATCATCAGCCTTTTGGTTTCAACCAGTCTAGGGTCTACATGCTTGCAGTCAGCAGTTTCGTCTGGTGGAGGTCTGCTTTCTATAAAAACAACTTAGGAATGTGTGTCAGGCCTTTATCTGTAGCTTTCAGGGAACTGGGAGTTGAGTGATTCTGCCATGTGTGGTCTGAATTGTTACCAGATTCCAGCCCAACAGCTATTCTTAGTTTCTACATCTTCACATTTCCTAATCATTAACTCCTGAACCAGTCTTTTGAGACTCAGGAGAGGCCCGGGAGACTAAAGCAAAAGCCTTTTACTTCAAAGGACAGGGACACAGAGGCTTGTATGCGGCTTCAGTATGCATTCACGATTCTCAGTTCTCATATATCTGTTGCATGTGAAAAAGTTCAGCTAAAAGACAAGAGTAGTTCCCTTTGTATCAACGTTCCATTTATTGAAAAGGAAAAAGGAATTTTCAATACTTGAGACGTATTTGGCAATGCACAGTTTAAAATTTTTTGAATTTATACTTTTCAGGCATCCTTGTTTTTAGCTTCTGAGAATCTCGGTCAGGCTCTGTTTTAAAAGAAACAAATTGGAAATAATATTATATTTGCTGTCAAGCTGCTGCTACCTACTTTGGTGATCTGGGAGAGGCAGTGTGAATCTGTTTGTGGGCTAAAAATGGAGGCAAGATGGATGAGATCAGTCTAGGAGACAATAATTAATTGTACACTTTATCTTTATTTGGATCTATTAGGTTTTAATCAAGGTCATTTTGCTAAATGTTTTGAACCCAAATAAGAATTTAATCTGTGAAACAACTGAATTACAGAAAAAAGGAGAATCATATGAACAGGGGTTCAAGTAAAGAAATTGAGAATAGCTCATTTATATTTAGTAAACTGAGGGAGGGGCAAGACGACACCCTGGAAGGGCTTCTGTGCCTCAGGGAGGGGATGGACGGAGGGGCTGCATCTGGGGACAAAGGGGGATCCTGCTTCAGCCTTGGAGGAGGCTCTGGCAAAGGGCCCTGCAGGGGACAGGGCAGAAGGGCCTCATGCTCCCCTCATGAGCGCTGTATCCCCACTGCCCCTGGAAGTCGGGTTGTGCCTCTCATGTGCTCATTGCTCTGCTGAGGGCCTGGAGGCCCAGTCTCTCTCTCTGTTCCTGAGAAGGGCTGTCGACACTGTTTCTGGGCCAGGCCACCCTCTGATCCAGAGCTTTTGGACTTGGACCAGGAAAATGTCAGAATCTCCAGGAAAACCCTTGTACATTCCAGGTGCCAGGCCCACAGATGATGTCATAAGCAGACACCTAGACAGGGTGTGTTTAGAAAGGACACAGGGAGTTGATCTGGCCCTTGGCATCGGAGCCCTGGGGATGTGCACAGGAGAGTGAGGAGCACAGCCCCTCCACAGGGACAGCAGGCAGGGTGCCCAGGGCCTAGGCTGCACCCAGTCTGCTCCTGCACCCAATCACAGTGGTAGTAACACCTGAATTTTAGCTGTTTGAGAAAAACATTTAGATTTCAGTATCCTGGGACTGCCATTTATGCTAACAGCATAAAATCATAAAATCATACCATCAGTCAGCTCCCTCAGAGCTAGCATCATAATTCTCCTTTAAAAAGAAAGATGTCTTCCTCTTAAACAACCATCTGAAAGTCACCTTTGAAATCTTTCCCCAGAGATGTGAGGGGTTGAATACTGTCACCATGATGTGACTTGTGTGCTCAGCCAGGTTGTGGTTCCTGTGGGCTCAGAATCCTCTAGCCAGGTGGAAGCTTGAGGCCTGAGATCAGCCCAGGGTGCTCTTTCTGTTCCTCAACGCCACCTTCGCTGATTGTAAACCTACCCCGTCCCCTCCCCAGGCTCTGCTCTGCCACAGCCAGGCACCTCAGGACTTGTTCCTGTCCCTCTGCCTGGATTGGTCCTCCAGAATATGTACAAGGTTTGTATCATCACCTTCTGAAGATCTTTGCTGAAATGGCCCCTAATGCAAGGCCTTCCCTGACCCCCATCTCCCTCCCTCTCTATTTTACTTTAAGACACTTGAGATGCTTCCTTCCAGTGCAGCCAGTCCCTAACTCTCCTCCAGGAGTCCCTGGGCCACCTGCACCCCTTGCTGACCACCGCAGGGGCTCTGTATGTGTGCCTCCTCGGGGCACACGACCTGGTGGAGGAAGTCTGCACTCAGACACCAGAGAAAGGGAGCAGCTCTGAGGTCAGAGACTGATGAGGAAATGCACAGCTGCCTTCAGCAGGGTGGCTGCAAGGGCAAATGTCCAGGCAGCCACGTGGGGCCCCGCAATCACAAGGCCCCCATGGGTTTAATGCTCTGATGCCATTGTTTGTTTTGGGACTCTTGAGTTGTTTCAGAATATTCAAGGAGCATATAGAGAGCCTTGGGTGAATATAGAGAGTCTTAAATTGGTCATTAATGAGCTCAAAAGTCACACTTATGATTCTACAGTCTGTACTATTACCTCCAGGAGAACATGATGAAGAAATATTTATAAAAGTTTATGAATTCGTATTTTAAACAGTTTGCTTTTACTTTATTCTTTATAGGATAAGATATGTTTTTTTATTGAGATACAATTGACATATAATATTAGTTTCAGGCATACAACATGATTTGATATTTCTGTATATTTTGAAATGATCACCACAATTATGTCTAGTTAACATCAATCTCCATACGGAGTTAAATATTTTTCCTTATGATGAGAGCTTTTAAGACCTACTCTCTTAGCAACTTTCAAATATGCAATATGGTGTTATTAACTATAGTCACCATGCTGTGCATTACATCCCCAAGACATTTATTTTATAACTAGAAGTTGTACCTTTTAACCACCTTTACTCATTTCTACTGGTGTCTGTGGCTTGATATTCTTTTTCATTTAATTTTTAAATTTTTTTGCGATTCCTCCTAGTGTCTATTTTTAATTGAAGTGTAATTGACCTGCAACACTACATTGGTTCCAGGTGCACAACATAGTGATTCGATATTTCTATACATTACAAAATGATCAACATGATATGTCTCATTAGCATCTGTCACCATACAAAGATATTGTAATATAAATGTCATCCCTCTGATAGCACCTTAATAAATCATCCCAATGCCCATGAAGTCTCCATGATGGCAGACCACTTCCCTTTCACTTCTTCTGGAAGACAAGAAATCAAATGTTAACTAACAAAATGAATGGGGAAAAAGATTTAACAGACTAGCCAATAATTTCAAAATATTTAATGTACAGTCTTTAACAAATCTAGATAAAATGAATAACTTGCAGAAAAGATAAATTGTAAAGTGTGAACCAAAGAAGGGAACAAATAGCATTGAAAACAATTGTAAAAATTGTCAAAGAATTTCCTCCAAACAAGATGTCAGGGCCAAATTCTTGTTTTTCAGATTTTCTCAGAATCAGTATTCCACAAACTATAAAACTTGACTGGGCAGTATAAGGAAGGTGAAAATGCACCCTCCTTGTAATAAAATGTTCATTTTATGGTGCTTCCTTGACTCTAATCCAGAAAGCTAGTAAGGATAAAAGAGTGCTGCAGATCAGTTGAATATAATGAATCTAGCTGAATCTTAATGCAAACAGCAATGCTTGCAAAGGAAACTCCATATTATATTGAAAGGATTTTCTGTGGATCCCAGGGACTTCTTTTTTTATTGAAGTATAGTTGATAAACAATATTAGTTTCAGGTGTACAACATAGTGATGCAGTATTTTTATAGATTATCCTTCATATAAAGTTATTATAAAAAATCGTATTATAAAATATTGACAATATTTCCCTGTGCTGTATCCTTGTATCTTATTTTATTATACCTAGTAGTTTGTATGTCTTAATCCCCTACCCTATCTTGCCCCTCCCTTTTCTCTCTCCCCACTGGTAACCACTAGTTTGTTCTCTGTATTTGTGAGTCTGTTTCTGTTTTGTTATGTGTATTTGTTTTATTTTTTAGATTCCACAAGAAGTGGAAACATACAGTATGTCTCTTTCTTTCTTTTTTTTAAACATCTTTATTGAAGTATAACTGTCTGTCTTTCTTTTTCTGACTTATTTCACAAAGCATAATACCCTCTAAGTCCATGTATATTGTTGCAAATTGCAGTATTTCATTATTTTTTATGGCTGAGTAGTATTCCACTGTATATATGTACCACATCTTCTTTATCCATTCAACTGTTGATGGACACTTCTGTTGCTTCAGTATCTTGGCTGTTGTAAATAATGCTGCAATGAACATTGGAGTGCATGTATCTTTTGAAATTAGTGTTTTGTTTGCTTCAGATATATATCCAGGAGTGGAATTGCTGGATCATATGGTAGTTCTCCTTTTAGTTTTTTGAAGGACCTCCATACTGTTTTCCATAGTGGCTGCACCAATTTTGATTCCCACCAAAAGAGCACAAGGGTTCTCTTTTCTCCACATCCTCACCAATATTTGTTTTTTATGGTCTTTTTGATGATAGCTATTCTGACAGGTATCTCATTGTGGGTTTTTTTTTAACATCTTTATTGGAGTATAATTGCTTTACAATGGTGTGTTAGTTTCTGCTTTATAACAAAGTGAATCAGTTATACATATACATATGTTCCCATATCTCTTCCCTCTTGCGTCTCCCTCCCTCCCACCCTCCCTATCCCACCACTCTAGGTGGTCACAAAGCACTGAGCCGATCTCCTTGTGCTATGCGGCTGCTTCCCACTAGCTATCTATTTTACATTTGGTAGTGTATATATGTCCATGCCACTCTCTCACCCTGTCACATCTTACCCCTCCCCCTCCCCATATCCTCAAGTCCATTCTCTAGTAGGTCTGTGTCTTTATTCCCGTCTTGCCACTAGGTTCTTCATGACCTTTTTTTTTTTTTTCTTAGATTCCATATATATGTGTTAGCATACTGTATTTGTTTTTCTCTTTCTGACTTACTTCACTCTGTATGACAGACTCTAACTCCATCCAACTCACTACAAATAACTCCATTTCGTTTCTTTTTATGGCTGAGTAATATTCCATTGTATATATGTGCCACATCTTCTTTATCCATTCATCCGATGATGGACACTTAGGTTGCTTCCATGTCCTGGCTATTGTAAATAGAGCTGCAATGAACATTTTGGTACATGACTCTTTTTGAACTATGGTTTTCTCAGGGTATGTGCCCAGTACTGGGATTGCTGGGTCATATGGTAGTTCTATTTTTAGTTTTTTAAGGAACGTCCATACTGTTCTCCATACTGGCTGTATCAATTTACATTCCCACCAACAGTGCAAGAGTGTTCCCTTTTCTCTACACCCTCTCCAGCATTGATTGTTTCTAGATTTTTTGATGATGGCCATACTGACCGGTGTGAGATGATATCTCATTGTAGTTTTGATCTGCATTTCTCTAATGATTAATGATGTTGAGCATTCTTTCATGTGTCTGTTGGCAATCTGTATATCTTCTTTGGAGAAATGTCTATTTAGGTCTTCCGCCCATTTTTGGATTGGGTTGTTTGTTTTTTTGTTATTGAGCTGCATGAGCTGCTTGTAAATCTTGGAGATTAATCCTTTGTCAGTTGCTTCATTTGCAAATATTTTCTCCCATTCTGAGAGTTGTCTTTTGGTCTTGTTTATGGTTTCCTTTGCTGTGCAAAAGCTTTTAAGTTTCATTAGGTCCCATTTGCTTATTTGTGTTTTTATTTCCATTTCTCTAGGAGTTAGCTCAAAAAGGATCTTGCTGTGATTTATGTCAGAGTGTTCTGCCTATGTTTTCCTCTAAGAGTTTTATAGTGTCTGGCCTTACATTTAGGTCTTTAATCCATTTTGAGTTTATTTTTGTATATGGTGTTAGGGAATGTTCTAATTTCATACTTTTACATGTACCTGTCCAGTTTTCCCAGCACCACTTATTGAAGAGGTGTTTCCATATAAATTGTTAAATTTTTTGTGCTAGCTCTGTGAAAAATGGGTTGGGATTCAAGGGGTTGCATTGAATCTGTAGATTGCTTTGAGTAGTAGAGTCATTTTCACAATGTTGATTCTTCCAATCCAAGAACATGGTATATCTCTCCATCTATTTGTATCATCTTTAATTTCTCTCATCAGTGTCTTATAATTTTCTGCATACAGGTCTTTTGTCTCCTTAAGTAGGTTTATTCCTAGATATTTTATTCTTTTTGTTGCAATGGTAAACGGGAGTGTTTTCTTACTTTCACTTTCAGATTTTTCATCATTAGTGTATAGGAATGCAAGAGATTTCTGTGCATTAATATTGTATCCTGCAACTTTACCATATTCATTAATTAGCTCTAGCAGTTTTCTGGTGGCAGTTTTAGGATTCTCTATGTATAGTATCATGTCATCTGCAAACAGTGACAGCTTTACTTCTTCTTTTCCAATTTGTATTCCTTTTATTTCTTTTTCTTCTCTGATTGCCGTGGCTAGGACTTCCAGAACTATGTTGAATAATAGTGGTGAGAGTGGACATCCTTGTCTCGTTCCTGATCTTAGAGGAAATGGTTTCAGTTTTTCACCATTGAGGACAATGTTGGCTGTGGGTTTGTCATATATGGCCTTTATTATGTTGAGGAAAGTTCCCTCTATGCCTACTTTCTGCAGGGCTTTTATCATAAATGGGTGTTGAATTTTGTCGAAAGCTTTCTCTGCATCTATTGAGATGATCATATGGTTTTTCTCCTTCAATTTGTTAATATGGTGTATCACGTTGTTTGATTTGCATATATTGAAGAATCCTTGCATTCCTGGGATAAACCCCACTTGATCATGGTGTATGATCCTTTTACTGTGCTGTTGGATTCTGTTTGCTAGTATTTTGTTGAGGATTTTTGCATCTATATTAATCAATGATCTTGGTCTGTAATTTTCTTTTTTTGTAGTATCTTTTTCTCATTTTGGTACAGGGTGATGGTGGCCTCATAGAATGAGTTTGGGAGTGTTCCTTCCTCTGCAATATTTTGGAAGAGTTTGAGAAAGATTGGTGTTAGCTCTTCTCTAAATGTTTGATAGAATTCACCTGTGAAGCCATCTGGTCCTGGACTTTTGTTTCTTGGAAGATTTTTAATCACAGTTTCAATTTTATTACTTGTAATTGGTCTGTTCATATTTTCTATTTCTTCCTGGTTCAGTCTTGGAAGGTGATACCTTTCTAAGAATTTGTCCATTTCTTCCAATTGTCCATTTTATTGGCATAGAGTTGCTTGTAGTAGTCTCTTAGGATGCTTTGTATTTCTGTGGTGTCTGTTGTAACTTCTCCTTTTTCATTTCTAATTTTATTGATTTGAGTCCTCTCCTTCTTTTTCTTGATGAGTCTAGCTAATGGTTTATCAATTTTGTTTAGCCTCTCAAAGAACCAGCTTTTAGTTTTATTGATCTTTGCTATTGTTTTCTTTGTTTCTATTTCATTTATTTCCACTCTGATCTTTATGATTTCTTTCCTTCTGCTAACATTGGGTTTTGTTTGTTCTTCTTTCTCTTGTTTCTTTAGGTGTAAGGTTAGATTGTTTACTTGAGATTTTTCTTGTTTCTTTAGGTAGGCTTGTGTAGCTATAAACTTCCCTCTTAGAACTGCTTTTGCTGCATCCCATAAGTTTTGGGTCATCGTGTTTTCATTGTCATTTGTCTCTAGGTATTTTTTGATTTCCTCTTTGATTTCTTCAGTGATCTCTTGGTTATTTAGTAACGTATTGTTTAGCCTCCATGTGTTTGTGTTTTTTCCTTTTTTTTCCCTGTGATTCATTTCTAATCTCATAGCGTTGTGGTCAGAAAAGATGCTTGATATGATTTCAATTTTCTTAAATTTACTGAGGCTTGATTTGTGACCCAAGATGTGATCTGTCCTGGAGAATGTTCCATGCGCACTTGAGAAGAACGTGTAATCTGTTTTGGGATGGAATGTCCTATAAATATCAATTAAATCTATCTGGTCTATTGTGTCATTTAAAGCTTCTGTTTCCTTATTTATTTCCATTTTAGATGATCTGTCCTTTGGTGTAAGTGAGGTGTTAAAGTCCCCCACTATTATTGTGTTACTGTCAATTTCCTCTTTTATAGCTGTTAGCAGTTGCCTTATGTATTGAGGTGCTCCTATGTTGGGTGCATATATATTTATAATGGTTATATCTTCTTCTTGGATTGATCCCTTGATCATTATGTAGTGTCCTTCCTTGTCTCTTGTAACATTCTTTATTTTAAAGTCTATTTTATCTGATATGAGTATAGCTACTCCAGCTTTCTTTTGATTTCCATTTGCATGGAATATCTTTTTCCATCCCCTCACTTTCAGTCTGTATGTGTCCCTAGGTCTAAAGTGGGTCTCTTGTATACAGCATATATATGGGTCTTGTTTTTGTATCCGTTCAGCAAGCCTGTGTCTTTTGGTTGGAGCATTTAATCCATTCACGTTTAAGGTAATTATCGATATGTAATGTTCCTATGATCATTTTCTTAATTGTTTTGGGTTTGCTTTTGTAGGTCCTTTTCTTCTCTTGTGTTTCTCACTTAGAGAAGTTCCTTTAGCATTTGTTGTAGAGCTAGTTTGGTGGTGCTGAAATCTCTTAGCTTTTGCTTGTCTGTAAAGCTTTTGATTTCTCCATCAAATCTAAATGAGATCCTTGCCGGGTAGAGTAATCTTGGTTGTAGGTTCTTCCCTTTCATTACTTTAAGTATATCATGCCACTCCCTTCTGGCTTGTAGAGTTTCTGCTGAGACATCAGCTGTTAACCTTATGGGAGTTCCCTTGTATGTTATTTGTCATTTTTCCCTTGCTGCTTTCAATAATTTTTCTTTGTCTTTAATTTTTGCCAGTTTAAAATACTATGTGTCTCAGCGTGTTTCTCCTTGGGTTTATCCTGTATGGGACTCTCTGCACTTACTGGACTTGGGTGGCTATTTCCTGTCCCATGTTAGGGAAGTTTTCGACTATAATCTCTTTAAATATTTTCTCTGGTCCTTTCTCTCTCTCTTCTCCTTCTGGGACCCCTATAATGCGAATGTTGTTGCGTTTAATGTTGTCCCAAAGGTCTCTTAGGCTGTCTTCATTTCTTTTCATTCTTTTTTCTTTAGTCTGTTCCGCAGCAGTGAATTCCACCATTCTGTCTTCCCGGTCACTTATCTGTTCTTCTGCCTCAGTTATTCTGCTATTGATTCCTTCTAGTGTAGTTTTCATTTCAGTTATTGTTTTGGTCATCTGTTTGTTTGTTCTTTAATTCTTCTAGGTCTTTGTTAATCATTTCTTGCATCTTCTCAATCTTTGCCTCCATTCTTATTCCGAGGTACTGGATCATCTTCACTATCATTATTCTTAATTCTTTTTCTGGAAGGTTGCCTATCTCCACTTCATTTAGTTGTTTTTCTGGGTTTTTTTCTTGTTCCTTCATCTGGTATATAGCCCTCTGGCTTTTCATCTTGTCTGTCTTTCTGTAAATGTGGTTTTTGTTCCCCAGGATGCAGGATTGTAGTTTTTCTTGCTTCTGCTGTCTGCCCTCTGGTGGTTGAGGCTATCTAAGAGGCTTGATCGGAGGCTCTGGTGGTGGGTAGAGCTGACTGTTGCTGTGGTGGTCAGAGGTCCATAAAACTTTAATCCACTTGACTGTTGATGGGTGGGGCTGGGATCCCTTCCTGTTGATTGTTTTGCCTGAGGCAACCCAACACTGGAGCCTACCTGGGCTCTTTGGTGGGGCTAATGGCAGACTCTGAGAGGGCTCATGCCAAGGAGCACTTCCCAGAACCTCCGCTGCCAGTGTCCTTGTCCCCACGGTGAAACAGAGCCACCCCCTGCCTCTGCAGGAGACCCCCCAACACCAGCAGGTAGGTCTGGCTCAGTCTCCCCCAGGGTCACTGCTCCTTCCCCTGCATCCCGATGCACACACTACTTTGTGTGTGCCCTCCAAGAGTGGGGTCTCTGTTTCCCCCAGTCCTGTCAAAGTCCTGCAATCAATTCCCACTAGGCTTCAAAGCCTGATTCTCTAGGAATTCCTCCTCCCGTTGCCGGACCCCCAGGTTGGAAAGCCTGATGTCAGGCTCAGAACCTTCACTCCAGTGGGTGGACTTCTGTGGTATAAGTGTTCGCCAGTCTGTGAGTCACCCACCCAGCAGTTATGGGATTTGAGTTTACTCTGATTGCACCCCTCCTACTGTCTCACTGTGGCTTCTCCTCTGTCCTTGGACGTGGGGTATCCTCTTTGGTGAATTCTAGTGTCTTCCTGTCGATGATTGTACAGCAGCCAGTTGTGATTCTGGTGTTCTCGGAAGAGGGAGTGGGAGCATGTCCTTCTACTCCACCATCTTGGTTAATGTCTTTTTCATTTATTTCTGATCTGATCTTTATGATTTCTTTCCTTCTGCTAGCTTTGGGGTTTTTTTGTTCTTCTTTCTCTAATTGTTTTAGGTGCAACGTTAGGTTGTTTATTCGAGATGTTTCCTGTTTCTTGATGTAGGCTTGTATTGCTATAAACTTCCCTCTTAGAACTGCTTTTGCTGCATCCCATAGCTTTCGGGTCGTTGTGTCCCCATTTTCATTTGTTTCTAGGTATTTTTTGATTTCCCCTTTGATTTCTTCAGTGATCACTTCTTTATTAAGTAGTGTATTGTGTAACCTCCACGTGTTTGTATTTTTTACAGATCTTTTCCTGTAATTGATATCTAGTCTCGTAGCGTTGTGGTCGGAAAAGATACTTGATACGATTTCAATTTTCTTAAATTTACCAAAGCTTGATTTGTGACCCAAGATATGATCTATCCTGGAGAATGTTCCATGAGCACTTGAGAAAAATGTTTATTCTGTTGTTTTCGGGTGGAATGTCCTATAAATATCAATTAAGTCCATCTCGTTTAATGTATCATTTAAAGCTGTGTTTCTTTATTTATTTTCATTTTGGATGATCTGTCCATTGGTGAAAGTGGGGTGTTAAAGTCCCCTACTATGATTGTGTTGCTGTCGATTTCCCCTTTTATGGCTGTTAGTATTTGCCTTATGTATTGAGGTGCTCCTATGTTGGGTGCATAAATATTTACAATTGTTATACCTTCTTCTTGGATCGATCCCTTGATCATTATACAGTGTCCTCTTTGTCTCTTGTAATAGTCTTTATTTTAAAGTCTATTTTGTCTGATATGAGAATTGCTACTCCAGCTTTCTTTTGATTTCCATTTGCATGGAATATCTTTTCCCATCCCCTCACTTTCAGTCTGTATGTGTCCCTAGGTCGGAAGTGGGTCTCTTGTAGACAGCATATATATGGGTCTGGTTTTTGTATCCATTCAGGCAGTCTGTGTCTTTTGGTGGGAGCATTTAATCCATTTACATTTAAGGTAATTATCGATATGTATGTTCCTATTCCCATTTTCTTAAATGTTTTGAGTTTGTTATTGTAGGTGTTTTCCTTCTCTTGTGTTTCTTGCCTAGAGAAGTTCCTTTAGCATTTGCTGTAAAGCTGGTTTGGTGGTGCTGAACTCTCTCAGCTTTTGCTTGTCTGTAAAGCTTTTAATTTCTCCATCAAATCTGAATGAGATTATTGCTGGGTAGAGTAATCTTGGTTGTAGGTTTTTCTCCTTCATCACTTTAAGTATATCCTGCCACTCCCTTCTGGCTTGCAGAGTTTCTGCTGAAAGATCAGCTGTTGACCTTATGGGGATTCCCTTGTGTGTTATTTGTTGTTTTTCCCTTGCTGCTTTTAATATGTTTTCTTTATATTTAATTTTTGATAGTTTGATTAATATGTGTCTCGGCGTGTTTCTCCTTGGATTTATCCTGTATGGGCCTCTCTGTGCTTCCAGGACTTGATTAACTATTTCCTTTCCCATATTAGGGAAGTTTTCAACTATAATCTCTTCAAATATTTTCTCAGTCCCTTTTTTTTTCTCCTCTTCTTCTGGGACCCCTATAATCCGAATGTTGGTGTGTTTAATGTTGTCCCAGAGGTCTCTGAGACTGTCCTCAGTTCTTTTCATTCTTTTTTCTTTATTCTGCTCTGCAGTAGTTATTTCCACTATTTTATCTTCCAGGTCACTTATCCGTTCTTCTGCCTCAGTTATTCTGCTATTGATCCCATCTAGAGTATTTTTAATTTCATTTATTGTGTTGTTCATCACTGTTTCTTTGCTCTTTAGTTCTTCTAGGTCCTTGTTAAATGTTTCTTGCATTTTGTCTATTCTATTTCCAAGATTTTGGATCATCTTTACTATCATTATTCTGAATTCTTTTTCAGGTAGACTGCCTATTTCCTCTTCATTTGTTAGGTCTGGTGTGTTTTTACCTTGCTCCTTCATCTGCTGTGTGTTTTTCTGTCTTCTCATTTCGCTTATCTTACTGTGTTTGGGGTCTCCTTTTCGCAGGCTGCAGGTTCGTTGCTCCTGTTGTTTTTGGTGTCTGTCACCAGTGGCTAAGGTTCGTTCAGTGGGTTATGTAGGCTTCCTGGTGGAAGGGACTAGTGCCTGTGTTCTGGTGGATGAGGCTGGATCTTGCCTTTCCGGTGGGCACGTCCACGTCTGGTGGTGTGTTTTGGGGTTTCTGTGGCCTTATTATGATTTTAGGCAGCCTCTCTGCTAATGGATGGGGCTGTGTTCCTGTCTTGCTAGTTGTTTGGCATAGGGTGTCCAGCACTCCAGCTTGCTGGTCGTTGAGTGAAGCTGGGTCTTGGTGTTGAGATGGAGATATCTGGGAGATTTTCATCGTTTGGTATTTCGTGGAGCTGGGAGGTCTCTTGTGGACCAGTTTCCTGAAGTTTGCTCTACCACCTCAGAGGCACAGCCCTGATGCCTGGCTGGAGCACCAAGAGCCTTTCATCCACACGGCTCAGAATAAAAGGGAGAAAAAATAGAAAGAAAAAAAAGAAAGAGGATAAAATAAAATAAAGTAAGATAAAACAAAATAAAGTTATTAAAATAAAAAATAATTATTAAGAAAAAAAAGAAATAATAAAATTTTTAAAGTAAAAAAAGAAAAACACAAAAACACACGGTGAGAACCCTAGGACAAATGGTGAAAGCAAAGCTATACAGACAAAATCTCACACAGAAGCATACACATACACACTCACAAAAAGAGGAAAAGGGGAAAAAGTAATATATCTACCTTCTAGAGTATTTTTAATTTCATTAATTGTGTTTTTCATCATTGCTTGGTTCCTCTTTAGTTCTTCTACGTCCTTGTTAAATGTTTCTTGCATTTTGTCTATTCTATTTCCAAGATTTTGGATCCTCTTTACTATCATTATTCTGAATTCTTTTTCAGGTAGACTGCCTATTTCCTCTTCATTTGTTAGGTCTGGTGTGTTTTGACCCTGCTCCTTTCTCTGCTGTGTGTTTTTCTGTCTTCTCATTTTGCTTATCTTACTGTGTTTGGGGTCTCCTTTTCGCAGGCTGCAGGTTTGTAGTTCCTGTTGTTTTTGGTATCTGTCCCCAGTGGCTAAGGTTGGTTCAGTGGGTTGTGTAGGCTTCCTGGTGGAGGGGACTAGTGCCTGTGTTCTGGTGGATGAGGCTGGATCTTGTCTTTCTGGTGGGCATGTCCACGTCTGGTGGTGTGTTTTGGGGTGTCTGTGGCCTTATTATGATTTTAGGCAGCCTCTCTGCTAATGGATGGGGCTGTGTTCCTGTCTTACTAGTTGTTTGGCATAGGGTGACCAGCACTGTAGCTTGCTGGTCGTTGAGTGAAGCTGGGTCTTGATGTTGAGATGGAGATCTCTGAGAGATTTTTGCCATTTGGTATTACAAGCTGGGAGTATTGGGAGTATTTGGTATTGTGGAGCTGGGAGGTCTCTTGTGGACCAGTGTCCTGAAGTTGGCTCTCCCACCTCAGGGCACAGCCCTGATGCCTGGCTGGATCACCAAGAGCCTTTCATCCACACGGCTCAGAATAAAAGGGAGAAAAAATAGAAAGAGGATAAAATAAAATAAAATAAAATAAAATAAAGCTATTATAATAAAGAATAAGAAAAAAATTATTAAGAAAATATTATTAAGAAAAATTTTTTTAAATTTTTTAAAATAAATTTATTAATTTTTTATAATAAAAAGTAAGAAAAAATTATTAAGAAAAAATATATTAAGAAAAAATTTTTTTTAATTTTTTTAAAATAAAAAATAAGAAAAAAATTTTTAAGAAAAATTTTTTAATTTTTTAAAATAAAAAATGAGGACAAAATTATTAAGAAAAAAATTTATTAAGAAAAAAAAGGTTTTAAGTAAAGAAAAAAAAAAATACAAAAACGGATGGACCGAACCCTAGGACAAATGGTGAAAGCAAAGCTATACAGACAAAAATCTCACCCAGAAGCATACACATGTACACTCACAAAAAAAGGAAAAGGGGAAAAATTAATATATCCTGCTCCCAAAGTCCACCTCCTGAATTTGGGATGATTCGTTGTCTATTCAGGTATTCAACAGATGCAGGTACATCAAGTTGTTTGTGGAGCTTTAATCCGCTCCTTCTGAGGCTGCTGGGAGAAATTTCCCTTTCTCTTCTTTGTTCGCACAGCTCCCAGGGCTCAGCTTTGGATTTGTACCCACCTCTGCATGTAGGTCGCCTGAGGGCGTCTGTTCTTCACTCACACAGGACGGGGTTAAAGGAGCAGCTGATTCGGGGGCTCTGGCTCACTCAGGCCTGGGGGAGGGAAGGGTACGGATGTGGGGCAAGCCTGCGGTGGCAGAGGCCGACGTGACGTTGCAGCAGCCTGAGGCACGCCGTTCGTTCTCCCGGGAAAGTTGTCCCTGGATCACAGGAGCCTGGCAGTGGCAGGCTGCACAGGCTCCCGGGAGGGGCAGTGTGTATAGTGACCTGTGCTCGCACCCAGACTTCTTGGTGGTGGCAGCAGCAGCCTTAGCGTCTCATGCACATCTCTGGGGTCCGTGCTGATAGCCGCGGCTTGCACCCATCTCTGGAGCTTGTTTAGGCGGTGCTCTGAATCCCCTCTCCTTCTGCACCGCGAAACAAAGAGACAAGAAAAAGTCTCTTGCCTCTTTGGCAGCTGCAGACTTTTTCCCGGACTCCCTCCTGGCTAGCTGTGGTGCGCTAACCCCTTCAGGCTGTGTTCACGCAGCCAACCCCAGTCCTCTCCCTGCAATCCGACTGAAGCCCCGAGCCTCAGCTCCCAGCCCCCGCCCGCCCCGGCGGGTGAGCAGATAAGCCTCTTGGGCTGGTGAGTGCTGGTCGGCACCGATCCCCTATGCGGGAATCCCTCCGCTTTGCCCTCCGCACCCCTGTTGCTGTGCTCTCCTCCATGGCTCCGAAGCTTCCCCCCTCTGCCCCCCACAGCCTCAGCCCATGAAGGGTCTTCCTAGTGTGTGGAAACCTTTCCTCCTTCACAGCTCCCTCCCACTGGTGCAGGTCCCATCCCTATTCTTTTGTCTCTGTTATTTCTTTTTTCTTTTGCCCTACCCAAGTACGTGGGGAGTTTCTTGCCTTTTGGGAGGTCTGACGTCTTCTGCCAGCTTTCAGTGGGTGTTCTGTAGGAGCAGTTCCACGTGTAGATGTATTTCTAATGTATCTGTGGGAAGGAAGGTGATCTCCACGTCTTACTCTTTTGCCATCTTGCCCAGACCCCCTCTCATTGTGGTTTTGATGATTATCCATGATGAGCATCTTTTCATGTGCCTGTTAGCCATTTGCATGTCCTCTTTGAAAAAACGGTCTACTCAGGTCTTCTGCCCATTTTTTGATTGGGTTCAATTTTTTTTGATACTGAATTGTATGAGCTATTTATATGTTTTGGGTATTAACTCCTTATATGTCACATCATTTACAAGTATTTTCTCCCATTCCATATGTTGTCTTTCCATTTTGTTAATGGTTTCCTTTGCTGTGCAAAACTTTTAAGTTCAATTAGGTCCCATTTGTTTATTTTTGCTTTTATTTCCTTTGCCTTAGGAGAGAGATCCAAAAACTATTGCTAAGATTTATGTCAAAGAGTGTTCTGCCTATGTTTTCTTCTTGGAGTTTTATGGTTTCTGTTCTTAAACATGTAGGTCTTTAATCCATTTTGAGTTTATTTTTGTAAATGTTGTGAGATATTTAATTTCATTCTTTTACATCTAGCTGTCCAGTCTTCCCAGTGCCACTTATTGAAGAGACTGTCTTTTCTCCATTATATATTCTTGTCTCTTTTGTTGTAGATTAATTGATCATAAGTGCCTGGATTTATTTCTGGGGAGAGCCCATTGATCTCTGTGTCTCTTTTTGTGCCAGTAACATGCTGTTTTCATTTCTGTAGCTTTGTAGTACAGTCTGAAGTCTGAGAGTGTGATACCTCCAGCTCTGTTCTTTTTTCTCAACATGGCTTTGGCTACTCAGGGTCATGTGGTTCCAAATAAATTTTAGGATTGTTTATTCTAGTTCTGTGAAAAATGTCATGGGTGTTTTGATAGGGATTACATTAAGTCTGTAGATTGCTTTGGACAGTACAAATATTTTAACAATATTAATTCTTCCAATCCATGAACACAGGATATCTTTCTGTTCCTTTGTATCGTCTTCAGTTTCCTTCATCAGTGTCTTATAGTTTTCAGAGTATAGGTCTTTCACCTCCTTGGTTAAGTTTATTCCTAAATACGTTATTCTTTTAGATGTGATTTTAAATGGGATTGTGTTACTTACCTCTTTTTGATAGTTCATTGTTAGTGTATAGAAATGCTGCAGATTTCTGTTTATTAATCTTGTATCCTAAAACTTTACTGAATTCATTTATCAGTTCTAATACTTTTTTTGGTGGAGCCTTTATGTTTCTCTCTATATAATATTACATCATTTGCCAATAGTGACAGTTTTACTTCTTCCTTTCCAATATGGATGACTTTTCATTCTTTTTCTTGTCAGATTGCTCTAAGTAGGACTTCCTATACTGTGTTAAATAGATGTGTCCAGAGTGGGGAGCTCTGTCTTTTTCATGATTTTAGAGGGAAAGCTTTCAGCTTTTCAGCACTGAGTATGTTAGCTGTCAGTTTTCAGAAATGGCCTTTATCATGTAGGGATTTGTTCCTTCTTACCAACTTCGATGAGAGTTTTTTATCATAATCGTTGTTCAGTTTTGTCAAATGCTTTTTCTGCATCTATTGAGATGATCATCCTTCCTTTTGTTAGTATTGTATATCACATTGATTGATTTGCATCCCTTGTATAAATCACACTTGATCATGATGTATGATCTTTTTTATATATTGTCGGATTCAGTTTGCTTATATTTTGGTGATGATTTTTGAATCTATATCCATCAGAGTTATTTGCCTGTAGTTTTCTTTTTTACAGTGTCTTTGTCTGGTTTTGATATCAGGGTAATGGTGGTTGTAAAATGAATTTGGGAATGTTCCCTTCTCTTCAGTTTTTTGGAATAGTTTGAGAAGGATAGATATTAGCTCTCATTTATGTGTTTGGTAGAAAACCTTGTGAAGTTGTCTGTTCATGGACTTTTATTTACTGGAATTTTTTGGATTACTAATTCAATTTCAGTACTGGTTATTGGTCTGTTCAGATTGTCTATTTCTTCCTAATCCAGCCTTGGAAGATTGTATGTTTCTAGAAATTTATCCATTTCTACTAGGTTGTCCAGTTTGTTGGCATATAACTGTTCATAGTATTCTCTTATGATTTTTTGTATTTCTGTGGTATCAGTTGTTATTTCTCCTTTTTCATTTCTTATTTTCTTTATTTGGGTCCTCTCACTTTTCTCCTTGGCGAGCCTGGTTACAGGCTTATAGATTTTGTTTATCTTTTCAAAAAGCTAGCTCTGGGCTTCATTGATCTTTTCTATTTTTTTTTTTTTTTGGTGTGTATTTTATTTTTCTCTCCGATTTTTATTTTTTCTTTCTCCTGCTGACTTTGAGCTTTGTTTCTTCTTCTTTTTATATTTTGTTTAAGTGGTATGTTAGGTTGTTTATTTGATTTTTTCTTGTTTCTTAAAAGTAGTCATGTATCAATATTAACTTCCCTCTTAGAACTGCTTTTGCTGCATCCCAAGGATTTAGAAAGTTGTGTTTTTATTTTCATTTGTCTTGAAGTATTTTCTGATTTCATCTTTGATTTCTTCATTGACCCATTGGTTTTTCTTGTTTTTTGTGTGTGTTTTTAGTAGTGTGTTGTTTAGTTTCCATGTGTTTGTATTTTTTTTCCATTTTTGTTTGTGATTGACTTCTAGTTCATACCATTGTGTTCAGAAAAAAAGCGTGATATAATTTTTATCCTCTTAAATTTGTTGAGACTTGTTCTGTGGCCTAGCATGTGATCTATATGGAGGACATTCCATGTGCACTTGAATAGAATGTTATTCTGCTGTTTTTGGATGGAATGTCCTGTAGTTATCTATTAATTCCAAGACCAGGGCTGGAACCCTTGTCCCCTGCATTGGCAGACAGATTCTTAACCACTGCACCACCAGGGAAGCCCCAGTGTCCATTTAGTGTTGATGAACTCTTAGTTTTTGGCTTATCTGAGAAGTTCTTTATCTCTCCTCCAATTCTAAATGACAGTCTTGCTGTAGAGTATTCTCAGTTGTAGGTATTTCCCTTTCACCACTTTACATAAATCATGCCACTTTCTTCTGGCCTGCAAAGTTTCTGCAGAAAAATCAGCTGATAGACTTATGGGGGATTCCCTTCCTTTGTATGTGACTCTTTGTTTTTCTCTTTTTGCTTTTAGAGTTCTCTCTATTTCTTTAACTTTTGCCATTTTAATTACGATATGTCTTGGTGTGGGTCTCATTTGGTTCATCTCGTTTGGGACCCTCTGTGCATCCTGTTTTGGCTATCTGTTTCTTTCTTCAGGTTTAGGAATTTTACAGCCATAATTTTATCAAATGCATTTTCAACTGTTTTCTCTTTGTCTTCTCCTTCTGGAACCCCTATAATGCAAATGTTAGTGTGCTTGGTGTTGTCCAAGACGTCCCTTAAACTGTTCTCATTTTTTTTAATTTTTTTTTTTTTTTGCTATTCTGATTGGGTGATCTCCATTATTCTATCTTCCAGAGCACTTATGTGTTCTTCTGTTTGACTGCTGTTAATTCCTTCCAGTGTGTCATTCATTTCATTTACTGTATTCTTCAGTTCTGACTGGTTCTTTTTATATTTTTTAGTTCCTTGTTAAACTTCTCACGTGTTCATCTATTCTTTTCTCAAGTTCAGTTAGCATTCTTATTACTAACGCTGTGAACTCTTCATCTGGTAAATTATCTCTGTTTCAGTAGTTGTTTATTTTTTTCTTTCTTTCAGGTTTCTTTCCCCCTTGTTCTTTCATTTGTAACAATTTCCTCTGTCTTCTCATTTTGTTTAACTTTCTCTGTCTTTATGAAATTAGGTGAAATGGTCACCTATTCCAGTCTTGAAGGGGTGTCCTTGTGTGGGAATGTCCCTATGCAGTTTGTGTTGAGTAGCTTTGATGGGAGAGCTGGATCTTAGCGTGTGCTAGCAGCTATCACCATGGTGGGAGGTGGGGCTGGAGATGAAGCAGCCAGAGCCAGTGCCAGATGTGAGCTGAGCTTCTCCTTTGTTCAGTGGCTGTCACTGCCCTATGTGGGGTGGGTCAGCAACTTCTGCTCCCAAGTTGCTGGAGCAGAAGCCCTGAGTGTTGGGTCTGAGCTGATTCCATTCCCTGTAAGTGTGTGCTCTGCCCTCTCCCAGCAATGGCACCTACACCCCAGAGTGGAGTAGCACTGGAGCAAGAGGGTCTGGAGTGTGCACCAGGTATGGGCCAGCATGCACACTGGGTGGTCCTGGCACCAGTCAGAGCTAAGTCTCTGCAAATGCCAGTAATAGCCACTCTCGCCCCTTTCAAATGCAGTGCTGGGTCTGTTCCCACTCCGTCCCTCCAACTGTGCACCTTCCTTGGCAGGAGCAGCCTCCACCCTAGTGTGGAGCTGCATTGGAGCCAGAAGTGCTCAGCGGGTGCTCAGCCTGGGCCAGGGTGCACTGGAGCAGTCACGGGAAGCTAGACAAAGTCCCAGACAGTTTCAATCTGCTTCCTCTGTCTTGTTTTGGGAGCAAGCAAGCATCTGCGCATGCCTCATGAGTGGAGTCTAGGTTTTCTCAGTCCTCCTGTTAGTTTTACTGGTTTTCAAACCAGCTAGGGGACTCATCTTCCAGGTGTTGGGCCCCCAGGCTGGGGCCCAATATGTGGTTCAAACCCCTCACTCCTCAGGGAGGATCTCCGCCCATGTAATCCCCCTTTCCTCTGAGCTCTTCCCAGAGGCACAGGTTCTGACCTGATCACTTCTCCTCCCTTCCTACTTGATTCCGTGTGGGTCTTTCTTACAGTCTTGGTCGCAATGGAGTCTTTCTGCCCATCTCCTGTTAGTTTTCAGTGAGAACTGCTCCACGTGTAGATCCATTTTTAAGGTGTTTTTGGGGGAGGTGAGATCATGTCCTCCTACTCTGCCATCTTGATCTCTCCCTCCGGAGACTCCTTGACAGGGTGTAAGGTGGTTTCACATTGAAGGAGGAGGTGCAGCTGTGTAAACATCAGAGCTTTGAGACCAAGAAGGAAATGCTTGTAATCACTGAGATCAACTGCTGTCCCCGTTCTGCAGGGGACCTTGAGACGGACACCTTCTGGAATGAGTGTGGGCCTTAAAGCAAGAGCATCAAATCTGGGCATGAAACTGGTCAAGGTTCAGTAATTTACATCCCTTGGGCCAGATGGGACCAAGACCTGCTTTTCTTTCTTAAAAATTGCTGGTTAACTAAGAAAAATCTGTACACTTTTAAAGTATTGTAAGAAACCAGCAACAATGATAGCAACAGCAAATCCCAAGAAACAAAAGAAGAATGTGTGAGACTCTGTTCCATAAAGCCTGAAATATTTTCTCCCTAGCTCTTCATAGAAGAAAGTTCACCAACACCTGCTCTAGAGGCACCCCAGCTTTCTGCTTTTACAGGCACACCAAGAAGATATTGTGTGTTCAATTCCAGACCACCGTGATAAAACAGATATCACAATAAAGTGAGTCACATGAATATTCTTTTGTTTCCCAGTGTGTGGAAAGTTACGTTTATATTATACTGTAGTCTATGATGTGTGCAATAGCATTGTGTCTGAAAAAACAATATACATACCTTAGTTAAGAAATAGTTTATTGGGGGAAGGCTTCAGCTGGCTAGCCCAGGGCCCTGGCCATCGAGAGCTCCAGCCAGCGTGCGGGGATGAGCGGGTCCCTGGGCCGGGCGGCAGCGGCTCTGCTGTGCTGGGGGCACAGCGCAGGCGGTGGCCTGTGGGGCCCAGGCGTGCGGGCGGCGAGCTCGGGCGTCAGCGGCTCGTCGGAGCACCTGGACATGCTGGTGAAGAAGGACAGGGTGGTAGTCTTCCTAAAGGGGACGCCGGAGCAGCCCCAGTGTGGCTTCAGCAACACCGTGGTGCAGATCCTGCGGCTGCACAGCATCCGCGACTACGCGGTCTACAACGTGCTGGACGACCCCCAGCTCCGGCAAGGCATTAAAGCCTATTCCAACTGGCCCACCATCCCGCAAGTGTACCTCAACAGCGAGTTCGTGGGGGGCTGTGACATTCTTCTGCAGATGCACCAGAATGGGGACCTGGTGGAAGAACTGAAAAAGCTGGGGATCCGCTCCACCCTCTTAGATGAAAAGAAAGATCAAGACTCAAAGTGAGGGTGGCCACACAAGGAAGCTGCTGGTGTCAGAATCTCACTGCCAGAAAAGCCTTCCCGATTCTAGTTTTTGCTCTTCAGATGACTGTTTGCACTGATTCCTCCAGTTTGTAAGCAGCCTGGTGATTTTAGCATGTCTGGTGTTTGAGCAAGGAATATCCTATCGTGAACATAATTGTAACCACTGCACCGTCATAATCAATGTTGTACGACGAGATTGCTGTAAACACAATTCCTTCTTATGTTGTCCTTTGCTCTTTGCTTGATTCAGGAGTAAACCTAGGAGCTTTTGAATCCTCATTATTATTCATGAGTCCTCTGCAAATATGTCAGTCTGCAAAGATAATATACCCCCCCTCCCCAATTTTTTGTAACTTGTTCTGTTTAGAAAAATGATGGACAAGGAAGAAAATAAGATAACCGGGGTGTTTTTTAAAATAAACTGCCAACCCAGGGGAAAAAAAAAAAAAAGAAATACTTTATTGCTAAAAAATGCTCATCATCATTGAGCTTTCAGTGAGTTGTAGTGGTAACATCAAAGATCACTAATCACAGATCACTGTAACAAATGTAAGAATGATGAAAAAGTTTGAAATATTGCGAGAATTACCAAAATGTGACACAGAGATGCAAAGGAAGCAAATTCCGTTGGAAAAATGACACCAATAGACTTGCTTAATGCAGGGTTGCCACAAACCTTCAATGGGCAAAGCACAAGAAAGCAAAGTGCAATAAAACAAGATAGCCCTGTGTAACAGTTTTTTGATTGTTAAGATCAACCAATACTGAGTACCATGAACTTAGAGGAGGCATAACTTGGGGTTATTAGTTCTAAAGTTGTTTGCTAATGATATGATTATATATTTAGGAGACTGAAAGGAGACAATGAAAAAGTTAGAACATGATAGAGATTACTAAAGGTTTGAGAGCAAAGATAAAAGTGTTCTCAAAAATGAATAAGAAAAAAATCCACCATTACCCCAGAAGTACTAGAAAAAATATTTTTAAAAAAGCACAAGAGAAGAATCACGAAGAGAAAATAAAGACACAAAACAATGATTAAATCAGTAATCAAAGAAAGTCACTCATTTAATAAATATACACGAGTATCTTCTTTGGATCAGGCATTGTTTTAGGTCCTGAAATCAAATTTAACACCAAAGATTCACCCTGGGAATTGGCAGAGACATTCTCACAGTGCTGGGAAGGGCTGTGGGAAGAGGTGAGAGGTATCATCCAGTGTTGGTGAGAGAATAAAACTGGGGTTTGTGGAGAGCTTTTTTGAGAAGCCCTGCCTGGAAGCCTGTCACGTCACATCTGCTAGCCCATCTCGCATGGCTGGATGGAAACCCCTGAGCTCCCACCACAGCAGCATCCACTGCAAACAGAAAACCAGTACCTGTGCCAGATGGCAAATGAGGTTTTTAAAATTATATTTGTCATATTTGTTCTGCAATAAATGAAACTCAGTTGTACAGTGAACTTTCAAGGATGATTCTAGCACATTCCTCTGTATTCCTGCACTGACTCTTCCTAAGACCCCAGACTTTGATCAGGAAAAAGCAACAGATCACCCAGTTCAGGTGTATACAAGTGCTGGAACCTTCATCAGAGAAGCACGTCATTAAAACGTGGTCCATTTCTCCCTTTTTTCCAGACTCTGTACTCTTTCTTATTTCAGAGGGTTGAGGATACAAAGACAGAGTCTAGAGTAGACAGTTCTTCTGTATCCGTTGTCCAGATGGAAAAACAAGACCCTCCAGCATGTGGCCCGAAGACCATAACCCTGGCCCTGCTTTGAAACATTCAGTACTTGATCCCAGTTTTTTGGCCTCCAGATTTTCAGCTTCTGAAAACCCCAAGGGCACTTCCTCCTTCTTACCTGGGAGCACATGGATGTGAGCTGATCTGCAAGAAATGCTTCACCTTTCCGTGTCCCGAAGTAACCGAGAACTTCAAAAAAAGACATTTTCCAATTGGGTTCTTTGCACAAGCTGGGTCAGGACAAGTCATCACACACACAGTTTTTATGGGATTAAACCATTTTTGCTTTTGTAGTTCCAGTAGAGAATGTTTTTTGAATCCAATTAACAAGAAGTCTTCAACGTCTATGGTCATTTATGCTTTTGGTTTTTAAGAGAGAATGGCAAATGATAAACAACTAGAGTGTCTGAGATTTATTAAAACCAAAGGATTCCAGAGGTTGTGTCTTGGAGTCATTTGAGTTTTGCTCCGTTTTCTGTGCCTTACACATCTATAGGGCTGCACAGTCCTAAAGGATGCCTCTGTGCTGCCTGGAAAGATTGGGCAGCAGAGGGCCCTGGTGATGGAGAAAGTGAGTCTTGGTCACCAGGTTATCCTTAGGGCTCCCTCTGCATGCCCTTCATTAGTTCCATATGTGAAGTGTGGTGTTGTTTTAAAGGGATTGTCCCATGTACTTATTCTTTGGAAAGTTACCATCCTGATTGGTAGGTGTAAGACAACATAGTTCAGAACATTTTCCATTTAGTCTAAAAACAGAAAGACCAAATTTACTTGCCTAAAAGAAGTCCCAGGGACAAAGAAATAAAAAAGAAGTGACTGCGTACATGCAGACAGTGTCCATGTACATACAGACAGAAAATCATTACATCCAGCTTCCTTTGCAGTACCAGGAGGGATTTTGCCCTGCCCTGTGCAGCCAGGCTTGTTGCATGACATGAGAGTATGTGGGCTCAACTGGGAAGCTGTTTATTTACTCATGTC
This sequence comes from Balaenoptera physalus, assembly GCF_965194825.1. Lineage (NCBI taxonomy): Eukaryota > Metazoa > Chordata > Mammalia > Artiodactyla > Balaenopteridae > Balaenoptera > Balaenoptera physalus. Next base: position 127,816,221 of record NC_138883.1, read on the forward strand.
ACAGTGAATCTTTGGGATATTTCCATTGCAGAATTTTACAAACAGTTGCTTGGAGAAGCCATGGACTTTTACTGAAGAGTGTGCTAATCTGCTCTATCTGCAAAGACAGCCTTTGAATTTAAAGTCCTATCTTACTGAATTCCCATGGTGACTCATAATAAGACAGCGGGTTCAGGTTTACCATGCATCTGAGAACGGAGCAGATGGTGACAAGAGTTTATACCCAGCTCTCTCAGCAGAGTTTGGTGTAATTAATAAGTGGCAGAGTCTTACTGAGTAGTTGTGGATAAGGGTAACGATTTTTGTGTATGCTTTTCATTTTAAGTTTTAGATGCATCCTGTGGGGTGAAGAACTCGGCAAGTCTGAATCATTTGATTTCTCAATTTGACTAAATTCTGAGAAACGTACTGAACAGTAAGTGAGCTATGTTATGCTCACCCAAAAGTCACAGTATCTTTGAATTTGGGAAATTAATTTATGTATCCCAAACTTTCTGGCTACACATCCAGTTCTGGTCATTGTTTTGATCTGTTGCTATTTGTCAAAGTACTTCAAAAAACAAATGGCCATAATGGAAACTAAGAGCTACCATCTCATAAATAATCAGAGTAACTGTAGAGATGTGCTGTCTGAATTCATCCTTGTAGTCCTGAAGACTAATTTAGTCCATTAGATTCCAGTATGTTCTGTGACTTGATCAAAATTGATAAGTGATTAGCACTAAGTCTGAAACTGTGCCACTTTGTCTAAAATAAAATTGATTTTTAACTGCTTTTGTATTGCTAGAGTATGTATTTTCTTTTTTCTTTTTCCAGCTTTATTGAGATATAATTGACGCATAACTGTGTAAGTTTAAGGTTTACAATGGGTTGACTTGATACATTTATAAATTGCAAAATGATTACCACCATAATATTTGCTTCCACCTCCATCCCATCACATATTTACCATTTAATGTTTTTTTTTGGAAAGCTCTTAGGCTAAATGCAACCACTGTCACCAGTAAAACCATTTGTAAAGTCTACACACAAATGAATTTTGGATCCAATAGCCACTATTAAAATAATTTGAGGCCTCCATTTGTTGGTTAGGGAACACTAAGCTGCTGTAACAAGAAAATCCAAGTAATTCAATGATTTGAAGAGTATAGAAATTTCTTATTAGGAATTCCGAGGAACATTTCAGGCTGGTAGGCTGCTCTGGCCCCTCGGGCATTCAGGGAAGCAGGCTGACAATGAGTGCTCCATCTTTTCCAGCATGTGACTGCAAAGCCTGGAGGGTACTCCCTACTCTGTTCACAAGTCCCTTGGGGAGAACTAAGTTCTGGGGCTACAGCCAGCTGCAGGGGGGTCTGTGAAATGGGTTCTTGTCTGGCACTCTCTTCCCACGTGCAACCCTGTTCTTACTGAAAATTGGGAGAATGGATTTTGGTGGGCAAATACCAAGTAGTCTCTACTTCTATTGGTTTAGTTTATAGGCTAAATCCAAGTTACAAGAACAGTATGTTGACCTGTAATTTCTAAGTTTCTACTGATAACTGGGATAGTTAACTGTAACCTTTATTCCAGTTTGAAAATATGGTTCAATAAATATGGAGTCAAGGATATATTTCCAAATCGAGTCTTTATTACTGTTTTGTAAAAATTTCTAAACCCAGACTCCCAGTAGTGTTTCTTTTACTGTCTATGCTCATGATGGCATTGTCGCCACTGTGTAGTGACAGTGCACAGGATGGACTCACCTGGAAGGACTGAGCCCTTTTCATGTCTATTGACCATCAATCAGTTATTTGGATACCAACTACATTCTTCTCTCACCCTGTCAAGAAACCTGAAGTTTGGCAAATATTCTTTTTCATTTCTAACTTAAATGTCCCAGAGAGGAGATATGTGTTCCGAGACTGTATTGAGATGGTATGAAGGTAAATTATGCAAAGCAAAAGGATTTGCAACCATGTGTATAGCTTTCACCAGCCTGATGATAATGCCTTCAGATAGTCTGTTTATAGAACAAACATATGGATACCAAGGGGAGAAGTGAGGGTGGGATGAATTGGGAGATTGGGATTGACACTACTATACATACACTACTATGTATAAAATAGATAACTAATGAGAACCTACTGTATAGCACAGGGAACTCAATGCTCTGTGGTGACCTAAATGGGAAAGAAATCCAAAAAAGAGGGGATATATGTATACGAATAGCTCATTCACTTTGCTGTACAGCAGAAACTAACACAACACTGTAAAGCAACTATATTCCAATAAAAATTAATTAAAAAAATTTTTAAAAAGATGCAGTTTATTTCTAGTCTAGTTTTTATACAGAAAAACTTATAGCTTCAGGTCTCTGTTACTTCAGATACCCTAATGTTGAGAAAAGTAATATCAAAATGATGCCCAACATAACCAAAATTTTAGAAAAAAAATTTATTTAAATCAATTGAACCAGCATCATTTGTTTAAAAAAAATTACCCTTCAATATAAATTTCTCACTTCTAAAACACTTTTGTCCATCAAGAAAAGATAAAACAAGAAACCATAAAAGGAAGACCAAACGCATGTATTAGTATCTTTGCTGCCTTCATTCCCATTGCTAGTGCTAAAAATCTCTAGTCAAAAGGGACTTGCCAAAGACAAGGATTAGCAAGCAAGCCTGTAGGATGCTTACAAACATTTAATAAAATCGTAAAGTATTATACTTCTCAGCTTCTGTGGAGATAGTTCAAAATTTTGAATTCAAGCCCATGGTAAGAACACTGTGTGAAAAATCTGCAGTTTTGTTGCAGATAGGTTACTTGTTGTCATTGGTGGTATGTAAAGTGATGGTGGTAAAAATAAAATATGGAAAAAGCAGTTCAATGTTTGTATCTACACAGGAATACCAGATATAAATGAAACAGATTTCCTGTTTAGGTCAGTCTTTTTTTCTCTCTCTCTTTGGGGCTATTCAATGTAAAGTTTTCAATAAAAAGTCTGTAAACTGTGGGAAAAAAAGATGCAGTTTAGATGATTGAACCACTAGGTGGCACCACAGAGAACATAAGTATCTGTACCAATCACCAGGTGAAAAAGTTTGTTCTTTGCTTAAGTATCTGTATTTCGTAGCAGCAGAACTTGGTCCTAGAACCTCTGTGTGGCCAAAAGTTACTGAAGAATGAACCATGTTCCCCCTTCTAGTTTTTTCCCTAAAATATGTATGAACAGATACTGTCATTAATTACAACCTTTTATCAATGTTATAAAATTAAATGCTTAGAATATGGGCAATGCATTGTGGTTATAAACCAAGAGATGAAGAACAGTGGAAACTATATGATTTTAAAATAAGTACTTTAATTTACATGAAATTAAGGAGAATCTAAAATCCTAGTGGTTTTTAAAATTTCCAATATTGAACTACTTGTGGTCATGAACTTTCATGAGAGGAGAACCTTGTTCAAACATAAACCTTCTTCGTTCCGGAAGAGGCAGGGTGGTTACCTACTTGGAGTATCTCATGGCCTGTCATTGTGCTTCCCCATTGGCTGACTGGGCCTCTGGGCAGGGTTGAAGCCCCACTTGGCTGGTCCTACAAGGTCATGGCATGCTGCTCTGAGAAACAGCTCTCCAGCAAACAGCTGGCAGCTCCCAGGCTCTTAGAACTAACAGACTGTGTCATTGCCACCTGTTGTCAAATAGTCCTTGCCCACAGGACTCAACTCAGCTTCAGAAGGTCCCTGAGATTTCTAGAATGTCAGGATAAAAGTGTGTCAACGAGCAATGCAGTTCACTGAACTCTGTGGAATTACTGTGTTAAGTGTTAGGTGGAGTGAGCATGGTACAGAGGCCATTCCTGGTGAGTTCCTGCCCCAGAGGAGCATGAGATGATGGGAGCACAGAGCCATGCTGAATAGAATCACACGTGCCAGGCTGTGGGGTCTTGAGGACCGAGTCACTGTCTTCCTTTGCCAACTCCACTCTGCCAAGCTCATTGATTACTTTGTGCACTTGAAACTATATTGAACTGATAGCCCCCAAGCTCCCTCCTCTCTGTAAAAGGACTGAGACCTTAGGTCTGGCTTTTGTATTTCTCTCTTCAGTTCTTCTGTCTTCTAGAAGTTCTGACTCTAGTTCCATTGTTTCATCTGTGTAGTCCTAGTAGGACTTCGCATTTCTAAGGAAGCCACTAAATGCTGGTAAATATTCTGTAGTTTACTTTAGGTGGCAGTGCCTCAATACAGTTCAAATGAATGAAGCCATAAATAAAGCATTTTGAGTTTAATAGACGGGAAGGTCATAATACAAAGTAGGAATATATTAGGAATGAGGCAACTTGCTATTGCTCTCCTGGGTTTAATATTTTGTTTTCCGTTAAAGGTTAATAACTTACAGACAAGTGTGTCCATGCTGGCAGGAAATGAAAGGCCACATTATGGAGATGTTATTGTGTACTTTTAATGATGATGGGAGCTTTCACCAAACATATGTTCTTATATTTCTGGTGAAGTAAACTCCCCAGCTTCGTGGGTCCTTCAAGGAGGTCCCCGTGTGGTTAAGCCACACAGTTTGGTCTCATTCCTTATACTGGGCTGGGTGCATTCTGAACTCCGGCTGTCTGAGTAGTGTTTTTAATAAGTCTATGATAAAACAGTGTTCGATTGAGGTAACTACTCTTTTTGTTGTTGTTAAAATTAAACATCAGATTTTACCATGTAACTAGAAAACACTGTTCAGCTGCATAAAAACTTTCAGCTGTATAACAACTCTCTAGAATAATCACATCTCTCCCAAGTTTAAATCATGTGCTTATTGATATCTGTATGTACCAGTCAGATGCAGCTAAAGATTTATCATCAGTACCAGTTCCAAAGAAAATGCTAGGATTGATTTATGGAGCCAGCCTCCTATCTTCTATCTTCCCACCTTGCACTCCCACCAAAAAATTTAAAAAAGGAAAAAGGAAAAGAGAACTATTTCTCCTGCAAACTAAAACTCCAACTCTGACACCGGCTTAGTTGATAACCTCAAGTAAATTGCTTTCCAGAAGCAAGCCCACTTTAAAAAGGTAACTGGGACCTGGTGGGGGCTGGGGAATCACTTCTCCTCCCAGGGCACAAAATGTCTGAGAAGATCTACCTACCCCCTGCTTTAGCATTTTCACTGGGAGGCACTTCCATTTTTGAACAATTCTAATTATGGAAAAATTCATCTCATGCAGCTACAATCTGCCCCCTTTACTTCTGTCCTCTAACCCTGTATTTGCCTTCTGGTGTCTTACAGAACAAGTCTAATCTATCACCCATGGCTGCTTTTAAACACTGAAGTCTGTCACTGTGCTTCCATGTGTGCATGCTCAGCCACCCCAGACCCTCACCACGTACTGGGGTTTCTCACCCCACCACCCAACTGCCTTCTCTGGACGTTTGTGGGCTTGTGTTTATGGGGGTGTCTGTCATTGAGCCTGGCTGCTTTTATTTTTTTAATTTATTTTTTTAAATAGTTATTTAATTATTTTTGTCTGCGCTGGGTCTTTGTTGCTGTGCGCGGGCTTTTCTCTAGTTGTGGTGAGCAGGGGCTACTCTTTGTTGCAGTGTGCGGACTTCTCATTGTGGTAGCTTCTCTTGTTGTGGAGCATGGGCTCTAGGCATGCAGGCTTCAGTAGTTGTGGCTCGTGGGCTCAGTAGTTGTGGTGCACGGGCTTAGTTGCTCCGTGGCACATGGGATCTTCCCAGAGCAGGGCTCGAACCCATGTCCCCTGTATTGGCAGGCGGATTCTCAACCACTGCACCACCAGGGAAGCCTGAGCCTGGCTGCTTTTAAAACACTGGAAATAGTTCAGTCTTTAGCTTGAGAGTAGGAATACATATTCTTGACTAGATTTGGATAAATAGTTTAGATAGTTTATACTCGTTGGTAGGCCCCCTGAGGACCAGATATGTTTAGTTAATATTTAGTAGTTAATGCTTAATTAATGTTTATTGAACTCAAAAAGGACTTTTTAAAGAAACAATAAACACTAAAAAAAGAAATTAACAAATTACTGTCTTATTTGTAAAATAAGTGGATTCAGCTGAATTATATCTGAGATCCCTTTCAACTCTAATACTCGCTAATGACTTACATATAAAAGAAATCGATACATTACAGTTCAGTCTCATGAGGAGTTGCATTTTGTACTGCATAATGTAAACAGCAGATAGCGCATTACTTTTCTCCCTAATGAAGGACAAGCTCAAGGGGTGAGGTCTATACTGTATTTTAATTTCTTATGTGCCTAAGCCTGGCTAAACTGTTGCAAGGCAAAGGCAAAGTTGGAACCCTGGAAAAATGGGAACTTAAAAAAAGTTTCATATTTAGTTGTTGTCAATGTTTATGTCATAGCAATGACAGGATGTTAATATGGTGGGAATTGAATTCATAGAAAACATGCTCCTAGACATATATCTCTACTTCTGAAAACTTGAAATGATATCAAGTTGTTTCATTACAATAGGAAGATATTGGAGGCAGAGTTTCAGGAATATGTGAGTTTTCCTCTGGTAGGTCAGTGATGTTTATTAGTGGTAAGAACGTGGGGGCCAACTTCCCTCCTTCCTGTAGATCCCCCAGAATATACTCTGTAGAACATGTGGGTCTCTGTTCCTTCCATTTGTGACATCCCATGGATTTGGAGAGTCAAATTATCTTTTGGTGTTTTTTGTTGCTTTGAGGTGTGGTAGAAGATCTTTTCTTTTCTAGGGAAGTATTGAGAAAAGAGAAGAGGACAAAACAGAACTTAGCTTAGTCTACTGAGCTATGATCAGGCAATCGCTGGGGCCAAAATACAGCCTGATAGATCTCAGCAGTTTATGTGCTTTTTTTGAGAAACAGTAGAAAAAGAACCTCAGTGTACTTGGAGTTTTATCTCCACTGGAATCCTCTGTGGGGAATTTAACTGGACAGCTATAGCATCGTGTGGACTTCTCCTTTCATACAGGTAAAATCCTGGTCAAGTTCGATATGTCAACTTGGATTTATACTTTTAAAGGGGAAAGCATTCTCTGTGGAAAGGTGGCATTTCCCTGCTACATACATTCCCAGAAAATTACCAATTTTGCATGATCATACTTCTATGATATTGCTCAATAATAGCTGAAATAAATGAACTAAAGTGGTACTGGCTGTTTGCAAGAACTAAAGATTAGGTTTCTAGAAAAATCCTTTGGTCATTTACTTATGATATTTTAGATTTCCCTTTTTTTCCTAACCCCTGATAGACCTAGCAGTTCTTACTGTGATATACATATATTCACAGAAATCTTGCTTAATACTAACCATATATCTTTTGAACATAAAAGATGTAATCTGTTTTATTTATTCCATTCTTTTCTAAATATTCCTGAAATCATGGTGCCCTTTTATTCTGTGTCTCTGGTTTTTGGAGATACAGTAGTGCTTAATAAACCTTGCTGCTGAGTGGTCTGGAAGACCCATGGGCTCAGACTTTAGTCAAGAAAAAGCATCTCACTAACCTTTTGGAATAATTGGTACTGATTTTAATGAAATGCTGATATGTGCTTTGTGCTATGATTCAAATATTCCTCGTGGAAAAAAAAGAAGAGGTGCCATCAGAAAGGACACATTTAGAAGTAGACTCCAGGCCACTTGAAGGACTTTCAGGAAAGACTAGTGCTGCCCACACTTGCATGGAAAAGCTTCAGTTTCTTGGAAAATTTTAAAATAGTTTTCAGTCTAAAGCTCACTCAACCTGAAGCACTTAAGTCTTCCTTAAATGACTTTTCTTAAATAACTATACTGTGTGTTTTCCCAAAGCAATTTTTTAAAAAGTTTATAACTTATCATCAGTTGAAAAGGTGTCTTTTTCCTTTCTGGTAGTCTTTTTTTCTTACCAAAATTCACTAATCTTGAATGTCTGTGAAATTGAATTTCAAATGTAGAATACTTGACTCATTTAAAGTTAAATTTTGTTACTGATTTAATTATAGATTGTTTTTGTAAAGACTTTTTTTTTTCATCAAAAAAGCCTTATTTCTATCTATGTAGAAAACACAGTGAAACAAATCCTTATTGGAAAAAAAAGGAAAGACCCTTTAACCTCAGAGCAGGTATGGTAGTTATCGTGGATGGAGGAGCAGCTGCTGGGGTGGGGAGAGGGAGGGCCTGCTCAGGACTCAGGAGGTTGCTCCTGGATCACTTTTTCTGCATTCCCACTCCCCCTTGTCTTGGAAAATAGCACCATTTTCATGTGCATGCTTCGAAAATAATCCCTCTTCTGACTTTATCCTGTTAATTTTACACTTCAAGTTCTAGGAGTGAAGGAATTGATAACATTTATTTAAAATATTGCATAGCTAAACTTATGCTGTGTGCTGAAATGTTGGGAAGTAGCATGTCAAGGGTAAATGAAGCAAAATCAAAAACAAGCAATGAGGAAACACACAGACCTCTTCAATGTGAGTATGACTTTGGGGGATGCAGGGAGCTAATTTGACTACTAGCAGCTTCCAAGCAAAATGAAAGCATTGACATGTGCATGAATATTGCTAGGTTTTTAAATTCCCCAAACACATCAAAACATCTTACAACCCCCACTGCCTTCCCCTCTTCTGCTCTTCTTTCCCAGTCAAGGGAGCATTTTATAATGTGCTCTGCTCCAGTCCTCCCAAGCAAGAGGGTCTGCAGCTTAGTGACATAAGACATGTTTTGGAATCAGATGGAAGGAATTGGGAGGATTCATTTAGATGAAAACAACAAAGAAGGCTTGGAAGTGCTTCCGCTGTTTGCATTTTCCTGCCATCTCACTCTTGTGTTTCAAGGCTGCTGTGGCAGTTGTGGTAAAGTTTGTCCCCACTCAGAGGTTAATTCCCTGTGTCCACTTGAGGTTCCTGTTTCTTTCCTTCTCTTACGATGTCTTATGGAGGAGGCTGCTGTTGTGTTGCCAGCTGAGCAACTTTCCAGAGAACATCCCTTGGCTGAATGGAGCCACTGTGCCTGGAGCGGGGACAACAAATGACAGACAGCTGGCACAAGAGGCTGGCCCCTTTGCCACAGTGGAGTAATTCTGTAGTTGTGTCTGTGCTCCAGAGTGCCCCCATGGGGCCAGCTTGCCTCCAGCTAAGGCCCCGCTTGACTTTCCCTGCTGCCCTGACCTGCTTCCCTGCCTGTCCTGCTCCTGGGCACTCCCTCAGTATGTGACTGGCCCACAGCACCTTCCAGGCTCGACTTTCAGGGAGGCTGACCCAGTCAGGTCCTTCCCGTTGGCTTTGGCACCTAGAACCCTCGACTGCCAAGGTTGCTCTCCTTTCCAAGCCTGGCCTCCGCACCTCCCCTTCATTCTGTGAACTGCTGGACATCCCACACTAAACTCTCTTCTGTTCTCAGTTGAGTCAGTGTATATAGTTTGCAGGCACAGAGCTCTGACAGCTTGATGCCTGTGTCTGTCAGTATCAGCTCAGGAGAGAGAAGCTACAGAGTGGTTTGAACTGGGAAAGTATAGTATAAAGAATTGCTATAACTATAACAGAGGATTGAAGTAAAGGGGGATGGGATAGTAAGAAGTAAAGAGAACACTGAAAAATACAGGCATAGCATACAGAAGGAGATAGCTACCCAAGGAAGGGGCCCTGGTCTGAGATGCAGACATTGTCAAAGGGGCTGTGGCCATGGCTTGCTGGACAACAGAGGAGTCAACTGTGGTCCTGCACCAGTGGAACTTGCCAGAAATCCACCTTCCAAGTTGCTGGGGAAATCCGTTTACCCAAGGAGTCATTCTACTACAAAACCAGGGAGGGTGCTGTGCAGCTGCTGGCCACCGGGTACCACTGAGTTCTGTGCACTGAGGAGCCAGGTGCTGCAGGAGCCGGGCATGGTTGGGGGTGGGCACAGGGTGGGGGACAGCCTTTCCACTGGAGCCTGGAGCTGGAAGGGCCGAGTGCACTGAAGCAGCTGGGCCCTGGAGACATGGCTACACTGCAGCAGCCCGCTCAGAGAGCACTCCAGAACCCAGCAGCAAAGCCTTCACAGTGTCTCTCCAGCACCCCTTGCTGACAAAACTTACTGCCAATTGGCCAAGGAATCATATTTATAGGACCTAGATCTATTTTCATGCATCAGGCAATGAAGGAGAAATTCAGAGCTGAGAGGCAGTACATTGATAACTGGCACAGTGCCTCATTTCCTCATGTGATGCATTAGCAGGAGCTCTTTCCTGGTCACAGATAGGATAGGGAGTGTATGATAAATACACAGTGGAATTGCAAAAGGGTGGGACACTGAACAGGATGAATTGTAACCCTTTCAAAATGGAACCTGAAAAACATTGCCCAGAGCTGTAGTGAAGGCTTTGATCTAATCAGAGCCCCTGATCTCTCACTCTACCAGGCTTTCTGAATCTTCTGAGATGGACAGCACTTGGGGTCTGACTGCCATATTGTTACTGAGTCCAAGCTTGTACTGTTCACCACACGACAGGCCAATAATCGAGAGACAAGTTGTTGGGGCAAAGAATAACAACTTTATTTGGAAAGCCAGCTAACCAAGAAGATGGTGGGTTCATGCCCCAAAGAACCGTCTTGCCTGAGTAAGAAGTCAGGCTTTTTTTATACTAAAAGAGGAGGAAGTAAAGTCAAAAACTTCCTGGTTCCCATCAGCCTCCAGAGGGGAGGTGTGAATTTCTTCCTCCCTGTAGTCATTCACAGGTGAGCCTGGTCAGGATGTTTCTTGTGAGCTAAACAAAGGTATTTTAGCTTAATGGTCATTACCTGGGAGGCAGGGTTCCCAGAGATGGACCATTATGTGTAATTTAAGCTTATAGGCAACATCCGTTTAGTGATTAACTTGTAACAGGATACAAAAGGTTCTTCCCTATTACAATTCCCCACTGTCAACATCCATTCCACAACCTTGTGGTAAAAGAATGAAGACCATTCTGCTGAACTAAGGTGACAAATATTCCTTAGAATCTTTAGTTAGTCCTTTTTATCCACAACTATTTGAACCCAGTGAAACCTCTTAGCAATTTGTTGTTGTCTAATTCGTAATTGCATTTGGGGTTTTGGTTCGAGTTCCCAATACATATACTAAATTCCTGTGCTATTTATTTGGACAAAATTAAACAAATTGGCTGCCCCTTCTCCAGCTACAATGGAATTACCATCTGTTTCAGTTGGATAGGCAGACCTATTGGAGGCAAACTCATGAATAGTATAGTGCCCAAAGTTTTAATATAATTGGCAATTGCTAGGTCTTTTAACATTTATAGATTCTCCTACCTGGGTAGACATCTGGAATGGCCTACCATACAATATTTTAAAGGGGCTTAGTTTAAGCCTGCTTCTGGGAGCCACAGATCCATAGCAGGACAACTGGCAAGGCCTTATCCCAAGTTTAATGTCTCTTGACTTTTTAACACCATTCCTTTTTAATATATGATTCATTTTCTTGTTTTTTCCTGTTGATTATGGTCTCCAGGATGAATGTTGTTTTAATGCCTTAATCCAAATCAGGGGATAATTTCCCTAAGGAGGGCTTTAACCATTTCAGAGATTTTCTGTCCAGGCGGGATATCCTGAAAAAGTGTCCACACAAACACTAGCAGGTTATCTGAAATTTTTGCAGCTTGAGGCATTTGAGTAAAGTCTATTTTTCAGTCCTGGGGAAACCAAGATGGTGGAGGAGTAGGAGACATGGAGTTGATCTCTCTCCACAAATGAATCAAGAATACATCTACAGATGGAAGAATTCTCACAGAACACTGACTGAACACTAGCAGAAGACCTTGGACACCAGTAAGGACAAGAAAGATCCCCACATAACTGGGTAGGACAAAAGAAAGAAGGGAAAAAAAGAGGAGAGGAAGTGGGATGGGATCTGTGCCCCTTAGGGGGAGCTGAAGCAGAGAAGAGTTTCCCGCATCTGGGGAAGCGCCCTCACCAATGGGGAAATCAGTTGGGACAGAAGGGGAGCATCTTAGGCTGTCAGAGGAGGGTGAAACAGCCAGTCTGTGGCAGACAGGCCAGAGTGAGACCTACACAGATGGTCCATGCCACAGTCCTGCATGCCCCAGACTGTGACGTGTGTCTGCCGGTGCACACAGGGCTAAGAGCTGGAACGTTGGGATTGGAGAGCAAACTGGGGGAGAGGACTGCCATTGCCTGTGAGGAGACAGCCTGAGGGGACGGGAGGGAGGAAATCCGCAAACAGGAATGCTTGTGGAGGAAATCCAGACTGCCATAGAAGAAAGGCACCACTGTTGAGTGATGTGCAGGGGGTGGAGCCACCACTGCAGCCTCTCTCCCCCCATGCAATGGCCCCCTGCCCTGCCAGGCACTAGGAAAAGCCCCCACCAGGGCTGACCTCGTGCCGGTTCCCACTAGGGCCAGATCTCATGCACCTGTGACTTTCACTGTGCACCTGTCACCGCTGGGGCCCCTGTGACCCAGGCTGTCATGCCATCTCCATGCCCTGTCCTCACTGGGGCAGACCTGAGTGCTCTACGGCAGCTGTGGGAACACACTCCTGTGGGTGGCCCACACACAGAAGTGGAGCTAAAACCACAGCTGAGCCCCAGGGGCATGGCGACTGAGGAAGAAGAACAGAAATATTGCCATGCAGCTGCACAAACCACAGATTAAATCCCTGAGACTGGCTTGGTAAACCCTTCATCTACGCAATATCTGAATGGACAAGTGTTCCCACAACTGAAACCACTCTAGCTCTAGCAGCTGTGGACTTTGGGGACTAGTACATGTGGGAGTTGGGCCAGGTCAGAGTCTGAGCTGCCCCCACAGTGTCAAAGAAGGACCAGAGACCTACCTAGAGGTTTTGGAGGGCTTCCTGGAGAGATGGAGGTTGGCTGTGACTCATGGAGGGGGCAAAGACACTGACAGCTGAGTCCCCAGGGAAATATAATTTTTACTATTATGTTATGTTCTGTTGTTTTTTATTAATATTTGTTTTTGTTTTTATTTAGTTTTTAAAATTTTTTATATTTCTGTGTTACTTTTATGTTCTGTGTTTTTTCCTTGTTTTTTTCTTTCCTTTGTTCTATTTTGTTTTTATGTTATTTTATCATTTTTGTGTGTTTTGTTTTCTTTGCCTTTTCTTTCAGTTTGCAATCTACTTTTGTTTTTATTTTTGTTTTTGTTAGTTTGGTTTTTAATGGTTTGATTTCGTTTTGGGTTTATCTGGTTCTCTTGATTTTTGTTTTTCTGTTTTTGTTTCTTATTTTGTATGTGTCTGTGTGTTTGTTTTTGTTTGGTTTTGCTTTTACCATTTGCCTGGGGTTTTGTTTGTTTGTTTTCATTTGTTTTCTTCTCTATCAATTTTTTCTGTTTTCTTTTTTTTTCCTTTTTGCCGAGCCATGTGGCTTGCGGGGTCTTTGTTCCCAGGCCACAGGTTGGGCCTGAGCCTCTGGGATGGCAGTGCCAAGTCCAGGATGCTAGAACGCCAGAGAATTCCTGGCCCCAGGGAATATTATTAGGTGAGAGCTCTCTTGGAGGTCTCCATCTCAACTCCAAGACCTGGATCCATCCAACTGCCAGCAGGCTCCAGTGCTGAACACCCCACACCATACAACAGGAAAGACAGGAATACAAACCCACCCATCAGTAGACAGGCTGCCTAAAGTCGTACTAAGCACACAGACACCTCAAAACACATCAGCCGTTGCCCATCAGAGGTAAAAGAATCCAGCTCCACCCACCAGAATGCAGACACCAGTCCCTCCCACCAGCAAGCCTACACAAGCCACTGGACCAGCCTCACCCACTGGGGGCAGACACCAGAAGCAAGAGGAACTACAACCCTGCAGCCTGTGGAAAGAAGACCTCAAACACAGTAAGTTAGACAAAATGAGAAGACAGAGAAATATGTTGCAGATGAAGGAGCAAGGTAAAAACCCATGAGACTAAATAAATGAAGAGGAAATAGGCAAACTACCTGAAAAAGAATTCAGAGTAATGATAGTAAAGGTTATCCAAAATGTCAGAAATAGAATGGAGAAAATACAAGAAACGTTTAACAAGTAACTAGAAGAACTAAAGAACAAACAAACAGTGATTGAAAAACAGAATAACTGAAATTAAAAATACACTAGAAGGAATCAACAGCAGAATAACTGAGGCAGAAGAACGGATAACTGACCTAGAAGATAAAATAGTGGAAATAACTACCTCAGAGCAGAATAAAGAAAAAAGAATGAAAAGAACCGAGGACAGTCTCAGAGACCACTGGGACAACATTAAACACACCAACATTTGAATTATAGGGGTCCCAGAAGAAGAAGAGAAGGAGAAATGGCCTGAGAAAATATTTGAAGAGATTATAGTTGAAAACTTCCCTAACGTGGGAAAGGAAATAGTCAATCAAGTCCAGGAAGTGCAGAGAGTCCCATACAGGATAAACCCAAGGAGAAACATGCTGAGACACATATTAATCAACCTAACAAAAATTAAATTCAAAGAAAAAATATTAAAAGTAGCAAGGGGAAAGCAACAAATAACATACTAGGGAATCCCCATAAGGTTATCAGTTGATCTTTCAGCAGAAACTCTGCAGTCCAGAAGGGAGTGACAGGATATATTTAAAGTGATGAAAGGGAAAAACCTACAACCAAGAATACTCTACCTGGCAAGGCTCTCATTCACATTTGAAGGAGAAATCAAAAGCTTTATGGACAAGCAAAAGCTAAGAGAATTCAGCACCACCAGACCAGCTTTGCAACAAATGTTGAAAGGATTTCTCTAGGCAGGAAACCCAAGAGAAGAAAAAGATGTACAAACACAAACCCAAAACAATTAAGAAAATGGTAATAGGAATATACGTCATCGATTATTACCTTCAATACAAATGGATTAAATTCTCCAACCTAAAGACACAGACTGGCTGAATGGATACAAAAACAAGACCCATATATATGTTGTCCTCAAGAGAACCACTTCAGACCTAGGGACACATATAGCCTGAAAGTGAAGGGATGGAAAAAGATATTCCATGCAAATGGAAATCAAAAGAAAGCTGGAGTAGCAATACTCGTATCAGATAAAATAGACTTTAAAGATTGTTACAAGAGATAAGGAAGGACACTAAATAATGATCAAGGGATCAATCCAAGAAGAACATAATAACAATTGTAAATATTTATGCACCCAACATAGGAGCATCTCAATACATAAGGCAAATGCTAACAGCCATAAAAGGGGAAATTGATAGTAACACAATAATAGTGGGGGACTTTAACACTCCACTTACACCAAAACATAGATCATCCAGACAGAAAATTAATAAGGAAACACAAGCCTTAAATGACACATTAGATCAGATAGACTTAATTGATATTTATAGGACATTCCACCTGAAAGCAGCAGAATACAGTTTCTTCTAAAGTGCACATGGAACATTCTCCAGGATAGATCACATCTTGGGTCACAAATCTAGCCTCAGAAATTTATGAAAATTGAAATTGTTTCAAGCATCTTTTCCAACTATAATGCTATGAGATTCAAAATCAATTACAGGAAAAAAATTGTAAAAAACACTAACATGGAGGCTAAACAATATGCTACTAAATAACCAAGAAATCACAGAGTAAACCAAAGGTGAACTGAAAAATTCCTAGAAAAAATGACAATGAAAACACGATGACCCAAAACCTATGGGATTCAGCAAAAGCAGTTCTAAGAGGGAAGTTTATAGCAATACAGTCCTACCTCAAGAAACAAGAAGCTCAAATAAACAACCTAACCTTACACCTAAAGCAGCTAGAGAAAGAAGAAACAAAACCCAAAGTTAGTAGAAGGAAAGAAATCAAAGATCAGAGCAGAAATAAATGAAATAGAAAGAAAGAAGGAAAAAAAATAGCAGAGATCAATAAAACTAAAAGCTGATTCTTTGAGAAGATACACAAAATTGATACACTTTTAGCCAGACTCACTAAGAAAAAATGGGAGAGGACTCAAATCAATAGAATTAGAAATGAAAAAGGAGAAGTTACAACGGACACTGCAGAAGTACAAAGGATCAAAAGAAACTACTACAAGCAACTATATGCTAATAAAATGGACAACCTGGACAAAATGGACAAATTCTTAGGAAGGTACAAACTTCCAAGACTGAACCAGGAAGAAATAGAATATATAAACAGACCAATCACAAGTAATGAAATTGAAACAGCAATTTAAAATCTTCCAACAAACAAAAGTCAGGAGCAGATGGCTTCACAGGCGAATTGTAGCAAACAATTAGAGAAGAGCTAACAACTATCCTTCTCAAACTCTTCCAAAAATTTGCAAGGGAGGAACACTCCCAAACTCATTCTACAAGGCCACCATCACCCTGATACCAAAACCAGACAAAGGTATCACGAAGAAAGAAAATTACAGGCCAATATCACTGATGAACATAGATGCAAAAATCCTCAACAAAATACTAGCAAACTGAATCCAACAACACATTAAAAGGATCATACACCATGGCCAACTGGGATTTATCCCAAAGATGCAAGGATTGTCCTATACATATAAATCGATCAATGTGATATACCATATTAACAAATTGAAGGAGAAAAACCATATGATAATCTCAATAGATGCAGAAAAAGCTTGACAAAATTCAACACCCATTTAAGATTAACACTCTCCAGAAAGTGGGCATAGAGGGAACTTACCTCAATATAATAAAATCCATATATGACAAACACACAGCAAACATTATTCTCAGTGGTGAATAACTGAAAGCATTTCTTTTAAAATCAGGAACAAGAAAATGGTGCCCACTTTTGCCACTATTATTCAACATAGTTTTGTAAGCCCTAGCCATGGCATTCAAAGAAGAAAAAGGAATCCAAATTTGTAAAGAAAAGTAAAACTGTCACTTTTGGCAGATGACATGATACTATGCATAGAAAATCCTAACGATGTCCCCAGAAAACTACTAGAGCTAATCAATGAATTTAGTAAAGTTACAGGATACAAAATTAATACACATAAATCTCTTGCATTCCTATACACTAATAATGAAAAATCAAAAAGAGAAATTAAGGAAACAATCCCATTTACCATTGCAACAAAAAGAATAAAATACCTAGGAATAATCCTACCTATGGAGGCCAAAGACCTGTACGCAGAAAACTATAAGATACTGATGAAAGAAATCAAAGACGACACAAACAGATGGAGAGATATACCATGTTCTTGGATGGGAAGAATCAATATTGTGAAAATGGCTATACTACCCAAAGCAATTTATAGATTCAATGCAATCCCTGTCAAATTACCAATGGCATTTTTCACCAAACTAGAACAAAAAATTTTACAATTTGTATGGAAACACAAAGGACCTTGGGTAGCAAAAGTAATCTTGAGAAAAACAAAATGAAGCTGGAGGAATCAGGCTCCCTGACTTCAGACTATACTACAGGGCTACAGTAATCAAGATGGTATGGCACTGGCACAAAAACAGAAATGTAGATCAATGGAACAGGATAGAAAGCCCAGAGATAAACCCACACACCTATGGTCACCTAATCTATGACAAAGGAGGCTAGAATATGCAATGGAGCAAAGACAGCCTCTTCAATAAGTGGTGCTGGAAACTGGACAGCTACATGTAGAAGAATGAAATTAGAACACTCCCTAACACCATACACAGAAATAAACTTAAAATGGATTAAAGATCTAAATGTAAGGCCAGACACTATCAAACTCTTAGAGGAAAACATAGGCAGAACACTCTTTGACATAAATTGCAACAATATCATTTTTGATCCACTTCCTAGAGTAATGAGAATAAAAACAAAAATAAACAAAAGGGACCTAATGAAACTTAAAAGCTTTTGCACAGCAAAAGAAACCATAAACAAGACGAAAAGACCACCCTCAGAATGGGAGAAATTATTTGCAAATGAAGCAACAGAAAAAGGGTTAATCTCCATAATATACATGCTCATGCAGGTCAGTATCAAAAAACCCAAACAACCCAGTCAAAAACTGGGTGGAAAACCTAAATAGACATTTCTCCAAAGAAGACATACAGATGGCCATCAAACACATGAAAAGATGCTCAACGTCACTAATTGTTAGAGAAATGCAAATCAAATCTACAATGAGGTATCACTTGACACCATTCAGAATGGCCATCACCACAAAATGTACAAACAATAAATGCTGGAGAGGGTGTGGAGAAAAGGTAACCCTCTTACATTGTTGGTGGGTATGTAAATTGATACAGACACTATGGGGAACAGTATGGAGGTACCTTAAAATACTAAAAATAGAATTCCCATATGACCCAGCAATCCCACTCCTGGGCATATACCCAGAGAAAACCATAATTCAAAAAGATACATGCATCCCAATGTTCATTGCAGCACTATTTACAATAGCCCAGACATGGAAACAACTTAAATGTCCATCAACAGAGGAATGGATAAAGAAGATGTGGTACGTATAAACAATGGAATATTATTCAGCCATAAAAAGGGACAAAATTGGGTCATTTGCGGAGACGTGGCTGGACTTAGAGACTGTCATACAGAGTGAAGTAAGTCAGAAGGAGAAAAACAAATATCGTACATTAACGTGTATATGTGGAATCTGAAAAAAATTGGTATAGATGATCTTATTTACAAAGCAGAAATAAAGACACAGACATAGAGAACAAAAGTTTGGATACTAAGGGGGAAAAGGGAGAGTGGGATAAATTGGGAGACTGGGAATGACATATATATACTATTGATACTATGTGAAAAATAGATAACTAATGAGAACCTACTGTATAGCACAGGGAACCCTACTCAATGCTCTGTGGTGACTTAAATGGGAAGGAAATCCAAAAAAGAGGGGATATACGTATAAGTATCGCTGATTCACTTTGCTGTACAGTAGAAACTAACACAACATTGTAAAGCAACTATATTCCAATAAAATTTTTTTTAAAAAGAGAGGTATTTTTCAGTCCTTGGTGGGGCAGTTTCCTCTGATTCCCCATCTGGGGAGGTCTGACAGCAGTCTTTGGGTTATTTTTAAGACCTTGGGGGAAGGAGCTGTGTCTCCTTTTCTGGGATTTTCGTGAGTGCCATCTGTAGGCTTACGGCACTCTGGTGGGACTGATGTCAAGAAATTCTGTGAAAAACTTCAGGGTGTGGTCTATTGGAAAGTTAGTCAGCTCATTTCCTGCTGTCAGTTTTACCCGGGGCTCCTGTGGCAAATTAGGTACCTCAGGTCCAAGGGAGCCCGTGGACCTCTTCATTCAGAGTGTTCCTCTCTCTCTTGTCTTTTATTGTTCTTCTTCTGTTTTAGCCCAGGGCAAGCCGTTTTCCAATGTTCCTCCTCCTTTCAGTAAGCACGTTGCTCCTTCCCCAATGGGGGCTTACCTCTCTTCGAGTTACTTGCCGTCTGAGAATCCTATGCCTCTGACAAAAAAGTGGTGTTTCATTTTGCATTTTCTTTTTTCTGTTGTTGTTCCCTGTTGAATACTTTAAAAACAAAATCTACCAATTGAGAAGGGTTCATTCCAAATGTACCATCTAATTTTTTCAACTTTCTCCTGATATCTGAGGCACTTTGTTCCAAAAGGTCAAAACTACCATTCTAATATTTTCAGGGGCCTAGGGACCTGCATTAGTATGATGTCTGTAGGTCTGATAAATCCTTTCCAAAAATTCAGAGAGGTCTTCATTTGTTTTGCTGAATTTCTTGAATTTTGTTCAAACGCTTTTGCTTTAGTTTCCCTTTTCAAGGCCCTGCCAAGATGCACTAATAAGCAGTGCTCTATTAAGGGCCTTCTTCTCTCACTGGGGCCCCAATTTGGTTCAGCTGTAGATGCTGTCAAGTGGGCTTCAGGTGTAGAGGATCCTCCCTATAAGGTGGGTTGCCATCTTTCCAATTAAAGAAGTCTGAGAAACCTAACCAGCTGTTCATTTGCACTTAGGCCCCCTACAAGATAATGGCATAAAGGAAATTGCCCTGTCCCTGAAGTGGCTCCTGGCCAAAATTGGGTGCCCTGTTGGGTCTCAGATGGCAACACCAGACCAGACCCTGTGCTCCAGAAACTAACACAGGATTCTCTAATTGATCCCTATAAGCAGGGGAAGTCCTGAGCCACAGTGTCAGGAATTGGGGCTGGATAAGAATGGAAGGTGGAAGGGTGGATATATTGGCATTATCGCCAGAGTGGCTGGGACAGCTGGCTCAGCCAGAGGAGTTAAAATTTGAAGCAACATATCCTCACTCTCATTCTTTTCCTTTTCTTATTTTCTCTGATAATAGTACAAATGCTTGCATGTAAAGGATTTCATCATTCTTCCCTGCTTTTTTCACAGAATAGCTATAGAGTCATTCAAAAGCCACTGTAAAACCATAGATAACAATTGATCATCTAACCATTAAAAGGATGCCTTTTTGCTTTGGCATCAATCAACTGGGATTATGATGCAGTTGAATAGAAACTTGATTACTGCTGTGACAAACAGTTTAAGATAATTACTAAAATTATGCCTGATACCATTTACCAAGATATACCAGAATTTTAGGAGTTCTGTAGAATATGTGTATTAATAAGGTTTACCCCTGTGACACAATCTAAGAAGATTTATCATCACTCATTTGACAATGCCTCCACCAAATAAGCCCAATTAGTTTAATATTCCTCTCTGAGATGGAGAGAAAACAAATAATTTGAGGTGTTCCAGGACCCTCTGGAAAACCCCAAAGTTAGCCAGAGTTCAAATGAACCCCACTTTGAACTTGATCTTTGGGAAGTTTGTCAAAAATATCAAAAAGTTTTAACCAGTGATAATGAAAGATCTCAGTGGCAAATAGAGATCACTTAATCAAAGAACCTCACAATCTGTTACCAAAAGCAGTTCAATATTTTAAGAAAACTTTATCCTCTTATAGAACCAAATTCAGGTTTTATATCACTTTACCTTTAAGATTTATTTTCTTAATTAAGTTCAGTCTTATCTTAAAACTTAGTTTAGTTTCGAGTTATGAAAATCTGGAGAGACTATTCTAGGTAGACATTCCCAAAACATTATTCCCATAGAGGTTACCCCAAAACTCTTTACTTCATTTACCTCCATTTTATTTACCTAAAAGCCTTGTCACATTGTTATTTTCCTTGCTAACAAACTTTGTAACAAGTATAAGGTGTTATTTGATTTCTAGTAAACCCAGGTACAATGAAAGTATTATACTTAAAGTTGTTGACTCTAAAGATCTATCTGTATCAAACCCACAAGCTTAAGTTAACTAACACCAGGTATTAATTCAATACTGCGTTTTTCCTAAATCATGTGAACCTTAAATCCAGCCAGTTTCTTTTATATTTGAGTATTTATATGAGCAATTTCCTTAAGCCAATTAAATAGAGCTCTTTTAATTTTGGCAATGCCACACATCTATAACACATGTACAAACACACAAACAAACACAGGGACCTCATAGTTCCTATTCCAAAATTTTAGACATGAGTCAGGTACGACAATATAAAACCCATCAGTTAGAAAAGAGGTTGGATTCAAATTGGGCTCCTGGCAGATGGGACAAATCAAGGTCACCTGTCTACATAGCTAAATCCTTATACCAATGTATATGGAGAAGACTCTTCTATTTCTATTTGTAGCTTTTGGTGATTTTAGGAACCAAGTGGAACCTTTCTCTTCCTTGGATAAGAACAGATTGTTTTTTTCCTGTTCCTTTCCTCCATTTGATATCAGTAAAAGTTTTAAGTATCACAAAACTGATTTGGCTGTAAATGGAGAACTGTACCACACAAAATGAAACAAAAAACCCAAAGAACAAACAGAAAATGCTAAATAAACCTTCAAGTTTGGTCTTGGGGTTTTACATATACCAACAACACAGGAGACCATAGACAATGTAATTAACACAGCAAGAGTAGCAGTGCACAATGCACAGGGTCCCAAGATAACCCTTTCTAAACCCCCTGTGGAGATCTTAACAGGTACTCTGGCCACATATTGTTACAATAAGATATCATCTTTCTCTCACCCATGGGTTCAGAGATATAATCAGATCCCTTATCCAAAATGCACCTCAGAGGACTTTCTTTAGGGGTAGTTGAAACATTCTCCCTTTTTCAAGACAAACAAAACACAAAGAAATGCTAGCATCCAAAGAAACAAACAAACTGGTTCACAAATTGGGTGGAAGTCCAACAACTCTTTCTGCTCTCCAACAGGGTACCCCACTCAAATACAAAACAAATTGGCTTATTCTGTAGAAAAGGCCCCAGATGGAGAGGAAATAAAGTTCCTGGCTGTTCACACTGGAGCAACTTACCCTACTATATGGAGCCTGTTGGCTCCCAAAAGTTGATTCCTTGCTCCAACTGCCAAGCACTGGGGCAGCCAGTGCCACTTCAGGGAATTTTGGAGGGCAAATCCTCAGGACAAATGGTCCTGGCAGCTCCTTGTGCCTTACCTGAAAATTCCCCAACTGGGGCTGCCTGGCCATGAGCAGCAAGGCTCCTGGCTAGTTCGCCAAAATTTGTTACTGAGTCTAAGCTTGTACTGCTTGCCACATGACAGGCCAATAATGGAGAGACGAGTTGTTGGGGCAAGGAATAATGGCTTTATTTGGAAAACCAGCTAATTGAGAAGATGGTGAGCACATGTCCCAAAGAGCCATCTTGACTAAGTTAGAATTCAGGCTCCTTTCATACCAAAAGAGGAGAGAGTAAAGTCAAACACATCCTGGTTGCCATCAGCCTTCAGAGGGGAGGTGTGAATTTCTTCCTCCCTGTAGTCATTCACAGGTGGGTCTGGTCAGGATGTTTCCTGTGAGCTAAACAAAGGTATTTTAGCTTAATGGTCATTACCTGGGAGGCAGGGTTCCCAGAGATGGACCATTATGTATAATTTAAGCTTATAGGCAACATCCCTTTAGTGACTAACTTGTAATAGAATACAAAAGTTTCTTCCCAATTACAATATCTCACTCTTTTCCAGCAAGAACACAACTCAGGCATTAGTGCAGAAACTCCCCACTTTCAAAAGGACATTGCTTTCCCCCTGGCAAATGGGATTCCCGATCCCAAGTTAAAGCAGTGTCTGAGAGGAGGCATGCACACTCTGTGGGTCAAATTATTTTGTTTTTGTTCCTCTTCTTACAAGCTTGCAGTCCCATACCTTGGGTGTCACAGGAACAGCTGTATGGATAGTGTTCCCTTGAGCCATAGGTCTGCTCATAGAACCCTTAAGCAGCTCCAGGCTTTTTAGCAATGTGTCATACTTGTGGATTTTTGTATTTGTGATCTTCCCAAGGTCTAGTGTCAAGTTGTTAGGAGACACTTGTCCTAGACTTTCAGGGCATATTGGAGAGATCACTGCACTCAGAGGCAGACTGCTTCTCTCCTGAGGTAGCTGGGTCACTGGGAAAATCCTCTCAGAGTGCCTGTGTCAGTTGCTGCATCCATCAAATGAATGAGTTATATCAAAAAGCTCTTAATATCATGTATTTCTACAGTTCTACTGTGTATTAAAGATTTGTACTCTGTTAGACAGACTCATGCAGGAACCAAAAGTGTACACACAACCATGTCTTCCCTTTCACTTCTCTCTATGCTTATATGTGTGTCTGAGTGTGTTTATATGTAAATATGTGAGGGAAAAATTGATAGGGTATAGATGAAAATGTTCGCCATAGTTATTCCAGGAGGTAGGATTATGGATAATTTAAATTTTCTTCTGCATACTTTACCAAGTCTTCAAAATGCTGCACAATCTGAATGTATCACACTTATAATTGGGAAAAATAAATGTTATTAGAAGTAATATAGCCTCTTCAACAAGTGGTGCTGGGAAAACTGGACAGCTACATGTAAAAGAATGAAATTAGAACACTCCCTAATACCATACACAAAAATAAACTCAAAATGGATTAAAGATCTAAATGTAAGGCCAGACACTATAAAACTCTTAGAGGAAAACATAGGCAGAACACTCTATGACATAAATCACAACAAGATCCTTTTTGACCCACCTCCTAGAGAAATGGAAATAAAAACAAAAATAAACAAATGGGACCTAATGAAACTTAAAAGCTTTTGCACAGCAAAGGAAACCATAAACAAGACAAAAAGACAGCCCTCATAATGGGAGAAAATATTTGCAAATGAAGCAACTGACAAAGGATTAATCTCCAAGATTTACAAGCAGCTCATGCAGCTCAATAACAAAAAAACAAAAAACCCAATCCAAAAATGGGCAGAAGACCTAAATAGACATTTCTCCAAAGAAGATATACAGATTGCCAACAGACACATGAAAGAACGCTCAACATCATTAATCATTAGAGAAATGCAAATCAAAACTACAATGAAATATCATCTCACACTGGTCAGAATGGCCATCATCAAAAAATCTAGAAACAATACATGCTGGAGAGGGTGTGGAGGAAAGGGAACACTCTTGTACAGTTGGTGGGAATGTAAATTGATACAGCCACTATGGAGAACAGTATGGAGGTTCCCTAAAAAACTAAAAATAGAGCTACCATATGACCCAGCAATCCCACTACTGGGCATATACCCTGAGAAAACCATAATTCAAAAAGAGTCATGTACCAAAATGTTCGTTGCAGCTGTATTTACAATAGCCAGGACATGGAAGCAACGTAAGTGTCCATCAACAGATGAATGGATAAAGAAGATGTGGCACATATATACAATGGAATATTACTCAGCCATAAAAAGAAGTGAAATGGTGTTATTTGTAGTGAGGTGGATGGAGTTAGAGTCTGTCATACAGAGTGAAGTAAGCCAGAAAGAGAAAAACAAATACCATATGCTAACACATATATATGGAACCAAAAAAAAAAAAAAAAGGTTCTGAAGAACCTAGGGGCAGGACAGGAATAAAGATGCAGACGTAGAACATGGACTTGAGGACATGGGGAGGGGGAAGGGTAAGCTGGGACGAAGTGACAGAGTGGCATGGACATATATACACTACCAAATGTAAAATAGATAGCTAGTGGGAAGCAGCTGCATAGCACAGGGAGATCAGCTAGGTGCTTTGTGACCACCTAGAGGGGTGGGATAAGGAGGGTGAGAGGGAGACGCAAGAGGGAGGGGATATGGGGATATATGTATATGTATGGCTGATTCACTTTGTTATACAGCGGAAACTAACACCATTGTAAAGCAATTATACTCCAATAAAGATGTTAAAAAAAAACAAAAAAGAAGTAATATTCACCTCATCATTTTGTAGAGGACATATACCCGTGTTACACACATGCAAAAATAGACTGCCTCTGCAACCCATACTCACTGAAGGAATGAGCGCACAGAGCTTGCATTCTGTGGGTCTGTGCTTTCTTGCAGTGCTCTTCTGTCTGCCGGGAAAATAGAAGCTATTTTCAAACACCCTCAACTGTCTCTGATTACGTTGGTAATTTTATTACTCAAAGACGATTGAAGCTGCCCTTTCCAGAAGAAGAGGGAAGAGGGGCGGGTTAGAAGAGGAAGAGTTTTCCAAGTGTGTTGGGGAAGCAAGAAAGCTAAGAGGCAAAGGCTGGATATCCAGACCCCCTGGGGGTAAATCATCCCCTATTTGAGGAGTGCGGTGTCCAGTTTACACTTATACCACCTCCTCTGCAAAACAAAACATTTTTCAACATCCTGAATGCAGTTTAAACCTTGCTTTTTGTCTTCTGTGCAACATAAAAAGAGGCAGAAAACAATTTGGGGTATTGCTTCCCTTTGGTAATTCATCGCTGCATTTGATGTGGCACGGAGGCGTTCTGGGACAGTATCGAGTAGTTATGACCATCTGTCTAGTTGTAAATATCTATTTTTCATCATTGAGAGTGACTGTGGCCCCATATCACCTGTGTCGTCCTTCCCTCTTCTGTTCCATTAGACTGCATCCTTCATGGTGAGTGACACCGGTTTTAAAAGAAAAGCCTTGTGAATATAAGTTTTGCATCAACAAAATGTCTTCTACTGCATCTTTGGGAATGGAATTGTACTTACCAACAGTCTGAAGAGTTTTTGGTCAGTTCATATCCTTGTCCTTTCTTGTCTTAGAGATGAAAGTAGCGGATTTGATGAAATTTTAAGGCTCATGATAATTGGTATAAAGGAAGAAGCTGAAACCTGTTTCTGGTTGGTCCTGAACCAGCTGTGACCCTAGCGTCATCCTGGGAAGCCAGGGATGGAGTGAACTGGCAGGATCTGTTTATTTAGTAAATAGGAATCTTTGAAATAAAGCAGTGAAGTAAATGTCTCAATGATAAATGGCCATATTTTATTCTGAGTTTAGAAAAAGAGAACTACCCAATTAAGGTTTCTTTGTGTTCAGATAGTTGCTCAGTCTCCCACTGTCTGGCTGAGACCAGCTTCACTTTGCAAATGCAAATGGAGGCTGCAAGGCCCTTTCCCACCTAAGGACCTCCGGAGGCACTGGAGAATCCGCTTGGCTGCTATGTTCTAATTTTTCTTCATCTGACTAACTTGAAAGATGTCTAATCTTGCATTCAGTGTCTGTGTTGTTTTTCAAAATCTGGGCTCCCTTGTATCCTAGGCAACCATTTAGAGCAGAGGTACTCCAAAGTAGGAGGCTGCTTGTGTATTTTTGTCACAATCCCTACTCCCAACTAGTAGTAACTATTTTGGTTTTGTCGTTTTGACCCTTTGGGTCAAAGCTGCCATTAGCAGTGGCATTTGGTGGCACTGCCTTGGGCTTAGAGGCCAGGTAGAGAACAGGTCTGTGCTTTTACCACCTGCACCTTCCCTGGCCTCTTTTCTCTTAGTTCAGTCTGCTTGGACAGAATTGTGGAGAGGCGAGGAATGAGGAGGGACAGTGCTAATTATACAGTTACTAATACATGGCCCAGTCCTGCTTTTTATCTTTGCTGGTGAATGCACTGATGATGCTGCAAACTTGATTGTTCTTAGGGAAGCCTGTTTACCAGTCCTGATTTTGTGCTGTAGCTTGATAAATCTCTGATTTTCAGCACCATGTCCAGAAACATGATTGCTTTTCATTTACCGGTGTCAACTTTAAAAAAATGCACAACATGAGAGTTGCGAGTTAAGTTTTATTTGGGGCAAAATGAGGACTATAGTCCAGGAGACAGCATTTCAGATAGCTCTGAGAAACTGTTCCAAAGAGGTAGTGGGGGAGGTCAGTATATATGTGATTTTGGTGAAGGGGGAGTACCTGCAATCAAGCACATATTTTTTGCGGAAGATTTCTGCTAGTCTTGTGAAGGTTACTGCTAGTCATGAGGAGCAGATGTCACCATGAAGGATTTTAGTGCTTTTCTAGATATGAGGAGATACAAGAATCGGGCTCATAAAATCAGCTCCTGAAAATATCTCACTATCTGAAGGCCTGTTCTGCCAGTTTTTTCCAGAGCACAGAGTGCCTCATTTCTGCTCTCCATCTGAACTCCTTTCAGGGGGATGTTGAAAGTCAGCAGCTGCAGTAGCACATGATTTAATCCTTGTAGAGGTAGATGGCAAGTGCCAATGGCAAGTGCCAGTTTGTAGTTGATACCAGGCAGTGTGCTAACTGTGGGAGTGCCAGGACAAACATATTACACGTCACTGGGATCTCTCTCTTTCTGGGTTTAGTGCGGTGAGAGTGGGTTCTTCCTCTCAGCAGTAAAGCAGTACCCATTCTAAGTATGCTGAAGACCTGTTTTCTGGAGATGTCAAAATTATATTTGTAGTCAGATATGGATATTTACTCTGAATTTTAGTTGTTAAGGTGTCACCATGTTAAAGTCTATCTTAGAGCTTGAACATTCTATTCAGGAGCTCTAGAATAAGTTTTTTTTTTTTTATATTTATTTATTTATTTATTTTGGCTGTGCTGGGTCTTAGTTGTGGCACGCAGGATCTTCGTTGCAGCATGTGAGATCTTTAGTTGTGGCATGTGGGATCTTTTTTTTTTTAAGTTGCGGCATGCATGCAGGATCTAGTTCCTCAACCAGGGTTTGAACCTGGGCACCCTGCATTGAGAGCACAGTCTTAACCACTGGACCACCAGAGAAGTCCCTAGAATAAGTTTTCTGGTGAACTGCAATTACTTTTCTCTTTCAAAGTTGTGGGAATAAGGAAAAATAGTCTTGACACCTCTCAAGCTGTACCAATTCATTCAAATAAAACCTCACAGAGTTTTCTCTGCCCATTGGCCAGCCTCAGGGCACAGACAAGAAATCGGGTGACATCTAATATCAGGACAATATTTAAGCCATATGCAAAGCTGGATCTCGGTTAATACAACCTTGCTTTTCTCATCCTACCCTTAGAATTGAGAGCCTATTACAGCACCTTGTCTCTAGTTTTTCTGTCTGCGATGACAGAAAAACTCTCCTTGTCTATGTCCTGGAAAGCTAGATACTTTCCTTGTAAGCCTTCTCGTGATCTGAAGACTCTTATCTGTAAGAAAATGCATTATTTGTTTTTCATTTTATAAATGGGATTCCTTTCCCCAATCCATTTTCTAATATTGTGAAGTAGATTAAGTTTGTCTTCAGCATCTTATCACCTTCTCTTGAAGCACCGTTAGTATTCTAGAAAACTCATTCACAGCCAGCTAGTGATTCATCTTATTTTAGGATTCTACAAGGCACTCAGAATAGACCAAAGTATCACCTCTCTCAGGGGACATGCTCATCAATTCCCAGGGAGAGTTTTACCCTGTGGGGTGGAAAATGTGGACTTCTGGTGGGTGGTTAGCCATCTCTGCAACAATCCACCCCTCTAGTCACCAAATAATTTTTGAAATAGAACAAACACATTCACCACTGTCCTAATCAGACAACCACATTCCTGTCAAGGACCGCATCCAGCTTAACATGCGAGGTGTTTGGGCAGTTTGTCTAGTCTGGTGTGACTCCTTGGGTCCAGAGATTTATGAGCCCTGCAGTGTCCCTGCACACAGCCATCCATACATGGTTGAGAAGCAGAGACAGAACCATCTCATAAAAACATGCTTCAGGAGAAGAGAAGAAAGGGTGCACACAACCCACACAACCTTCAAGAATCCAGCCTCAAGAGGTCCCACCTGGAAGATGCAGAATCTCTGCCCTGGCAAAGGGGGAAGCCCGTGACATCTGTTCTGCCTTCTGACATTCTGCCTTGTCCATGGTCCACCAAGACCTCAAGCCAGGTGGATATCAGCAGGGTGCCTTCCTTGAGGGTAGTACGGCATGTGTTTTTGCTACATGGTGGCTACATTGACCATATGAAACAAACTTGGTTGTTAAGCTTATTTTAAAGACAACAGTGTCACCTGATCATCTATGAAGTCCTGAGTCCCCATGTTTGACTGAAATTTATTATTTTTTTTTAAAGGGAAAAAGAAGTGAAAAAGTTTTATTTATTTATTTATTAAATTTTTTTCATCTGCTTTTATTAAGATGTAATTGACCTACAGCACTGCATAAATTTAAGGTGTACCGCATAATGATTTGACTTACATACATCATGAAATGATTATCACAGTAAGGTTAGTGAACATCCATCATCTCATTGAGATTCAAAACAAAGAAATAGAAAAAAATTTTTCCTTGTGATGAGAACTCTCTTAGAAACTTTCATATAAAACATACAACAATGCTAATTATATTTATGTTGCATATTACATCACTAGTAGTTATTTTTTCTTATAACTGGAAGTTTGTATCTTTTGATCACCTTTATCCAATTCCCTCTATCCCATCCCCTGCATCTGGTAACTACTAATCTGATCCTTTATTCTATGAGTTTGTTTGTTTGTTTCTTTGGAGTATAACTGACCTACAACACTATGTTCGTTCCTGTTACACAACATAGTGATTTGATATTTCTGTACGTTTAATAATGCTCATCATGATACGTCTAGTTATGTCATCATACAAAGGTATTATATAGTTACTATGTACCCCACACAGTACATACATAGCAATCTATGTATATGTGATTATTTTAAGTTGCTGGTCTCTAAGTTCCAATGCATTTTAATAACACTGCATTTTTTTCTGCCTTCCCATGTTTACTGTTTTTGACATCATATTTTACATCTTTTGTTTTGTGTTTCCCTTAACTACTTATTGTGGACATAGATGATTTTGCTGCTTTTCCCTTTTAACCTTCCTACTAGCTTTATAAATGGCGGATTTACTACCTTTACTGTTTATTTGCTTTTACCAATGAGATTCTTACTTTTGTAGTTTTCATATTTCTTGTTGTGGCCTTTTCTTTTTTGCATAGCGACGTCCCTTTAACATGTCTTGTAAAGCTTGTTAGGTGGTACCGAACTCTTTTAGCTTTTGTTTGTCTGTAAAACTTTTGATTTCTCCATCAAATCTGAATGAAAGCCTTGCCAGGTAGAGTATTCTTGGTTGTAGGTTCTTCCTTTTCATCACTTTAAATATATCATGCCACTCCTTTCTGGTTTGCAGAGTTTCTGCTGAAAAATCAACTTATAGCCTTATGGGAGTTTCCTTGTATGTAATTTCCATTGCTGCTTTTAATATTCTCTCTTTATCTTTAATTTTTGTCATTTTAATTACTCTGTGTCTTGGTGTGGTCCTCTTTGGGTTGATCCTGTTTGAGACTCTCTGTGCTTCCTGGATCTGGATGTCTGTTTCCTTTACCAGTGTAAGGAAGTTTTCAGCTATTATGTCTTCAAATGTGTTCTTTGCCCCTTCCCTCTCTCTCTCTCTTTTCCTTCTGAGGACCCCTATAATGTGAATGATAGTACACTTGATGTTGTCCTGGAGGTTTCTTAAACTGTCCTCACTTATTTTTATTCTTTTTTCCTCTTTCTGTTCAGCTTGAGTGATTTCCACTACTCTGACTTCCAGCTCACAGGTCCATTCCTCTGTATCATTTAATCTATTGTTGATTTCTTCTGGTATATTTCTCATTTTAGTTATTGTATTCTTCAGCTCTGTTTGGTTCTCCTTTATATTTTCTAACTCTTTGTTAAAAATTTCTGACTTCATCCATTCTTCACCCAAGTTCTTTGATCATCTTTACAGTCATTACCTTGAACTCTTTCTTGGGTAGATTGCCTATCTCCACTTCACTTAGTTTTTCTGCTGGATTTTTTTTTTCTTGTTTCTTTATTTAGAGCATGTCCCTGGTTCATTCCTGGGCGTAGCTGGGTCCTGGGGTCTCTGGCTATAGTGCCCTGGCTGTCCTGCCTGTGACAGCCTGCTGCTGGGTGCTGCTGGATCCCAGTATGGTTGGTCTTAGAGCTGCTGTTGGCCTGCTGGTGGGTGGGGCTGTTGCCCAGGAGGTCCTAGGGCTGGTGCTGGCTTGCTGGTGTTTAAGACTGGTCCTAGGGCTAGTGCTGACACACTGCTGTGTGGGGCCAGTTCCTGGGCCCTCTGGTGGGCAGGGCCAGGCCCTGAGGCAGCTTGTGGGCTCAGGGGGTCTTAGGGCAGCAGGCCTGCTGATGGGTGGGGCTGTGGCTCTGCCCCGCTAGTTGCTTGGCCTGAGGCATCCCAGTACTTGTGCTTAGAGGCTGGTGGGTGGTGCTGGCTACCAGCACTAATAAGCTAGAGGGAGGATTCCAAAATGGCACTTGCCAACATCAGTGTCCATGTGGTAGAACGATCTCCCCACAGTAGCTGTCACCAGTGTCTATGTCCCCAGGATAAGCTCCAGTTGCCTCCTGCCTCTCCTGGAGATTCTGCAAGATCAGCAGGTGGGTCTGACCTAGGCTTCTTTCAAATTACTGCTCTACCCTAGGTCCTAGGGCATGTGAGACTTTGTGTGCACCCTTTAAGAGTGAGTCTTTATTTCCCACAGCCCTCTGGCTCTTCTGAAGTTAAGCCCCTCTGGCCTTCAAAGCCTAATGCTCTGGGGGCTTGTCTTCCTGGCATAAGACCCCAGGCTGGGGAGCCCCATGTGGGGCTTGGACCCCTCACTTCTTGGGGAGCACCTCTGCAATTGTGATTATCCTTCTGTTGGTGGGTCACCCACCTGGGGGTATGGGTCTTGATTATACCCCGATTCCACTCCCCTACCTGTCTTGTTGTGGTTCATTCTATGTATCTTTAGTTGTGGGAAGTCTTTTCTGCTAGTGTTCAGGTTGTTCTCTGTTAATAGCTATAATTTTGATGTGCCTGTGGGAGGAGGTGAGCTCAGGGTCTTCCAACTAATATTATTTCTTGATAGCTTTTTAATTGAGATATAATTGACATATAACATTTTATTAGTTTCAGGTGTACAACATGATGATTTGATATTTGTATATATTGTGTAATGACCACCACAGTAAGTCTAACTAGCATTTGTCACCACACATAGTTACAATTTTTTTTTCTTGCAATGAGAACCTTTAAGATCTACTCTCTAATCAACTTTCAAATATACGATACTGTTAACTATAGTCACCTTGCTGTACCTTCCATCCCCAGGGGCTGAGAATTCTGAATGGAATTTTGTTGTTCAACATCTTTTATGGTTTTATTTCATATTATTGACTTCAGAAGCTGTCAATTTCATCTCCATAAAGGCTCTAAATTTCTGGATTCTCTTTCTTTCTACCATTTATTTCTGGTTTTTCACAAGTTAATATTTGACTGAGCTCAGTTTGTTCTTATACCTCGTCAATTAGTTCACTGTATAATTATATTAGCACACACTCAGTTATGAAGAACAATATATATATATATTTAAAAAAATTTTTTTATATTATATACTCTGAGGGACAGGAGTCCAGGCATGACTTGGCTGGGCTGTCTGCAGGGCTTTCTTATCTTGTCCTGAATGAGGAAGGCTCCACTTCCAAGCTCTTGTGGTTATAGTTCATACGCAGTTGAACTGAGGGCCTCAGTTTGTTACGGTGGCCGGAGACTGCCGTCAGCCCCTGCTGCAAAGGACCCATCCAGTGTGGCTGTTTGCTCCATCAGAGCCAGCAAAGGAGAGAGTCTTAGCGAGATGTACATTACGGGAGTGATATCTAGTCACTTTACTGTATGTTCTTTGTTAGAAGCAAGTCACAGATGCTGCTTATACTCTGGGACAAGGGATTACACAAGGGCTTGAGACTAGGAAGTGAGATAATTTTGGGCCATCCTGGAGTCTCTATTGAGAATCTTCCATTTGTGAATGTAACACTTACTCTGTACAACAAAGCTTAAGGCACCTGTTGAAATTCAGATCAATTAGTAACCTGATACTGAGTGATACAGCAAGGGATGAAATTTAGTGTGTAACACACTTAGTGTTGTGTGTGTGTATACATGTGTGCTTGTGGGGGTGGGTGGGTGGGTAAATGGAAGGGACAGGTGGAAGGTGGAAGAGACTAGAAGGTAGAGCTGAAGAGATGGGTTGGAAGTGGTTGGTAAAGGACATGAATGTCACACTGATGCTTCATTCTGAAGTTCCAGGAGGAGCTGTTGTGTTTGAAAGTCTGAAAGGCTATCTGCACCCTTCAAGTAGTTTTCAGTAATAATCATATCATACCTAACAACTTATGCTCAAAGTTGATATTAGGAAAAGATAATTTTACTGATACCAGTGTGTGAATCTTAAATTATCAACTTCAAGTTAAATCAAACATAATTTTTAAAATAATTTTTGAAACTTTGGTTGCCTATTTTGATTATCATTTCTTCTCATTTGTTTAGAGTAATAACACTGGCTACTAGTAGCACTTGAGGTTATGTGAAAACTATTTCACAGAAAGACTACCTTCTCTTATTGAGCAAAATATCTTAGAAGTATTTAGTGGGATAGGTTTTGTTACTTTAAAGGCATATTCAACTTTGAAAACATTTTACTTGCAAATGTAAGTACATGGGTTTTGCCTTGATTGAGCTGCATTATAGATTCCTGAGGAAAGAAACTGAATTTTGTTTTTTTGACTGCCCAGCCCCAAGGATAGTGCCCACCACAGAGAAGGAGCTCAGTGCTGACTTTTAGAAAAAAATGAGTTATATAATTCATCCTCAACCAAGTGCAAAATTGAAGGCAGCGCCTAGGAGATGACAGCTTTGGGCAGCCAGTGGAGAGTTCTTACTATGGTGTTTGTACAAGAAATCCCTTCTACCCTCTTGAGTAATTCATTGCAGATGAAAGAGTCAAACGATTCAAAATGCAGAGGGTAAGCTGGTAGCGATGTTCAAAGTTATATAGTTAGAATAATTTTTTAAAGTCATATGATAGGGAAATGTGATCTTTGCTATTCAAAGAATTTACAAGTCATTTTGTTGACCTTAATTTTCTATGAGAGAGCCAGGTTGGCTTCCTGGTGGAGGTGATATTTGTGCTGGAAAGATAAGTACCTTGTCTGTCAGACAGTGAGAGATGCAAAGGATTCCAGTCTAGGGGAACCATAGTGTGAAGGTCCTGATGCAGGTGATTGTCACCCAGATACATGTGTGTCTCGTCTACCATCTTCCAGTCCCTTCAAGAATGAAATGAAACTCAGAGTCTTTTAGTGTTTATTTAGCATGTAGAGTTTCTGCACTGAATGTCATGGGCATTTTTATTTTTAAGGGCTTATTCCCAGTCCTGAGCTTGCTAGTCTTAAACCCTGGATGCCCTTCTTGTGGGCCCTGTACATGTTTCCTTCTGTTTTGGTTTCACAGGGATGCTGGCACCACAGCACTTTGCATTTATTGGTTCAGAGTGTTAGCATTGGATGGGTCTTGTAGGTGATCTCACCTAGCCCTTCCATGGGAGACTGAAGAACAGCTCCACAAAAGATATCCACATCCAATCCCTGGGTCCTGTGAATGTCACCTTATTTGTAAAAGGGCCTGTGGCTATGGGATTAATTTATCAATCCTGAGATGAGGTCATCCTGGATTATCGAGGGGGGGCTCCTAAATCCAATGAGAAGTGTCCTTATAAAAGAGAAGCAGAGGGAGGTTTGAGACAGACAGAGGGAGAAGATGGTGTGAAGAGGGAAGCAGAGATTGAGGTGTTGTGGCCACAAGCCATGGAATGTGGCAGCTACCAGAAGCTGGAAGAGGCAAGGAAGGATTCTCCCCTAGAGCCTCTGGAGCGAGTGAGGCCCTGCCAACACCTGGATTTCAGACTTCTGACCTCCAGAACTGTGAGAGAAAAAATTTCTGCTGCTTTAAGCCACCAAGTTTGTGGTATTTTGTTAAGTCAGCCACAAGAAGCTTCCTTATTGACAAATGACAAAATTGATTTCAGTGTGTTCAGATGACCTGCCCCCATGGGTAGCCCTTATGTAGAGTTTGTATTCTGAAATTCTGCCAGGGTTTTATACCTGTGGTATTTGTCTTCCTCTGCCATTTTCCAGAACAGACTATCCAATGAGGCTGAGCACTGGCAGTTTTAGCCGGATGGTGGCCGGCTGTTAGCAAAACAGCCTCGCCTGAGAGATGCGGTTTCACGAAAGTACTATGCATTTCCAGCCTCACAGGGCAGTTGCTGTGTTGCCGCTGTGTTTATGGTACACGTTTCATCAGCCATGCAGTTCCAATTGTGCGAGTATTGTGCTATTTCACAAGGGCTTTCTTCTAATGGGAATTGGGACGAAAAGACCCATATGTTCCCAAGGGCTTGCACAGCCACACGCCAGCTCTTTAAACTCCTTCGAGCCCTGCTGGATTTTCCAGGGCAGCTGCTCTCTCATTCTCTCATTTTTCTTCTATTCCGTTCTATTCTGGGGTGCATTAATTTTAGAAATGCGAAGACAAATAGGGATTAATTTGCAGATGCCCCTTATGGCTCAATGGATTGTTTCCTGCGCTGACCTTTGCGGGCAAGTGGCAGCCAGAGGAACACGAGCATCTTCCTTGCCTTCTCCACAAGGCCTCCTCCCTGTAGCCTTGTCAGCTTCCTGAATACTTTGAAGAAATTGGGTAAAGATGAAAGAAATGGCTTCATGAGATGGCCAGTGATTTTCCAGGCTTTGTTGTGATCAGCTGATCTCTTCTCTTGCTCAGCTGAACGTGGCTCTGGAAACCAAAGGAAGGGCTTTTTCTCTCTAGTCCTACACAGTGTTTAAGGCTGAGGCCTGTCAGAGGTAAGGCAAGCTCTAAGGTTGGATCTTCCCTGCAGCACAGTTTTGAGCATCACCACAGCCCAGCGCACACTTGTACTGTGCCCTGGCCCACATAGCAGGGGTTTCAGGTCAGGTCACATCAAGGACTTAAACATTTTACTATTTCCCCAGGCTTTCAGAGATGCTGAACACACAGAATGTGGATTTTCCTTGGGTGATGGTTAATTTTATACATCAACTTGAGTGAGCCAGAGGGTGCACAGACATTTGGTCAAACTTTATTCTAGATGTGTCTATGAGGGTATTTTTGGATGAGATTAACATTTAAATAGGTAGACAGAGTAAAAGCAGATTGTCCTCCCTAATGTGGGTGGGCTTCACCCAATCACTTGAAGGCCTGAATCAAACAAAAAGGCTGACCCTCCCTGAGTAAGAGAGACTTCGTCCTACCTGGTGGCCTTCAAGCGGGAACATCAGCATTTTTCTGCTTTTTTATTCAAACTGAAACACAGAGTCTTGATGCCTTGAGCCTGCAACCTTCAAATGAGAACGACACCATTGATTCTTCTGATGTTCAGGCCTTCAGACATGGACTGGAGCTGCACCACTGGCCCTCCTGGGTCGGCACCTTGCCTACTCACCCCCCAGATCTTGCGACTTACCAGCCTCCATTATCCCATGAGCCATTTCCTTTTAACAAATCTCACTATGTATACATCCTATTGGTTCTGTGTCTTCGGAGAACTCTGACGAAAACACCTTGTTTCATCTTATCATTTGGTGTTTTGATCATTTACTCAGTTCTTCTCACAATATTTCTAACTTGGGAAAACCAAGTTCTTAGCTCTTTATGCTGTGGGAAAAAACCCATATTTAGAAAAGGAAAAATATGCTTTGATCAAAACACATTAAGAAATCTGTAGAAGTAAAATAAAACTACAGTAGAGAAATTGGAACATGGGCCATGCGTGGGATATTGATGTGACAAAAGGAAAAGTACCTCTTCTGGAGGATGTAACTTGGCACCAGCATCACTGGGTCATTGTCCAGGGTCTCCTCATCTGGAGCTAAGGATAATCTCTAGATCAGGTGAAATGTGAGGCAATATGTCACATTTCAAAGGAGTCAAACCTATTTGGAAGAAAGGTATGTCCCTAGGAAAGACGTATCCTCTTTGAGTCATCCCAAGCCCCCCAAAGCCACAGGGTCCCTTCTTGCTACAGAAATAGTCCAGGGATAAGCATAGTCTCTCCCTGAGACTGTAATTGTCAGGATGAAATGTCTTTTGCATGATGACCTTAATACAGGTTCAATAAACATCAACTGATCTAATAAAGAGGCCTGTACTGGGTTGGATAGTGTCTCCCCAAGATTCATATCCTTCCTAGAACCTCAGAATGTGACCTTATTTGGAAATAGGATTGTAGCAGATGTAGCTAGTTAAGATGTGGTCATACTGGCATAGTAGAGTGGGCCCTAATCCAATATGACTGGGGCCTTTTATAGCAAGAGGAGAGACACAGAGATAGAGACATAAAGGGAGAAGGCCATGTGATGATGGAAGCAGAGACTGGAGTGATGTGTCTATAAGCCAAGAAGCACCAAGGTTGTTAGCAACACTGGAAGCTGTGAAATTCATGGACTGATTCTCCACTAGGGCCCTCAGAAAGAGCATGGCCAGCCAGCACCTTGATATTGGACCGTAGGCAAGATCAGGAGTGAGCACAGCCATGGCACTTTTGAGATTGGCGTGGTGAACAGCGAGGACAGTCATTAATATCCCCCATCAAAGAACTGGCAATTGCTAAAAGAAAATGCAAAGGCAAAGGTAGAGAGGCAACAGGAAAAGGCACACAAAAAACCCTGTTCTTTTACAGAGTTGAAGAACTGTTGGAAGTTAGAATGATACTTTTAAAAAATTAAGTGCAATTTAAAATTGAACGGGAGCAGGGAAGGTGTTCGGAGAAACACCTTCATTATGATTTAAGTACAAAAGCTAGAAATAGAATAAATTCAGAAAATGCTGCATAGTGTGTGTATATTGTGAGTGGGTGAGATTTCACCCAAAGATGGATTTAAATCTTGGCAAGGGCTAACAATCTATCAAGTGGCTGGGATAAAAGGGGACAAAATGGCAGTACAGCAGTCTCATGAAGAGGCCTTGTGGGAGTTGGCAGCAAACTTGTTTTCTTTGCCTATGGGCCTGCTGTTAATAAACATTATTTTAAAAATAACAAACATTTCCATCACCTTGCTTGAAAGTAAGGTAAATTGAACATACAGCCTCCAACACAGTCCCAAACAGCTCTGAGAACTGGTCCATGCCAGCCCCAGACATAGCATCATCCAAACCTTTAATGGGAAAGGATAGGTTGGGGGAGAATTAAATAAAAATCGACTCTCACCTTCTCAGGCTT
The DNA here is from genome assembly GCF_965194825.1 of Balaenoptera physalus. NCBI lineage: Eukaryota > Metazoa > Chordata > Mammalia > Artiodactyla > Balaenopteridae > Balaenoptera > Balaenoptera physalus. Next base: position 127,854,580 of record NC_138883.1, read on the forward strand.
ACTCTTCTCTTGATTATGTTCCTAGCACAACTGTGTCCTCTCCAAATAATTCCCGGTTCACTTTCTGCATGCAGAGATTGATTTCTTAGGGGCTGGCTTTTAGCCGAGGATAATCTCTAGGAAGCCCCCTGGGGAATGAGTGATACATGATAGTGATTTAAAGTTCAAAAGATATCTTGAACAATTGCTTACAAGCAGTGGTTCTAGTTATGCCCCTCTCTGTGTCCACATCCCTTTGCATCTGCAGTGTGACATTTTAATTGCTGCCATTCAAAGTAGGAGTCTCTTTCTCTGTTCTTTGTATCAGGCCTGGACTTGCTTTGAACAATAGAAGGAGATAGGAGTTACCTCTCAGTTCCAAGCCTGTGAGGCAAGAGGCCTTGTTGTTCCCACTTATTTGCTTGAGCCCTTTCCCAGCCACCATGGAAACCAGGTATGCTTGCCAGGAAGGCCAGGCTGCATAGAGTAGAGATGGGCCATTCCAGCTGAGGGCGTCTTAGGTAAGACACCTCCTAGTGGGGGCTCATGGCACCCACACCAGTGAGCTCAGCCAAAATGAGCCAAGCTTGGCCCAACTCACCAGGACCACCCAGTTGACTTACAGACTCATGAGCAACAATGAATGATTGTTGTTTTAAACCACTAAGTATTGGTTATGGTGAAGGCTAACAGTTATAGGTGCTAACCCTGACATTTAGTTTGCAAATTAGAAAACTGAGGTCCTGAAGAATTCTGGATGCATAGTGACAGAACCAGGGTCTACTTATTCTGATGTTAGGTCGAGGGCTTTTCCTACTTAATCAGACTGCTTTGGGTTGGGAAACTTTGGGCTTGGGATAAATTGTAACAAACATTCTGGTGGAGTTGTTGGTTTGTTTAACTATCTCACTTTTATTTAAAAAATCATGTAGAATTCATTAAATATTCACTCATTTGCTGATTCTAAAATAAAAATAAAAGTATAATCAGTAATCAAGAAATACATTTACTAGCATTCTTCACCCCCACAGTCATGCCTTGTATGGACCCTCAGAGCATGTGTGGACCAGAGGGGGCTGGTCCCCAAGTAGGTGCTGGAATACATTGTGTGAAGCATTCCTTGGCTCTGTGAACAGGGAGGGAAGGAACGGGTTGCGAATGCTCAGTGATTGGGCAGAACTGAGGCCCCTGCCATCCTATATGAGTATATAAATGAGTATATATGTATAAGTAGCTCATGCTTCCCAGAGTCAGTGTCTAATAGCCTGTAATTGAGCCCATCTGCTTATGGCCGATCCCACTCACTGGGGGAGACATACTTCAAATGTTCATGGCTTGACAGCATGAGTATTAAATAGAGTTTTAATATTATAAAAGGCCTTTGGAGCTATATTTGCTTGTGTGTCAGATTCCTCTAGTGGCTATTAACTGGGCACATTTGCTTGAATTGAGTTTTAATCCTCAGTGAGAGTTCTCTTGGGAACCCAGAATTTGCTTAAGTTATAGCCTTTATATGAACACATCCTGATGAATTTTTAGTTGTGTGGCAAGGCAAACAGTCACATCAAATTATAAATAAAATACCTAGCTGTCATCATGAGAAGCTCTGTTTTTCCTCTCATTACGAAGATTCTCTGTGGCCAATTCTGGCTGAATCCGGATATGATCCTTACACCTGCTGCTGTTTTCTCTCCCAGAATGACAGAAGCAATCCGTCTATTCCCTTACAATGGTCAATGGTATCAGGCATGAAAAGACTTCTGAAAAGTAAGTTACAGAGCATTTGGCTTCTGATCTGGCAACCTGCACAGTTCTCTAAGGAGGTCTAAGCCACTATTCTGGTTTAGTCAAAGGAAATGAAGATGCAGGTATAATGATAGCCATAGAAGAATGAACCCAAACACCTTGAATGTATAACCTTTTATTTATCTGGGGGAATACATGAGCTTGTATGACATTCATCAGATTCTTAATTGAATTTTCAAAATAATAGAACAGAAAACTTCTGTCAGCAGGTTTCAGATCAGAAATATTGTTTTTGGAGGAATTCAGATAATAGGTGCACTGCATTCAATGGAACCTGATTCAGAATCACTAACTCAAGGACTAGGCCTGCCTCTCATTCCTGCAACTGAAGAAGGATGGCACAGAGAATTTAAGATCACAGGAAAACCACAGCATCATTAGACAGTTGGCAGAAAATGTGATTCATGTGGAAAGGATAAAGAAAGCTTACTTAGCTTGCAAACAGAAGGATGAGGAATAACTGTCAGAAACCACAAGATGCCTTTTAAAGTCCCCTGAAATAAAAGCTGCTGTAGATCCCTGGCTTGGTGAATGAAGACCAGTAGGGACTGCAGTGAGCTCGGTGGAGCCCCACCGTTGGCAGCACTGGCTGCCAGCACTCCCTGCCTCCTCATCAGCCAGAGTCCCACTGAGCGCCCTGAATCTCTGCGCCTCCTGCAGGGTTCTCAGTGCTGCAAGTTTTCTCCATTAACCATTTTCTATGCTTGAGAAAGCGTTTGTGTATATGTGTAGTGTAATTTAGGTTTTATCATTATACTTTATAATATAAGGAAATGGTCAAACGAATTGAAATTATATAAAATATATTTTTCATGTTTTTAATGGGAACTTACAAGCTGGGCTTCTTAGCATGACATAAATGAGGCAGGGAAAAATAAAAGACAGTTCTCATTACTAAAATAGCACTTGCAGGCAAGCAAGCTAACTCCCATCAACAAAGGCTAACATCATTTTTTTCCGACTTTTATTCACAAAGCAAGCTATATAAAAATTTTAGTCATCTGAACTGACTGATGGCAAAATTTGATGACTGAAAGAAAGAGCTATTGACTATTTTTTTAAGAAACTTTTTTCACTTCCAAATGCTTTCAGTTAAATGCAAACGCAAACAAACATGGCCTCAGCAAGGGTGAGTCTCTCCCCAACACATGTCAAAGCCTACATATGGATTTTTTCCAAATGACATCACAAAGCCCCAGGCCCTGTCTGCAGTATCATTTTATTGTATATGTGGAGCATGGGTGCTTTAAAGCTCCATAAATGGAGTTTAAGTAAATGTTTGCTTTCCAGACTTCTTTTTCATTGTATTTATTCAACAAGCCTAATTTTTTAAAAACATGGGTGAAAGTAAACTGCTGACATTTTTCTGTCTACACCATCACAAGTCCACTTACTAATGGTTTGTACATTACACTGTCCACAGGCAAAGAGGCTGCGGGGGAGCCCGACTTGATTTCTGGGCTGGGGGAACAGTGGAGAGACTCAGCTTCTACCCCCAAGCCCCTGAGGACCCTGGATCCCATTAGGACCACGTTTTACCTAACCCACTCTGTCTTACCTCAACCACTCTATTGATGGTCCCTCCAAAACTCATCCAAGCAAACCAGTCTCCCTGAATATGCTCATTCTTTCGTCCAAATGCATATGCTATTTTGTCCTTGAGCCTGTCTGCATTATCCCAGATGTCTCTCGATTCATGCAGTCCTTTGTGTCTCTCCTAGACCATTTGTTGCAACCTCTTTTTTTTTTTTCTTAGTTCCCCATGAACGTTTCTCATTCTCTCTCTAGATAACACAAAATTCAGGGAAAAACCCTGAATGTCTGTGTCTCCACTGCACACAGTAGGATGCCTTCTACAGTCCCTTCAGAATGGGAAACCATGTCTGTTCTGCCCTGGCACTGGCATAGGACATTGGCATGTAATAGAGATTACTACCATCTTTAACCCAAGGAGCTTTTGTAGTGAGAAAAATTAGGAGACACTTAGAAGACAGGACCCCAGTACAACAGTGAAGGTGAACACAGGCCCTTTAGGTTAGCCTGGGGCTGGGGGTGCCAGAGTCAGGGAGACTTCTGGGAAGTTTAAGGTATACTGATAAATGCTTATCAGTCAATCCGTTTACTGGGTTTGTTTTATACCATGGAAGTCAAAGAATTAGTTAACAAATTTTGATATACATGGGCCAAAAACCCTCAGTTTTATGGAACAGACACTATAAGCAGCTCTATCCATCACTGGTGAAATCATGAAGCCTGAGCATCTTCAAGGAGAGGGCCCCACTCTGAAGAGCTCCTTCCTTTGCTTCCTGAGCAGATACGATCACTGTAAAATATGATTCTTGCTTTGATGTTGGTGTTTTCTAATTGTCTGTCTGACTACTCAGCACTTGGGCCTCTTTCACAGGAAAGGGTGTCTCTAATCTCAGCAACTCACAGAAGTGCTGTATGTTGAGAACTACTTCAAGGTTATTGCATACTTTATAGGTGCATTTTTGAATGAGAGCAGGACACACTGCATGAGAGGGCAAATAAAGACTTTATTTCCAGGCTGATTTGAGTGGTTGGTATCACATGATTCTGAGAATCCTGAAGGAAAAGTTGGAGATGAGTGGGATGCCACACCTCTAGGCTGTAATTTTGTTTTCTGTAAATTTTTTGCACCAAGTAATTTTTAAGGCTCATTTGGTTCTGAAAACAATTAGATCACCTTTTACATAAAGTTAATAGATATTCTCCATTCTATTTAATTGGTGAAAAGTATTCTGCAGTGTGGCTCCATGGCCTGTTTTTTTGTTGTTTTTTTTTCTTTAACATCTTTATTGGAGTATAATTGCTTTAAAATGGTGTGTCAGTTTCTGCTTTATAACAAAGTGAATCAGTTATACATAAGTCCCCATATCTCTTCCCTCTTGCGTCTCCCTCCCTCCCACCTTCCTTATCCCACCCCTCTAGGTGGTCACAAAGCATGAGCTGATCTCACTGTGCTACGCGGCTGCTTCCCATTAGCTATCTGTTTTACATTTGGTAATGTATATATGTCCATGCCACTCTCTCACTTTGTCCCAGCTTACCCTTCCCCCTCCCCGTATCCTCAAGTCCATTCCCTAGTAGGTCTGTCTCTTTATTCCCGTCTTGACCCTAGGTTCTTCATGACCTTTTTTTTTTTTTTTTTTTAGATTCCATATATATGTGTTAGCATACGGTATTTGTTTTTCTCTTTCTGACTTACTTCACTCTGTATGACAGACTCTAACTCCATCCACCTCATTACAAATACCTCCATTTCATTTCTTTTTATGGCTGAGTAATATTCCATTGTATATATGGGCCACATCTTCTTTATCCATTCATCCGATGATGGACACTTAGGTTGCTTCCATGCCCTGGCTATTGTAAATAGAGCTGCAATGAACATTTTGGTACATGACTCTTTTTGAATTATGGTTTTCTCAGGGTATATGCCCAGTAGTGGGATTGCTGGGTCGTATGGTACTTCTATTTTTAGTTTTTAAGGAACCTCCATACTGTTCTCCATACTGGCTGTATCAATTTACATTCCCACCAACAGTGCAACAGGGTTCCCTTTTCTCCACATCTTCTCCAGCATTTATTGTTTGTAGATTTTTTGATGATGGCCATTCTGACCGGTATGAGGTGATATCTCATTGTAGGTTTGATTTACATTTCTCTAATGATTAATGATGTTGAGCATTCTTTCATGTGTTTGTTGACAATCTGTATATCTTCTTGGAGAAATGTCTATTTAGGTCTTCTGCCCATTTTTGGATTGGGTTGTTTGTTTTTTTGATATTGAGCTGCATGAGCTGCTTGTAAATATTGGAGATTAATCCTTTGTCAGTTTTTTCATTGACAAATATTTTCTCCCATTCTGAGGGTTGTCTTTTCGTCTTGTTTATGTTTTCCTTTGCTGTGCAAAAGCTTTGAAGTTTTATTAGGTCCCATTTGTTTATTTTTGTTTTTATTTCCATTTCTCTAGGAGGTGGGTCAAAAAGGATCTTGTTGTGATTTATGTCATAGAGTGTTCTGCCTATGTTTTCCTCTAAGAGTTTTATAGTGTCTGGCCTTACATTTAGGTCTTTAATCCATTTTGAGTTACTTTTTGTGTATGGTGTTAGGGAGTGTTCTAATTTCATACTTTACATGTAGCAGTCCAGTTTTCCCACTGCCACTTATTGAAGAGGCTGTCTTTTCTCCACTGTATATGCTTGCCTCCTTTATCAAAGATAAGGTGACCATATGTGCGTGGGTTTATCTCTGGGCTTTCTATCCTGTTCCATTGATCTATATTTCTGTTTTTGTGCTAGTACCATACTGTCTTGATTACTGTAGCTTTGTAGTATAGTCAGAAGTCAGAGAGCCTGATTCCTCCGGCTCTGTTTTTCTTTCTCAAGATTGCTTTTGCTATTCGGGGTCTTTTGTGTTTCCATACAAATTGTGAAATTTTTTGTTCTAGTTCTATGAAAAATGCCAGTGGTAGTTTCATAGGGATTGAATTGAATCTGTAGATTGTTTTGGGTAGTAGAGTCATTTTCACAGTGTTGATTCTTCCAATCCAAGAACATGGTATATCTCTCCATCTGTTTGTATCATCTTTAATTTCTTTCATCAGTGTCTTATAATTTTCTGCATACAGGTCTTTTGTCTCCTTAGGTAGGTTTATTCCTAGATATTTTATTCTTTTTGTTGCAATGGTAAATGAGAGTGCTTTCTTAATTTCACTATCAGATTTTTCATCATTAGTGTATAGGAATGCAAGAGATTTCTGTGCATTAATTTTGTATCCTGCTACTTTACCAAATTCATTGATTAGCTCTAGTAGTTTTTGGTAGCATCTTTAGGATTCTCTATGTATAGTATCATGTCATCTGCAACAGTGACATCTTTACTTCTTCTTTTCTGATTTAGACTCCTTTTATCTCTCTTTCTTCTCTGATTGCTGTGGCTAAAACTTCCAAAACTATGTTGAATAAGAGTGGTGAGAGTGGACAACCTTGTCTTGTTCCTGATCTTAGTGGAAATGGTTTCAGTTTTTCACCATTGAGGACGATGTTGGCTGTGGGTTTGTCATATATGGCCTTTATTATGTTGAGGTAAGTTCCCTGTATGCCTACTTTCTGGAGGGTTTTTACCATAAATTGGTGTTGAATTTTGTTGAAAGGTTTCTCTGCATCTATTGAGATGATCATATGGTTTTTCTCCTTCAATTTGTTAATATGGTGTATCACATTGATTGATTTGCATATATTGAAGAATCCTTGCATTCCTGGTATAAACCCCACTTGATCATGGTGTATGATCCTTTTAATATGCTGTTGGATTCTGTTTGCTAGTATTTTGTTGAGGATTTCTGCATCTATGTTTGTCAGTGATATTGGCCTGTAGTTTCCTTTCTTTGTGACATCTTTGTCTGGTTTTGATATCAGGGTGATGGTGGCCTCGTAGAATGAGTTTGGGAGTGTTCCTCCCTCTGCAATATTTTAGAAGAGCTTGAGAAGGGTAAGTGTTAGCTCTTCTCTAAATGTTTGATAGAATTCACCTGTGAAGCCATCTGGTCCTGGACTTTTGTTTGTTGGAAGATTTTTAATCACAATTTCAATTTCAGTGCTTGTGATTGGTCTCTTCATATTTTCTGTTTCTTCCTGGTTCATTCTCAGAAGGTTGTGAATTTCTAAGAATTCCATTTCTTCCAGGTTGTCCGTTTTATTGGCATATAGTTGCTTGTAATAATCTCTCATGATCCTTTGTATTTCTGCAGTGTCAGTTGTTACTTCTCCTTTTTCATTTCTAATTCTATTGATTTCAGTCTTCTCCTTTTTTTTTTGATGAGTCTGGCTAATGGCTTATCAATTTTGTTTATCTTCTCAAATAACCAGCTTTTAGTTTTACTGATCTTTGCTATCATTTCCTTCATTTCTTTTTCATTTATTTCTGACCTGATCTTTATGATTTCTTTCCTTCTTCTAACTTTGGGGGTTTTTTGTTCTTCTTTCTCTTATTGCTTTAGGTGTAAGATTAGGTTGTTTATTTGAGATGTTTCTTGTTTCTTGAGGTAGGATTGTATTGCTATAAACTTCCCTCTTAGAACTGCTTTTGCTGCATCCCATAGGTTTTGGGTTGTCCTGTTTTCATTGTCATTTGTTTCTAGGTATTTTTTTTATTTCCTCTTTGATTTCTTCAGTGATCTCCTGGTTAAGTAGTGTATTGTTTAGCCTCCATGTGTTTGTTTTTTTTACAGATTTTTTCCTGTAATTGGTATCTAGTCTCATAGCGTTGTGGTCCAAAAAGATACTTGATACGATTTCAATTTTCTTAAGTTTACCAAGACTTGATTTGTCACCCAAGATATGATCTATCCTGCAGAATGTTCCATGAGCACTTGAGAGGAATGTGTATTCTGTTGTTTTTGGATGGTATGTCCTATAAATATCAAGTAAGTCCATCTTGTTTAATGTATCATTTAAAGCTTGTGTTTCCTTATTTATTTTCATTTTGGATGATCTGTCCATTGGTGAAAGTGGGGTGTTAAAGTCCCCTACTATGATTGTGTTACTGTCGATGTCCCCTTTTATGGCTGTTAGCTTTTCCCTTATGTATTGAGGTGCTCCTGTGTTGGGTGCATAAATATTTACAATTGTCATATCTTCTTCTTGGATCGATCCCTTGATCATTATGGAGTGTCCTTCTTTGTCTCTTGTAATAGTCTTTATTTTAAAGTCTATTTTTTCTGATATGAGAATTGCTACTCCAGCCTTCTTTTGATTTCCATTTGCATGGAATATCTTTTTCCATCCCCTCACTTTCTGTCTGTATGTGTCCCTAGGTCTGAAGTGGGTCTCTTGTAGACAGCATATATATGGGTCTTGTTTTTGTATCCATTCAGCCAGTCTATGTTTTTTGGTTGGAGCATTTAATCCATTTACATTTAAGATAATTATTGATATGTGTATTCCTATTACCATTTTCTTAATTGTTTTGGGTTTGTTATTGTAGGTGTTTTCTTTCTCTTGTGTTTCCTGCCTAGAGAAGTTCCTTTAGCATTTGTTGAAAAGCTGGTTTGATGGTGCTGAATTCTCTTAGCTTTTGCTTGTCTGTAAAGGTTTTAATTTCTCCGCCAAATCTGAATGAAATCCTTGCTGGGTAGAGTAATCTTGGTTGTAGGTTTTTCTCCTTCATCACTTTAAGTATATCCTGCCACTCCCTTCTGGCTTACAGAGTTTCTGCTGAAAGATCAGCTGTTGTCCTTATGGGGATTCCCTTGTGTGTTATTTTTTGTTTTTCACTTGCTGCTTTTAATAATTTTTCTTAGCAATTAATTTTTGGTAGTTTGATTAATATGTGTCTTGGCATGTTTCTCCTTGGATTTATCCTGTATGGGACTCTCTGTGCTTCCTGTACTTGATTAACTATTTCCTTTCCCATATTAGGGAAGTTTTCAACTATAATCTCTTCAAATATTTTCTCAGTCCCTTTCTTTTTCTCTTCTTCTTCTGGGACCCCTATAATTTGAACATTGGTGCATTTAGCGTCCCAGAGGTCTCTGAGACTGTCCTCAATTCTTTTCATTCTTTTTTCTTTATTCTGCTCTGCAGTAGTTATTTCCACTATTTTAACTTCCAGGTCACTTTACCATTCTTCTGCCTCAGTTATTCTGCCATTGTTCTCTTCTAGAGAATTTTAAATTTCATTTATTGTGTTGTTCATCACTGTTTGTTTGCTCTTTATTTCTTCTTGGTCCTTGTTAAACGTTTCTTGTATTTTCTCCATTCTATTTCCAAGATTTTGGATCATCTTTACTATCATTATTCTGAATTCTTTTTCAGGTAGACTGCCTATTTCCTCTTCATTTGTTAGGTCTGGTGGTTTTTTGCCTTGCTCCTTCATCTGCTGTGTGTTTCTCTGTCTTCTCATTTTGCTTAACTTACTGTGTTTAGGGTCTCTTTTTTGCAGGCTGCAGGTTCATAGTTCCCGTTGTTTTTGGTGTCTGTCCCCAGTGGCTAAGGTTGGTTCAGTGGGTTTTGTAGGCTTCCTGGTGGAGGGGACTAGTGCCTGTGTTCTGGTGGATGAGGCTGGATCTTGTCTTTCTGGTGGGCAGGTCCATGACTGGTGGTGTGTTTTGGGGTGTCTGTGGCCTTATTATGATTTTAGCCAGTCTCTCTGCTAATGGATTCAGTTGTGTTCCTGTCTTGCTAGTTGTTTGGCATAGGGTGTCCAGCACTGTAGCTTGCTGGTCGTTGAGTGGAGCTGGGTCTTTGTGTTGAGGTGGAGATCTCTTGAAGATTTTTGCCATTTGATATTAGGTGGAACTGGGAGGTCTCTTGTGGACCAGTGTCCTGAACTTGGCTCTCCCACTTCAGAGGCAGAGCCCTGACACCTGGCTCGAGCACCAAGAGCCTGTCATCCACACGGCTCAGCATAAAAGGGAGAAAAGAAAGAAAGAAAGAAAGAAAGAAGATTAAATAAAATAAAGTTATTAAAATAAAAAATAATTATTAAGAAAAATTTTTTGAAAAGTAATTTAAAAAACCAAAAAAACCATACAGAACCCTAGGACAAATGGTAAAAGCAAAGCTATACAGATAAAGTCACACACAGAAGCATACCCATACACACTCAGAAAAAGAGAAAAAGGGGAAATATATATATATATCATTGGTCCCAAAGTCCACCTCCTCAATTTGGGATGATTCGTTGTCTATTCAGGTATTCCACAGATGCAGGGTACAGCAAGTTGATTGTGGAGATTTAATTAGCTGCTCCTGAGGCTGTTGGGAGACATTTCCCTTTCTCTTCTTTGTTCACACAGCTCCCGGGGTTCAGCTTTGGATTTGGACCCGCCTCTGTGTGTAGGTCACCTGAGGGCGTCTGTTCTTCACTCAGACAGGACGGGGTTAAAGTAGCAGCTGATTCGGGGGCTCTGGCTCACTCAGCCTGGGGGGAGGGAGGGATACAATATGCGGGGCGAGCCTGCGGCAGCAGAGGCCAGCATGACATTGCAACAGCCTGAGGTGTGCTGTGTGTTCTCCCGGGGAAATTGTCCCTGTATCACAGGACCCTGGCAGTGGCGGGCTTCACAGGCTCCCGGGCAGGGAGGTGTGCATAGTGACCTGTGCTTGCATACAGGCTTCTTGGTGGCTGCAACAGCAGTCTTAGCATCCCATGCCCGTCTCTGGTGTCCGCGCTGATAGCTGTGTCTTGCGCCTGTCTCTGGAGCTCCTTTAAGCAGCGCTCTTAATCCCCTCTCCTTTTGCACCAGGAAACAAAGAGGCAAGAAGTCTCTTGCCTCTTCGGCAGCTCCAGACTTTTTCCCGGACTCCCTCCCGGCTAGCTGTGGCACACTAACCCCTTCAGGCTGTGTTCACGCACCCAACCCCAGTTCTCTCCCTGGGATCTGACCTCCGATGCCCAAGCCTCAGCTCCCAGCCCTCACCCGCCCCAGCGTGTGAGCAGACAAGCCTCTCAGGCTGGTGACCTGGTCGTCACCGATCCTTTGTGCGGGAATCTCTCCGCCTTGCCCTGCGGACCCCTGTTGCTGCGCTCTCCTCCATAGCCCCGAAGCTTCACCCCTCCACCACCCACAATCTCCGCCTGTGAAGGGGCTTCCTAGTGTGTGGAAACCTTTCCTCCTTCACAGCTCCCTCCCACTGGTGCAGGTCCCGTCCCTATTCTTTTGTCTTTGTTTTTTCATTTTTCTTTTGCCCTACCCAGGTACGTGGGGAGTTTCTTGCTTTTTGGGAGGTCTGACGTCTTTTGCCAGCGTTCAGTAGGTGTTCTGTAGGAGTTGTTCCACATGTAGATGTATTTCTGATGTATTTGTGGGGAGGAAGTTGATCTCCACGTCTTACTCTTCCAACATCTTGAAGCTCCCCATGGCCTGTTTTTTAACCAGTATGCTGGTGATGGTGTCCCTAGTTTTTCTCTAAACAAATTAGTTGGAAATAAGTTTATTTATACATTCACTCTTACATACATGTTGGGGTACTTTTGGTTCTCCTTGTGCTTCCAGATCTTACATTCTAAGGTGTGGGATGAGACATTTCTAAAGAAAAACAAATGTATAATCTGACAAATGGTGATAAATTCTGTGTGGAAAAGTAAAGCATGGAAAGGGAATAAGGAGGTTCTGGTGTATCTGTGTGTGATTGTGTTTGTTCGTGCGTGTGTTTGTGAGTATATGTGTGTGTTTGCCTGTGTCTGTGTGTGTGTGTGTGAGTGGAGAGACTTGAAGTGGCTGAGGGACAGCTGTGTGACTCTGGAGAAATGACATTCCAGTTGGGAACAGGTTTCTGGGGCAGGAGCACTCTGGAGACTTCTAGAACAGCAAGGGGACCCATGCACATGGAGGGGAGGAGCAAGGGAACAGGATAGACATGGTTAGAGGAGCCACTCTCATCCTGGGGCCTCCAGGGCCCTGGTGAAGACTTGGGAGAAGAGACAGTATGCACCATCTAGGAGGAAAGATGTTCTGTGGGCAGGCAGGTAGGGGTTCTGCTGACTGAGGGGTTTTCCTCTGGCCATGCGGGGTGCAGTGTGCAGGGCAGGAGAGGAACAGACATTGTTGTATTCAGCAGTACAGGATGAAGGGGGTTCAGGTGGTTAATGAGAACGCAAGGGAAGGGGCACCGAATTCCACTGCACTGGGAGGGAAATGAGGTTGTGGCGGGTCTGAGGCAGTAAAGGCCAATGAGCAGACTAGAGGGTTTGTGGGGTGTCTCAGTCTGGTTGACTGTCCTTTCAGCACTTATGGTCTTGGCACCCTTGTCAAAAATAATTTGACAATATATATGTGGGTTTATTTCTAGGCTCTCTATTCTATTCCATTAGTCTGTGTGTCTGTTGTCTATATGTCTGTCTCTGTGTCTATTCCATTAGTCTTCATGCCCATACCCTACTGTTTTTGCTTACTGTAACTTTGTAGTAAGTTTGGAAATCAGGAATGTGATACCTCCAAATTTGTTCTTCTCTTTCAAGGTTTTGGCTCTTCAGGGTCCCTTGAGATTCCATATGAGTTTTAGAATGAGTTTTTCTATTTCTGCAAAAAAAAAAAAAGTCATTGAGATTTTGAGAGGGATTGCATTGAGTCTATATATATATATAGCACACTTTGGGTAGTGTGGACATTTTAACAAGAGACTATCTTCCACTCCATGAACATGGGTTGAGTTTCCATTTATTTACATCTTCTTTGATTTCTTTCAGCAGTGTTTTGTAGTTGTCAGTGTTGAAGTCTTTCACCTCGTTGGTTAAGTAATTACTAAGTGTTTTATTCTTTTTGATTCTACTGAAAGTAGTTTTGTTTGCTTAATTTCCTTTACAGATTGTTCATTGTTGTGTAGAAATGCAACTGATTTTTGTCTGTTGACTTTGTATTCTGCTACTTTGCTGAATTCATTTATTAATTCTAACTTTTTGGGAAATCTTTAAGGTTTTCTATGTATAATCAGATCATATCACCTGCAAGTAGAAATAATTTTACTTCCTCCTCTCCAATTTGGATGCCTTTTGCTTCTTTTTCTTGCCTAAGTACTCTGGCTAGAACTTCAAGTACTATGTTCAGTGGAAGTAGTGAAAGCAGGCATCCTTGCCTTGTTCCTGATATTAGAGGAAAAGTTTTCTGTTTTTCACCATTGAGTATGATGTTTGCTGTGGGTTTTTCATATATGGCTCTTATTATGTTGAGATGGTTTCCTTCTAGTCCTAGTTTTGGAGTTTTTTTTGTTTGTTTTTTGGTTTTTTTTGCCATGAAAAGGTGTTGAATTTTGTCAAATGCTTTTTCTGCATGAATTGAGCTGATCATATTTTCCCCCTCTTCATTCTCTTAATGTGGTATATTACATTGATCAATTTTCTTACATTCAACCATCTTTGCATTCCAGGAATAAATCCCACTTGGTAATGATGTATAAACCTTTTACTCTGCTTCTGAATTTGTTTTGTTAGTATTTTGTTGAGGAGTTTCACACTAATGTTCATAAGGGATATTGGTCTGTAATTTTTTTTTTCTTGTAATATCTTTGTCTGGGTTTGGTATCAGGATAATGCTGGCTTTATAAAATGAGTTAGGAAGTGTCCCGCCTCTTCAGTTTTGGGGAAATATATAAGAAGGATTGGTGTTAATTTTTTAAATCTTTGATAAAATTCACCAATGAAGCCATCAGGCCTACGCTCTTTTTTTTGTGGGGGGGGGTTGGTCAGGAGATTTTTTGATTACTGATTCAATCTCTTTACTAGTTTTAGGTCTATTCAGGTTTTCTGTTTCTTTTTGATTTAGTCGTTGTAGGTTTTGTAGTTCTAGGAATTTTTCCATTTAGGTTATCCAATTTGTTGCGGTAGAGTTGTTCATAGTATTCTCTTATAATACATTTTATTTCTGTAGAATCAGTAATAATGTCACCATTTTGATTTCTGATTTTAGATATCTGTCCTTTCAAAGGACCAACTCTTCATTTCAGTGACTTTCCTCTATTGTGTTTTTATTCTCTATTTTATTTCTCTCTGCTGCAATTTTTATTGTTACCTTCCTTCTGTTAGCTTTGGTTGTAGGTTGTTCTTTTTCTACTTTCTCAAATTGTAAAGTTAGGTTGTTGATTTGAGATCTCTCTTGGTTTTGAATGTAAGTGTTTATAGCTATAAAATTTCCTCCTAACACTGCTTTCAGTGTCCCATAAGTTTTGGTATGTTGTGGTTTTGTTTTCATTTGTCCCTAAGTATTTTCTAACATCCCTTGTGGTTTCCTTTTGATCTATTTGTTGTTTAAAAGTGTGTTGTTTAATTTCCACAATTTTGTTTATTTTTCAGTTTTCTTTCTGTTATTGATTTCTAATTTCATCCCATTGTGGTTGGAGATGATAAAAGTATCATATGATATCTATCTTTTAAAATCTACTGATACTTCATTTGTGGCCTAACATTAAGTTTATTCTTGGAAATGTCCTATGTGCTCTTGACAAGAATGTGTATGCTGTTGTTATCATTGTGTATAGTGTTCTCTATATGTCTGTTAGATCTAGGTGGATTAATGTGTTTCTTAAGTCCTCTATTCTGTTTCCTTGCTTATCTTCTCTCTGGTTGTTCTATCCATTACTGTGAGTGGGGTTGAAGTCTACAACTATTATTTTAAAACTCTATTTCTCTCTTTATCAGTTTCTATCAGTTTCTATCAGTTTTTGTTTTATGTATTTTCATGGTCTGTCATTAGGTGCATAAATGGTTATATCGTCTTGCTTTATTAAAATTTTTATTAATATATAATGTCCTTCTTTGCCTCTTATAATCTTTTTTGATTTAAAGTCTGCTCTGGTATTAGAATAGCCACTTCTACTCTCTTTTGTTTATTATTTGTACAGAATATCTTTTTCTTTCTTTTCACTTTCAATCTATTTGTGCCTTTGTGCAAGTGCATCTCTTATAGACAACGTATAGTTGAGTCATGTGTTTACTCATTCTCTCAATCTCTGTCTTTTGATTGAGTTTAACCATTTGCATTTAAAGTAATTACTGATAGGAGGAACTTACTTCTGTCACTTCACCTCTTGTTTTCTGTATGCTTTACAACTCTTTTGTCCCTCATTTCCTTCATTACTGTCTTCTTCTGTGTTTTTAGTTGATTTTATTGTAGTGACATGTTTAAATTACTTTCTCATCTCCTTTTGTGTATATTCTATAACTATTTTCTATACAGTTACCCTGGTGATTACATTTAACTCCTAATGTTATAACACTAACTTGAATTTGTATCTGCTTACCTTCAATAATATACAAAAACTCTCCTCCTTTACAGTTTTGTTCCCAACACTTTTATTCTTTATATCACAAAATTACCTCTTTATACATTGTGTCCTCCAAAACATAAACTATTAATTTTAAAAAATACTTTATTCTCTTAAGTTATGCAGGAAACAAGATTTAGAGTTACAGATCAAATGTACAGTGATACTAACTTTTAGACTAATAATTGTTATTTTCCTTAAATGTATATTAATCTATTAAATTATGTATAAAACAAAAGTGCAGTTACAAACCATTGTTAAGATAACACTAGCTTCTATAATTGCCCATATATTTACCTTTATTGAGATCTTTATTTCTTCATACAGCTTCAAGTTACTGTATACTGTCTTTTCATTTCACCTGTGGGACTCCCTTGAGCATTTCCTGTAGCTGGGTCTAGAGGTAACAAACTCCCTCAACTTTTGTTTATTTGGGAATGTTTTAATTTCTCCCTCACCTTTCCTTCCCAGTTTATTGAGATATAACTGACATATAACATTGTATTAGTTTTAAGTGTATTCTCCTTCACTTTTGAGAGACAATTTTGCTGGTTATAGAATTCTTTGTTGACAGTTTTTTTTTTTCTTTTAGCACTTTGACTGTATTAGCACACTGCCTCTGGCCTCCAAAGTTTCTGATAAGAAATCTTCTGATAATCTCATATAGGATGCCTTGTATGTGATGATACACACTTCTCTCTTGCTGCTTTCAATATTCTCTCTTTGTCTTTGTCTTTTGAAAGTTTCATTATAATGTGTCTCAGTGTGGGTCTCTTTGAGTTCACCTTACTTGGAATTCGCTGAGTTTCTTGGAAGTTTAGATTCATGTCTTTCATCAAATTTGGGAGGTTTCAACGATTATTTCTTCATATATTCTCTCTGCCCCTCTCTGTCTCTCTTCTTCTTCTGGTAAATGGTGTTGAAAGGTCATTTAGGCTCTGTTCACGTTTTTTTGCAAATTTTTCTTTCTGTTGCTCAGACTTAATAATTTCTACTGTTCTATCTTCAATTTTCCTGATTCTTTCTTCTGCTTGCTTAAATTTGCCTTTCACTCTCTATTAAATATTTTATTTCAGTTAATGTACTTTTTGGCTCCAGAGTTCATTTTGGATTCTGTTTAGGTTTTCTATCTCTTTATTGATATTTCCGCCTTGCTCACATATTGTTTTCTTGACTTTCTCCACATTTTCCTTTAGTTTTTTGAGCATCTTTATGACAGTTATTTTAAAGCTTTTGTCTAGTATATCTGCCATAGGTCTTTCAGGGACAGTTTCTGTTGATTAACTTTTTTCCTTTGAATGGACCATAGTTTCCTGTTTCTTTGTATGCCTTTTGATTCTGAAACTGTATACAAGCCCCTGTGTCCCTGTCCTTTGAAGTATAAGGTTTTTGCTTTAGTCTTCCAGGCCTCCCCTAATTCTCAAAAGGCTGACTCAAGAGTTAATGATTACAAAACATGAAGATGTAGAAACAAAGAACAGCTGTTGGGCCTGGAATCTGGTAACAATTTAGGCTATAAATCTGCCACATAGCAGAGTCACCAAACTCCAGTTCCCTGAAATATATAGATAAAGGCCTGACACACATTCCTAAGTTGTCTTTATAGGAAGCAGTCCCCCACCAGATGAAACTGCTGACTGCAAGCACATAGACCCCAGACCAGTTGAAGCCAGAAGATCGGTGATACTCAAAACTTCACCTTGATGCCAGCCAATCTGAGAATTGTGCACAAGCTACTCATACACCCTGCAGCCCCATCCTTCACACTGCCTTTAAAAAACCTTTCCTGAAAGCCATCAGGGAGTTTGGATCTTTTGAGTGTGACCTGATCATTTGCCTTGCTTGGCCCTGCAATAAATGCTGTACTTTCTTTGACCACTACCTGGTGTCACTAGATTGGCTTTGCTGTGTGTCAGGTGAGTGGACCCAAGTTTGGTTCAGTAACAATTTCTTGGCTGTTGAGGACTGGACGTTTGAATATAATAATATAGTTACTCTGGAAATCAGATTCTTCTCTTTCCCCAGGGTTTGCTGCTTTTGTTATTGGTATTATTTGTTGTCAATTGTTGTAGGCATCAAACTGTATGCTGGGGATCAGTTTGATGTGTAAATGTAAGGTCTTCTCTGTTCTTTTCTCATTCTTTACCCTGGGTATGCACAGTCACTTTCTAATTTCCCTCATACATGCAGTTGTTTTTGAATGTTCTAGGTTTTAATGTCTGGCTCCCACAAGGGGAAAAAGAGAAAAATAAAAGTTGGAAATAAAAGGTTGCTGGCCCTTTCAGTCCCCTTGAAAGCATTTCAGCCAGAGAGGGGGAGCTTGCAACAGTGAGGGGAAGTACAACAACAATGCCTGCCCACCTTTTCCTCTGTACGTCTGTGGTCAGAAGCAGCAATCAGTGATCAGAGCACAGATCCCCAATATTTGGAGGACAGAGTCGTTTTTGCCCATCCTGGCTCCAACCAGCTACATGCAGGCTGCTCCAGAAACATGTGCACAGCTGCCTGCCATGAGGCTGGGGTAGAGGATGTGTAGTTGCTCCTGTGCTAAGAGCAGAAGTTGACTGAAACGAACTGCAAGTTAGCATCCAAGTCTTTGCTTGGAAGTTGCAAATCATTAGTAGACCCTAGAGTTCCAAAATAATTACATCAGACAGATTCTGACAGTGCAGTTGTTTTCTAGCTGAGGAAAGATTCCTATTGCTTCCTACTCTGCCATCTTCCCAGAATCCTTGCTCTTACTGTTTTATTTATTTATTTAGGTTGTGCTGGGTCTTAGTTGCGACGCGTGGGATCTTCCTTGTGTCATGTGGACTTCTTAGTTGTAGCACGTGGACTTCTTAGTTGTGGCATGTGGACTCTTCTTAGTTGCGGCACGTGGACTTCTTAGTTGCAGCATGTGAACTCTTAGTTGCGGCATGCATGCAGGATCTAGTTCCCCAACCAGGGATCGAATCCGGGCTCCCTGCATTGGGAGCATGGAGTCTTATGCACTGGACCACCAGGGAAATCCCTTCTCACTCTTATTGTGTTTTCTACTGGTATTTTCTTAATGACTAATGATACTGAGCATATTTTCATGTGCTTTTTGTCTATTCATCTATCTTCTTTGGAGAAATATCTATTTAAATTCTTTGACCATTTTAAAAATTGGACTGTCTTTGAATTGTGAGAGTTTTTTTTTTAATATATATATTCTGGATACTAGACCCTTATCAAAATCATGATTTGAAAATATTTTCTTCCATTCTGTGTCTTTTCTTTTAACTCTCTTGGTAAATGTCCTTTGATGCACAAAAGTTTTTCATTTGATAAAGCCAGATTTATATATTTTTCTTTTCTTGCTTGTGCTTTTGATATTATATTTAAGAATCTATTGCTGAATCCAAGGTCGTGAAAATATACTTCTATATTTTCTTCTAAAAGTTTGATAGTTATGGATCTTAAATTTAGAATTTGATTCATTTTTGAGTTAATTTTTATATGTGGTTTGAGGTAGGGGTAAAACTTCATTCTTTCACCTGTGTATCCAGTCATCTTAGCACCATTTGTTGAAGACTGTTCTTTCCCCGTTGAATGGTCTTGGCACACCTGTTTAAAACCAATTGACCATAGATATATGGGTTTACTTCCGAACTCTCAGTTCTATTCTGTTGATCTGTATGTCTATCCTTATGCCAATAAGGATACTGGCATATACACTCTTTAAATTACTGTACTTTGTAGTAAGTTTTCAAATCAGGAAGTGTGAGACCTCCAAATTTGTTCTTCTTTTACAAGATTGTTTTGGCTATTTGGGATCCCTTGAAATTTCATATGTATTTCTGGGTCACATTTTGTATTTTTGCAGAAAAAGCTCTTGGGATTTTGGTAAGGATTGCATTGACTGTAGATTGTTTTGGATAATATTGCCATCGTAACAATATTTAGTGTTTCAATACATGCACATAGGATGCCTTTCCATTTCTTGTGTCTTTAATTTATTTCAGCAATGTTTTGTAGTTTTCAGTATACAATACTTGCATCTCCTTGGTTAAATTTACTCCTAAGTATTTTATTTTTATGCTATCAAGTGGAATTCTCTTTTTAATTTCCTCTTCAGATTGTTTATTGCTAGTGTAGAGAAATACACTAATTTTTCCTGAGTTGGTCTCATATCCTGAAACATTGTTTTTGAAATTGTTTATTAGCTCTAACATTGTGTGTGTGTGTGTGTGTGTGTGTGTGTGTGTGTGTGTATTCTTTAGAATTTTCTACATGTAAAATCAGGTCATCTGTAAATAGAGATAGTTTTACTTCTTTCTTTCTAATTTGGGTGCCTTTTACTTATTTTGTTGCTTAATTGGTCTAACTAGAACTTCCATTACAGTATTGATTGAAGTGGCAAAATTGGGCATCCTTGATCTTAGTGGGTTCCTGATCTTAGGGAGCAAGCTTTCAGTGTTTTGTCATTCAATTTGATGTTAGCTGTGGGTTTTTCATATATGCCTTTTATAATTTTGAGGAAAGTCTCTTCTATTTGTAGTTTATTGAGTGGTTTTATTATTAAAAGCTACTGCATTTTGGCAATTGCTTTTGCTGCATTGAGATGCTTGTGTAGATTTTTTTCTCCCAATCTGGTATACTACACTAAGTTTTGTATGTTGAACTTCCATTGCATTCCTGTGATAAATCCCACTTGGTCATGAGATATAATCCCTTTAATATGCTATTGCATTCAGTCTTCTAGTATTTTGTTAAGGATTTTGCCCATATATTCATAAGGGATATTGTTCTATAGTTTTATTTTCCTGTGATGTCTTTGTCTGACTTTGTAATGAAGACCTTATAGAATGAGTTAGGAAGTAAGTATCCCCTCCTCTTTTATTTTTGGAAAAGCTTGAAAAAGAGTGATGTTAATTCTTTAAATATTTGGTGGAATTCGCCAGTGAAACCATCTGCTCATGGTTTTCTTTGCTGGAAGGTTTTGACTGTTGATTCAACCTCTTTACTTGTTATGAGTCTATTCACATTTTCTAACTTCCTTTGTGAATCAGTCCCTTGTAACAGCTCCTGTCAGGTCGAAACCAACAAACACAATTTCCTGGGAACAAGGTCTGCTCTGCTCTCTCCAGAACCAGGTATCCATAAGGGGAACATGGGCTACTGTCTTCAAGACTGATGGTGCACTGGGTGGGAGGGTTGGCCTAGATAAGTTAAAATGCCACAACGCTCTCCTGCCCTATTTCTATGGACTTTCTCCTGGCTCACTTGGTTACTGCAAACCTTTCACCACCTTTGAGAATTTTGATAAGGTTGACTCTGGCAATTTTTGGCAAGTTTTTCTATGTTTTTTTGAAAAGATGCTCCAATAGTCTGTACTCTGCCATTTTTGGTGATGTCAATACTGTCAATAAACTTTTGATGCATAGTCACGTTTTCTCAAACATTAGTTCTTTTAATCTGGAATTTTAAACATTCTCATCATTTTTCTGTCTTATGTAAAGCCCTCTACTACATTCATTAACCCATGGCTTCTGTCAGGGTCACACTATATCAGCTAATAAACCAGCTATTATATCTTCATGACTTGGTTTACCAGCTTTTCATTTCTTTTATGATAGAAATGGGGACACTTTACTTTAGGGAACTCTGTCCCTCAGATTTGAGCCTTATTAAGGATGCTTTTGTGTGTGCAAGTTTTCAGTATATGTGCAGGTGTGGCACAGAATGTCTTTCTCACTTGATTTCTCTATTATCATATTTTCACAAGATCCTGGAGCATCTGTGTACATGTCTTCTGCTTTCCCCTTCCAGTTTCTGAGACCTTTTTCTGCCCTGACATGCCTGCCTTTGGCAACTGTTACTAACCTATAACCACTGGGTAAGGATTCATGACACTCTCACTTCATGGTTTTTCTTGTCTCACCAGAAACCAGCTGCTGTTCTGGAGGCTCAGAATAGTGCATCCCAGTCCACGTGGGCTGGTTGTACTCAGTCTCCAAAGATTTAATGCTGGCGAGAACAACAGACAGGGCTGCCGTCGAAAGAGAGATGTGCTCATTAAATATTTGTTTCCCTTGCCTGCATGTTGAATTACAGAATTTTCAGAACAGAAAGTGACCTTTGAAATGATCTGTTTAGTGTCCTCATTTTACAGATTAGGGAAAGAATTCACAAAAGTTCATCAGCTAGCAGAACCCTCCCCTCCAGAGTGTACCTGCTGCTGTACCACACAGTTGTTCATGTCTGTATCTAGAGGGTCCTTCTCCATGGGTTATTGCTAGGCCTGTCTGGTAGGTGGAATTTCAGATTCCTGCGTGGTACAATTTAAAGGCAACTGAGAAAGTACCTCCCCTCCTAGCATGTTTCCTCATATCTTTCCCCAGTCCTGGAGTGGTCCGTGTGAATGAGGGTATGTCCTCAGGAGGGGTGGCTGACCCGGTGCATCAGTGCCTGAGTACAAGGCCCTGGCACTGAGGCCTGAAGCAGGAGAGGATGGGACTGCACAAATAAAGAGGGAACAAACCAAAGGCAAGCGCAGCCAGGTTGGTGAGCCAGAAGCAGAAGAGCAGTGATCAAGTGGGAGGAGCGCGACCAGGCCGACTCGGGTCACATCCTGGCTTTGCCGCTACTAGTGTGTGACTTTGGGCAGAACACCCACATGAGTTGAACCTCAGTTTCCCCATTGGTACAATGGGAATAATAAGTAATAGAAAGGATTAATGAGAAAAATGTATGAAGCACTTAAGACGGTAGATTAAGTATCTTGAGTGTGAGCTGTGATTGCTTTATAATTGCCTTACATGAGCCTGTGTTGAATGCTGCAGCTCCCTGGCAGGTTTGGGGATTCTGCTTTTCAGTGTGCACACATTCCAGTACTGGGTGCCTTCCCTTTAGCTCTACTGTTGACTCCTCTATTAGATGTACAGAAAGATTACACACCCAGGATGTTTTTTTGAGAAGAAATTCCTTTAGAATTTTTAATTTTTTAAATTTAAAAAAGATACCAGGTTGGAGAATTTTGGCACAGTGCTTGGGCACTCAGTTTAGAAACCCAATTTTCCATATTATAGAAGCTCAAAATGTCAGAGCATGAAGAGCCCTAAGAAGGAACTCCAACAGGTATTGACACTACTGTACCTTTTGAAGGTGGAGGTCCCCTCAGTGTGTTAGTGAGTTTGTTAATCTCTTATTTTATGTGGGGAGGGGACAGAATATAGTGACTCAAATTTGGTCACATTACTTGGTTCCAAGGCTAACTCCATGGAATTATGAACAAGTGTGTAGCCTTGCTCATTTAAAACATGCCTCATTTAAAAAGTGAAGATAACAATACATTCCTCCTACAATGTTCTGACAACTACAGTGGGTTTCAT
This sequence comes from Balaenoptera physalus, assembly GCF_965194825.1. NCBI lineage: Eukaryota > Metazoa > Chordata > Mammalia > Artiodactyla > Balaenopteridae > Balaenoptera > Balaenoptera physalus. The sequence goes on from NC_138883.1 coordinate 127,877,510, forward strand.
GAATGCAAATCACATAGCAAAGTGCCTGGCGCATAGTAAACATATACAATTAGCATTAGTGGTGGCAGGTATTTACTGAGTACAGTCCGCAGACCTTTGTTAAGCAGGTTGTTTTCATGTGCCCCACCCTGGGCTCTGAGCCAAGCACTCAGGCACTTGCCCTTCCCATTTCAACTGGGTTATCAATTATTCAGAGGCTGCAAGGGTTACTGCTGTTTCCTTGTTGTTCCTTTGGAAACCAGGACTCACAGAAACTGAGAGCATTGCTCAAAGCATGTAGGGGGGTAGAGGATTCCAAATGAGGACTGTCAGACTCCAAAGCTTTTCATAGCACCACATCGCCTTCTTGAAAAGTTGTTTGCCCTGATATTTGTAACTTGCTTAGTCCAGAAAGCAGTGTCCCCCAATCTCAACCAAGGAAAATAGAGATTGGGTTGTAGTCATATGTGATTGCCCTTCCTGGGTTCTAAGAAAAGCCTCTGGCCATGGGGAGAGGATGCCCAGATTCTGGGTACCAGATCACATAGGTAGGTGGCAGTAGTTCTGCAGTAGTTGAGCAGGGAGTGGCAGATGCCTTGTTATCTTGATGCAGTAGGGCCTAAAAGCATTTCTATTCCTTGTGTTTATTATACACTCAAAAGGTAATTTGGAAAAAATCTACCATGAGGATTTTTCTCTGATCACAAAAGTATTAGATATTTACTGTTGAAATTCGAAAATATAGAAAATCACAGAGAAGAAAAAAATCCTAAATATTTACATTTTAGAATATAGTTTTCCAAATATATACATGATGACAACACATACACACACATATACATGCACAATTTATATTGAAAATAGCATTTTACAGCCTGCTTTTTACAAAAACACATCATAAATACCTGTGTCATTAACTTCTACACCATGGCTTCTTACAGCCATGAGTCAACTTTTTGACCTCTATATAGGACCTTAACACAGTCTCAGCCGAGAGGCAGGGATCTCTGCAAACAAGCAGTATAATACTGGCTTTTCTGTCATGTCGATGTCTCCCACTGTAAATTAAAAAAAAAAAATGAAATGTCAAAAAAAGAAATGAAATGTCAGTTAACAAGTTCCACCTGGACCAGAGTTAGCCTGTCTTTTCACCATCATAATCAAGAGTGTCTGGCTCACACCTCTTTGTAGCTGGGTGTCTGCAACTCTGTTGAATGAGGTCATCAATGCAGTTGTTTTGGCTAATGGGCATGGATTTTATTGAACTTCATAGGACAAATATGCAGACACACACACACACGTGCACACACACACACACACCTTCCATAATGGCAAGGGAGAGTTCTTGGAATCAAGACTCAGCCCATAATCACATCTGCAAGCTCTGCCTCAGCTTCTTTCCTGTCACTTTCCTACCACAGATGTGGGGAATATAAGCTTTCTCATTTGAAATGATCTTCTTTGGCTAGACCTCTGTATCCCTTTAGATATTTGGTGATGTGCTGGAGAAGGAAGTGGAATCCCTTCCTTCTAGAATCACATATGGGTGTTTCCCATTATAGTTCACAAAACCTCCCTAGAATTCTCACATTCGAGGTTGTACTAATCATTTGCTAGCAGAGAATGATACCAAAGCTGGAGAATGGAGATAAGTGTCACCTGCTCCCCCATCTTTAACTAAATTTAGGTGTTTCCCTTGGGATGCTGTGTTCTGTGGAGCAAGTGTTTGGGAATTTAGCCTCTTCGGAGAGGAGCCTCTAGGGCCTACCATGAGGAGAGAGCCCAGACCCTTGTGTCTACCCACCCTCTGCCTTCTGGTCCTTAACTGGAAGCCAGAGAGGGCACACAGCCCCCCTGTCTCTCTCTGCTCTCTGGCTTCCCTCTTCACACCACTCTAGTCTTTGGACATGGGTGCCCAATCAATGTCTTCCTGAGTTCTGAGACGAAATTCCTCCTGGCAGCAGAATTTCCTGGGGGTCCACTTTCCCCTCCTATGTCCCCATGACAGCTCTTCAGTTTCCAGCAGTTCAGTTTGACCTGGATTATCACATCTGATAAACAGCCACCATATTGTCAGCCTGGGAGGCTGTAGATTCTTACATTCAGAAGTGCTCCAATTCATCACACACTGTTCCCAGAAAAATATAGGCAATCAGCTCATACTAAATCATGACAAATTGTTCTTCCACGGATTCACAGTAGATGCCATCACACAAAGCAGGTTTCTAGTTTCCATGTGGTTTTTACTCATGTTTATCATTCAATTTAACAAATATTTATTGAGAACAACTGTATAGAGGCCCTGGGCTCAGTGTTGCTGAGGGTACTGAGGTTGGTCAGAGAAAATCTTGCCCTTCAGGAGTATCTAATCTAATGAATGGCTAAAATCTACATGCAGACATCTGGTAAACTAGATGAAGCGTGTCTCTGTTGTGTTTGGGAAGTCAGGAAAAACTGGATCTTTCAGCAGAGAGACGATGGATTGGTGGCTCACCTTTGTGCTAATGGTTCTTGCATCTTTGGACTTTTAAGGCAGAGCTGCAGGGCTCTTGTTAAGACAAGACTCTCTAGTCAAAAATAGGCAATTCTAAACAAAACGTGAACTTAGAACTGGTATTTGCATTCAGTTGTCAATTGCTCTGTGCATACATTTTATTTGTATGTTTTCTGAGAAGGACAAATAACCATGAGACACTAATCTTTCTGTAAACTTACTTTTCAAATCTGGGACCACTTCCTAAATAGTAAATAAATTTGAACTGAGTCAGGAAGAGGACAAGGTTTAGATTCTGCCCACCTCCCTTTTGTTTTTCTGTTGCTGTACCATGTCCTTCTCTACATAAAACACATGCTGATGTGTTATTCGCCTCACTCCCTTCTACTAGGTTCTGAGCTCTGGCAAGCAGGTGCTTGGAGACTCTGCCCACTGCCTGGCACATAAGAAGTGTGAATGATGTGGGAAGCTGCACAGGGAAAGCCTGGGATGAGTGGCACAAAGTGGTTTGAAGCAAGGGGTATGGACTAGTGGGAGTCTTGGATGCATGAAGCTTAGGACCTATTTACCTGGGGCATAGCCACATGGGTGGAAAGGGTTAGGAAGAAAGAACATCTTTCCTATAGACACAGCTCGCCTCATTCACAATTTTTCCCAAGGCATGGAGATTTTTTTCCAGTTATTTTTACCTCTCCTTTCCCTCCCTCCCTCCTTTCCTGCTTCCCTCCCTCTTTCCTCTCCTCCCTTCTTCCCCCTCTTTCTTCTCCTCTTCTCAAATCTTTCTTTTTTCAGTGCTCCAGCTTTAATTATGATATTCTCTAAATTATCTGTTCATTCTAGAACAGTGATAATCAACCAGGGCAATTTTGCCACCCCTCCCCCAACAAATACACACCAGAGGACAGTTGGCAATGTTTGAAGATGCTTTTGATGCAGTGTGTAGGGGTTGTGCTTTTGGCACTGAGTAGGTAGAGGCCAGGCATGCCTTAAATATCCTGCAATGCACAGGAACCGTACCCCCAATAAAGAATTATCTGGCTCAAATGTCAATAGTGTAAAGATTTTGAGAAACTCTACACTAGAGAATCAGGATATCTAGGATAAAGAACATCATGATTATATTCCAAACCTATTGTCATTATTAGCTAAAATTTCTTTTTTCTTTAACTCTATTTTTCTTTTCTATCATCAGAGATGTTACAAGAAGACATGGTGAAATTAAAAAAAAATAATAACAGTGAATTCCTGGGTAAAGGTAACACACAGTGTTAAGACTTAATAATTTGGAGTTGTCACAATTTTAGTATGTTGAATTTTTGTAAATATGCCCTGAGAACACAAGAAGAGAATATTGAACCTTTAATAATACTGAATGTTAATGTCACAGGGCCTAACTTAGAAAATACCCTCTTTTTTTTTTTTTTTTAAACCAACCTGACTTGGACATCAGGGAGAGGAGGTACTTTGTTAGTTTTTAAATAAGACATTTGATATAATTATCATTTAGATTATTCTTTAAATAATTTGAGCCTTTCCCAAGTCTGTTTCCAAGATTTAGAACTAGAAGTCTCCCAAGTCTGATAGGATAAGCAGAGTCTCTATTCATGAAAGTAAATCAGAGAATCTTATGAAATTCAGATATGGCAAATTTCCATAAGAAAATGACAATAAGAAATGACCAAAAAGATAGAAACACTCATTGTACCAGACAGAATGTTTAAAAATGTTGAGATTCCAGTCAAGGTGAAGCATCCTCATTGTTCTCACGTCCTTCTAAAAATCGCTGGACATAATAAAACAGTCCAGTGTAGGAATACTGAAAGGTGGTAAGAAGAAGGCAAACTGCCTAGGGACCTTAGAACAAGGAATAAGACAGCAGTGAGTTAGCCCCAGTGCCATAATATGATATCCCAAATGCCACGGATACAACCAAAACTCATTCCTCATACAATGAAACAGGAAAATCACAACGTGAATGAGAAGAGAAAATGAACAGATGCCAACAACAAGATAAATGAGAATGTAGTATAGAGGGGAAATACTTAGACAATTATATTTTGAAAGTGGGGAAGGTAAAAGGACCTAAATGGAAAAACTTCTCTATGCTTCCCTCAAAGTGATAACATGTCAGTACCAGTAGACTGTAGACTGTGATACTTACAGTAATGTGTTACTTACAGTAATGCAGTAAGTAATGTGTTACTTACTGCATTAGTTTGGTAGGGCTGCCATTAACAAAGTACCACAGATTGGGTGGCTTAAACAACAAATTTATTTTCTTAGTTATGGAGGCTAGAAGGCCAAGATCAAGGTGTCTGCAGGTTTGGTTTCTCCTGAGGTCTCTCTCCTTGGCTTATAGATGGCTGTCTTCTCCCTGTGTCTTCATGTGGTCTTCTTTCTGTGAATGTCTGTGTCCTATTCACCTTCTTAGAAGGACACCAGTTATAATGGATTAGGTCAAACCCTAATGACCTCTTTTTAATAACTTAGTTACCTCTTTAAAGACCCTATCTCCAACCACAGTCACATTCTGAAGTACAGAGGGTTAGGACTTCAATATATGAATTTTAGGTGGGACATAATTTAGCCCATTACAGTTACATATGCTTATTGTAATATCTAGAGTAACCACAGAGAAAACTATACAGATAATATACCAAAAACCCACTATAAGATAAGCAAGAATTCTTAAAAATTCTCAAGAACCCCTAGAGAGATGAGAGAAATAGAAGATTGTGAAATAGAGGAAAAATAAAAACCAGGAAAAAACCCACAAATCACCAATATTAGGAATGAAACAAAGTGTACCACTGTAGATCCTACAGTAATTAAAGGGTTAATAAGATAATACTATAATCAATTTTAAACTTATAAATTCAACATTATTCTATGAATTAGCATAAATGAACCATCAAAAAATTTACTGACCAGAAAAACAAAACTACAATGAAATAGAAAAATTGTATATTTTTATAACCATTAAGTAACTAGTAATTAAAAGTTCCCCCAGAGAAGTCTTGAGTTCCGTATAGTTTTACTAGAGAATTTTGTCAAACAGTTAAAGTATTAATAGCAATTTCACACAGCCTCTTCCAGAAAATAGGAAAGGAGGGAACACCCTTCCACTGTTTTTATGAAACTAGTTGTTATCTGATAGCAAAACCAGATAAAGGCAATGTACTAAACTACAGATTAGATTCTTTTATGAACTTAAATGCAAAGATCTTCAACAAATATTAGCAAACAGAATCTAGCAAAGTATAAAAGAATTATACACCATGACCAAGTGAGATTTATACTAGGTATGGAAGGCTGGTTCAACTTACTTTCAGAATCAATCAGTGCAATCCACTAAATCAATGGGCTAAAGAAAAAAATCATGTGATCATATCATTTGATGCATAAAATGTATTTGATAAAACCCAATACCTATTTATGATAAAAACTCAGCAAACTAGGAATAAAGGGAAACGTCTTCAAGTTGATATGGAAAGCATCTAAAATATTCAAACAAACAAAACAACTTACAGCTAACATTAGACTTAATGGTGAAAGACTGAAAATCGAAACAAGACAAGGATGTATGCTTTCACAAGTCTTATTCAACATAGTACTGGAGGTTCAGGCCACAGCAATATGGCAAGAATAAGAAATAAAAGACATACAGATTGGAAAGAGTAAAATAAAAGTCTGTCAGTTTACAGGTAACCTGATTGTCTATGTAAAGATCACAAGGAATCTACAAAATACACCTAGAACTAATGAATTCAGCAAGGTCTTAGGATAAAAGATCTCCACACAAATTTAGTCACATTTGTATATAATAACAAAGAACATGTGGAAGTCAAAATTAAAAACAAATAGCATTTACGATTGCTCCAAACATGAAATTCTTAGAGATATATCTAACAAAATATGTACAAATTCTATATGCTGAAAATTACAAGATGCTGATGAAAGAGATCAGAGAAGCCCTAAGTAAATAGAAAAATATTTTACTCCTGGATTGTAAAACTCAACAAAATAAAGATGTCATTTTTCTCCTACTTGATCTATTTAATGTAATTCCTATCAAAATAGTATCAAGGTTTTGGTGAATATAAGACAGGCTTATTTAAAATTTATATGGAATGGTATAGGACCAATAATAGCTGGAACAAGTTTGAAAAAGAAGAATAAAGTTGGAGGAATTAGTCTTCCTGATTTCAGGACTTTTTATATAGCTATACTAATAAAGAAAATGTAGTCTGGTAGAGGAATAGACAGATAACTTAGTGAAACAGTATGGAGAATGCAGAAATAGACCCACACAATTATGTTCAACTGATTTGTGACACAGGCAAACAAACAAAAAATCAAAAAACCCACAGAAAGTTCAATGTTCACTTCATACTTTATGTGAAAAACTAACCTAAAATAAAATGTAAAACTATAAGCTTTTATTTTTTAAATGGAGAAATTCTGAGGATGTGGGGCTAGTAAAAATAATTTTTAGACTTGATCCAGATTCATAAAAAGAAAAACCAATAAGCTGACCTCATTACAATTAAGACCCTGCCAAAGACCTTTTAAAGAGGATGAAATGACAACTTACAGACTGAGAGAAAATATTTGCAAACCACATACCCAACAAAACACTGATATCTAGAACTTATAAAGGAATCTCAAAACTTAACTGTAAAAATGAACCAACCAAACAATCCAATTAGAATATGGGCAAAAAGCATGAAGAGACATTTCACCAAAGAAGATAAACAGATGGCAAATAAAAGATGTTTAACATCGTTAGTCATTAGAAAAATACAAATTAAAACCACAAAAAGGTATCGCTGCAGACCTATCAGAATGACAAAAACGAAAGAATAGTGATAATTCCAAATGCTGGCATTTGGAGCTAGGATGTGGAGAAATCGGAACACATATGTTTCTGGTAAGAATGCAAAATGGAACAGTTACCTGGGAAAATAGTTTGGCAGTTTCTTACAAAGCTCAGCATGTGTTTATAATCTAACCCATTGCATTCTTGGACATTTGTCCCTAAGAGATGAAAACTCATGTCTGCACAAGAGCATGTACAAACCTGTTCATAGCAGGTTTATTTTGTTATTCCAAATAACAATTGTAGTTGTAATTCCGAATCTGGAAATAGCCAAATCTTTTTCAGTTGACAAGAATGGTTAAACAACCTGTGATACATTCTACCATGGAATACTCCTCAGCTATGAAAAGGAAGGAACTATTGATACACAGAATAATTTGGATGGTTCTCAAGGGAATTATTCTGAATGAAAAACAGCTACTCAGAAGATTATATACTTTGATTGCATTTATATAACATTGAAATGATGAAATTACAGCAACAGAGACCAGTTTAGTGACTGCCAGGTGTTGGGGGCAAAAGAAGATGATTATATAAAAGAGTTGCATGAGAGATCCTTGTAATGGAGCAGCTCTGTCTTTACTGTGATGGAGGTGACATGACTCTACACATGATACAATAGCATAGAACTAAATTCACACACATACACATAATGAGTGCAGGCAAACTGGTGCAATCCCAGTAAAGTCAATGAATCCTGTCTGTGAATTGGTAATATAGTTTTGCAAGATGTTACCATTGGGGAAAACCAGGCGAAGGGTACATGGGTACTGTCTGCATTATTTCTTAAAACTGAATGTGAACCTACAACAGTGATCTCAAAAAGAAAGTTAAAACGCCTATCAGAGAGAGCATGCTTTTTGCATGTATGTATCTGGATGTGTTAAGAACAATTTGAACATAATTGTATCCAGTGAAGACTTTGGAATGTCCATGAATTCTGGTCTTAGGGAGGCTCTTCACAGCAGGTACGGCTGAGTATGTAATTTGAGAACCCACACAGCCTTGCTGCAGGCCACTCAAGTGTGAACAAGGCCTCCTGGTGTCAGAGCTCTTCAAAAGTGGGTCTACCTCCTGGGCTCGGCTTAGCAAGGGCCATATGTCCAGTTAAATACGTTAGCTGCTGTCAATATTATAAGCTCATGGAGCCAGTTAATTCATTTTAATCTTAAAAATATAAAATCCTGAAAACTGCCATTTTCCACACAGTTTTGGAAATGAAAGTCTTTGTGTTTTATTATGACTTGCCTGTTTATTCCTTGGTCTGGTTATTTGAGGATTTTGGAATAACTAATCAGAAATTCCACCGAGGAGTTAGAAACTCAAACTTGGCTCTAAAAAATGATTTCAAGGCATATTCCTTCCCCTGGTATGTTATCAGATAAATGGCCTGGCTCCAAAATAATAATAATAATAATAGGCTTTCTAGGAGAAGGGGATTTCACATGGTGGGGAGCATTGTTATTCAAAAAGTCTTTTGATCAATTTATGGAATCTTTGGCTGAAGACAGTTCTATGGTCATATAACCATGAACAAGTTTTTTTCTGTAATGTGTGCTTCAGGGATGTGATGCTATGAATTAAATCACAGAATTGCCCCCACACTAACTAATGAGCTCACTTCTCCCAATAAAAGTGCTGACAGGGAATACATTTTAAAATTCAAATTTAGTATGTGTGTTTGCTAATATCTGATTTCTCAACATAAACATGTGATCTGGGTGCGTGTTTGTATTTTTTCTTCCACAGTCTTCTCAAGGATACTATCTATATTAAAAATTAACCATGTGTCAAATATTGAAAATCCCAGGAAGAACAAGTAAAACTGCCACTGATAGAAATGATGCAGCACGATTTCTAGCTAATATTTCCTATAATTATTTTCGGATTATTATTCTTTCAAAAGTTAAAAACCTTGATTGTGCCAAGCATTCAGATTGGTGAATTATGAAATAAGTATTAGTCATTGGACAAGAAAAACACTCTTGTGTTTCTTCTTTACTCTCCCACACTCACACCATTTCTGACACCAGATGTGGGGACTCTTCCCACACTAAACAATTCTGTGACACCAGCTGAGTGTCCTGCAGTTTAACTCAATCCTGACTGCCTGGAGAGAGCTTCAGATCCCACACGTGAAGGGCTCAGTCCCACAAGACAGTCCCCACCTCAGATGCCAATCGCAAGTCCCAGGTTGTCACCTGTACTTCTGACCAATCAGCTATAAACAAGGGTCTCCATGACCCCTTCTGCGTTGGATAATTTGCTAGGTTAGCTCACGGAACTCAGGGAAACACTTATGTTTACTGGCTCATTATATAATAAAGGCTACCATAAAGGATATGGATGAACAGCCAGATGAAGAGATACATAGGGTGAGGTCTGGAAGGGTCCCAATCATGGCAGCTTCTGTCCCCATGGAGTTGGGGTGTACCGCCCTTCTGGCACAGGGATATGTTCCCCCACTTGGAAGCTCTCCGAGCCCCATACTAGTGGGATTCTTCTGGAGGCTTCATCATACAAGCATAATTGGTGATTAACTCCATTTCCACCCGTCTCTCCTTCCTGGAGTATGGGGTGGGGGCTGTGCCTGAAAATTCTAATATTCTAGTCATGGCTTTGCCTTTCTGGTGACCAGCCCTCATCCTGAATCTGTCAGGTGCTGACCAAGAGTTGCCTCAGTAGTACAAAAGACATTGTTATCATCCAGGAAATTCCAAGCGATTTAGGAGCTCTGTGTCAGGAAGTCGGGTCAAAGATCAAATATTAGAACAAAAGATGTTCCTAATGCTCTTATCACTTAGGAAATTACAAGGTTTTAGCAGCTCTGTTCCAGGAACCGGGGACAGAGACCAATATATATATTATTTTATTATTTCATAGTCATATTCATAATCTTTCTCACCTTGAAATGAATGTGGAAGATTTAATAAGTGTTTGTGTGCTGTCTTCATCATACAGTGATACCCTCGGTGACACCTCACAACCAGTCTCAGGAGATTCCAGGCCTCCTGGAGTCCTTGCCTCTTCTCTGGCATATCAGTCTATACCCACATTTGTCTGCACTGAAAAGCCACTCCTTGGAACTGATCCCCTTTCCTTCAGGTGTTAATAAAGTCACATTAGCTCTGTTTAATGCTTAAAATTTAACTCCTTTGCTGCCAAAGATCTCCACTCAGACATAGTTAATGTGGGAGCTCCTGCCCCCCTGGGTGGCTCACAGCAGGGCCCACTGGGATGAGACAGGGATGCCCTGCAGGGGAGGGAATCAGAAGCAACAGACCAGTATTTATAAACACCAAAGTATGGGCAGGGAGCACAGAGAAGAGAAAGGCAAAAGGAATTGCTTCCCCTTTCCCTTTAAGTCTTTATTCATTCCCTCTTGTAAATTACAAAAGTTTTACACATCCATTGTAATAAGCGTACAGTACAACAATGTGTTGAAAACAGTTAACTCTCTTTTCTGTTCTCTGTTCTTTCCCACCTACCTGAAGTGACCAACATCAATAGCATGGAGTATGTCTGCCCACAGTTTTCTCCTGGCTTCTATAAAAGCATTCAAATATAAAATATATGCCTTTTAAATGACTGCCTTTTAAATGATCCTTTGACATAGCTGCCTTTCATGGTTAAGGCTTTCTTTAATGGTTAGTGAGGAAATAAATAAGCACTTGTTTTCATGAACAAAAGGCTAGCTCAGCCAGAACCCTATGGAAATGTGAAGCTCAGTATGTGTAAATTACCAAGTTGAAGCAGTCACACTGCAATATACATGCATATAGCAGTCACAGGGAATGAACGTCCCTTGCCTTATTGTGTTTGGGAAAAGAAAAACCCTACTCCTAGTGAAATGTGAAGTTACATGAAAAATAACCCTTGTTAACTACTATTTGTAGAATGTTCAGCTATTTGTTCTACTTCAAAACAATGATTTCAGTAATTTTCTCTCTATGATATCTTTTCTAACTTTTTGCCCATGGCACTTGACTGAACCATATGTATAAGCAAAGATAGACTAATTCAAACTGGATGAGTGCTCTTGCTTTCCAGAGACTTTTGTAGGGTCACAAGCATGGCCCACTAATAGCCAAGATGTCCTGGCTTTTGAGGATGAATGTGGGTGCTGCTTACTCAGTCTTAGTGAGATGTGAATTTTGAGACTATTTTAATGTTTGCCAGCTGGCTTGTTTGTTGTAGTTTTGTTTATGGGCTGTATTAAACCTTTTCTGTCACTTACAAATTTACTCACTGAGGGCTACCCAGATAGCTGTTGCTGTTTTATGCATTTGTTATACAGACACCAGTTAGGCATGACTTATGTTTCCTGTGAGATGTTAAACTAACCTCAGTGGGCATTTTGCCGTAGCTTTTTTCTCATAACTGGGTTAGTCTGCCTGGATAGGAAGAAAAGTCCAGGTGCTCTCCATCTCCTCATTTGAATAGGAAATAGAAAATGTAATATACTGAAATACAAGTAACTAGAATCATAAAGAGAAAATCATTGTAACAAATTGCATCATTTCTTGCCAATGCTATCTATGTGTAAGTATAAATTTTTAAAATTTAAAAGTAGAATTAGGGGAGCCAGAGGAAACAAATAGAAAATTTAATAGTAAATGACAGACTTATGCTCTAATATATCAATAATGATCTTAAAATGTAAACAGTCATGATAAATGGAATATTTATAAATGGAATGGAATACTTATATATGGAATATTTCCTGCCATATCAGTAAACAAAGAATGGCACAGTCATCAACGATTGCAGCCCTCCAACGTGAGGTGAGCAGGTGAGCCCTGAGGAAACTCAGGGCTGAAAAGTATACCTGCCATTTAGCAGCCAACAGACTGCAGCCACTCCCTGCGGTGAGCCCTGAGGAAACTCAGGATGTGAAAACACAGGATACTGGCCCCAGAGAGCTGAGGTGCATATCAAAGGAATGATTTCAGTGAGCCCAGACTCTTGCATCTTCCCATAGTAAAACACTAAACTCCTTAACTTAAGATGTCTGGTTTTCTTTAAATAACAATAATCCATTGATGTCCCAACTACCTGCCCTTTATACAAAACCCTGTATATCCTGGCTCCCCCACCCCCCACCCCGCAACCTCCTCTGAGCAGTTTCTCAGAGCTATCTGAAACACTGTCTCCCGGGCTGCAGTCCTCATTTTTCCCCAAATAAAACTTAACTCACACTCACTCACTCTCTCCTACAGAGATAGGCAGAGTAGATTAAAAATTTTTTTAATGTAAATGATTCAACTATATGCTGCTTAAAAGAAGTTCACTTCAAATTCAACAATATAGGTAGGTTGAAAGTAAAAGAATGGAAAATTTGTACCATGCAAATGTTAAATTAAAGTTTAAAAAGCAGGAGAGATATGTTAATATCTGATGAAGTAGAATTCAGAACAAAGAAAACTACTAGAGATAAAGAGGGACTTTACATAATGATAAAAGGATCAATCCACCAGGAAGATATAATGATCCTAAATGTGTGCATCAGTCAATAGAGCTTCTAAATACATGAAGCAAAAACTTACAAAGCTGAAAGAAGAAATATATAAATCCACAGTTATACTTGGGAAGTATGTAAGAGGTCCAATCAGCAAAATCAAGCAATAGGATCTAATTGACATGTATTGAACATTCTACCAACAAGAGCAGAATACACATTTTTTTTCAAGTGCTCGTAAAACATTTGCCAAGAGAGATGATTTATGCAAACCTCTACAAGTTTAAGAGAATTTAAATCGTACAGAGTTTGTTCTGTGACCATAAGGCAAACTAGAAATCAATAACAGAAAGACAACAAGAAAATCTCTAAGCAAATGGAAATGAACAACACACTTCTAAATAATCCATGCATCAAAAAATTTGAAAACTTTCAAATTAAAAAAAATACATAAACTGAATAAAAATAAAAACATTTCAAAATATGTGGGATAAAGCTAAAGCAGTGCTGAGAGGGAAATTCATAGGACAAAATATATTAGAAATGAGGGTAGATTTCAAATCAGTAATTTTTAAAAAATTTTTATTGAAGTATAGTTGATTTACAATGTTTAATTTCTGCTGTATAGCAAAGTGATTCAATTATACATATATATATTCTTTTCATATTCTTTTCCATTATGGTTTATCCCAGGATACTGAATATAGTTCCCTATGCTATACAGTAGGACCTTGTTGTTTATCTCAAATCTGAAATTTAAATTCCCACTACAAGAAATTTAAAAAGGAAAAGCAAAATAAACCCAAAGCAAACAGAAGGAAGGCAAGACAAGACAATGCAGACAATGATAAGATCAGAAATCATTTCAAGGTGAAATTGGAAAACAATGGAGAAAATCAGTAAAAGAAAAATTGTTTTTTCAAAAAAAGCAATAAAATTGATAAGCAAACTGACAAAAATAAAAAGAGAAATGATGCAAATCACCATTATTAGGAATGAGATTAGAGATAGCACCACAAATCTTGCAGCTATTAAATAGGTAATAAGGAAGTATTTTGAACAACTTTATGCTCATAATTTCAACAACTTTAAGAAATGGACTAATTCCTCGAAAACTACAAACTACCAAAGCTCAACCAGGATTAAATAGGCAATCTGAATAGCCCTACACTACTACAGAAATTGAATTTGTAATTATAAATTTCCCCAAAAAGAAATCTCCTGGCACAGATGGTTTCTTTGGATGACTTCATACAATCTCTTCAACTTTATATAATATCTTATACAAAATAGTTGTAGGATCATATTATCTCCAATTTTTATGCCATTTAAAATAAATAAGTTTTTAATTTTAGAGTAGTTTTAGATTTACAGGAAAGTCATGAAGATAGCACAGTGAGTTCGCATATATCCTGCACCTAGTTTCCGCTTTTGATAACATCTTACATCCACATGGTATGTTTGTCACAAGTGATGAGCCAGTATTTATACATACCATTGGCTGAAGCCCATACTTTTTTTTAATATTTCCCTATAGAATATATAAAACAGTGAGTTCTATGTCATTTTCCTGTTCCAGGATCCCATTTAGGATATCACATAATATTTAGTTGTCATGTCTCCATTGTGGGTTTTTTGTTGTTATTTGTTTGCTTATCTGTTTATTTTTTGTTTTTTCTTACTTTCTGGCACTGCAGGATTCTCCAGGTTCATCCTGTATATTCCTTCCCTAGTCCTAGAATCAGCTGTCTTCCAGAGTCTCTGTCTTGTAGCTGTTTAAGCTGTAACCCAGTTATACTGGAGCTTCCTTGGTGTGGTAGGTGTATATGAGGTGGTGGGGGACATTCTATACATTTCTGTATTAGTCTCAGTCTTTCAGTGGACCTATGTCTCAGAGCTGTGGGCTTCATGAGTATTGCTGTACATACTCCAGTGGTTAGAATTTCTTTCTACACCATTTCCACCACCTGGAATCAAGTTTCAGAATTTTGCCCTTGCAAAGTCATTTCGCCTGGAGAGTAGGCCTTTGTTGTTGAGAAGGTTCTGTGAATGTTTCACAATAATTTCTCTCCCTCTTCTCCTACTAGGACCATTATGGGATCTATTTTGGATCTTCACCATGAGAATATAAGGATTCTGATTATCAGTTCTAATATGTGTGTGTGTGTGTGTGTGTGTGTGTGTGTGTGTATGTGTGTGGTTCCATACCAAGAAGCAATTTTATGACACTGACTAGGTGTCCTAGAATTCAACTCAATTCTGACACTATCTGCCTGGAGATAGCATCAGATGCCACAGGATAAGGGTTCAGTCCCACAAGACTGCCTGAACCCCCACTTCAAACATCAATTGAAAGTTCAGTTTGTCACCTGTGCTTCTGACCAACTGGCTATAGATCAGAGATTCCAAGGATCCCCTTCTTGGGTTTGATTGACTAGCTTGAGTGGCTCACAAGAACTCAGGGAAACATTTTACTTATTAGATTACCAGTTTATATAAAAGGATATAACTTGGGAATAGCCAGATGGTATTTGTCTTTCTCTCTCTGACTTACTTTGCTTAGTATGATAATCTCTAGGTTCATCCATGTATCTGCAAATGGCATTATTTCATTCTTATTTTTATGGCTGAGTAATATTGCATTGTATATGTGTACCACATCTCCTTTATCCATTCATCTGTTGATGGACATTTAGGTTGTTTCCATGTTTGGGCTATTGTAAATAGTGATGTTATGAACATTGGGGTGCATGTATCTTTTCGAATTAGAGTTTTGTCCAGATATATGCCCAGGAGTGGGATTGCTAGATCATATGGCAACTCTTTTTTAGTTTTTTGAGGAACTTTAATACTGTTTTCCATAGTGGCTGCAGCAATTTACATTCCCACCAACAGTGTAGGAGGGTTCCTTTTTCTCCACACCCTCTCCAGCATTTTTTATTTGTAGACATTTTAATGATAGCCCTTCTGACTGGTGTGCAGTAGTACCTCACTGTACGTTTGATTTGCATTTCTGTAATAATTAATGATGTTGAGCCTATTTTCATGTGCCTGTGGGCCATCTGTATGTCTTCTTTGGAGAAATGTCTATTTAGATCTTCTGCCTATTTCTTGATTAGGTTGTTTGTTTTTTGTTATTAAGTTGCATGAGCTGTTTGTATATTTTG
The DNA here is from genome assembly GCF_965194825.1 of Balaenoptera physalus. Classification (NCBI taxonomy): domain Eukaryota; kingdom Metazoa; phylum Chordata; class Mammalia; order Artiodactyla; family Balaenopteridae; genus Balaenoptera; species Balaenoptera physalus. Next base: position 127,893,487 of record NC_138883.1, read on the forward strand.
GAAATTAATCCCCTCTCGGTCACATCATTTGCAAATATTTTCTTCCAGTCTTTAGGTTGTCTTTGTTTCCTTTGCTGTGCAAAAAGCTTATAAGTTTGATTGGGTCAAATGGGATTACGTCCCATTTGTTTATTTTTGCTTTTATATCTATTGCCTTGGTAGACTGACCTAAGAATGCATTGATATGATTTATGTCAGAGAATGTTTTGCCTATGTTCTTTCTCTTCTAGGAGTTTTATGGTATCATGTCTTTTTTTAAGTCTTTAAGCCATTTTCAGTTTATTTTTGTGTATGGTATGAGGGAATGTTCTAACTTCATTGATTTACATGTGGCTGTCCAGCTTTCCCAACACCACTTGCTGAAGAGACTGTCTTTTCTCCATTGTTTATTCTTGCCTTCTTTGTCGAAGATTAATTGACCATAGGTGTGTGGGTTTGTTTCTGAGCTCTCTATACTGATGAACAGCCAGATGGAAGAGATGCACAGTGAGAGGTGTGGAAAAGGCATATGGCTTCCCTGCCTTCTCTGGGCATGCCACTTTTCCTGCATCTCCACATGTTCACCAACCTGGAAGCTCTGCAAACACCAGCCTTTTGGATTTTTATGGGGGTTGCATTACTTAGTCATGATTGATTAAATTACGGACCATTAGCAATTGATTCAACCCCCAGCCCTTCCCGCATCCCCAGAGATCTGAGGTCAGGGAATGTGGGACTGAAAGTTCCAACCCTCTAGTCACATGGTTGGTTCTCCTTGCAACCAGGCCCCATCCTTCAATGTGGTTCAAAAGTTACCTCATTCACATAACAAAAGACTATTTTGTTGCTCTCCAACAAGGGTTCCCAGAGTTTTAGGAGCTCTGTGCCAGAAATGGGGATGAACACCAAATATACATTTCGTATTATAAATAACAATATCACAGAATCTGGGAGGGGGGGTTCCTAAAAGAAAATCCAGGAGAGCATTGGGGTGTTGCTTATGCTGGGCCCACAGGGTTTTCTCACTGTCATGCTGGTCTTCACTCAGCCTCCAGTGAATCAGCATTTCATTGTTCCTATTATTTTATGGCTCCTGTGACTTCTGCCCCAAGCAAGAAGATCTCCATTGCTTATCTCTCAAAATGTGCCCATTTTCCGGTGGCAGTTTGCTCTATGACTTTAGTTCTTTGATGGTTCCCAGAAAGATTGTTGATTTTTAGTTTGTCCAGCTTATTCTTGTCATAAAGCAGAAGTGACTTAAAGCAGAACATAAAGCAGAACTTCCAAGCTCTCTGTAGGAACTGAATCCATATGTCCTATTAAAAAAAAACATCCCATTTCAACTTCTACCTACATTTTCTTATGTCATTAAATGTTTTCAGAAAACACAATTTTGTGTTGTTTTCACTTCCATTGTATGGATGTGCTCCTAATTAGTCAACTAATACCTTATTAGTAATTATATAAAATTAGTTAAATAGTTTGCTGGTTCATAGCACTGTGATTTATTTCAGGACTTTTTTCATTTATTGTACTTTAGTTACAGTCAGTAATCCTTTCCGACGTGGAAACTCTGCCCTGAAGGTCCACGAATAAAGTCTCGAAATATTTCTTCACTAATTTCCTCTAATGCATATTCTCTTGTTCTAATTTTTAGAATTCCTTCAGTTCAGATGACTTCTGGAGGGATCCTCTGCTATTTTGCATATACTTTCTCTATTGTTTTTTATTTTTTTTGTTTTTCTAATCTTTGGTCACAGATTTCCTCAACTTTATCTTTTATTTCTTCTATTTGGAATGCATTATTTTTTTCAAAGAGCTCTTTTTGTTTTGTGAATGTCTTTCTTAGTCTCCTGGATGCAATACTTTATTTATCTCTCTGAGGTTATTAATAACAGTTTATTTTATGCAATTTCTCTGTGCATTGTTTCTGCTTCCTCAAAGTTCTTCTTAAATTAATGTACACTGATAATTTGAGTTTACAAAATTTTTCTATAATAACCTTGTAATGTAGGAGAGCAGGCATTATTTTCCTTGTTTTCCAAATGAAAAAATTAATGTTCAGTTTTTATAACTATTATCCCTGTAAAATAAATAGTATCATTGATCAAACCCAAGTGTTTTGATTCCTAGCATGTTCATCTTTTTCTACAATACTACATGACCTGTCTATATTGAGAAGCTATAGAATGCTCCCATGCATGAGCCATGTTTTTTTTTTAAAGTAGTTGCTGCTTGAAGCCATAGGTAATAAGTTTTACTTGTCCCAAGTTTGCTTTAGTATTTCATTTTATTTCTCAGTGAAACTGCCTATAACCATTGACATAGGTCCTCACTTCAAAGACAAAGTTGTTCTTGCCTAGATTGCATACCTCCCCACCCTCTTTTCCCCATACATCTGAACAATCTACAAATTGCTGCGGATGCTTCTTGCCGAGGTTTCAGAAAAATCTGAAGATGTGATTCAGGGAAATGGGAGGATAGCCGCTGATTCAACATTAAACACAAAAACTATATTGAACGCTTAATCTCTTTTTGATGATTCAGAAGGTAGAGTCATTCTGCGGTTGGAAATGCACGTGGTGTTTTGGGTGCTTTGAGATGACAGTGACAGGTACCTTAGAAATATTTAGACAGTTGTTTGGGATTGTAGGGCCATACCAGCAGACAGTCACAGAAGGTGGGAGTGTCCAGAAATCAGACATTGGTCTAGGATCAGTGGCAAGAACAGTCTGTTTATAACCTGGAACCATGCCACCGTTTGGATAGGAATAAAGTTCCCTCAGGAGGCTCCAACTGACAGGAAAAGGACTTCACCATTCAGGAAGGCTCAAGACGGAAGTTGTTATTTTAAAATCTCAAAGCAGCTCGCCTTGTCCTTACTTCTTTCTATGCACAATATAAAGGCCTAACCCCTTCTTTTGGATATCTCATGTAGCAGCTTGTTTTTTAAGGGCCAAATAGGAAAAGAAGGGAAAGAGTCCCAGTGGAAATATGGCTGGATGAACACTGTGCCTCTGGACCAAGAAAAGAATAACAGGACATGAGCCAAGAGTGTTCAGAATTAAAGCTAAGGAAGACTTTCCTAATGGTAAATGACAAGATTTGGAAATTATGGGTAGTTGAGGGGAATTACAGAGATTCCCTCTCTGATGAGGTTTCAACATGGAACAGGTTCTGTTGTCTGGTATATTAGTATAAACAAGATGGCTTTAGGATCCTGTCTATAATTTTGACTTTATCTAAGAGATCCACAGATTGCAGTTAATTCTTTACATAGAGTGATGCCCCAAATACTGCTGTCTTGTTGTGTTATAATGTTGTTTCTATTTTATTGTAAAATTTATTTATTGTACATATTTATTGTAAAAACTGCAAACAAGACAGAAAAGTACAAAAGCAGAAAATATCTCCTAAAATCTCACCATCCAGAGCTAACTGTTGTATTCTTCATAACTCTTTTCTAGATACTGGCTTAGGGGAACATTTTGGCTTAGGTAACTGATAAGTCCAAGGGTATTCCTAGCTTCAGGCATGGCTGAGTCCCAGTGTTCAGATTATGCTTTAAAGAATCTGTCTCCTCTGTGTGAGCTTCATTCTCTGGACCCCACCAGGTCCAGGCCCCCATAGTCTTTACCACCTTCTGTCTCAGGAGGATAAACCACCTTTCTCAATAGTTTCAGCAAAAGTCCTGTTGTTGGGGGTGGGTTGTGCATTCAGAGAGGGACATGAGGTACCAGCAACCCCAAATGAACCATGTGAATTGATGAATTGAAGAGAAAAGGGAAAAGGAGAAGCTTCCTATAGATCAATTGGACATTTGTTTCCAAATGAAGAAGAAAAGCACCACACAAAGTTAATATGTTGTATGATTCATCAATTTCTGCTTTTTTATAGGCCAAATGCAGTGCTAATCCAGGAGACCACAAATAGGCTTGCACCCAGCAGGTTGTTGTGAGTAGGCGCTAAGTTGGGATTGATTCTTCCCTTGAAGGTTCAGAAGATCCAGAGGAGGCGAGGGCAAATTAGTTTCAGCTCATCTTCACCTGCTGAAACCTGGATGTTAGCTGGCATTCTATTCATGCAGTTCCAAGTTTCTTTTTTATTCCTGTTTGTTTTGATTTCTGTGCTTTATATTAATTAATTATCTTTAAAGTGAAGTTTAGCTGATTTACAGTACTGTATTAGTTTCAGGTATACAACATAGTGATTCAATATTTTATAGATTAGGGACTTCTCTGGTGGCGCAGTGGTTAAGAATCCGCCTGCCAGTGCAAGGGACATGGGTTTGATCCCTGGTCCGGGAAGATCCCACATGCTGCAGAGCAACTAAGCCTGTGCTCCACAGCTACTGAGCCTGCTCTCTGGAGCCTGTGACCCACAACTACTGAGCTTGCACACCACAACTACTGAAGCCCACGTGCCCTAGAGCCTGCTCACCACAACTACTGGACCCACGCACCACAACTACTGAATCCCATGCCCCCTAGACCCTGCGCACCGCAACTACTGAGCCCACACACCACAACTACTGAAGCCCGTGTGCTCTAGGGCCCGCGTGCCTCAACTACTGAGCCCATGTGCTGCAACTACTGAAGCCTGCATGCCTAGAGCCCCTGCTCTGCAACAAGAGAATCCACCGCAATGAGAAGTCCACGCACCACAGCAAAGAGTAGCCAGCACTCGCCACAACTAGAGAAAGACTACGTGCAGCAATGACCCAAAGCAGCCAAAATATATATATATATATATATATATTTATTTTATAGATTATACTCCATTTAAAGTTATTATAAAATAATGGCTATATTCTCTGTGCTGTACAATGTACACTTGTAGCTTATTTATTTTATACATAGTAGTTTGTATCTTTTAATCCCCTACCCCTGTTTTACCATTCCCCCTTCTGTCTCCCCACTGGTAATCACTACTTTGTTCTCTGTATCTGGGAGTCTGATTTTGTTTTTATATAGTCATTCATTTTTTTATATTTAATATTTCACATATGAATGATAACATACAGTATTTGTCTTTCTCTGTCTGACTTATTTCACTAAGCATAATACCCTCCAAGTCCATCCATGTTATTGCAAATGGCAGAATTTCATTCTTTTGTATGGCTGAGTAATATTCCATTGTATAGCTGAGGAATATTCCATTCCATACACCACATCTTCTTTTTAATTGAAACATAGTTAATTTACAATGTTATGTTAGTTTCAAGTGTATAGCAAAGTGATTCAGTTATACATACATATATATATAGAGACATGTATATATTCTTTTTCAGATTCTTTTCCATTATATCATATAGGTTATTACAAGACATTGAATGTAGTTCCCTGTGCTGTACAGTAGGTCCTTGTTGTTTATCTGTTTTATGTACAGTGATGTGTATCTGTTAAAAACAAATTCCTAATTTATTCCTGACCCCCTTTCTCCTTTGGTAACCATAAGTTTGTTTTCTTTGTCTTTGAATCTGTTTCTGTTTTGTAAATAAGTTCATTTTTATCATTTTTATAGATTCCACAAGTAAGTGATATATGATATTTGTCTTTGACTACTTGACTTAGTATGATAATCTCTGGGTCCATCCATGTTGCTGCAGATTGCATTATTTTATTCCTTTTATGGCTGAGCAATATTCCATTGTATGTGTGTATACATATATATATCACATCTTCTTTATCTGTCATTGGACACTTAAATTGCTTCCATGTCTTGGCTATTGTAAGGATTGCTGCTGTGAATATTGTGGTACATGTATCTTTTCAAATTAGAGTTTTCTCCAGATGTATGCCCAGGAGTGGAATTGCAGGATTGGGGTTTTTATTTTTGCTTTTGTTTTTTGTTAATATTAAGCTGTATGAGCTGTTTGTATATTTTGGAAATTAAGCCCTTGTCAGTCTCATCATTTGCAAATATTTTCTCCCATTCTGAGGGTTGTCTTTTTGTCTTGCTGTGCAAAAGCTTTTAAGTTTAACTAGGTCCCATTTTTGTTTTTATTTCCATTACTCTAGGAGACAGATCCAAGAAAATATTGCTGCAATTTATGTCAGAGTGTTCTGCCTATGTTTTCCTCTAGGAGTTTGAAGGTATCTGGTCTTAAAATTTAGGTCTTTAATCCATTTTGAGCTTATTTTTGTAAATGTTGCAAGGAGACATTCTAATTTCATTCTTTTACAAGTAGTTGTCCAGTTTACCCAGTGCCACTTATTGAAGAGATTGTCTTTTCTCCATTGTATATTCTTGTCTCCTTTGTTGTAGATTAATTGGCCATTAGTGCATAGTTTTATTTCTGGGCTTTCTATCCTGTTCCAGTGATCTATATGTTGGTTTATGTGCCAGTGCCATACTGTTTTGATGATTGTAGCTTTGTAGTATAGTCTGAAGTCAGGGAGCATGATTCCTCCAGCTCCATTCTTCTTTCTCAAGATTGTTTTGGCTATTCAGGGTCTTTTGTGTTTCCATACAAATTAAAAATATTTTGTTCCAGTTCTGTGAAAAATTCCATTGGTAATTTGATGGGGATTGCACTGAATCTGTAGATTGCTTTGGATAGTATGGTCATTTTAACAATATTGACTCTTCCAATCTAAGAACACGGTATATCTTTCCATCTGTTTGTGTCATCTTCACTTTCTTTCATCACCATCTTATAGTTTTCAGAGAACAGGTTTTTTGGCCTCCTTAGGTAGGTTTATTCCTAGGTATTTTATTCTTTTTGATGTGATGGTAAATGGGATTGTTTCCTTAATTTCTCTTTCTGATATTTTGTTATTAGTGTATAGAAATGCAACATATTTCTGTATTAATTTTGTATCCAGGAACTTTACTGAATTCATTGATGAGCTCTAGTAGTTTTCTGGTAGTGTCTTGAGGATTTTCTATGTATGGTATCATGTCATCTGCAAACAGTGACAGTTTTCCTTCTTCCATTCCAATTTAGGTTCCTTTTTTTTTCCTCTGATTTCTGTGGCTAGGACTTCCCAAACTACGTTGAATAAAAGTCATGAGAGTTGGCATCCTTGTCTTGTTCCTGATCTTAGAGAAAATGCTTTCAGCTTTTCACCTTTGAGTGTGATGTTAGCTATGGTTTTGTCATATATAGCCTTTATTATGTTGAGGTATGTTCTCTCTATGCCTACTTTTTGAAGAGTTTTTATCATAAATGGAGGTTGAACTTTAGCAAAAGTTTTTTCTGTATTTATTGAGATGGTCCTATGGTTTTTATTCTTCAATTTATTAATGTGGTTTATCACATTGATTTGTTTGCAGACATCTTTACCCATTCATCTATTTGTGAACACTTAGGTTGCTTTCATATCTGACTATTGTAAATAATACTGCTATGAACCGTTGGATGTATGTATTTTTTCAGATTCCTGTTTTCATTTTCTTCAGATATACCCTAGGAGTGGAAATTATGGATATGGTAAATCTAGTTTTAGTTTTTGAGGAACCTCCATACTGTTTTTCATAGTGGCTGCACCAATTTACATTCCCACCAACTGTGTACTAGGGTTACATTTTCTCAATATCTTTGCCAACATTTGTTACTTGTTATTGTGATCATTTTGATGATAGTCATTCTGACAGGTGTGATGTGATAATCTCATTGTGGTTTTGATGTTCATTTCTCTGATGATTAGCAATGTTGAACATCTTTTCATGTACCTATATCATCAATTTATTTTGTTGATGATTTCCTTTGCTGTGCAAAAGCTTTTAAATTTATTTAGATCCCATTTGTTTATTTTTGCTTTTGTTTCCTTTGGTTTAGAAGACATAAAAATATTGTTATGATTTATGTCAAAGGGTGTTCTTCACATGTTTTAATCCAGGAGATTTATAATTCAGGTCTTACATTTAGGTCTTTAATTCATTTTGACATTATTTTTTTATGTGGTGTTAGAGAATATTCTAATTTCATTCTTTTACATGTAGCTGTTCTGTTTTTCCAGCACCACTTATTGAAGAGACTGTCTTATCACCACTGTATATTCTTGCCTCCTTTGTTGTAGGTTAATTGACCATAAGTTCATGGTTTTATTTCTGAGCTCTCTATTTTGTTTCATTGATTCATTGATCTATGTGTCTTTTTTTGGCCAATATCATACTGTTTTGATTACTGCAACTTTGTAGTGTAGTCTGAAGTCAGAGAGGGTGATACTGGTAATTTTGTTCTTTTCCCTCAATATTGCTTTGACCATTCGAGGCCATTTCTGGTTCCATATAAATTTTAGGATTATTTTTTCTAATTCTGTGGAAAATGTCAAGGGTATTTTGATAGGGAATGCATTAAATCTGTAGATTTCTTTGGGCAGTATGTAATTAACAATATTAATTCTTACAATCCATGAACATGGTACATCTTTCCATTTTTTTGTATCATCTTTAATTTCTTTCATCAATGTCTTATAGTTTTCAAGGTATAGGTCTTTCACCTCCTAGGTTAAGTTTTTTTCCTAGTATTTAATTCTTTTTGGTGCAATTTTAATTGGGATTGTTTTCTTGCATTCTCTTCCTGATAGCTCATTATTAGCATATAGAAAAGCAACAGATTTCTATATATTAATCTTGTATTCTGCAACTTTAATTAATTCATTTAATAGTTCTAAAGTGTTTTGGTGGTGACGTTAGGATTCTCTCCATATAATATCATATCATCTACAAAGAGTGACAATATTACTTCTTCCCTTCCAGTTTGGATGACTTTTGTTTCTTTTTCTGTTTGATTGCTATGGCTCAGACCTCCACTACAATGTTGAATAATGTGGCAACAGACAATATTCTTGTCTTGTCCCTGATTTTAGAGGAAAGGCTATTAGATTTCCACCACTGAGTGTGATGTAAACTGTGGGTTTGGCATATATGGCTTTATTATGTTGAGATATGTCTCTCTATACCAACTTTAGTGAGCATTTTTATCATGAATAGATGTTGAATTTTGTCAAATACTTTTTCTGCATCTATTGATATGATCATGCAATTTTTTATTATTGGGGTAGTTTCTTTACAATATTGTGTTAGTTTCTGCTATACAATGAAGTGAATCAGCTATATGTATACATATATCCCATACCTCTTGAATCTCCCTCCCACCTCCAACCCCCATCCTACCCATCTAGGTCACCACAGAGTGCCAAGCTGAGCTCCCTGTGCTCTACAGCAGGTTCCCACTAGCTATCTGTTTTACACACAGTTGTGTATATATGTCAATCCCAATCTCCCAATGCATCCGACCCCCCTTTCCCCTCCCCGAGTCCACATGTTCATTCTCTACATCTGTGTCTGTATTCCTGCCCTGCAAATAGGCTCATCTGTACCATTTTTCTAGATTCCACATATATGCATTAATATACGATATTTGTTTTTCTCTTTCTGACTTACTTCACTCTGTATGACAGACTCTAGGCCCATGCACGTCTCTACAAAACTGAAACAATTTCATTTTTGAAATGGCTGAGTAATATTCCATTGCATATATGTACCACATTTTCTTTATCCATTCATCTGTCGATGGACATTTAGGTTGCTTCCATGTCCTGGCTATTGCAAATAGTGCTGCATTGAACATTGGAGTGCATGTGTGTTTTTGAATTATGGATTTCTCGGGGTATATGCCCAGTAGTGGGATTGCTGGGTCATATGGGGGTTCCATTTTTAGTTTTTTAAGGAAGCTCCATACTGTTCCCCATAGTGGTTGTATCAATTTACATTCCCACCAACAGTGCAGGATGGTTCCCTTTTCTAGACACCCTCTCCAGTGTTTATTGTTTGTAGACTTTCTGATGATGGCCATTCTGACAGGTATGAGGTGATATCTCATCGTAGTTTTGATCAGCATTTGTCTAATAATTAGTGATGTTGGGCATCTATTCATGTGTTTGTTGGCCATGTGTATGTCTTTGGAGAAATGTCTATTTAGGTCTTCCATGCATTGTTGATTGGGTTGTTTGTTTTTTTGGTATTGAGCTGCATGTATATTTTGCTGTTTGCATATTTTGGAGATTAATCCCTTTTCAGTTGCTTCGTTTGCAAATATTTTCTCCCATTCTGAGGGTTGTTTTTTCATCTCATTTATGGTTTTCTTTGCTGAGCAAAAGATTTTGTTTAATTAGATCCCATTTGTTTGTTTTTGTTTTTATTTTTATCACTCTAGGAGGTGGGTCAAAAAAGATGTTGTGATTTATGTCAAAGAGTGTTCTTCAAACGTTTTCCTCTAAGAGTTTTATAGTGTCCGGCCTTACATTTAGGTCTTTAATCCATTTTGAGTTTATTTTTGTGTATGGTGTCAGCAAGTTTTCTTATTTCATTCTTCTGCATGTAGCTGTCCAGTTTCCCCAGCACCACTTATTGAAGAGGCTGTCTTTTCTCCATTGTATATTCTTGCCTCCTTTGTCATAGATTAGGTGACCATAGGTGCGTGAGTTTATCTCTGTGCTTTCCATCCTGTTCCATTGATCTATATTTCTGTTTTTGTGCCAGTACCATACTGTCTTAAATACAGTAGCCCTGTAGTACAGTCTGAAGTCAGGGGGCCTGATTCCTCCAGCTCCATTTTCCTTTCTCAAGATTGCTTTGGCTATTTGGGGTCTTTTGTGTTTCCATACAAATTGTAAAATTTTTTGTTTTAATTCTGTGAAAAATTCCATTGGTAATTTGATAGGGATTGCATTGAATTTGTTGATTGCTTTGGGAATTATAGTCATTTTCACAATATTGACTCTTCCAATCCAAGAACATGATATATCTTCTCCATCTGTTTGTGCCATTTTGATTTCATTCATCAGTATCTTATAGTTTTCTGAGTACAGGATTTTTGCCTCCTTAGGTAGGTTTATTCCTAGATATTTAATTCCTTTTGCAGTGATAAATAGGATTGTTTCCTTAATTTCTCTTTCTATCTTTCATTGTTAGTATATAGGAATGCAAGAGATTTCTGTGCATTAATTTTGTATCCTGCAGCTTTACCAAATTCATTGATTAGCTCTAGCAGATTTCTGGTGACATTTTTAGGATTTTCTATGTGTAGCATCATGTAATCTGCAAACTGACCATTTTACCTCTTTTCCAATTTGGATTACTTTTATTTCTTTTTTTCTCTGATTTCTGTGGCTAGAACTTTCAAAACTATGTTGAATAATAGTGGTGAGAGTGCAAATCCTTGTCTTGTTCCTGATCTTAGAGAAAATGCTTTCAGTTTTTCACCATTGAGAATGATGTTTGCTGTGCGTTTGTTGTATATGGCCTTTATTATGTTGAGGTAGGTCCCCTCTATGCCCATTTTCTGGAGAGTTTTTATCATAAATGAGTGTTGAGATTTGTCAAAAGCTTTTTCTGCATCTGTTAAGATGATCATATGGTTTTTATTCTTTAATTTGTTAGTATGGTGTATCACATTGATTGATTTGCATATATTGAAAAAATCCTTGAATCCCTGGGGTAAATCCCACTTGATCTTGGGCATGATCCTTTTAATGTTGGATTCTGTTTGCTAGTATTTTGTTGAGGATTTTTGCCTCTATGTTTATCGGTGATATTGGTCTGTAATTTTCTCTTTTTTTGTGATATCTTTTTCTGGTTTTTGTATCAGAGTGATGGTGGCCTCGTAAAATGAGCTTAGGAGTGTTCCTTTCTCTGCAATTTTTTGAAAGAGCTTGACAATGATGGGTGTTAGCTCTTCTCTAAATGTTTGATAGAATTTGCCTATGAAGCCATCTGGTCCTGGACTTTTGCTTGTTGGAAGATTTTTAATTACATTTTCAATTTCATTACTTGTGATTGGTCTGTTTATATCTTCTATTTCTTCCTGGTTTAGTCTTGGAAAGTTGTACCTTCCTAAGAATTTGTCCATTCCTTCCAGGTTGTCCATTTTATTGTCATATAGTGGCTTGTAGTATTCTCTTGTGATCCTTTGTATTTCTGCCATGTCCATTGTAATTTCTCCTTTTTCATTTCTAATTTTATTGATTTGAATATTCTCCCTTTTTTTTCTTGATGACTGTGGTAAAGGTTTATCAATTTTTTTTTATCTTCTCAAAGAACCAGGTTTTAGTTTCATTGACCTTTGCTATTGTTTCATTCGTTTCTATTTCATTTATTTCTTCTCTTATCTTTATGATTCCTTTCCTTCTACTAAATTTATGTTTTGTTTGTTCTTCTTTCTCTAGATGATTTAGGTGTAATGTTAGGTTGTTTATTTGAGATTTTTCTTGTTTCCTGAGGTAAGATTTTATTGCTATAAACATCCCTCTTAGAACTGCTTTTGCTGTGTCCCATAGGTTTTTGGATTCTCATGTATTCATTGTCATTTGTCTGTAGGTATTTTTTCATTTCTTCTTTGATTTCTTCAGTTATCTGTTGATTATTTAGTAACATATTATTTAATCTCGATGTGTTTGTGTTTTTTACAGTTTTTTTTCCTTGTAATTGATTTCTAATCTCATAGTGTTGTGGTCAGAAAAGATGCTTGATATGATTTCAGTTTTCTTAAATTTACCAAGGCTTGATTTGTGACCCAAGATACAATCTATCCTGGAGAATGTCCCATGTGCACTTGAGAAGAAAGTGTATTCTTCTGCTTTCAGATTGAAAGTCTGATAAATATCAATTAAGTCTATTTGGTCTGATGTGTCATTAAGGCTTGTGTTTCCTTACTCATTTTCTGTCGAGATGATCTATCCATTAGTGTAAGTGGGGTGTTAAAGGCCTCCACTATCATTGTGTTACTGTCGATTTCCCCTTTTATGGCTGTTAGTATTTGCCTTATTGAGGTGCTCCTATGTTGGGTGCATAAACATTTACAATTGTTATTTCTTCTTCTTGGATTGATCCCTTGATCATTATGTAGTGTCCTTCCTTGTCTCCTGTAATAGTCTTTATTTTAGGGTCTAGTTTATCTGATATGGGTATTCCTACTCCAGCTTTCATTTGATTTCTATTTGCGTGGAATATCTTTTTCTATCCCTTCACTTTCAGTCCATATGTGTCCCTAGGTCAGAAATGGGTCTCTTGTAGACAGCATATATACAGGTCTTGTTTCTCTCTCCATTCATCCAGTCTGTGTCTTTTGACTGGAGCATTTAATCCACTTGTATCATAGGTAATTATTGATATGTATGTTTCTATTACCATTTTCTTAATTGTTTTGGGTTTGTTTTGGTAGGTCTTTTTCTTCTCTTGTGTTTCCCACCTGAGGAAGTTCCTTTAGCATTTGTTGTAAAGCTGGTTTGGTGGTGCTGTAGTAGCTTAGCTTTTGCTTGTCTGTAAAGCTTTTGATTTCTCCATTGAATCTGAATGAGAGCCTTGCTGGTTAGAGTATTCTTGGTTGTAGGTTTTTCCCTTTCATCAGTTTAAATATATTGTGCCAATCCCTTCTGGCCTGCAGAGTTTCTGCTGAAAAATCAGCAGATAATCTTATGGGGAATCCCTTGTATGTTACTTGTTGCTTTCCTCTTGCTGCCTTTAATATTTTTTCTTTTTATTTAATTTTTGTTGGTTTGATTAATATGTGTCTCAGTGTGTTTCTCTTTGGTTTTATCCTATAAGGGACTCTGCACTTCCTGGACTTGGGTGACTATTTCCTTTCCCATGTTAGGGAAGTTTTTGACTATAATCTCTTCAAATATTTTCTCAGACCCTTTCTCTTTCTCTTCTTCATCTGGGACCCCTTATAATTCAAATGTTGGTGTGTTTATTGTTCTCCCAGAGGTCTCTGAGACTGTCCTCATTTCTTTTCTTTTCATTCTTTTTTCTTCATTCTGTTTTGCAGCAGTTATTTTCACCATTCTATCTTCTAGCTCACTTACCCCTTCTTTTCCCTCTGTCATTCTGCTATTGATTCTTTCTAGTGTATTTTTCATTGCATTTATTGTATTGTTCATCTACGTCCTTTTTAAACATTTCTTGTGTCTTCTCGATCCACATCTCCATTCTATTTCCAAGATCTTGGATCATCTTTACTATCATTACTCTTAATTCTTTTTTAGTTAGATTGCCTATTTGCTCTTCATTTATTTGGTCTTAGAGGTTTTTACCTTGCTCCTTCGTCTGCAACATATTTCTGTTTCATCTCATTTTATCTAATTTACTGTGTTTGTAGTCTCCTTTCTGCAGGGTGCAGGGTCATAGTTCCTCTTGCTTCTTGTGTCTGCCCCCTGGTGGGTGAGGTTGGTCCAGGGGCTTGTGTAGGCATCCTGTTGCCTGCACTCTGGTGGGTGGAGCTGGGTTTTGTCACTCTGGTGGGCAGGGCTGTGTCAGGGTGTGTGTTTTGGGGTGTCTGTGAGCTTAGTGCGTCTTTAGGTATCCTGTCTGTTGATGTGCAGAGCTGTGTTCCTCACTTGCTCGTTTGGCCTGAGGCATCCATCACTGCATCTTGCAGGGTGTTGGGTGGAGCTGGGTCATGGTGCCAAGATCGGACCTCTGGGAGAGCTCATGTTGATTAATATTCTCAGGTGCCAGGGAATTCTCTGGCAGTCCAGCGGCCAGGACTTGGCACTCCTACCACGGGGGCTCAGGTTTGAACCCCTGCTGGGGAACCATGACCCTGCAAGTTGTGTGGCATGTCCAAAAGGAACAAAAACACAAATAAAGAACAAGCAGAAAAAAAAATTAAGACAAACAACAAAAACCAAACCAAACAAACAAAAACAAACCAACAAACAAAGAAAACAACAAACCAAACAAAAAAATCTCAAAAGCCAAAGCAAATCTAACAAAAAACAAAAAAGTCAAAGTAAACTAAAAACAAACACACAAGTGTCAGAAAAAACAGAGAAGAAGAGAAAAACAAAACAAAAACCGCAGACAAAAACTAAGACAAAAATAGAAACAAAACCAAGCAAATGAAAATGATCAAAAAGCTAAATAAAGAAAAAACAAGAGAAAAAATCAATCAAACAAAAAACCTCAAAAAGCAAACAATAAAAGCAAATATAACAAAGGAAAAACAAAAACACAAAAAAGTCAAAGTAAACAAAAACACAAAAACGAGAAAAAAAGAAAAAAGAGAAAATCAAAAATCTCAGACAAAAACCAAAACAAACAATAAAAACAAAAACAAAGAAAAAAAGCAAAGAAACAAAAAAAAACACAAAAATGACAGAAAAACCAGCAAAACAAACAGAAAAACAAAAACGAAAAGAGCAGAAAACAAAATAAGAAACAACAAAAACAAACAAAAAACAAAGAAATAATAAAAGTAGAAAAATGAAAAATATATTTAAAAATTAAACAACAACAAAACAAAAAATTCCCTGTGGCCTCCGCTATCAGTGTCATTGCCCCCACCATGCCACAGTCAACCCCTTCCTCCCCAGAAGGTCCTCTACAACCTCTAGGTAGGTCTCTAGACCATTTGTGGGCACTGTGGGGACAGCTCAGACTCTGACCTGGCCCAGCTCATGTGTGTATGTGCTCCCATAGTCCAGAGCTGCTAAAGCTAGACTGGTCTCAGTTGTAGGAGATGTTTCCATTCAGATGTTCTGCAGAATCTGGGCTTACCAAGCCAATCATGGGGGTTAATCCGTGGCTTGTGGAGCTGCACAGAGAGATTTCAGTTCCTCTTTCTTAGTTGCACAGCCCTTGGGTCTCAGCTTTGTTTTTGGCTCCACCTCTGTGTGTAGGCCACCCTCAGGTCTCTGTTCCCCACCGAGGCAAGAGGTGGTGAAGGCAGTGACTGAGGTATACTTGCTCACTTAGGTGGGAGGGGCAAGAGGCAGCAATCAACTGGGGTGTGGGGGCTCACTTAGGCAGGAGAGGGAGAAGAGTGCCACGACTGGGGCATGTGTGCTCACTTTGATGGGATCCTTCTCTAGTGCCCGCAGTGTCAGCGGCCAGCAGGAGGCAGTGACAGAGACGTGTGCTCACTCAGGCAGGAGAGGGTTAAGGCGGCCATGATGGGCGTGTGTCCTTGCTCCAGTGGGATTCCCCCTCTAGTGCCCGTGGAGGCAGGGGCCATCAAGAGTTGGCAACAGACGGGTGCGCATGCTTGCTCTGGTGGGTGTCCCTCCCAGTGCCCGTGGAGGCAGGGGCTGACATGTGTGTAGAGAGTCCATGATGGCGGCCCCACCCCTTGTGCACTACTCAACAATGGCTCCTCGCTTCCAAGGTAGACCCTGCTCCCTCCAGGAGCATTGCCAGCCATGGAGCTCCTCACGCCCATCCCCTCAGTCTCTCTCCGTGCAGGTGGCCTCCTCACTCCCATCCCTTCAGGTCATCTCCTTGCAGCCAACAGCAGTCCTCTCTCCAGATCCACTGTCCTAACCCCACACTTCAGCACCCAGTCCCTGCCAGCATGGGTGGGCACCCATCTCATGCTGGGATGCACAGGGCTGTGGCGCAGACTGTCGGTGGAAGTTGTGCTCTCTCCTGCCTGCCACAGACTGGCCACTGCACTTTCTTCTGATAGACCCCAAAGCTCCCCCTCTATTTCAGTGTATTTTGCCACCTGTGAGGGGACCTCCCTGGGTACAGTAACCTCTCATCTCCTTCAGCTCCCCCCAGGGATGTGGTTCCCATCCCATTTCCTCTTTTCTTTTTCTTCCCTTTCTCTCCTTCATCCCACCAGGTTACGCAGTGATCTTTTCTTGTCCTTTAGGTGTCTGAGGTCCTCTGCTAGTGTTCAGCAGGTGCTCTGTGCAAATTGTTCCACTTGTAGATGTATTTTTGATGTACTTGTGGGGAGCGGTGAACCCCAGGTCCTCCTATTCTACCATCTTGACCTCGAGCCCCCACCCTATGTTTTTTGATTGTTGCTTTTACTCCATTGATATTGAAAGTGGTTATTGATAGCTATGTACTTACTGCCATTTTATTACTTGTTTTCTGTGGAGTTTTTTTTTGGTAGTTCTTTTCTTCTTCTTTTAGTTTCTTCCCTTGCAGTTTGATGATTGTCTTTAGTGGTATGCTTGTGCTCCTTTCTCTCTAGTTTTTGTGTATCTATTGTAGAGTTTTTATTTGTGGTTATCACAGGGTTCTTATATATTGATCTATAATATTTCTACAAGTTCTAAGCTGAGAGTCACTTAAATTCAAACACATTCTAGAAGGTAAACGTTTTAGATTCCCACATTTTGTGTTTTTGATGTCATATTTTACACCTTCATATTTATCCCTTTATTGTTTATTGTAGTTATAGTTTATTTTACATTTTTTGTCTTTTGATATTCATACATTTTTTTGTCTTTAAGTATACATATTTAAGTGGTTGATCCTCAGCCTTTCCTATATATTTGCCTCTAGTGGTGGGATTTTTTCCTTTCCTATAGATTCTTATTTCTTGTTGCAGCCTTTTCTCTTCCACTTTGTGAAAGTCCGTTAGCATTTCTTTTATGTTCACTTTTGTATTGATGAACTCTTTTAGTTTTTGCTTCTCTCTTTATCTTTCCTTCAGTTCTAAATGACAGTCTTGCTGTGTAGAGTATTGTAGGTGGTAGGTTTTTCCCTTTCAGCATTTTATGTGACTCATGCCACTCACTTCAGGCCTACAAATTTTCTGCAGAAAAATCAGCTGATAGCCTTGTTGGGGTTCCCTTGTATGTGACTTTTTGTTTTTCTCTTGCCACCTTTAAAATTCTCTTTATCTTTAATTTTTACCATTTTAATGTCTTGATGTGGGTCTTTGGGGTTCATCTTATTTGGAACCCTCTGTGCATCCTGTCTTGGATATCTGTTTCCTTCTTAAGGTTTAGGAAGTTTTCAGCCATAATTTCAACATTTTCAACAGTTTTTTCTGTGTCTTCACCTTCTGGAACCCCTACAGCGCAAATGTTAGTATGCTTGGGGGTTTTCCAGAGATCCCTTAAACTGTTCTCATTTTTTAAAAAATTTTTTGTTTTTTGCTTTTCTGATGTGGCAATTTCCATTATTCTATCTTCCAGATCACTTATGGATTCTTACGTATCACCTAGTCTGCTGTTAATTCCTTCTAGTGTGTTGTTCATTTCAGTTATTGCATTCTTAAGCTCTGACTGGTGATTTTTATATTTTCTACTTTCTTATTAAACTATACACTGTGTTCATTTATTCTTTTCCTGTGTTCAGTTAGCATTCTTATTAATAATGCTCTGAACTCTTTATGTGGTAAATTTTCATCTCTGTTTCAATAGTTGCTTTTTCAGGTTTTTTTCCTTGTTCTTTCATTTGGAACAAATTCCTCTGTCTTCTCACTTTGTTTAACTTTCTTTGTCTCTATGAAATTAGGTGAAATAGTCACCTATCTTAGTCCCAAAGTGGTGGCCTTTTGTGGGAATGTCCCTATGCAGTGCCCTGTGGCTTTGGTGGGAGATCTGGATCTGACATGATCATGGGTCATGTTTTCCCTTTGGGTGTGCTGGCCACTGTCACCTCGGTGGGAAGTAGGGCTGGAGATGGAGCAACCAGAGCCACTGCCAGATGTGAGCTGAGCTTCCCCTATGCTCAGTGGCCATCACCACCCTATCAGGAGCAGAGGCAGGTTCCAGGGTGCTGGAGCAGAAGCCCTATGGGTTGAGTCCCAGCTGGTTCCATTCCTTGTGTGTGTGTGCTTTGCCCTCTCCCAGCAAAGGCACCTTTGACCCAGAGGACAGCAGCTCTAGAGTACCTGCCTAGAATGGTCACCTGGTGAAGGCTGGGGCAGGTGCTGGGGCAGTCCTGGCATACCAGTCAGAACTCCAGACTGCTCCTGATATTTGCCTCCATGAATGCCTGTAATGGCCACCTTTGCCTCATTTGTATGCCATGCCAGCTTTGAGCCAGCTTTGTCCACACAACTGCATCAACAGCCTTTGCCATAGTGTGGAGCTGCACCAGAGCCATAGGGGCCAGAGTGAGTGCTGTGTGTGGGCCAGGGTGTGCTGGAGTGTTTATGGGAAACCAGCCAGCATCCTAGGCAGCTTCAGTCTGCTTCCTCTGCCTTGTTCCCGAGAGTAACAAATATGTGTGAGCTCTTCACTAGCAGAGTCTAGGTTTCCTACAGCCCTCCTGATTTTCAAACTGGCTAGGGGACTTGTCTTCCCGGTGCCAGGCGAGGGCTGGGGCACCAAATATGTGGTTCGAACCAGCCGTTCCCCTGGGAGGATCTTTGTGCCTGTGTAATCCCCCTCTTCTTCTGTGTCCTCACCTAGGGACACTGGTTCCGACCTGATCGCTTTGCTTCTCTTCGTACCTGACTCCATGTGGATCTTTCTTTACAAGCCTTGGTTGCACTGGAGTCTTTCTGCCTGTCTCCAGGTTGTTTTCAGTGAGAACTGCTCCACATGTAGATGTATTTTTGATGTGTTCTTGGGGGTGGTCTTCATACTCCACCATCTTGATCTCCTCCTGTTAGTTAATTTTTTTTAATCTCCATTGATCCTCATTTGTCTGCTCATAAATTAGGTTATCATGTGACTAGTGAATCCAAGACATTTCATTGCCTAGTATGTAGGTAGTGAGTGATTGGGAGAATAATGGAGTAACCACAGGTTAGTGCCTATCACTGGATCACATAGCAGTAGGATGGGGGATGTACTGGTTGTGACCTGGTGGGGGACTGATGCATGTGGTATACTCTTGAGTTTTAAGACCTGTGAGACATAGGTTGGCTAGACAATCGCAATTCTAATACATTTTTGGCAGAGACATGTGCTCCTGGCTTCTTAATTGATCAATCCTTTGAGCCTTAGTCCTAGGGATTCATGTTTTCTCCCTTTAGAAATAGGTTTCTTTGATTATTCACTTCCAAGAGACACCAATTTCATTAAAATAAAAACTCTGACTTAGAATATAACCTTATATATGAGTGAAATAGGTTTAACAACAGCAGGGAGTATAATACTCTATAAAGATAAACCTCTTCTTATCAACTATTTGATTGAATAGCCTGGATACCCTAAGGTGCAGTTTGTACAGAAAAGCCTAGATAAATGCTTGATTTTTTTTCTGCCTTTATTTACTGGTTTAGAGGATGCTAGGGCAACAGCTCATTATTTTGCAAAGATGACCAATCAATTTTTTTTAATTTATTTATTTATTTATTTATTTTTGGCTATGTTGGGTCTTCGTTTCTGTGTGAGGGCTTTCTCTAGTTGCGGCAAGCGGGGGCCACTCTTCATCGCGGTGCACAAGCCTCTCACTGTCGCGGCCTTTCTTGTTGTGGAGCACAGGCTCCAGACGCGCAGGCTCAGTAGTTGCGGCTCACGGGCCCAGTTGCTCCGCAACATGTGGGATCCTCCCAGACCAGGGCTTGGACCCGTGTCCCCTGCATTGGCAGGCAGATTCTCAACCATTGCGCCACCAGGGAAGCCCAACCAATCAATTTTTTAAAACTCTCTGAAGACATGGGGTAAACATATCTGATATATTTTCAATCTATTGCACTTATTCTTACTGAAACTCAAATTTTCTTATCTTTAGCCAGTGGAAAGATACTGAGATTTCCTCCTGGCTTCTTTGGAAAAACGTTTAATAGTCTTTAATAGATTATTTGCATCCTGTTATAAGATATTCTGTGCTTATCTTATATATTTCCTGCATCAAACTTAGAATGACCATTTCTTCAAGGAACTCTGGTTCCCTTTACTGCTAACTAGTATTTATAGGCTACTATCTGGAATCTAGGGTACTCATTGCAACTAGATCTGATACTGTTTCTAGGCTTTTTCAGTGGAGCAATCTAGGAAATATGTTAAGCTAAGATATAGCCTGAGCTGATACACTTAATTGAAATTTAGGACTACATGATTTTATTTAACTTCATCCATTTTATAACTGTATATTCTCTCTCTTATGGTTGAAAATCCCAGTTCCCTGACTTAATTCTTCATTTGCTTTGTTCTGCAACACACACGTAACAGTCCCAGAGTAACAATACCAACACTAAGATGTATTGCTTTATAGGTCCCTTGCTGCACTCTTTTCAAAAAATAAGTTTTGATTTTAAAAATATGTCATGAAACTAGCTGAGTGAGCATGAATAAATATTCTGCTATGAGTTTCCAGGATAGTTTAGTTGATGAATGAAGATAATGATTTAAAATGGAAAGTGGGAGACAAAGTTAATTGACTAGATTATATAAAGTACAGATTTACTGATGGAATAAGGGACTATTTACCCAAAAGGAATATTTATTTACCCATGGAAATGTACTATAACACTGAACTCACAGGTCTAATTAACATTTGCAGGCTTCATTGCAAAGAAATTTATTATCTTTATTAGATGGAATAAGTCTCTAAGCAGATGTTATTGGTCCTTTGAATTCTGGAAATACAAATTTTTAGATAGATATTGATATCTTTCTTAAGTTAAAACGTGTCCTTAGTTTTCTTTCATATTATCACAATCAGAACATACTTAAAAAATAAAAAAAGGAAATAAATAGAAAGAGTGACCTACCCGAACACAATTTTTTTTTTTTGTAGGTTGGCTACACTTTTTACTACTGGTGGCATTTAGACAGGGTTCGACTGCTAAGACACCTCACAGAACCCACAGTGATGATGGCCATAAAGCTATAGTTTTTTGCAGGAAAAGGATGCAGTATAGTAGCAATGTGGAAGAAAGGAGATACATGCCAGTCAAAGGCTCCCTCACAGGTCTGGAGAGACCAGGCACCATATGGAAACACTCATTCTATCAGACCAGGAATCACTGACATGTGCACCAAACACCTTGGGTCCAGACACCCCAAATTAAGTCTTGGTCAGGATATGCTATATTCTGCTGGTTGCATGCACCACCATCCCCATTGTAGCGTTCTCACCTTTACCACGTATGATTCATCAGTCTCACTGTTATCAGTAAACCATGCTGAAAAGTTGCCATCTCCCAAACTCCTCAGATCTGTGCTTATCATCAGCACTGTCAGTTACTATGTTTCATGCCCAGTGTGTCAGTCTGATGCAAGTACATTTCTTATTTTAGTGCAACAGCTCCTCACAGCATACCTTTGAATTTAATAATATTCCTACATATATGCTAAATAAACATTTATTTTTAATCAGCATTTCCAAATCCTTTCAGAGTAAAACATTCAAAGTTCCCAGTTTCTAAATCAAGGCAGTTACATACAAATGTTGAAAATAGGATTTGATGGTGATCTGTCCTTCGTTTAACCACTTTGCAGAAAACAATAATAGCCTTTGTCAAATGGCAAAACTGAGACAATTCAATAATGAGTTTGATGCCCTTTATTTAAGGGAAAACAATTCATGTACTGGGGGAGTCCAATGCCTCACAAGCAGTATAGCACTCTTCCCAGGGGATTTGGGTCAAGAGCAAGGCAGCAAATGTGTTAACAGGGCATGATTTGCTAGGAGGCTGGGGATTTCCTTTAAGGCCAACAGGTCTTCTTTTCTAGGGCAAAGTAGGATAGCTAAAGCTGAGTTAGGTGTGTTTCCTGTGACTGTGGGGTGAATTAGGTTCATATTTGTGATGTTTGCCCAGACACTGGGTGGCCTCCATTTTGTAAGTTCTGATACATGAATTAACTTTATCAGCCTCTACAGTTTTCCTGTTGATGATTTTTTCACCCTCTTACATGCCTGGGATATATAATACTCCTGCTACTCTATCTTGAGTTCCTTAATAGCAAAAACAACAACAACAACCAAAAAACCTTGAAATATTTACTGTTTACTTATACTATCCAAGGCACAATACTGTGATTAAAGAAAGATTCTAGTAAAATAATATAAATACTGCCACTTCTAGTGCTACTATTTCTGCTACTACTGCTTCTAAGAAAAGAAGGAGGAGGAGAGGAGAAATATAGCTACCATTTATGTGTAAAGCCCTTCTAAATACCTTACATATACTAATCCATTCAATCCTCACAACTCAGTGAGGTAGGTAATATTGCTGTCTTGGTTTTTAGATAAAATAAATCAAGGCAGAAGGAAGTTAAGCACTAGCTCAAGGTCACGAAGCTAATAAGGGATGGAGACAGAATTTAAGCCTAGATATTTTGGCTTTGGAGCACAGTCTTTGTTTAAACTCCCTTTAAGTCTCATTTCACTGAAGTATTTCCCTTAAAACTTTACTTTCCCTGAAAGTCTTACATATGTAAATTTTTCTCTCATCCCCCTGAATTGAGGCCTGGATTTCAGTTTGGAGTCTTCTTCCCTGAATCAAAGCAATACTCGGGATTTCACAGATGCAAATATTAACAGACCACAGAGAAATGCTTTCTCTCTCAGTATTCTGAATAAGTCATACACTTGCTTTCTTCCAAACAAACAAAAAGTGGTACTCCTTTTCCATTTTGGAGTGCAGTTGGGTCAAAGGGATCACTTGAATTGTTGAGTGACTGAAAGAAATTAAAGATGTTTTAACATGAACTCTCTCTTAAAAATCATAAAGAATTATTTGCAAATTTCCAGGAGTGAGGCGTTCTTTGCTTCTAAAAGTTTATTTCTGTTTTGGGGCTGCTCAGATAACCAGAAAGTTCTTTGTGGAGAACTGGTCTACTTCCCTGTAACTTCTATCCACTAATCCTATTTTTGACCCCTGGAATGACTCAGAGTAGGCCTACTTCTAACTAGCCTTTTAGCTAATACAAGAATAATGTTATTATTAATGATAATAATACTAATCATAATGCTTACTAAGTGCTACTTACTATGTGCCGTACTTTTTTCTAAACTTGGTAAATGTGCTAACATGCTTTTTCTTCATGAAAACCCTCTTGAGATGGGTGCTGGTATTCTAATATTCTTTATTTTACAAATAAGAAAACTTAAGTATAAAGGGGGTAAGTGACATTAAATGCAGGTGTAGGAGCTGGATTTGAACCTGAATCGTCTGTCTCCTGTGTCTGTGTACCAAACCAGTGTAGGGGAGGAAAAAGTTTTCCTTTACTCTCATAGGGTCCCTGTCTGGTCTGAAAAATAAACTGACAAGACAGATTAACAGGAGAAAAGCATACAAAATTATTTAGTATAAGATTTATGTGACATGGAGCTTCATAAGGAAATGAAGACCTAAAGAAATGGTTAAAACTGAGTGGTTTTGTGCTAGGTTTGATGAAGAGTGGAAAGCCGTGGAAAGATGTGATAGCACAAAGGACGTGAGCTAAAGGTAGTGAACTGTAGAAAGTTAGCAAGGCCTGTTCCTTCAGATTCTGCTCTGTGTCCCTCTGTCTTTGGGGATAAGGATGCTCCTTTCTTGCTGATATAGGAAGGGCATCTCTCATAGGAGGGTTTATGACTTGCTTCAAGTGAAGATCAGAAAGTCTTTCTTGCACATGCCATTTCTCAAATTCCTTCAGCTTGAAATATTGAATATGCCAAGGTGCCATATTTTAGGGTTGTGTGTCCTGAACCCTGTCACCAGCATGCCATAATCACAAACTGTAAGCACCACAATGTAGTGTCCTACTAGTTAGAACACTTCATTTTTTTCAAATTTTTTTCTCAAGGGTTTAGTTTAAAGATTATTGTCACTCAATCCATAATGTAGTAATTCAGTAGACATTTGTTGAATGTCAACCATGTGCCAGGCGCCATGCCACAGTGCTGGTTTGACTCCTCTAAATGGTCTCTAGTTGGTGATACTTGTCAAAATTAAACATGGTTCTCCAAGGCCTGGAATTGAGATGGAAGGAAATGCCAGTGGCCTGACTCATGTGTATGTTTATTATACAATAAATGCAGTAACAATAGTGGCATTAACTAATATGATATTTCTTTCAGTTCACAAAGAATGGGCATGTAGCCCAAGAACTAAGCCTTTCCACTTATGCTACCATATATAACCCATTTTATGTGTGTGTAGTTTATGCTTTTCAGCCTCAATTGAGAGTTTTTAATTTATATGTCATTAGAGTTGGTGCATTATTCTGAACTTTTGAGTCTATATTGTTCTATTTTTCAACTTACTTGCTTTCCCTTCAAAGAACTATGCCACTCATAAATTTGGTATCCAGACCCTCTGTTTTGTTTTTAGTTACTAATTCTGATGTTGTAGAAGAACAGCACAAGTGCTGGCACCTGAGGTATGCCAGGGTAGCACCTGATATTTAAATGTCATTCGTGTATTCATTTAATATATACTTATTGTGCATCTAGTTCTGCCCTAAATGTCATTTGGTGAGTCACCCAATCCCTAAAGAATCCACCTCTAAAGCTAATTGTGTTATTATCTAGGCCACAGTTTCAGTAAAAATGATCACAAGACTTTGTGAAAGTAAAATCCAGGGTTATGTCTCAATCATCGTCCTGATTGACTATTGAGGAAATGAAGTAGAAAAAAACGTACCCTGCATGTAGTATGATGACACTTAAGGCTCATCTGTGTCCTCTAAATGCTTTGAACTCTCAACCTAGATCATCTTATAATTTTGGCAAATATTGATGCCAGGTTTAATGAAATACAGCAGATGTTATTAGTTGTCCATGGCAAAATATGTCCAAAATACATCCTTTAATTATATCCTTTAGATGTGATTTGTTCCTTTTGCATAGTGTATTTATTAATTAGTTACATACGGCTATGTAGCAAATGAGCACAAACTAGTGGCTTAAAAAAGCACACATTTATTATTTCATAGTTTCTGTGGGTCAGAAGTCTAGATAAGGCTTAACTGGGTCCTCTGCTTAGGGTCTAACGAGTCTGTAATCCAAGTGTCTTCTGACTGTGTTCTGGAGGATCAGTTGGCTAAGAATCTGCTTCTATGATCACTCATGTTGTTTATAGAGTTCATATCCATGTTCCTGTAGGACTGAAGGCCTTGGATTCCTGGTGAATGTCAGCTATAAACTGCCTACAGCTCCTAAAGGCCACCCTCAGCTCCTGGAGACCACCCCAGGGGAACCACAGCTCCTAGAGGCCACCCTCAGCTCCTGGAGACTATCCTAGGGGAAACACAACTCCTCGAGACCACCCTCAGTTCCTGGAGAACATCCAGGGGAACCACAGTTCCTAGAGGTCACTCTCAGCTCCTGGAGACCACCCTAGGGGAACCCTCAGCGTCTTGGCATATGGGCTGTCTCTACTTGGCTGCTTACTTCATCCATCCACAGTGAGAATCTCTAGACTCTTATATAATGTCACAGAGTCATGGGAATGATGCCCTATCACCTCTCCGTGTTTTCTTGGCTATAAGCAAGTCACAGGTTCTGCTCACACTCAAGAAGATGAGATTAAACAAAAATGTGAACACCAGGAGGTGGGCATCATGGAGGACAGGGGTCAATAACCCCTGAGCCATGGACTGATAGTGGTCTGTGGCCTGTTAGGAACTGGGCCACACAGCAGGAGGTGAGCAGCAGGTGAGCCAGTGAAGCTTCATCTGTATTTACAGCCGCTCCCCATCACTCACATTACTGCCTGAGCTCCACCTCCTGTCAGATCAGCAGTGACATTAGATTCTCATAGGAGCATGAACCCTACTGTGAACTGCACATGCAAGGGATCTAGGTTGTGCACTCCTTATGAGAATCTTATGCCTGATCATCTGAGGTAGAGCTGAGGTGGTGATGCTAGCACTGGGGAGCAGCTGCAAATACAGATTATCATTAGCAGAGAGGTTTGACTGCACAGAGACCATAATAAATCAATTGCTTGCAGACTCATATCAAAACCCTATCAGTGAGTGGCAAGTGACAATTAAGCTGCATCTGGCAGCAGGCTTTATAGTGGCAAGTGAGTTGATGCAACTGTACAGCTGCATCTGGTGGCAGGCTTTAAGTCAGAATCTGACACTTATTTTAGTCTGTGCGTGGCCCACCCATTATTTTATTTACCACTTCTGTCCTCGCCTCTTTCCCACACTGTGCACTTGTCTCAGTCAGTTTTGGTAGCCCACAAGCTAATCCTAGCCAAAATGAGTGAAAAACAAATGTTGCTGGAAAACTTCTTTGAAAAGGGGGAAAGACCCAATGATGAGACAGCAGAAGACTCTAAGACTGCCAACAAAAAGAAAACTGCAGTTAAAAGAAAATATCAAGAGTCCTACTTAAATTACGGGTTCATTGTAACAGGTGATACACATTCTCCAAGCCCGCTTTGTATAATATGTGGCAACTGGCTATCCAACGAAGCCATGAAACCTTCAAAACTGCTTTGCCACATGGAGACCAAGCACTCTACATTAAAAGACAAGCCTTTGGAGTTTTTCAAAAGAAAAAACCTGAACACGAAGAACAGAAGCAATTATTGAAGGCCACCACTTCATCAAATGTGTCTGCACTGAGAGCATCATTCTTAGTGGCTAACCACGTTGCTAAAGGTAAGAAGCTCTTTAATACTGGTAAAGAGTTGATCCTGCCTGCCTCTAAGGACATTTGTCATGAACTTTTGGGAGAGGCTGCAGTTCAAAAGGTGGCATGTGTTCCTCTTTTGGCTAACACCATAACTAGACGAATTGATGAAATAGCAGAGGATATTGAGGCACAATTGTTAGGGAGGATTAATGAGCCACCATGATATGCAGTCCAGGTTAAGTCTACCGATGTTGACAACAAGGTAACAATGCTTGTTTTTGTGCGATATATTTTTCAGGAGGATGTGCATGAGAATATGTTATGTGCACTTTTGTTGCCAACCAACACCACAGCTGCAGAACTATTCAAGTCTTTGAATGATTACATACCAGGAAAACTGAATTGGTCATTTTGTGTCGGTATATGCATGGATGGAGTGGCTGCCATAACTGGACGGCTTTGTGGGTTCACTGCTCAGGTCAAAGAGGTCACTTCTGAATGTGAGTCATCCATAGAGAAATACTGGCTAGCCGAAAAATGTCACTTAAACTTAACAACATTTTGCAGGATGTGATTAAAATTATCAACCACATTAAAGTACATGCCCTTAACTCACGTCTGTTCATGCAACTCTGTGAGGAGATAGATGCAGAGCACACATGTCTTCTCTTATACACAGAAGTGAGATGGCTTTCTAAAGGTAGATCACTAGCCAGAGTTCTTGAGTTGTGAGAGCCGCTCCAGAGATTTCTTTTAGAATAACAGTCACCGCTGGCAGCACATTTCAGTGACACAGAATGGGTCGCAAAACTTGCTTACTTGTGTGACATATTCAACCTGCTCAACGACAGCCTGTCACTTCAGGAAAGAATGACAACTGTGTTCAAGTTGGCTGATAAAGTGGCCGCATTCAAAGCCAAACTGGAATTACGGGGGCAATGAGTGAACATTGGGATTTTTGACATGTTTCAAACATTAGCAGAGATTTTGAAAGAGACTGAGCCAGGGTCTTCTTTCTCCCAGCTGGTGCATGATCACCTATCTTGGCTTTCAAAAGAGTTTGAGCATTACTTCCCAACCACAAAAGACCCCCGAACTGGGAAGGAATGGGTCCACGACCCATTTGTCAATAAGCCAGGTGAATCGACTTTGTCCGTGCTAGAAGAGGATCAACTTCTTGAGATCGCAAATGACAGTGGCCTGAAAAGTATGTTTGAGACAACTTCAAATCTCCATACGTTCTGGATTAAAGTCAAAGCGGAATATCCTGAGATTGCCACAAAAGCACTGAAAAACCTGCTTCCATTTCCAGCATCCTATCTTTGTGAAGCAGGGTTTTCTGCAGTGACAGCAACCAAAATGAGATTATGGAGTAGACTGGACATAAGCAACACACCTCGGGTGTCACTGTCTCCCATCACCCCCAGATGGGACTATCTAGTTGCAGGAAAACAAGCTCAGGGATCCCACTGATTCTGCATTATGGTCAGTTGTATAATTATTTCATTATATATTACAATGTAATAATAATAGGAATAAAGTGTACAATAAATGTAATGGGCTTTAATCATCCCAAAACCATCCCCCATCCCCGGTCCGTGGAAAAATTGTCTTCTGCGAAACTGGTCTCTGGTGCCAAAAAGGTTGGGGACCACTGATGGAGGACCACTCTCAAGTCTGTCCATGACACATGATGTTTAAATGACTAAATTCATTGCTGCTGTTTAAATGTTATGAAATTATATGTTAAAAACCAGGTGTTACCAGATTTTAAAAAGCCTGATAAACTAGGTGTGTTTTTATATGGCAACTTTGCTGTGAACTGAGAATAGCTGCTCCCTTTCAACAGGTCAGTTGCTCCTTCTTGCAACCCCGTGCCTGCTTCTCCTTATTGTATGTTGCCCTTCACTGTCATGCATGCATAGTTGTTTTTCTTACATCTAGGCACTTCAATTATTTGTGTTACCTGGCTGGCCTCTGTTGGCATTTAAGTTTTTATAACTTCTGGCCTAGATATGTGATGTTACCTCTTTCTTTTCCTTAGAGGTACATGCTCTCTTTGCTCTCACCGCTTGTGAAATTCTGGCCATTATTTTGTGCCAAAGATGGTAGGGAATATTCTATCTTTGGCCACTGAAATGTCTAATCATTGAGGGGCCCTGTGCTTGTCAGTTGGTGTTCTCTGACCAGGCTCCCAGTACCCAGACTGCTGGTTGTAACTGCTAACTAAATCTCTTTGCTGAGACCAAATCCTGAAGCCACATCTTATTGTTGTCAGAATGTTGACTTGTAAGAAACTTCTTAAAATCTCTAACTTCTTGCTTTGTTATTTATTAATTTATTTATTTAATTTATTTATTTATGGCTGTGTTGGGTCTTTGTCGCTATGCGCGGGCTTTCTCTAGTTGCAGAGAGTGGGGTCTGCACTTCGTTGCTGTGCAGGCTTCTCATTGTGGTGGCTTCTCTTCTAGTTCTGTAAAAAAATGTCATTGGTAATTTCATAGGGATTGCATTGAATCTGTAGATTGCTTTGGGTATCGTAGTCATTTTCACAATATTGATTCTTCCAATCCATGAACATGGTATATCCCTACATTTGTTTCTGTCATCTTTGATTTCTTTCATCTTGTAGTTTTGTAGTGTCTTGTAGTTTTCTGAGTACAGGTCTTTTACCTCCTTAGGTAGGTTTATGCCTAGGTGTTTTATTATCTTTTATGTGATGCTAAGTGGGGCTGTTTCCTTAATTTCTCTTTCTGATATTTCATTGTTAGCATATAGAAATGCATCGGATTTCTGTATATTAATTTTGTATCCTGTGACTTTACCAAATTCATTGATTAGCTCTAGAAGTTTTCTGTTGGCATCCTTAAGATTCTCTATGTATAGTATCATGTCATCTGCAAACAGTGACAGTTTTACTTCTTTTCCAATTTGGATTACTTTTATTTCTTCTTCCTCTCTGATTGCCGTGTCTAGGACTTCCAAAACTATGTTGAATAATAGTGGTGAGAGTAGATATCCTTGTCTTCTTCCTGATCTTAGAGGAAACGCTTTCAGTTTTTCACCATTGAGAACGATGTCTGCTGTGGGTTTGTCGTATATGACCTTTATTATGTTGAGGTAGGTTCCCTCTATGCCCACTTTCTGGAGAGTTTTTATCATAAATAAGTGTTGAATTTTGTTAAAAGCTTTTTCTGCATCTATTGAGATGATCATATAGTTTTTATATTTTAATTTATTAATATGGTGTATCACATTGATTGATTTGCATATATTGAAGAATCCTTGCACCCCTGGGATAAATCCCACTTGATCATGCTGTATGATTCTTTTAATGTGTTGTTGGTTTCTGTTTGCTAGTATTTTGTTGAGGATTTTTGCATCTATATTCATCAGTGATATTGGTCTGTAATTTTCTTTTTTTATAGTATGTTCGTCTGGTTTTGGTATCAGGGTGATGGTAGCCTCAGAGAATGAGTTTGGGAGTGTTCCTTCCTCTGCAATTTTTTGGAAGAGTTTGAGGAGGATGGGTGTCAGCTCTTCTCTAAATATTTGACACAATTCACCTGTGAAGCCATCTGGTCCTGGACTTTTGTTTGTTGGAAGATTTTTTTTTTTATTATTCAAACAGAAAGCCACAAAAATTATACTCATCTTCATCAGTTCACTCAGTCCCATGTAATTAATTTTTTTTATCTTGATCTTTTGTTAGCACTTTTAAGAGTTCATCCGTTTTTTAAACATATTTATTGAAGTATAATTGCTCCACAATAGTGTGTTAGCTTCTGCTTTATAACAAAGTGAATCAGTTATACACATACATATGTTCCCATATCTCTTCCCTCTTGCATCTCCCTCCCTCCTACCCTCCCCATCCCACCCTTCTAGGTGGTCACAAAGCACCGAGCTGATCTCCCTTTGCTATGCGGCTGCTTCCCACCAGCTATCTATTTTACATTTGGTAGTGTATATATGTCCATGACACTCTCTCACCCTGTCACATCTCACCCCTCCCCCTCCCCATATCCTCAAGTCCATTCTCTAGTAGGTCTGTGTCTTTATTCCCGTCTTGCCACTAGGTTCTTCATGGCCTTTTTTTTTTTCTCCTTAGATTCCATATATATGTGTTAGCATACTGTATTTGTTTTTCTCTTTCTGACTTACTTCACTCTGTATGACAGACTCTAACTCCATCCACCTCATTACAAATACCTCCATTTCATTTCTTTTTATGGCTGAGTAATATTCCATTGTATATATGTGCCACATCTTCTTTATCCATTCATCTGTCAATGGACATTTAGGTTGCTTCCATGTCCTGGCTATTGTAAATAGAGCTGCAATGAACATTGTGGTACATGACTCTTTTTGAACTATGGTTTTCTCAGGGTATATGCCCAGTAGTGGGATTGCTGGGTCGTATGGTAGCTCTATTTGTAGTTTTTAAAGGAACCTCCATACTGTTCTCCATAGTGGCTGTATCAATTTACATTCCCACCAACTGTACAAGAGTGTTCCCTTTCCTCCACACCCTCTCCAGCATGTATTGTTTCTAGATTTTTTGATGATGGCCATTCTGACCAGTGTGAGATGATATCTCATTTTAGTTTTGATTTGCATTTCTCTAATGATTAATGATGTTGAGAATTCTTTCATGTGTCTGTTGGCAATCTGTATATCTTCTTTGGAGA
This sequence comes from Balaenoptera physalus, assembly GCF_965194825.1. NCBI lineage: Eukaryota > Metazoa > Chordata > Mammalia > Artiodactyla > Balaenopteridae > Balaenoptera > Balaenoptera physalus. The sequence goes on from NC_138883.1 coordinate 127,925,325, forward strand.
AATGTCTATTTAGGTCTTCTATCTATTTTTGGATTGGGTTGTTCTTTTTTTGTTATTGAGCTGCATGAGCTGCTTGTAAATCTTGGAGATTAATCCTTTGTCAGTTGCTTCATTTGCAAATATTTGCTCCCAGTCTGAGGGTTGTCTTTTGGTCTTGTTTATGGTTTCCTTTGCTGTGCAAAAGCTTTTAAGTTTCATTAGGTCCCATTTGTTTATTTGTGTTCTTATTTCCATTTCTCTAGGAGCTGGGTCAAAAAGAATCTTGCTGTGATGTATGTCATAGAGTGTTCTGCCTATGTTTTCCTCTAAGAGTTTGATGGTGTCTGGCCTTACACTTAGGCCTTTAATCCATTTTGAGTTTATTTTTGTGCATGGTGTCAGGGAGTGTTCTAATTTCATACTTTTACATGTATCTGTCCAATTTTCCCAGCACCACTTATTGAAGAGGCTGTCTTTTCTCCACTGTATATGCTTGCCTCCTTTATCAAAGATAAGGTGACCATATGTGCGTGGGTTTATCTCTGGGCTTTCTATCCTGTTCCATTGATCTATATTTCTGTTTTTGTGTCAGTACCAAACTGTCTTGATTACTGTAGCTTTGTAATATAGTCTGAAGTTAGGGAGCCTGATTCCCCCAGCTCCATTTTTCATTCTCAAGAATGCTTTGGCTATTCGGGTCTTTTGTGTTTCCATACAAATTGTGAAATTTTTTGTTCTACTTCTGTGAAAAATGCCAGTGGTAATTTGATAGGGATTGCATTGAATCTGTAGATTGTTTTGGGTAGTAGAGTCATTTTCACAGTGTTGATTCTTCCAATCCAAGAACATGGTATATCTCTCCATCTGTTTGTATCATCTTTAATTTCTTTCATCAGTGTCTTATAATTTTCTGCATACAGGTCTTTTGTCTCCTTAGGTAGGTTTATTCCTAGATATTTTATTCTTTTTGTTGCAATGGTAAATGAGAGTGCTTTCTTAATTTCACTATCAGATTTTTCATCATTAGTGTATAGGAATGCAAGAGATTTCTGTGCATTAATTTTGTATCCTGCTACTTTACCAAATTCATTGATTAGCTCTAGGAGTTTTCTGGTAGAATCTTTAGGATTCTCTATGTATAGTACCATGTCATCTGCAAACAGTGACAGCTTTACTTCTTCTATTCCAATTTGGATTCCTTTTATTTCTTTGTCTTCTCTGATTGCTGTGGCTAACACTTCCAAAACTATGTTGAATAATAATGGTGAGAGTGGGCAACCTTGTCTTGTTCCTGATCTTAGTGGAAATGGTTTCAGTTTTTCACCATTGAGGACAACGTTGGCTGTGGGTTTGTCATATATGGCCTTTATTATGTTGAGGAAAGTTCCCTCTATGCCTACTTTATGCAGGGCTTTTATCATAAATGGGTGTTGAATTTTGTCGAAAGCTTTCTCTGCATCTATTGAGATGATCATATGGTTTTTCTCCTTCAGTTTGTTACTATGGTGTATCACGTTGATTGATTTGCGTACATTGAAGAATCCTTGCATTCCTGGGATAAACCCCACTTGATCATGGTGTATGTTCCTTTTACTGTGCTGTTGGATTCTGTTTGCTAGTATTTTGTTGAGGATTTTTGCATCTATGTTCATCAGTGATATTGGCCTGTAGTTTTCTTTCTTTGTGCCATCTTTGTCTGGTTTTTGTATCAGGGTGATGGTGGCCTCGTAGAATGAGTTTGGAAGTGTTCCTCCCTCTGCAATATTTTGGAAGAGTTTGAGAAGGATAGGTGTTAGCTCTTCTCTAAATGTTTGATAGAATTCTCCTGTGAAGCCATCTGGTCCTGGGCTTTTATTTGTTGGAAGATTTTTAATCACAGTTTCAATTTCAGTGCTTGTGATTGGTGTGTTCATGTTTTCTATTTCTTCCTGGTTCAGTCTCAGCAGGTTGTGCATTTCTAAGAATCTGTCCATTTCTTCCAGGTTGTCCGTTTTATTGGCATAGAGTTGCTTGTAGTAATCTCTCATGATCGTTTGTATTTCTGCAGTGTCAGTGGTTACTTCTCCTTTTTCATTTCTAATTCTATTGATTTGAGTCTTCTCCCTTTTTCTCTTGATGAGGCTGGCTAATGGTTTATCAATTTTGTTTATCTTCTCAAAGAACCAGCTTTTAGTTTCATTGATTTTTGCTATTGTGTCCTTCATTTCTTTTTCATTTATTTCTGATCTGATCTTTATGATTTCTTTCCTTCTGCTAGCTTTGGGGTTTTTTTGTTCTTCTTTCTCTAACTGCTTCAGGTGCAAGGTTAGGTTGTTTATTCGAGATGTTTCCTATTTCTTGAGGTAGGCTTGTATTACTATAAACTTCCCTCTTAGCACTGCTTTTGCTGTGTCCCATAGGTTTTCGGTCGTCGTGTCTCCATTGTCATTTGTTTCTAGGTATTTTTTGATTTCCGCTTTGATTGCTTCAATGATCACTTCGTTATTAAGTAGTGTATTGTGTAGCCTCCATGTGTTTGTATTTTTTACAGATCTTTTCCTGTAATTGATATCTAGTCTCATAGCGTTGTGGTCGGAAAAGATACTTGATACTACTTCAATTTTCTTAAATTTACCAAGGCTTGATTTGTGACCCAAGATATGATCTATCCTGGAGAATGTTCCATGAGCACTTGAGAAAAAAGTGTATTCTGTTGTTTTTGGGTGGAATGTCCTATAAATATCAATTAAGTCCATCTTGTTTAATGTCTCATTTAAAGCTTGTGTTTCCTTATTTATTTTCATTTTGGATGATCTGTCCATTGGTGAAAGTGGGGTGTTAGAGTCCCCTACTATGATTGTGTTGCTGTCGATTTCCCCTTTTATGGCTGTTAGTATTTGCCTTATGTATTGAGGTGCTCCTGTGTTGGGTGCATAAATATTTACAATTGTTATACCTTCCTCTTGGATCGATCCCTTGATCATTATATAGTGTCCTTCTTTGTCTCTTGTAATAGTCTTTATTTTAAAGTCTATTTTGTCTGATATGAGAATTGCTACTCCAGCTTTCTTTTGATTTCCATTTGCATGGAATATCTTTTTCCATCCCCTCACTTTCAGTCTGTATGTGTCCCTAGGTCGGAAGTGGGTCTCTTGCAGACAGCATATATATGGCTCTTGTTTTTGTATCCATTCAGCCAGTCTGTGTCTTTTGGTTGGAGCATTTAATCCATTTACATTCAAGGTAATTATCGATATGTATGTTCCTATTCCCATTTTCTTAAATGTTTTGAGTTTGTTATTGTAGGTGTTTTCCTTCTCTTGTGTTTCTTGCCTAGAGAAGTTCCTTTAGCATTTGTTGTAAAGCTGGTTTGGTGGTGCTGAACTCTCTCAGCTTTTGCTTGTCTGTAAAGCTTTTAATTTCTCCATCAAATCTGAATGAGATCTTTGCTGGATAGAGTAATCTTGGTTGTAGATTTTTCTCCTTCATCACTTTAAGTATATCCTGCTACTCCCTTCTGGCTTGCAGAGTTTCTGCTGAAAGATCAGCTGTTAACCTTATGGGGATTCCCTTGTGTGTTATTTGTTGTTTTTCCCTTGCTGCTTTTAATATGTTTTCTTTATATTTAATTTTTGACAGTTTGATTAATATGTGTCTTGGTGTGTTTCTCCTTGGATTTATCCTGTATGGGACTCTCTGTGCTTCCTGTACTTGATTAACTATTTCCTTTCCCATATTAGGGAAGTTTTCAACTATAATCTCTTCAAATAATTTCTCAGTCTCTTTCTTTTTCTCTTCTTCTTCTGGGACCCCTTTAATTCGAATGTTGGTGCATTTAATGTTGTCCCAGAGGTCTCTGAGACTGTCCTCAGTTCTTTTCATTCTTTTTTCTTTATCCTGCTCTGCAGTAGTTATTTCCACTATTTTATCTTCCAGGTCACTTATCCGTTCTTCTGCCTCAGTTATTCTGCTATTGATCCCATCTAGAGTATTTTTAATTTCATTTATTGTGTTTTTCATCATTGCTTGGTTCCTCTTTAGTTCTTCTACGTCCTTGTTAAATGTTTCTTGCATTTTGTCTATTCTATTTCCAAGATTTTGGATGATCATTACTATCATTATTCTGAATTCTTTTACAGGTCGACTACCTATTTCCTCTTCATTTGTTAGGTCTGGTGTGTTTTGACCCTGCTCCTTCTTCTGCTGTGTGTTTTTCTGTCGCCTCATTTTGCTTATCTTACTGTGTTTGGGGTCTCCTTTTCACAGGCTGCAGGTTCGTAGTTCCCGTTATTTTTGGTATCTGTCCCCAGTGGCTAAGGTTGGTTCAGTGGGTTGTGTAGGCTTCCTGGTGAAGGGGACTAGTGCCTGAGTTCTGGTGGATGAGGCTGGATCTTGTCTTTCTGGTGGGCACGTCCACGTCAGGTGGTGTATTTTGGGGTGTCTGTGGCCTTATTATGATTTTAGGCAGCCTCTCTGCTAATGGATGGGGCTGTGTTCCTGTCTTGCTAGTTGTTTGGCATAGGGTGTCCAGCACTGTAGCTTGCTGGTCGTTGAGTGAAGCTGGGTCTTGATGTTGAGATGGAGATCTCTGAGAGATTTTTGCCATTTGGTATTATGTGGAGCTGGGAGGTCTCTTGTGGACCAGTGTCCTGAAGTTGGCTCTCCCACCTCAGAGCCATGGCCCTGATGCCTGGCTGGAGCACCAAGAGCCTTTCATCCACACGGCTCAGAGTAAAAGGGAGAAAAAATAGAAAGAAAGAAAGAAAGAAAGAGGATATAATATAGTGAAGTAAAATAAAGCTATTATAAAGCAAAGCTATACAGACAAAATCTCACCCAGAAGCATATACATATACACTCACAAAAAAAGGAAAAGGGGAAAAATTAATATATCCCACTCCCAAAGTCCACCTCATGAATTTGGGATGATTCATTGTCTATTCAGGTATTCAACAGATGCAGGCACATCAAGTTGTTTGTGGAGTTTTAATCCGCTGCTTCTGAGGCTGCTGGGAGAGATTTCCCTTTCTCTTCTTTGTTCGCACAGCTCCCGGGGTTCAGCTTTGGATTTGGACCCACCTCTGCGTGTAGGTCGCCTGAGGGCGTTTGTTCCCCGCTCAGACAGAATGGGGTTAAATGAGCAGCTGCTTTGGGGGCTCTGGCTCACTCAGGCCGGGGGGAGGGAGGGGTACAGAGGAGGCAGGGAGAGCCTGCAGCGGCAGAGGCCTGCATGACGTTGCACCAGCCTGAGGCACGCCGTGCGTTCTCCCGGGAAAGTTGTCCCTGGATCACGGGACCCTGGCAGTGGCGGGCTGCACTGGCTCCTGGGAGGGGTGGTGTGGAGAGTGACCTGTGCTCGCACACAGGATTTTTGGTGGCGGCAGCAGCAGCCTTAGTGTCTCACGCCCGTCTCTGGGGCTCGCGCTGATCGCCGTGGCTCGCGCCCATCTCTGGAGTTCATTTAGGCGGCGCTCTGAATCCCCTCTCCTTGCGCACCGCGAAAAAAAGAGGCAAGAAAAAGTCTCTTGCCTCTTCAGCAGCTGCAGACTTTTTCCCAGTCTCCCTCCCAGCCAGTTGTGGTGCGCTAACCCCTTCAGGCTGTGTTCACGCAGCCAACACCAGTCCTCTCCCTGCAATCCTACCGAAGCCCAAGCCTCAGCTCCCAGCCCCACCCGCCCCGGCGGGTGAGCAGACAAGCCTCTCGGGCTGCTGAGTGCTGCTCGCGCCGAGCCTCTGTGTGGAAGTCTCTCCGCTTTGCCTTCCGCACCCCTGTGACTGTGCTCTCCTCCGTGGCTCCGAAGCTTCCCCCCTCTGCTACCTGCAGTCTCCGCCCGCGAAGGGGCTTCCTAGTGTATGGAAACCTTTCCTCCTTCACGGCTCCCTCCCACTGGTGCAGGTCCCGTCCATATTCTTTTGTCTCTGTTATTTCTTTTTTCTTTTGCCCTACCCAAGTACGTGGGGAGTTTCTTGCCTTTTGGGAGGTCTGACGTTTTCTGCCAGTGTTCAGTGGGTGTTCTGTAGGAGTAGTTCCACGTGTAGATGTATTTCTACTGTATCTGTGGAAAGGAAGGTGATCTCCACGTCTTACTCTTCCGCCATCTTCTCTCCGGCCCAGTTTTTCATTAGAGTTCTGAAAATGCTTATTCATTCAGTTCAGCAGTACAGTCAGATACCAGAAAGCTGTACTTGTCAGTCTTTTCCATGAATTTCTTGAAGATGAAACCCTTTTATAGGAACATATTTGCAAAAGCATCAGAGTACACACAGAACTGTCTGTAAATGACAAAAGACTTAAAAATGACCACGGTTAAAGATTTGATGAAAGTTCATAATAATGCAGTTGACAAGAAAATTAGTTATTTCTGAGATATACATTTTAAAGTAATAACTAGGATTATGACTTATAACATTATACTAGAACATGTAAGATTTTTAGAAATTTTATGTAATGTCTGAAACATTTATATGAACATATTTCCATACAAATAACCCAATGAAAGTTTAGTATTAGTTGTTTTGTTTGTTTGTTTTTTTATACTGCAGGTTCTTAATAGTCATCAGTTTTATACACATCAGTGTATACATGTCAATCCCAATCACCCAATTCAGCACAGCACCATTCCCACCCCACCGCAGTTTTCCCCCCTTGGTGTCCATATGTCTGTTCTCTACATCTGTGTCTCAACTTCTGCCCTGCAAACCGGCTCATCTGTACCATTTTTCTACGTTCCACATACATGTGTTAGTATACGATATTTGTTTTTCTCTTTCTGACTTACTTCACTCTGTATAACAGTCTCTAGATCCATCCACGTCTCAACAAATGACTCAATTTCATTCCTTTTTATGGCTGAGTAATATTCCATTGTATATATGTACCACAACTTCTTTATCCATTCGTCTCTTGATGGGCATTTAGGTTGCTTCCATGACCTGGCTACTGTAAATAGTGCTGCAATGAACATTCGGGTGCATGTGTCTTTTTGAATTACGGTTTTCTCTGGGTATATGCCCAGTAGTGGGATTGCTGGGTCATATGGTAATTCTATTTTTAGTTTTTTAAGGAACCTCCATATTGTTCTCCATAGTGGCTGTATCAATTTACATTCCCACCAACAGTGCAAGAGGGTTCCCTTTTCTCCACACCCTCTCCAGCATTTGTTGTTTGTAGATTTACTGATGATGCCCATTCTAACTGGTGTGAGGTGATACCTCATTGTAGTTTTGATTTGCATTTCTCTAATAATTAGTGATGTTGAGCATCTTTTCATGTGCTTCATGGCCGTCTCTATGTCTTCTTTGGAGAAATGTCTATTTAGGTCTTCTGCCCATTTTTGGATGGGGGTGTTTGTTTCTTTAATATTGAGCTGAATGAGCTGTTTATATATTTTGGAGATTAATCCTTTGTCCATTGATTCGTTTGCAAATATTTTCTCCCATTCTGAGGGTTGTCTCTTCGTCTTGTTTATGGTTTCCTTTGCTGTGCAAAAGCTTTGAAGTTTCATTAGGTCCCATTTGTTTATTTTTGTTTTTATTTCCATTACTCTAGGAGGTGGATCAAAAAATATCTTGCTGTGATTTATGTCAAAGAGTGTTCTTCCTATGTTTTCCTCTAAGAGTTTTATAGTGTCCAGTCTTACATTTAGGTCTCTAATTTATTTTGAATTTATTTTTGTGTATGGTGTTAGGGGGTATTCTAATTTCTTTCTTTTACATGTAGCTGTCAAGTTTTCCCAGCACCACTTATTGAAGAGACTGTCTTTTCTCCATTGTATATCTTTGCCTCCTTTGTCATAGATTAGTTGACCATAGGTGCGTGGGTTTATCTCTGGGCTTTCTATCTTGTTCCATTGATCTATGTTTCTGTTTTTGTGCCAGTACCATATTGTCTTGATTACTGTAGCTTTGTAGTATAGTCTGAAGTCAGGGAGTCTGATTCCTCCAGCTACGTTTTTTTCCCTCAAGACTGCTTTGGCTATTCGGGGTCTTTTGTGTCTCCATACAAATTTTAAGATGATTTGTTCTAGCTCCGTAAAAAATGCCATTGGTAATTTGATAGGGATTGCATTGAATCTGTAGATTGCTTTGGGTAGTATACTCATTTTCACAATGTTGATTCTTCCAATCCAAGAACATGGTATATCTCTCCATCTGTTGGTATCATCTTTAATTTCTTTCATCAGTGTTTTATAGTTTTCTGCATACAGGTGTTTTGTCTCCCTAGGTAGGTTTATTCCTAGGTATTTTATTCTTTTTGTTGCAGTGGTAAATGGGAGTGTTTCCATAATTTCTCTTTCAGATTTTTCATCATTAGTGTATAGGAATGCAAGAGATTTCTGTGCATTAATTTTGTATCCTGCTACTTTACCGTATTCATTAATTAGCTCTAGCAGTTTTCTGGTGGCAGTTTTAGTATTCTGTATGTATAGTATCATGTCATCTGCAAACAGTGACAGTTTTACTTCTTCTTTTCCAATTTGTATTCCTTTTATTTCTTTTTCTTCTCTGATTGCTGTGGCTAGGACTTCCAGAACTATGTTGAATAATAGTGGTGAGAGTGGACATCCTTGTCTCGTTCCTGATCTTAGAGGAAATGCTTTCAGTTTTTCACCATTGAGAATGATGTTTGCTGTGGGTTTGTCATATATGGCCTTTATTATGTTGAGGTAGGTTCCCTCTATGCCCACTTTCTGGAGAGTTTTTATCATAAATAAGTGTTGAATTTTGTTAAAAGCTTTTCCTGCATCTATTGAGATGATCATATAGTTTTTATTCTTCAATTTGTTAATATGGTGTATCACATTGATTGATTTGCGTATATTGAAGAATCCTTGCATCCCTGGGATAAATCCCACTTGATCATGGTGTATGATCCTTTTAATGTGTTGTTGGATTCTGTTTGCTAGTATTTTGTTGAGGATTTTTGCATCTATATTCATCAGTGATATTGGTCTGTAATTTTCTTTTTTTGTAGTGCCTTTGTCTGGTTTTGGTATCAGGGTGATGGTGGCCTCGTAGAATGAGTTTGGGAGTGTTCCTTCCTCTACAATTTTTTGGAAGAGTTTGAGAAGGATGGGTGTTAGCTCTTCTCTAAATGTTTGATGGAATTCTCCTGTGAAACCATCTGGTCCTGGACTTTTGTTTGTTGGAAGATTTTTAATCACAGTTTCAATTTCATTACTTGTGATTGGTCTGTACGTATTTTCTATATCTTCCTAGTTCTGTCTTGGAAGGTTATACCTTTGTAAGAATTTGTCCATTTCTTCCAGGTTGTCCATTTTATTGGCATAGAGTTGCTTGTAGTGGTCTCTTAGGATGCTTTGTATTTCTGTGGTGTCTGTTGTAACTTCTCCTTTTTCATTTCTAATTTTACTGATTTGAGTCCTCTCCCTCTTTTTCTTGATGATTCTGGCTAAAGGTTTATCAGTTTTGTTTATCTTACCAAAGAACCAGATTTTAGTTTTATTGATATTTGCTAATGTCCTCTTTGTTTCTATTTCATTTATTTCTACTCTGACTTTTATGATGTCTTTCCTTCTATTAACTTAGGGTTTTGTTTGTCCTTCTTTCTCTACTTCCTTTAGGTGTAAGGTTAGGTTGTTTATTTGAGATTTTTCTTGTTTCTTGAGGTAGATTGTATTGCTATAAACTTCCCTCTTAGAACTGCTTTTGATGCATCCCATAGGTTTTGGATCACTGTGTTTTCATTGTCATTTTTCTCTAGGTATTTTTTGATTTCCTCTTTGATTTCTTCAGTGATCTCTTGGTTATTTAGTAACGTATAGTTTAGCCTCCATGTATTTGTGTTCTTTACAGTTTTTTCCCTGTAATTTATTTCTAATCTCATAGCATTGTGGTCAGAAAAGATGGTTGGTATGATTTCAACTTTCTTAAATTCACCGAGGCTTGATATGTGACCCAAGATGTGATCTGTCCTGGAGTATGTTCCATGTGCACTTGAGAAGAAAGTGTAATTTGCTGTTTTTGAATGGAATGTCCTATAAATACCAATTAAATCTATCTGGTCTGTTGTGTCATTTAAAGCTTTTGCTTCCTTATTAATTTTCTCTCTGGATGATCTGTCCAGTGGTGTAAGAGAGGTGTTAAAGTCCCCCACTATTATTGTGTTACTGTTGATTTCCTTTTTTATAGCTGTTAGCAGTTGAGTTATGTATTGAGGTGCTCCGATATCAGGTGCATATGTATTTATAATTATTATATCTTCTTCTTGGATTGATCCCTTGATCATTATGTAGTGTCGCTCTTTGTCTTTTGTAAAAGTCTTTATTTTAAAGTCTATTTTGTCTGATATGAGAATTGCTACTCCAGCTTTCTTTTGATTTCCATTTGCATGGAATATCTGTTTCCATCCCCACACTTTCAGTCTGTATGTGTCTCTAGAAATGAAGTGGGTCTCTTGTAGACAGCATATATACAGGTCTTGTTTTTCTATCCATTCAGTCAGACTGTGTCTTTTGGTTGAAGTGTTTAATCCATTCATATTTAAGGTAATTATCGATATGTATGTTCCCATTACCACTGCTTTGTTTTTGGTTTGTTTTTTAGGTCCTTTTCTTCTCTTGTGTTTCCCACTTAGAGAAGTTCCTTTAGCATTTGTTGTAGAGCTGGTTTGGTGGTGCTGTATTCACTTAGCTTTTGCTTGTCTGTAAAGCTTTTGATTTCTCTGTCAAATATGAATGAGCTCCTTGCCCTGTAGAGTAATCTTGGTTGTAGGTTCTTCCCTTTCATCACTTTAAATAGATCATGCCACTCCCTTCTGGCTTATAGAGTTTCTGCTGAGACATCAGCTGTTAACCTTATGGGAGTTCCCTTGTGTGTTATTTGTTGTTTTTCCCTTGTTGCTTTTAATAATTTTTCTTTGTTTTTACTTTTTATCAATTTGATTACTATGTGTCTCAGCATTGTTCTCCTTGGGTTTTTCCTGCCTGGAACTCTCTGCGCTTCCTGGACTTGGGTGGCTATTTCCTTTCCCATGTTAGGGAAGTTTTCAACTATAAGCTCTTCAAATATTTTCTCAGGTCCTTTCTCTCTCCCTTCTCCTTCTGGGACCCCTATAATGTGAATGTTGTTGCATTTAATATTGTCCCAGATGTGTCTTATGCTGTCTTCATTTGTTTTCATTCTTTTTTCTTTATTCTGTTCCATGGCAGTGAATTCCACCATTCTGTCTTCCAGGTCACTTATCCATTCTTCTGCCTCAGTTATTCTGCTATTGCTTCCTTCTAGTGTATTTTTCATTTCAGTTATTGTATGGTTCATCTTTGTTTGTTTGTTCTTTAATTCTTCTAGGTCTTTGTTAACATTTCTTGCATCTTCTCAATCTTTGCCTCCATTCTTTTTCCGAGGTCCTGGATCATCCTCACTATCATTATTCTGAATTCTTTTTCTGTAAGGTTGCTTATCTCCACTTCATTTAGTTGTTTTTCTGGGGTTTTACCTTTTTCTTTCATCTGGTACATAGTCCTCTGCCTTTTCATTTTGTCTATCTTTCCGTGAATGTTGTTTTCGTTCCACAGGCTTCAGGATTGTAGTTCTTCTTGCTTCTGCTGTCTGCCCTATGGTGGATGAGGCTATCTAAGAGGTTTGTGCAGCTTCCTGATGGGAGTGACTGGTGGTGGGTAGAGCTGGGTGTTGCTCTGGTGGGCAGAGCTCAGTAAAACTTTAATCCACTTGTCTGCTGATGGGTGGGGCTGAGTTCCCTCTCTGTTGCTTGTTTTGCCTGAGGTGACCCAGCACTGGAGCCTACAGGCTCTTTGGTGTGGCTAACAGCGGACTCCAGGAGGGCTCAGACCAAGGAGTACTTCCCAGAACTTCTGCTGCCAGTGTCCTTGTCCCCATGGTGAGCCACAGCCACCCCCTGCCTCTGCAGGAGACCTTTCAACACTAGCAGGTGTGTCTGCTTTAGTCTCCTATGGGATCACTGCTCCTTCCCCCTGGATCCTGATGTGCACACTACTTTGTGTGTGCCCTCCAAGAGTGGAGTATCTGTTTCCCCCGGTCCTGTCAAAGTCCTGCAATGAAATCCCGCTAGCCTTCAAAGTCTGATTCTCTGGGAATTCCTCCTCATGTTGCTGGACCCCCAGGTTGGGAAGCCTGATGTGGGGCTCAGAACCCTCACACTAGTGGGTGGACTTCTGTGGTATAATTGTTCTCCAGTTTGTGAGTCACCCACCCAGCGGTTATGGGATTTGATTTTATTGTGATTGCGCCACTCCTGCCATCTCACTGTGGCTTCTCCTTTGTCTTTGGATGTGGGGTATCTTTTTTGGTGAGTTCCAGTGTCTTCCTGTCGATCATTGTTCAGCAGTTAGTTGTGATTTCAGTGCTCTCACAAGAAGGAGTGAGCGCACGTCCTTCTACTCCACCATCTTGAACCAATCTCCCTTGCCTTATTTATTGTGTCTACTTAGTCCAATTCTTATAAGCAACAAGAGGATGGCATTCTTACAGAGTATCTTATGGCTCTGGTACACTGCAAACATCAGCTCTATGATGTCAACTATATAAGGAATTAAATGTCTACTTATTTTGGAAGCTTTTTAACTTTCTCAGCAGTAAAATGGAGCTTGCATTTTGGTTTAGTGTTTGAGAATTTATGATCACTTTAAAGCAGACATTCATAGACTACTGATGCCTTTGCCTTTGGAGAGGACTCAGATTTTCACGTCACAGCTTCAGGGAGTCAGAATCTTAGAGACTAGCTCAGTTTCCGTTTGGTAATACCCATCCTTGTTCCATCATCTCTAATTTTCCTTTGAGCAGCTGGTATCCAGTTTATTCAATTGACAGCTACAGGGATCCCAGGGCTGTGCAGCCAATGTGACTAAGAGAGGCTTTTGTAGAAGCTCCAGCATGGAGTTGCCCAGCCTTCCACCACAACAGTAATACTGGGCACTGGGGTAAATTCTGTGCTGCCTACTGTTCTAAGCACTTTACTTAGAAAAGTGATATAATTTGCCCAAGGTCACAAAAACTAGAAAATAATTGAGGCAGGATATGAACTCAGGCAGTCTGATCTCACTACTGATGCATGGTATATAAAATCTGCTTTGGCTAGATAATATAGATACAAATGTTTATGTGCCAGACACTGTACTAAGTGCTTCATATACAGTACTCTATTTGATTATTAGAACAACACTGTGAAATAAGACGTATTGTTATTATTATCTTCTTTCCCACATGAAGAAACTGAGGCACAGAAAGGTAACTTGTTCGAAGTCCCACAGCTAGAAGTGGATTCAAACCCAGTGTCTGCATTTTTAAGGAATTATTATTGAGTGTGTAGAGGAATTAATTTATTTGTGTGGCCCTGCTCTGAATTTGGTAAAAAAATAAAAATAAAAATGGAAAGCAAAAGGAAGAGAAAGCCAAAGCAGCATCATTTCAGAGTAACCCTCTGCTACCATGTGTAGGTACAGACAACCTGTGTCCTGGAGAAGGTGCCACTGCACATACCACTGGCCTGGTTCCCCAGCCCTACATCAACAGTGCCGATAAGCCTGTGTGCTAAGAGGTGACTGTTTAGCAAGAGATATACAGTCAAACAAAATAGATAATAAGCTGATGATTATGCTTGAAGCTCAGTGAAGCACTATACCGTCTGCACCTAAGTAGTTTCATTCATCCCCCTTTATAATTCATTTTGGTATTTGGAAGACTATGTTTACCATTGAAAGAAAGCTGGGGAATTGTTTCAGTAGTGTCAGAGTGGTCCCAAATTTCAGTCTAGCCCAATTCTAATAAGATGTTGGGCACAGATGGGCCTGGCTCACAGCGATAATTTGGAGTTCCTGTCTCTCTACCTTCCAAAATTCTAAGAACCATCTTAACACCATATGTTGATTTTGCCTAATAAGGCATCTATGAAATCTTCCTTTTTGTTTCTTTGTGAGTGAAGATTTTATTGAGAGTTGGAATATTCTAATGAATAAAATAGGTATGCTAATGTGTTCATGAAAAAAGGTGGATTTTCATCCTTTTACATGTCAGATATCTTTTGCCTGGTTGAACATCTTGGCACGTTTTCTTTGCCATAGCCTACAGTGAGACAGCAATTATTTATTAAGCACCATCCATGTAGTCTTGAATGATTAGTACAGTGGGAGAAATAAAGATAACTTATACCCAACCTCTGCTCTCAAACAGCTTAGTGTCTGGTTGGGGAGAAATACATCCACAAAAATGATAACTTAGAGTTTGAACAGGACCCAAAAGAGTGAATGTAGGAATAAGAGGAAGGCAAGGTCACTGTGGAGTGACTGAGATCACTGAAGGGGTTACAATCCATCCATCCATCCACGCATCCATCCATCCGTCCATCTTATCCTATCTATCCATCCATCCACCAGATGTTTGCTTAACACCCACTTGGCTGGATCCCTTTCTGCTAGCATAGACCTGCCTGGGAAGCTTGTGTTTTAGTGGGTGAATTAAAATACAGATTAAATTAAAATCTGGATTGTCTGGATTATTTGGAGGGCAGCAGTGAGGAGGAACCTTTAGAGCAGTTTGACTCTCATAAAATCATAGTGGAATGGCCTGTGTTTGTATCTTCTTAGGGCCTGGGAATAAATTGCCAGGTCGAAAATTTCTAATGAGATAGTTATATATAGTTTTGGTTGTTGTAAAACTAAGGTTTACCTGTTAAACACAACTTGTAGAATGGGATCGTTGAAACAACTGTGGTAAGAAACCATACTTATCCCATTTGTGTCTAGTTCACCGGCACTTTATCTTCTGCTCTCATGGCAGCCCTGTGAGGTCTCACCCACTTAACAGGTAAGGAAATGGAGCTTTGAGTGTAGATTGGACTGAACCAAACCAAAAGCCCAGTGGCCTAGGCTGAACATGGCTGAGCTATCCTGTCTCTATTATTTTTCCGTATAGACCAGACAAATGGCATTGCTCTATGGTGTGATGGGGGAGCAGAGGGAGAAATGCCCGTGCTAGAGCCTTGACCATGGTCATCGCTGAACTGTCATCCTTGATTAATTTCCATGGATTTTGTTGGTTTTGTCTCTCATTAAAGGGAAACCATTCCTAGAAATGTGGCAGTGTATCCATCCTTCAGTGTGTGAATAAACACCGCATTTTGGATAACAGCTCTCGAAGGGGAAGAGAGGAGTGGAGAGAGACACAGAAAACCCTCTGGTGGGAGCAGCTGTGGGTCTCTGAGTGAGCTCAGCACAGCGCGTGCCAGCCCCTTGCCTTGGGCACAGCGGCTCCAGCTTCTCTCCATACTCGCAGGATCCTGGAGGAGCTGTTCTAGTTCCTCTGGGATAAAAAATACACGTTGAAAGCTTTCCCTGCCTTTGCTTTTTCTCTTTCAGAAATGTTGAGACTACCTGTTTGATGCCTCATAATTACATTTTTGCTCTAATTATAGCTACTGCTTTCTAAAAAATTCAATTCCTTCCAATATGATTCTTAAGGCTTACTTACTAGTCATTGTGGGCTTGTTTTCCCCCAAATGTTCATTAGACATTAGCTTTTAATGACAACTGCCAGTTGCATTTCCAAAGCATCTTCATCTAATTATATTACCTCTTTTCATCCCGAAGAGATTCAGTGTGACTATATGCCAAAGGACTTTTTTTTTTCTTTTTGAGGGAAAAAAAAAGCTGAAATCTATCACTGATGGATAGATTCAGCAACCACTGTTGTGCAATGAAAGATAGGTAAAGAAATAGCGTTGTTAGCTGGAGTGCTCTGTTCCGGAGAAGGAGACGGGCTCTCAAAGTAAAACATGGTGACCGGCAGCTGACCTGCATTCCCCACGTGGTTGGGTCATGTGGATTGTGTTCAAGTGTCCCAGAGCCTGCTTGGGAATGTCATCAACAGCAAATGCAACACCAGATCCAGCTTTGTGTTGAAAACCCCTTAATAGAATTGAAGGCAGATAATAATGTGTATTAGGAGCTTTAAAATGGCATGTTACAGTAAAAAGAAAGGACCTTCCTAAGTGACGCAGCAGAGGTGATTAGAGACGGTTGTCACTGATCACAGTGGAATGAAAGGTGCTTCTTCTTAGGCTAAATCCACTGGGAGAAGCAGAACCTCATGCTGCTACGGCAGCCAGGGGCACAACAGAAGACCAGTGGGCAGCAAGTTGCGAGAGGAAAGTGTTTTTCATTTTACACTCTCTTTACTAAACACTTTACATACATTATCCTTTTGAAGCCTGACAGATATTCTAGAGGTAAATATTGTTCCAGTTTACAAATGAGAAAACTGGGAGGTCAGAGGGGCTTGGTAATGGGTAAGGTCATGGATTTTCCACAGAAGCAATGGGTGTCAGTTCTAGACCTGAGCATCGAATGGCTGGTGCAAGGCCCTTCTGAGCTCTCTCTCCCCTCACCTGTGGGTGAGTCAGACCCTTAGTGAAGCAAGTCCAGCATGAGGATGACACAGCACTATGCCCACCAACCTGCTATGGACACTACAGAGCAAGAGAAGGAACGTTTGTTGCTCCAGGCCACCGAAATTGTGGGGTTGTCTTTTGTGATAGTTTAACATAGCCCATCATAATGGAATCAGAAGTTGGTACTAGGAATGGATGACATAATAACCAAAAGCCTAAAATATGCAGCATTGATTTTGGGGCTGACTGCGTAGCAGGGGAGCCGTTCTCCAGGGCTGACAGCATCTGTGTTAGGCAGTGATATAATGTTTGGTTTTGATAGGCAGCAACTTAGAAGGTCCTACAGATCTCGTGGCCAGGAGACAGATTGGAAAACAAATTTTCAGTGGTACATCTTTCTTGGTATTGATTGCATTTGACAAGGCATTAAGAGAAAAAGATGATTCCCCCAAAACAAATGGTTGTTCGCAAGCAGGAATATTAGACACTAAATGGATTCACAAATTCAGGGACTTAAATGGGTGGGAAAAGGCAATTCTCAATTCCAAACTCAAAAGGATAAAATCTAGACTCATCTTGATGAACAAAGTCAGATTACAATAAGCCGGCAGCCATCATCGAATCAAGAGTTTGGCCGTTGCACTCACTGCTAAAACTGGCACCCAGTAAACCTTCCAACAGGGCATGGAGGCCCAGAGAAAGAACCACAGATGTGGTCCTCCCACTGGAGCATGACAGGCCAAAGCACCTACACCAAAAGTACCCAGAGCAGAGAGGAAATGCTGGAGAAAAAGAAGAGATTAAAGGCATGGGGGAGAGGCAAAGAAACAGGACACACATAAACAGTGTGTCAAGAAAAAGCCCCGGCACAGCTGTGGACTCGTGCTGCTGGCATCGAGCTGCTGGGATAAGCCTCCTGGATCTCAGCAGAGTCACACTGCCAAAATAGACACCAACACACAAACCTGAACACATGAACCCAAACTAAGTTTGCAACGAACACAACCCATTAAATGTCTATGAGCCAGACTAAGAAATCTGCTCAGCCCTTATGGAGGGATATTCTCCAGTGTCTAATTCAGAAGGACCCAAGGAAGATAACAGAAAAGAAAGCTCATTCCCAAGGCCACTTGGCACAATGAATTGGTGAGACACTCTCTGAGACCAGCACGGACACTTCCTAGAGCTGACGGCCCTCACGGCACAGGCATGGACCTTTATTGCCACCTTCCCACAGTTATTGCAATTACCCAGTGGGTTGGAGACAAGACAAGTAACTTGTTCTTTTAGCTCTGAGTCTCTGGATAGAGAAGAACTGCAGCAGGGTCTTGACAGAGAGACTCCTGCACATTACACAGAAATGCTGGAGCTTTGAGCTGGATGCCATGAATAGAAAGGCCTGTGGGTTGTCCCCCTGTGATGAAGGGACGAGTATTTTTCTTGCAGGAAAGAGAGGAGGCCAAATACTGTGTAACTGGATTGCCTTTCATAAAATATTGTTGCCCCCGCTTTCTCAGTACACGGTAGGATTTGGTTTCCTAGACCCCTATAGTTGGTTAGGGACAGGGTACTAGTTCACACCAAGAATGATATCACTTTCACATTTAATGGTCAGAATGAGACTCCTTAGGATTCACTTTTCCTCTGATCTAGGAGGCAACACTCAAGCTGTGTGATTCCAGCAGCCTGGTCCCCAGAGAGCGAGGTGTTGGCAGCCCTGGTAGCCCAGGAGCAACAGTAGGAGACACCTGGGTTGGCCACAGAGGCCACTGAGGTGAAGACCATGGCCATCCCCCCCCCCGCCCCCGGAGGGGAATCCTGCACCAAGGCTGGTCCCTGAATCAGGGTTTGTTAGAGTTTGTGATTTCTTTTTTTACAGAGATCACAGCTTCTTCTTTTTTTAAATTAGTTTTTATTGGAGTATAGTTGCTCTACAATGTTGTGTTAGTTTCTACTGTACAACAAAGTGAATCAGCAATACGTGTACACATATCCCCTCTTTTTTGGATTTCCTTCCCATTTAGGTCACCACAGAGCATCGAGTAGAGTTCCCTGTGCTATACAGTAGGTTCTCATTAGTTATCTATTTTATACATAGTATCAATAGTGTATATATGTCAATCCCAATCTCCCAATTCCTCCCACCCTGCCCTTTCCCCTTGGTATCCATATACTTGTTCTCTATGTCTGTGTCTCTACTTCTGCTTTGCAAATAAGTTCATCTGTACCATTTTTCTAGATTCCACATGTATGCGTTAATATACGATATTTGTTCTTCTCTTTCTGACTTACTTCACTCTGTATGACAGTCTCTAGGTCCATCCACGTCTCCACAAATGACCTTATTTCGTTCCTTTTTATGGCTGAGTAATATTCCATTGTATATATGTACCACATCTTCTTTATCCATTCCTCTGTTGATGGACATTTAGGTTGTTTCCATGTCTGGGCTATTGTAAATAGTGCTGCAATGAACATTTGGGTGCATGTGTCTTTTAGAATTATGGTTTTCTCTGGGTATATACCCAGTAGTAGGATTGCTGGGTCACATGGTAGTTCTATTTTAGTTTTTAAGGAACCTCCATACTGTTCTCCATAGTGGCTGCATCAATTTACATTCCCACCAACAATGCAAGAGGGTTCCCTTTTCTCCACACCCTCTCCAGCATTTATTGTTTGTAGATTTTGTGATGATGGCCATTCTGACTGGTGTGAGGTGATATCTCATTGTAGTTTTGATTGCATTTCTCTAATAATTAGTGACGTTGAGCATCTTTTCATGTGTTTGTTGGCCATCTGAATGTCTTCTTTGGAGAAATGTCTATTTAGGTGTTCTGCCCATTTTTTGATTGGGTTGTTTGTTTTTTTGATATTGAGCTGCATGAGCTGTTTGTATATTTTGGAGATTAATCCTTTGTCAGTTGCTTCATTTGCAAATATTTTCTCCCATTCTGAGGCTTGTCATTTCGTCTTGTTTATGGGTTCCTTTGCTGTACAAAAGCTTTTAAGTTTCATTAGGTCCCATTTGTTTATTTTTGTTTTTATTTTCATTACTCTAGGAGGTGAGTCAAAAAAGATCTTGCTGCGATTTATGTTCTGCGTATGTTTTCTTCTAAGAGTTTTATTCACAGCTTCTTCTATACATGTTAATCTTCACCTTTTAAGGTGGAGTGAGAATTTAGACACTGGTGCACAGAGTGCCAGACCCCTAGGTCTCTCCACTCGCCTGGCCAACATGAGTTTAGGCAATGTTTGTTTAGTGACACCATCATTGGACTTTTCCCTAAGTTGTCAACTTAGTTTTCAAGGAAATAACCATTTTTTTACTAATTCATATTTCATGTGTATTTTAAATAACAGTACATGTGATAACAATAAAAATTTGGCCTTGGCTTATTTGGATAGCACACAACTGTCACTAAGAATAGACCCCTCAGCTAGTGGGCAGATGAAGGGCAGGGATGAGCATGGAGGGGCTGCTCCATCCTGTGAGCTGGTCCAGTAGAGGCCAGTTAAGGAGTGTATCTGTGGATAAGAAACTGTGAACAGAGAAACAACAGGTGAGACTTGGATATGAACGACAATGACATTAACACACATCTGGTGACGTATAGAGGGAAACTCCCCTTTCATCCTTTAAAATCGGATTTATTATGAATATGGTATGTGTTATCCATGTCCAATGGAGGAGACTACAGCAGCTATAATTAACTGTCACTGGAACAGTACCATGTATCTCATTATTTTAATGAGGTTGATTTGATATTTTTAATTGATTTTGAGTTTTGTACTTTGTTTATAAAATTTAATTTACAGCTGTGTGAGAATTAGAAGATATGGAATTTATATCTACTTTTCAGTTCCCACCTATTTAAGTAAAATTAAAATTAAAGTAACTTAAGTCACTATTAGAAGTTTGAAAAAATTCAGGAGAGAGGCATTTTTTTACTTGTGTTAAAATATACATAATATAAAATTTATCATTTTAACTAAGTGTACAGTTCAATGTCATTGAGTACATTCAAATCATGCTACAATTACCACCATCTATCCAAAGAATTTTTATCATCTTCTAAAACTAAAATTCTGTACCCGTTAAACAATAATTCATCCAATTCTGTGCCCCTAAACCCTGGCAACCACACTCTGTCACTATGAATTTGACTGCTGTAGGTATCTCGTATAAGTGGAATCATACAGTCTTTGTCCTTTCGTGACTGGCTTATTTCACTTAGCATATTGTCTACAAGATTCATATGTGCCATGTGTCAGAAATTCCTTTCTTTTTAAGGCTGAATAATATTCTTTTGTATGTATTGACAGATACCACATTTATTTATCCATTTATCTGTCAATGGTTACTTGAATTAGTTCCACCTTTGACTGTTATGAATAATGCTGCTGTGAACATGTGTGCACTAATATATATCTGAGTCCCTGCTTTCAGCTCTTTTGAGTATATACTCAGAAGTGTAATTGTTGGATCATATGATAATTCCATTTTTAACTTTTTGAGGAACCATCATATTGTCTTCCATGGCAACTTCACCATTTTACATTCCCGTCAGCAGTGCACAAACATTCCAATTTCTTTACATCCTCACTAACACTTGTTATTTTCTGTTAAAAAATATTTTTTTTACTAAAGCCATCCTATGGGAGTATGAAGTGGTGTCTCTTTGCAGTTCCTTTATGATTAGTGCTGTTGAGCATCTTTACATGTGTTTATTGGCCCTTTATATATCTTCTTTGAGAAATATCTATTCACATTATTTGCCCACTTTTAAATCAGGCTGTTTGTATTTTTTATGCTGGATTATATTTCTTTCTCAAGTGTATGATTTGCAAACCTTTCCCCCAATTCTGTAGGTTGACTTTTCACTCTGTTTATAGTTCCCTTTGTTGCACAAATGGTTTTAATTTTGATGGAGTCCAATTTGTCTATTTTTTTCTTTTAATGACTGTGCTGTGGCATCATATCCAAGAAATCATTGCCAAATCCAATGTCATGAAGCTTTTCCCCTATGTTTTCTTCTCAGAGTTTTATAGTTTTAGCTCTTACATTTAGGTCTTTAATAAATGTTGAGTTTATTTTTGTATATGGTGCATGGTAAGTATCTGACTTCATTCTTTGACATGTGGAGATCCAGTTTTCCGAACATTCATTGAAAAGACTGTCCTTTCCCCCATTTAATAGTCTTGTTAGTCTTGTTGAAAATCATCTGACAATATATGTCTGGGTTTATTTGGGACTAGCTTTTCTATTTGTCTGGTCGATATGTCTGTTTTTATACTAGTACTGCACTATTTTGATTACTGGACTTCGTAGTAAATTTTTAAATTAGGAAGTGTGAGACCTCCAGCTTTCCTCTTCTCAAGATTGTTTTGACTACTTGAGATCTTTTGAAATCCTATATGAATTTGAGGATTTTTTTTTTCTATTTCTGCAAAAAAACATTGTTGGGAATTTGATAGAGATTGCATTGAATCTGTAGATAACTTTAGGTAATGTTGATGTCTTAACAATATTGTCTCTCAATCCATGAACATGGAGTGTCTTTCCACTTATTGGTGTTTTCTTTAATTTCTTACAGCAACATTTTGTAGTTTTCAGTATCTAAGTTTTTGTTTTTGTTTTTGTTTTTTTTGGCCTCTTTGGTTTAGTTTCAAGTATTTTATTCTTTTTGATACTATTGTAAATAGAGTCATTTTCTTAATTTCCTTTTTGGATTGTTCATTGCTAGTGTATAAAAACACAGCTGATTTTGGAGTATTGGTTTTGTATCCTGTAGCTTTGCTGAATTTGTTTATAGTTCCAGTAGATTGTGTGTGTGTGTGTAATCTTTAGGGTTTTCTACATATATGTTCACATTATCTGTGAACAAAGATAATTTTACTTTTTTTGTTCAAATTTCGCTACCTTTTAATTTCTTTTTTATTCCTAATTGCTCTGGCTAGGACTGCCAGTACTGCATTGAACAGAGGTGGTAAATTGGGCATCCTTGTCTTGTTCCTGATCTTAGACAAAAAACTTTTAGTCATTCATTGTTGAGTACAATATTAGCTGTGGGCTTTTCACATATGGCCTTTATTATGTTTAGGTTGTTTCCTTCTATTCCTAGTCTGTTGAGTGTTTTTGTTATGCAAGGGTGTTGAGTTTTATCAAATGCTTTCTCTCAATCGGTTGCAAAGATCATGTCTTTTTTTTCTTCATTCTGTTAATATAGTTCATTGCATTGATTTTCACATGTTGAACCATCCTTGCTGTTCAGGAATAAATCCCACTTGGTCATGATGTATAATCCTCTTAATATGTTGTTGAATTTTGTTTGATAATATGTCATTGAGGACTTTTGTATCAATATTTATAAGGGATATTGGTGTCTAGTTTTCTTTTCTTCTAATGTCTTTGTCTGTTTTTGCTATCAGGATAATGCTGGCCTCATAGAATGAGTTTGAAAGTGTTCCCTCCTCTTCAATTCTTTTGGAAAAGACTGAGGAGGATTAATGTTAATTCTTCATTAAGTGTTTGGTAGAATTCACCAGTGAAGTCATGTGGTCCTGGGCTTTTCTTTATTGGGAGGTTTTAGATTATTGATTCAGTCTCCTTAGTAGTTATACATTTGTTCAGATTTTCTATTTCTTCATTATTTAGTCTTGATTGGTTGTACTTCTTGGAATTTTTCCATTTCACTTTAGTTATCTGACTTGTTGGTGTACACTTTTTCATAGTTTTTTCTTATAATCCTTTTTATTTTGGTAACATTAGGTTATAATGTCCCCTCTTTCATTCTTTATTTTAGTTATTTGAGTTTATTTTTTTTCTTAGTCAATTTAACTTAAAGGTTTGTCAATTTTGTTGATCTTTTCAAAGAACCAACTCCTGATTTTGTTGATTTTCTTTATTTTTCTATTCTCTATTCCATTTACCTCTGTTCTAATTCTTATTTCCTTTCTTCTGCTAGCTTAGTGTTTAGTTTGTTCTTATTTTACTAGTTTCTTAAAATGTAAAGTTAGCTTGTAGATTTGGAATCTTTCTTCTTTTTTTGTATTTAATAAATTTATTTCTTTATCTTATTTTTGGCTATGTTGGGTCTTCGCTGCTGTGCACAGGCCCTCTCCAGTTGCGGCGAATGGGAGCCACTCTTCGTTGCAGTGCACAGGCCTCTCATTGTGGTGGCTTCTCCTGTCGTGGAGCACAGGTTCTAGGCACGTGGGCTTCAGTAGTTGTGGCTCACGGGCTCCAGAGCACAGGCTCAGCAGTTGTGATGCATGGGCCCAGTTGCTCTGCGGCATGTGGGATCCTCCCAGACCAGGGCTCGAACCCATGTCTCCTGCATTGGCAGGCAGACTCTCAACCACTGCACCACCAGGGAAACCCCTCTCCTTTTTTAATGTAAGCATTTTCAACTGTTAATTCCCTCTTAACCCAGCTTTTGCTGCATTCTGTAAGTTTTTGTATGTGACTTTTTCATTTTCATTACTCTTAAGATATTTCAAATTCCCCTTGTGATTTCTCTTTTGACCTATGTTTATTTAAGAGTGTTGTTTAATTTCTATATGTTTGTGAATTTTCATTTTCGTTCTGTTTTTTATTTCTACTTTCATTGCAGTTGTGATTTCTTTGCCCATCAGTAGAGAACAGAAAAGTGAATATGGTCATGCTTTAATATTAACATAAAACTGGCTTTCTGTCAGGAAATGCTACCCTTGACGCACGCCTGTTGAGAAATTAAGATGTTTTAAACTAATGGGTTCATAATTTTTTTACCATGTGTCCCCAATCAATGCCTACAAATTCCCAGGTTTTCCATTGCCAGACTCCTTTTCTCATTCAGTATTTATTATTCATGGAAACTCCTGTCCCTGGGGAGATGTTGGGCCTCAGTTTCAGAGCCTGGGATCGCTTTCTGTAGCCAAGGCACAAGGGGCCTTTGGGGCACCTGTGGATCTCTTGTGTCTTGGTTCTGAGCTGTGAGTTCTCCTCCTCTCACTGCCTTCCCATCTTGGAACAGACTCCTAATGAAATGCTTTCCTATCAACAAAGGCTATTTGCTCTGTTTCTGAGAATATAATTTGCTTTCTGGAATCCAAACAGAAACCCCTCTGAGAGAGCTTTTTATTAATTCTTATGACAATGGAGTTTTTCTCTATCAGGAAATTCCTGATGAGTTATTTGGATTTGCCACCCGAAAAGTTAGATAGCAAATTGTTAAAGCTGCAAATGAAGTGGAGCTGTTAACTTGAGCGTGATAAATGATTTTTGTCAATGTAAATACCTAGGTTCATCTTATATTACACATTTATCAGATTTCACATTTCAACAAGATCCATACATCTCAGTTGTTTATAAAGTTCTCACAGAATACCAAACATCTGGACTTCTTTGAGCAGAACATCAACGTTACTCATGAACCAAGGGAATTATGACGCCATTTGTTCTAATTCTTAAGGCCTCCCTGAAATTAAATGCTTTACTGCTTACCTCCCATCACCTAAGGAAAAGCCAATTTCACATCTCTGAGCTTGTCCATAGACATCAGAAAAAATTGTCTTACACCTCATTTATCTCATTCCTAGGGAATTGCTAATGTAAGAAATGGCCTTGGCTGTGACCATAATGATTGGCCTGAGACCAGATTTGCAAATGTATGCCATCAGCTTAAATATACATGTAAATTAGAGTAGGTATCATGTGCTAAGTACAGATTTATCCAAGAGATGCCGCAGCCCTTGTCCTTGAGGTGTTTCAGTTTGCTGCCATCCCTTCCCCTCACTGTATGGTTTTTTTTTTACTGCATTGGGTCTTTGTTGCTGCGCACAGTCTTTCTCCAGTTGTGACAAGCAGGGGCTACTCTTCATTGTGGTGCCCGGGCTTCTCATTGCGGCGGCTTCTCTTGTTGTGGGGCACAGGCTCTAGGCATGCAGGCTTCAGTAGTTGTGGCTTGTGGGCTCTAGAGCACAGGCTCAGTAGTTGTGGTGCACGGGCTTAGTTTCTCCACAACATGTGGGATCTTCCCGGACCAGGGATCAAACCCGTGTCCCCTGCATTGGCAGGCAGATTCTTAACCATTGTGCCACCAGGGAAGTCCCCCACTCACTGTACTGAAAGGGCATCCCCTCTACAGCTCTCTGTGAGGGGTGCCCCTGAAGCAGTCTTTGTTGGTACCACCCTTCTGTGTAAGACCACCAGCACAGTGATCATCTGCTCAGTTCAACGTTAACCTCCTCTGCTTGGCTTCTGTGGGCTGTGCCACGTGACACCCCACCTGTCTACCCAGATGCCCACTGTCCACTCCATCTTCTGAAGCGCTGGTGGTTACCACACTAGCCTCTGGCTTATTCGCACTCATGCCTGGCTTGTTCTTTCAACACTCCCCCCCTTCCAACTGTGCATTGTCTTCTTCAGAATAACCACAGGTACAAATTATCCTGGTTCCAGAGCCCTCTCTCAAAGCCCCTGCTCCAAGAAGCCTTCCTGGACTTCTGCTCGTGTTGGTCTCACCCTCCACAGAGATTCTCCTGCACTCATAGTCAACATTGTGTAATTTAACATTTTTTCCAAAGTAGATGCCAATGGGAAAACAATTTCCTCTGTAAGAAACTCAGAACTTCCTTAAGATAGAGATCATTTCTGAAGTGTCTGTGTTTTGCTTCAGAACCTCACAGGGCTGGTCCTCAACTGATTTAAAAAAGATACAAATTTCCAGGGAAATGGTGTTCTAATGGTGTTCACCAAATTAGAATCGATTTTCCAAAGTGTCATAAGAACAATTAGCACCATGAGTGATAAAATGGGACTTTCAGACATCACACAAAGCAAAGTCAGTAATTTCCTCTAAAAATTTGTATTCTAAAATCTATACTGATAAATAAATGGGTGTTTTTAACTATAGTGACGAGAAATAATCAGTTGCTATGTAGGCAGAGATGATTCTTTTTTATCATTGTAAATTCCACTAGTTTAGGTAAATATGATTAAGATGTGTGTGTGTGTGTTCCTATACAAATAAACAATAAACTAACAACCGATCTTAATTAGGGAAAACATTAAATAACTTTGAGAGTAACAGGATGAGTGGCCAGGTAGAGCTTCTTTGAATGAATGGATAATGGCTATTTTCCTAAGTGGCTGTTCTTCCGTACTTGAAGACAGTCTGTTCTTGTAAGCAGCAAGGGAAATTCTGTGCACCATCCTAATTTGTTCAGCAGCTACTTCCCAGTAGCTCCAGTGGTCCAGTAATTGGTCTAGACATTCAAGGAGGATCTTTTTGATGGACCAGGTAAACCATGTCTCAAGCATGTTGTGTGACCCAGGGCAAGTTGTTTGAGTCCAGCACTGACGTTAGGTCTCTTGCGCTACTAAAGGAGAAAAAGTGCAGTGTTGTGCCCTGAGTTGATGCTCAGTAAGCCTGTTCCTTGCTTCCCTCTAACTGGGAGCTGTGAAGAGCTGACTACACCATGGGGAGTGGAGAGTGTGGCATCCATAGCCACACAATGTCCTGAAGCGAAAGAAATGGCAGGCTCCATCCTTTAAGCTCAAGCCATGCCTCGTATGTCAAAAAGATGCTGTGATCATTAAATATGAACACAATGATTAAGCATTTTATTCTTTTTAAGGCCTTGCAAAGTAATATTTGACAAAATGACTTCTGCGTTAGGGAATCATTTAGATAGATCTTCAAAGAGTAAAAATTTGGATTGAATTTTATAATGGCTGATATGGAATGTGAAATTGACATATATAAGCTTTGAGAGAGTGATTTTCAGGAGCAAGTTTTTTGACTGCATGTTCTAATGCTTCTGAATTATATCTGAATATAATTGAAAATAATTTCAGATAATGGATAGGTTTTAACTTTAGGGATTAGAATGTGACTGTGTGAATGCACGTCTTTCCTTGTGTTTTACTAGGAGGTGATAATGTTAAATGAATTAGTCATGTATAATAGACATAATTTCTCAGTCAAATGATCTCTTGTAATGTGATCATGGTTTAGCTGCCTCTTGTTCTTATTATGTGGAAATGGATATCAATTCTTTAAATTTTTTTAGATGGCATTTTTCATTTATATTTTCTTAGATATAACATTCTAAATTTATTCCTCAGTCTAGAAAATGTGAATTAATCTTAGGTTCCCCCCATCAGGCAACTCAGTCAGTAGGTCACAATTACACCACCCGTATTCTCTCAAGTGCAGACCACCCTTCCCACTCCTCCTTCCTCCCCGCAGCTCAGGCCCTTGCCTTCTCTTTTGGGTGGCTGCTGATGGGGCTGCCTTCAGACTCCCCTTCCTCCAGGTCAGTCCTCTGATTAAAATACTGTGATGATTCTTACTTGCCTCTTCTCTATAAAAAAGGCCTGATGCCCTCCTGGGATGTGCAAGATGCTGCATTACCTGAATCCAGTCTCAGCTTCACTACTTTCCCCTAAGCATTGCTCATTGCAGCAAACTCAAGACTGTAAAGGGTCTCCTCTGGCTTAACACCTTGGACTTCTGTCTGGGTGGCCTTCCTGCCTGTGACCTCCTAGATTCAGTAATCGACGTCCCAGGAAAGCCTCTTCTGAGTTCTGGCCCCACACCCCCAAGGTTAGTCCTTTACAAATCTTTCGTATCATGTATTAATCTGTCTTGTAGTAGTTGTTTTTGCCCCATCCTGCACTAGACCATAACCCTTCAGATTCATTCTTACAGCCGTCTCCAGTCAATGGCATGTTGCCTAGCACAGTGTGTGCTAAGCAAAGGTTCGTGGATAAATGAATGATCCTTTCCCAGAGAGCTTGAGGAAACTTGTGAGAGAATTGTGAGAAAGCAAACCAATTGATGAAAAAGTCTTCAAATAAAGACCAAGGCCAAAATGTTCAAATGAATTCAGGAAGAACCGTATGGAATGGAGTATCCTGGGAAGAGGAGCAGGCAGGTCACTGCAGTATAGGTGAGAGGAAAGCCAAGGGCTCTGGACTGAAAAGATTCCCCTTCATAAGCTAGGGAGCACAAATTTTGGAATATTAAAGCTAAGTTTCACTCAATTAACTCCAAATCAAATTCTGGGTGGTTTAAGGGAAGATGAATACAAGACTGAAGGTTAAAGTAGAAACAGTAGTTCAATAACATTATTGCTCTATTGTTTTTGCTTGTGGTTCCCTAGTCCTGAAAAAAGAAATATGGCTGAAGAAACATATTACGCTGTCATAATTGTTGAAACCCTTACTTATGTAAGAGCAAGGTCATGTGGGTTTTTTCTTTTGACGTAATATCTACAGCAATGTCCATTTAATATTAGATGTTCCAAACACTGGGCACATTCTTTCTGGACAACCAAGCCTAATGTATAATATACTGGGGCCAACACAGCTGAGACATCTGTGACTATTTTGTAATACAGACGCCCTATTTTTCTCTTTTTTCAGAGTTTACAGGACTTTATCATCTCTATTTGGAGGACTTTGTGACTACTTCTGGTGCATATTTGGTTTCCCTTTTATAAAACCATGGGTATTCTGTGACAAATGAAACTGTGTTCATGTTACTTTTTCATCTTGTCTTTCTCTCCTTTTTTGGTGGGGATGGGGGTGGGGAAGGTTGCTTTTATCTTTAAGATAAATAACTTTTTTTGCTTTCTTCTTATTGGTCTACAGCTCTAGAGTCTGTGGCAAAGCGCTTTATCAGGATTTGACATAGTATCTTGTGCCCCCATAAATGGAGACAATGCAACAGCACTTTGAAAATGTCTTTACTTTCCTAAATTTCATTTTGTGTTCATTTAACTTGCTATTCATATCCTTATATTATTTGTAAATACTTTAAAACATAACAAAAAATCACGTCTCTTTTCTCAATCCTGTTTTCCAGAGGCAACCACTTTCACCTTTTTCAGCTTTATTTTCTCTGATATCTATCTCTCTAGTTCAGAATAATCTGCATATTCTACTTCTTTGATTTAATTTTAGATGCAGATGATTGACTTTTTGTAATGGTTGCTGAGGACTGTGGGGACCTCACAGCCCCTGTCCACAACCTTGCCCCTCCCCGTGTAAATGCATATCAATTGGGTAAACACATAATAAGAGTTTTCATTCTTTTGACCATGTAAATTCTGTTCACTCTTAGGCTAGTGTCATTTCTCATCAAACACTGTTTTTCCTTGGAGTCAAAAATTGACTTTTTTTTTCTACTGTAGACTCGATTTCCTTGGAGTATATCACTAAAAGTTCCTGTACTCTTAGCAGTTTGTAATATATCTCTCAGAAGAGTTTTCCACACAGTCAGTTCTGTCTGGTGATTTACTCATCTCCCACTCCTGGCCCCACAACGTGGCACTTTTTATAGACCTGGGAGAGCTGTAACCCTGATGAACACCTGTCATAAAAGGGTCTTCCTTGAATATCATCTAAAGAATTTCACTTCCCTCTGGCATTGGACCCCCTTTACCCTGGCCTTCCTAATCCTTGGTTAAGCTCCAATGTAGGACTGAAAATCATTTTTACTCAGGATTATGAAGGCATTGTTCCATAGTTTTTCAGTTTTGTTTATTAAAAATTCCAATATCATTCTGAATAATTATTCTTTGTAATGTTTTTCTTCTTTCTGGAGGCTTTGAGAAATTTCTTTTATTCCTGGTGCTCTGAAATCTTACTATGTGACTAGAAATGGATTTTTTCATTTAGTATCTTAAGAATTTCAGGGGTGGTTGTAAGGGATGGGGGAGGGGGAAATAGGGAAATGTTGTTCAATAGGTATAAAGTTATACAAGATAGAATAAGTTTTAGAGATCTGCTATACAACATGGAAACTATAGTTAACAATACTGTGTTGTGAACTCAAAAACTTAAGAGGGTGGATCTCATGTTAAGCATTCTTATACCACCACCCCAAATAGCCAAAGCAATCTTGAGAAAGAAAAACGGAGCTGGAGGAATCAGGCTCCCTGACTTCAGACTATACTACAAAGCTACAGTAATCAAGACAGCATGGTACTGGCACAAAAAAAGAAATATAGATCAATGGAACAGGATAGAAAGCCCAGAGATAAACCCACGTACCTATGGTCACTTAATCCACGAAAAGGAGGCAAGAATATACAATGGAGAAAAGATGGTCCCTTCAATAAGTGGTGCTGGGAAAACTGGACAGCTACATGTAAAAGAATGAAATTGGAACACTTCCTAACACCATACACAAAAATAAACTCAAAATGGATTGAAGACCTAAATGTAAGGCCAGACACTATAAAACTCTTAGAGGAAAACATAGGCAGAACACTCTATGACATAAATCACAGCAAGATCCTTTTGACCCACCTCCTAGAGAAATGGAAATAAAAACAAAGCTAAAAAAATAGGACCTAATGAAACTTAAAAGCTTTTTTACAGCAAAGGAAACCATAAGTAAGATGAAAAGGCAACCCTCAGAATGGGAGAAAATATTTGCAAACAAAGCAACTGACAAAGGATTAATCTCCAAAATATACAAGCAACTCATGCAGCTCAGTATCAAAAAAAACAACCCAATCAAAAAACGGGCGGAAGACCTAAATAGACATTTCTCCAAAGAAGATACACAGATTGCCAACAAACACAAGAAAGGATGCTCAACATCACTAAGCATTAGAGAAATGCAAATCAGAACCACAATGAGGTATCACCTCACACTGGTCAGAATGGCCCCATCATCAAAAAAATCTACAAACAATAAATGCTGGAGAGGGTGTGGAGAAAAGGGAACCCTCTTGCAGTGTTGGTGGGAATGTAAATTGATACATCCACTGTGGAGAACAGTATGGAGGTTCCTTCAAAAACTAAAAATAGAACTACCATATGACCCAGCAATCCCACTACTGGGCATATACCCTGAGAAAACCATAATTCAAAAAGAGACATGTACCACAATGTTCATTGCAGCACTATTTACAATAGCCAGGACATGGAACCAACCTAAGTGTCCATCGACAGATGAATGGATAAAGAAGGTGTGGCACATATATGCAATGGAATATTATTTAGCCATAAAAGGAAATGAAATTGAGTTATTTGTAGTGAGGTGGATGGACCTAGAGTCTGTCGTACAGAGTGAAGTAAGTCAGAAAGAGAAAAACAAATACCGTATGCTAACACATAGATATGCAATCTAAAAAAAAAAAAATGGTTCTGATGATCCTAGGGGAAGGATGGGAGTAAAGATGCAGAAGTAGAGAATGGACTTGAGGACATGGGGAGGGGGAAGGGTAAGCTGGGATGAAGTGAGAGAGTAGCATTGACATATATACACTACCAAATGTAAAATAGATAGCTAGTGGGAAGTAGCTGCATAGCACAGGGAGATCAGATCAGTGCTTTGTGACCACCTAGAGGGGTGGGATAGGGAGGGTGGGAGGGAGGCACAAGAGGGAGGGGTTATGGGGATATATGTATACATATAGCTGATTCACTTTGTTAAACAGCAGAAACTAACACAATATTGTAAAGCAGTTATACTCCAATAAAGATGTTCAAAAAAATTAGACATATGTGTGTACATGTGGGTGTGTTTCTGGATTCACTGTTCTGTTCCATTTATCTATCACTTCACCAATACGACACAGTCTTGTTTACAATAGTTATGAAATAAGTCTTCAAATCAGGTAAGTTAATTCCTCTAACTTTATTCTGTTTTTTTAAAAGTGTTTTAGCTATTCTAGTTTCTTTGACTCTTCATATAAATGTTATAATAATCTTTGTTCCTACAAAAATCTTGCCTGAAATTTTGATATGAATTTTATTAAACTTGTGTATCAAATTGGAGAGAATCACATCTGTTGTCACACACATTATGTTGAGTCATTCAATTCATAAAAATTGTGTGTCATTCCATGTTTTTAGATCTTCTTTGATTTCTTTCATCAGTGTTAAATGTCTCTTCGTGTCTTTCATCCATTTTCTAATTGGATTTTTTTTAAAGCAGTGAATTATAAGAGTTCTTTATATATTCTAGAAATAATTTCTCTGTCGATGTTTTCCAGCAATTCTCTGATACCAACTAAATACCATACAATTCAATTTTCCTTTTATAATTTTTTAAATTATAAAAAATTTTTAAATTTTTTCCTTTAAATCTATGATCTTTGGGGGGTTATATTGTATAAGGTTTGAAGTTTAATTTGAGGTTCTTTTTTTGCTATGAATATTTAATTATTCCAGGAGTCTTTGTTGGAAATGCTCCCTTATTTTCATTGAATTGCATTTGTACCATTGTCAAAACTCAGTTGACTGTATATGTGGGCTCCTTCTATTGTAGATTCTCTATTCTGTTACATTGATCTATGTCTACCCTTTGGCAATGCCATATGGTCTTTGTTAGAGTAGCTATATATAGTAGCCATAATATTGTGTAGAGTGGTTCCTCCTACTTTATTCTTCATTATCAGATCTGTTTTAGTTTCATTGACTTTACATATAATTTTTAGAATAAGTGTATTTATGTATATGAAATTATCTTGTAGAGATTTTTATGGGAATTGTGTTAAACTTGTATATCAGTTTGGAAAGAAGACATCTTTACTATGTTGACTCTTCTAATCCATAAACATGATATGTCTTTCTATTTATTTAGATCTTTAATTTCTTTCATAGACTTGATGAAATATATGTTGTATGTTTTCAACATAAAAATCCTGTACATGTTGTATTAGACTTACACCTACATATTTAATTTTTTCTGCTCTCTGGCTTCTGTCAATATTTTGTTTACTTTAGTTTTCTGAAGTTTGCTTACATTACCCATATAATCTACTTTTTCCTTTACAGCCCTTTATGTTAATCATAATTATTTAAATTCCCTCTTCAATAATTCCAAAACCTGTGGCATATCTGAATTACTTCTCATACTTCCTTTGCTTCTCAAATTGTGTTTTATCTAGTCTGTTAGTACAACTTGTAATTTTTAGTTGAAATGCAGACATTTATTGGGTAATAGGCACTGAGGGCAAATGAGCTTTCAGAGTGAGGTTTTATGTTAATCTGGCTAGTAGTTGGACTGAGTTTATTTAATATTTACTGTAGCTATAGGTAACAGGGACTCCAAATTCTGTATTGGTCTCCCTTTCTGTCTTTGGCCTTCCAAAGGTAGACTTAGTGCCTTGCAACACTTTCAGCTGCAATCCAATGTTATTATATTGAAGCCACGTTGGAGGTGTTAGTAAGGTGAGAGAAAGGGAAAGTGTTCTATTATCTTATGATCAATCTGTCTTTAGTGGCCCTGTGTCACTAGGCTGTGATATTCATAATTGTTTCTTACCTCTCACCAACTCCTTTAGGAGGTAAGAGAGGAAAAGTACACAGGGCAGGAGTTGGGTAATTGACCTTTCCCATAGTGGGGATAAGGCTCTGGTAAAGTATTTTCTTCTGAAAAGTAGGCCTTGGTTGTGGAGAACACTCTCGTCATATTTCACAATGATTTCTTTTCCCTTACCACTGCCAGAGACAGAGGGACATTTTTTTAATACATCGCCATGAGATCCTGGGGAGGTTCCTGAAGTTTTGTAAGACCCATGAGAGTGTGATGGTTCTTTTAAGACTGCAGCCCCCAGGAATGTCTCATTTACATACTAGTCCACACTCAGCTTCCAACTTTGTGTTCCTACCAATTTCTGGCTCAGTGGCTTCTACTCTAGGTAAGTTACTCATCAGCTCTAATTATCTGTGTTCACCTGTATCTTCAGACTTTGGGGTGGCTGCAACCTCACTTTTGGAGTCTTACAATCTCCGTTATCCAATGGCTCCAAGAGAAGTCATTGATTCTAGTTGTTGGGCTTTATTCTTGTTGCAAGGACCAGTGAGGACTTTCAAGCTTTTTATATGTTAGAAGTAAAACTGGAATCCAAAATATTTTGTTTTATAAAAGAAGGATTATATTTGTATTTTTAATTTTGGTTTCCACATGTTCTTTGTTTGCATGTAGATATAATTTTTTTGTGTGTGTAGTCATCTGGTATCCTGAGACCTTGCTAAACTCACTCATTATTTTATAAGGAGTTTTTTTGTCCATTCTTTGGGATTTCCATCATATGTAGACAATCATATCATCTGCAAATCAGGACAGTTTTATTTATTACTTTCCAATGTGTATGCCCTTTATTTCCTTTACTTACCTTGTTGCATTGGCTAGAACTTTCACTAGTATGTTGAATATGTGTGGTGAGAGTGGACATGCTTTGCTGCTGATTTTATGGGGAAAGGATTTAGCTGTTCACTATTAAGTAATAGTAGCTGTAAGTATTTTGTAGATGTTGTTTATCAAGTTGAGCAAGTTCTAGTTTTCTGAGAGGTTATTTATGAAATATATTTAGTTTATATTATTATATGAGATTCAGGTATACAACATAGTAATTCAGTATTTTTATAGGTTATGCTACATTACTACATTTAAAGTTATTATAAAATAATGGCTGTATTTCTCCATATATCTTTATAGCTTACTTTAACATAGTATTTTGTACCTCTTAATCCCCTTTCCCTGTATTGCCCTCCTCTTCCTTCTCTTCACTGGTAACCACTAGTTTGTTCTGTACGTTTGTAAGACTGTTTCTGTTGTGTTATATTCACTCATTTGTTTTATTTTTTAGATTCCACATATGAGTGATAACATATATTATTTGTCTTTGTCTGACTTATTTCACTAAGCATAATCCCTCCAAGTTCATCCATATTGTTGCAAATGGCATATTTAATTCTTTTTTGTGGCTCAGTAATAATCATATATATGTGTGTGTGTGTGTATGTATGTGTGTATATATATATACATATATATATATACACATATATATATATATATATATATATATATATATATACCACATCTTTGTCCATTCATCTGTTGATGGACACTTAGGTTGCTTTCATATCTTGGCTATTATAAATAGTACTGCTTTGAATATTGGGTGCATGTACTTTTCAAATCAGTATATTTGTTTTCTTTGGATATATACCCAGGAGTGGAGTTGCTGGATAATATATGGCAGATCTATTTTTAATTTTTGGAGGAACATCCATACTGTTTTCCATAGTGGATATACCAATTTACATTCCCACGGACAGTGTACTAGGGTCCCCTTTTCTCCACATCCTCACCAACATTTGGAAATAGCAGATAGTGTTCTTTTTGATGATAGTTATTCTGACAGATGTGAGGTTTTGATTTGCATTTCCCTGATGATTAGTAATGTTGAGCATCTTTTCATGTAACTGTTTACCATCTGTATTCCTTCTTTGGAAAAATGTCTACTCAGGTCTTCCCATTTTTTAAAGGAGTTGTTTGTTTTTTGGTATTGAGTTGTATGAGCTGTTTATATATTTTGGATATTGACTCTTTAGTGGTCATATTATTTGCAAATATTTTCTCTTATTCAGTAGATGTCTTTTTGTTTTGTTGATTTTTTTGCTTGTTTGTTTTTTGCTGTGCAAAAGCTTTTTACATTTAATTAGGTTCTATTTGTTTTTGTTTTGTTTGTTTTGTTTGTTTTTGCTATAAGAGACAAATCCAAAAAATATTGCTATGATTTATATTAAAGAGTGTTCTGCCTGTGTTTTCTTCTAGGAGTTTTAAATACCTAGGAATAAAGTTAACCAAGGAGGTGAAAGACTTATACTCTGAAAACTATGGGACATTGATGAAGGAACTTGAAGATGATACAAATAAATGGAAAGATATCCCATGTTCAGGGATTGGAAGAATTAATATTGTTAAATGTCCATAGTATCCAGAGCAATCTACAGATTTAATACAATCCCTATCAAAATACCCATGACATTTTTTCACAGAAATAGAAAAAATAATTCTAAAATTATATGGAGCCACAAAAGAACTTGAATAACCAAAGCAATCTTGAGACAAAAGAAGAGAGCTGGAGGTATCATGCTCTCAGACTTCAGAATATGCTATAAAGCTACAGTAATCAAAACAGTATGGTACATTCACAAATTGTCTTTTAATTTTTCTCAGTTTGATTACTGTGTGTCTTGGCTTGTTCCTCCTTGGGTTTATCCTGCCTGGGACTCTCTGCACTTCCTGGACTTGGGTGACTATTTCCTTTCCCATGTTAGGGAAATTTTCAGCTATTATCTCTTCCAATATTTTCTCAGGTCCTTTCTCTCTCTCTTCTCCTTCTGGGACCCATATAATGTGAACGTTGGTGTGTTTATTGTTGTCCCAGTGGTCTCTTTGGCTGTCCTCGTTTCTTTTCATTCTTTTTTCTTTATTCTGTTCCACAGTAGTGATTTCCACCATTCTTTCTTCCAGCTCACTTTTCCATTCTTCTGCCTCAGTTATTCTGCTATTGATTCCTTCTAGTGTATTTTTCATTTCAGTTATTGTATTGTTCATCTCTGTTTTTTTGTTCTTTAGTTCTTCTAGGTTTTTATTAAACATTTCTTGTATCTTCTCGATCTGTGCTTCCACTCTTTTTCTGAGATCTTGGATCATCTTTACTATTATTATTCTGAATTACTTTTCATATAGATTGCCTATCTCAAATTCATTTAGTTGTTCTTCTGGGGTTTTATCTTGTTCCTTCCTCTGGGACATGTTTCTGTGCTGTCTCATTTTGTCTAACCTTCTGTGATTGCGGTTTCTGTTCCACAGGCTGCACAGTTGTAGTTCTGCTATCTGCCCCCTGGCAGGTGAGGCTATCTAGGAGGCTTGTGCAAGCTTCCTGGTGGGAGGGACTGGTTCCTGCCCACTGGTGGGTGGAGTTGGGTCTTGTCCCATTGGTGGGCAGGGCCAGCTCAAGGGGTATGTTTAGTGGGCAGCTGTGTGCTCAGGAAGACTTTAAGCAGCCTGTCTGCTGATGGGTGGGGCTGTGTTCCCACCCTGTTGGTTGTTTAGCCTGAGGTGCCCCAGCACTGGAGCCTACAGGCTGTTGGGTGGAGCCAGGTCTTGGTGAGAAAATGGCAGCTTCCGGGAGGACTCATGCCAATGAGTACTCCCCAGAACTACTACTGCCAGTGTCTTTGTCCCCACAGTGAGCTGCCCCCCACCTCCACAAGAGACCCTCCAATACCAGCAGGTAGGTCTGACCCAGGCTTTTATGAAGTCACTGATTTTTTCCCTGGATCCTGATGTGCACAAGACCTTTTGTGCACCCTCCATGAGTGTAGTTTCTGTTTCCCCCAGTCCTGTGGAATTCCTGTGATCAAACCCCACTGGCCTTCAAAGCCAGATTCTCTGGGGCTCCTCCTCCCATTTCCAGACCCCCAGGCTGGGGAGTCTGACGTGGGGCCCAGAACTTTCACTCCTGTGGGAGAGCTTCTGTGGTATAATTATTTATCAGTTTGTGGGTCACCCACCCGGTGGATATGGGATTTGATTTTATTGCAGTTGCGCCCCACCTTGTTGTGGCTTCTTCTTTGTCTTTCAATGTAGGCTATCTTTTTTGGTAGGTTCCATTGCTTTTTTTGTCAATGGTTGTTCAACAGTTAGTTGTGCTTTTGGTGTTTTCATAAGAAGAGGTGAGCTCACGTTCTTTTCTCTGCCATCTTGTCTCCATCACTGTGCTCTGCCCTAAACATGACTTTTACATGCAAGGTTCTCTCTTTTTCATAGCTCTCCCAGGAATAATGAATTGAAGACTGAGGAAGCCAATTCTCCTACTTCACTCCCCCACATAGCTTCTTTGCAGACCTTCCAGGTAGTGAAGTGTTTTACACTACTTGCGTGAAATAGATTTTTGGTCGATTGCAATAAGGCAGGATGGAAGAGACTCCTTGCCTGACGATAGTTTTCCAACAGCCAGATGAAGAGATACATAGGGTGAAGTCCCAAACAAATGAGCCTCTGTTCTCATGGAGTTTGGGAATCTGCACAATGGCTTGTGGAAGCATTCTCAAGAATATACAGTGGAGGGAAGACAGTCTCCTCAATAAATGATGCTGGGAAAACTGGACAGCTACATGTAAAAGAATGAGATTAAAACATTTTCTCACACCATATACAAAAATAAACTCAAAATGGATTAAAGACTTAAATTTAAGCCCAGAGACCATGAAACTCCTAGAAGAAAACTTAGGCTGAGAGGTTATACTAAGAAAGAGTATTGTATTTTGTCAAATACCTGTTCTGCACCAATTGATGTGATCATATGCGTTTCTTTCTTTAGCTTGTTAATATGCTAGATTACATTACTTGATTTTCATATATTAAACCAGCCTTGCATCCTTGGGATTTACTCTTAGTCTATAATTCTTTTTGTGTATTGCTTATTTCTGTTTGCTTACACGTTTTTAAGTTTTATGCACGTATATTCATGAGGAATATTGGTTTATAATTTTCTTTTTTTTAATTTTCTGTCTGGTTTTGGTATCAGAGTAATGCTTGCTCTTCATAAAATGAATTTAGAAGTATTCCTTTTCTATTTTCTCAAAAGCCTTGTCTGTAATTGATATTGATTATTTTAAAATATTTGGTAGAATTTCCTGTGAAACCATCTGGCCCTGCAGTTTTCTTTTTTGGAAATTTTAAAATTAAGAATCCAATGTCCTTAATAATTACAGAGCTGTTCAATTTATCTATTTCTTATTGGGCTAGTTGTAGTAGTGTGTATTTTGGTTTTAAACAATTCATCCATTTATCTAATTTGTCAAGTATTTATATGAAGTGTTCATAGTATTGTCTTATATTTTTGTGTCTGCAGGGTCTGTAGTGAAAATCCCCATTTTTGTAATCTGTATTTTCTTTTTTTTCTTTTTTAAATCAAAGTTGTTACTTTCCTTATCTTTTCAGAGTTCTTTATTTCAACTGATTTTATCTATTTTTCTCATGTGTGTGTTCTGTTTCATTGATTTCTGCTGTTTTTCTT
Organism: Balaenoptera physalus; assembly: GCF_965194825.1. Taxonomy (NCBI): domain Eukaryota; kingdom Metazoa; phylum Chordata; class Mammalia; order Artiodactyla; family Balaenopteridae; genus Balaenoptera; species Balaenoptera physalus. Next base: position 127,964,494 of record NC_138883.1, read on the forward strand.
GTTTTCTTCCTTTTAAATATTGTGTGCTTATTTTTCCTCTCTTTCTAGGTTTTAAATTTGGAACTGTAGATAATTTATTTTTTTACTCTTTTTTCTAATGTATGCATTTAATTCTATAAATTTCCTCTCAGACCTGTTTTAACTTCATCCCACAGGTTTTGATGTTGTATTTTTATTTTTACTTGCATATATGTGTATTTTTAAAATTTCACTTCAGGCTTCCTCTTTGTCCCCTGGACCACTTAGATGTGTATTGTTGGGAGCTCTATCTGTTATTGATTTCTAGTTTAATTCTATTGTGATTATAGAAAGTACTCTATATGATTTCTATACTTTTATCTTTGTTGAGTTTATCAAACAGCATATGGTCTCTCTTGGTATATATTCTGTGGGTACTTGAAAAGAATGTATATTCTTTTTGTGTTGGGTGGCTTATTCCATAATGTTGATTAGATCCTGTTAGCTGATGACATTGGTGAGTTTGTCTGTATCCTTGCTGATGTCCTGCCTAGTTGTTTCCTCAGATGTTGAGAGAGGGATATTGAAGTCGTCAAGTGTAATAGTGAGTTTATTTATTTTTCCTTTCAGTTCTATCATTTTTACTTCACATATTTTATAGCTCTGTTGTTTGGTGCATTCATATTTTCAATTGTTATGTCTTCTTGGTGGATTGAAACTTTCACCATTATGAAAATCTACACTGAAATTCACTCTATCTGATGTTAATGTAGACATTCCTGCATTTTATTTATTATCTTTTGCATGATATACCTTTTCTATCCTTTTTCAACGTACCTATGTTGTTGAATTGTTTTAAGTGAACCGTAATTGGTTCATGTTTTTTAATCCACTCTGCCAATCTTATCTTTGAATTGATGTTATTAGACCATTTGCATTTCATGTTATTTTCAATTTGTTAAGATTTGTCTACCATTTGTGTTTTGTTTTCTGTTTGCTCTTCCTGTTTTTTGTTTTCCATTTTCTGCCTTTCTGCAGGTTATTTGAGCTTTTGTAGAATTCCATTTTTGTTTATCTATAGTGTTTATATGTATTGATTTTTGTATGCATTCAGTGGTTGCTCTAAATCTTATATTAAATATGCAAACTTATCACAGTTTACTGGTGTCATAATTTTACCAATTTAAGTGGAATATAGACACTGTACCTCCTTTACATCCTTTTATCCTCCCTAGTTTATAATAAAATTGTCTTAATATTTTATGAACATACATAAGAAAGAATCATAATTTCTGCATCCACCATCAGACAGAAAACCAAAGAGAAAAAGGAAAATCAATTGTATTTTTTATGTTTTTTACTAACTGTGTGCTTCCTTCCTTCCTGATGTTCTAAGATTTCATTTTCAATAGTTTTCTTCCTGTTTAGATATGTTCCTTTAGCCATTCTTTTAGGATAGATCTGCTGGCGACAAAATTTCTTAGATTTTCTTTGTCCAAAATGTCTTTATTCCCTTTTCATTCCTAAAGGTTACTTTTGCTGAATATAAGGTTATAGAGTTCTTTTTATTCAGTATTTGAAAAATTTATACTTCTTGCATGTGACCACATTGATTTCTGATGAGAAATTCACTGTCACTCAAATTGTTTTTTCCCCATAGATAAAGTATCCTTTTCACTGTTTTTAAGATTTTAAAATTTTTATTTGTCAGAAATTTTACTATGATGTGTCATAGTACATATTTTTGGTTGTAGTTTACATTTTTTTGCACTTATTCTACTTTTGGTTTGCTTAGCTTATTATGTAGGCTTATGTCTTTTGACAGCTTAAGAAGTTATCAGCCTATATTTTTTAAGTAATTTTTCGTCACCACTCTGTTTCTCCTCTGCTTCCCAGACTCCAATGACATGAACACTAGATCTTTTATTATAGTCTCACAGGTCCCTGAAAATCTGATCATTTTTTCCAGTCTGTTTTCTCTCTGATTTTTCAGATTGTGTAATGTCTGTTGTTCTGTATTCTGTTTCATGATTCTTTCCCCTGTCCCCTCCATTCTGTTGTTGCACCCATCAATGAGTTTTCTTTTTAATTTTAGATATTTCATCTTTCAGTTCTGACATTCATTTGTCTTCTTTATATTTTCTATGAGTCTCTCCATTTCTTTGCTTATGCTTTTTATTTTTTCACTTGTCTCAGGTATATAGATAATTGCTCAATGAAGCATTTTTATGATGACTGCTTTCACCTGACAAAATCTTTGTCAGATAATTCTAACATCTGTCTTCTCAGTTTGGGCATCTATTGATTGTTTTTTTTTTTCTTTCAGTTTGAGATCTTCCTGGTTTTGGTATGATGAGTGTTTCTTAACTGAAACCTGGGCATTTTAGGTACTATGTTATGAAACTGTGTAATTAACCTTTTTGTTTTAGCTATTTTCCCCCAACACCACTCCAGCAGAGGAGGGGTTAGGGTGTCACCTCATTACTTCCGAGTTGTAGAAGTCCTGGTTTCTTACTTGGCATCCCTTGACACCAGAAGGCTGAGCCTTCTAATTACTGCCGGGTAGAGTTGGATGTCCTGAATTCCCACTTGACTGCTACTGATACCTAACTGGCTGGAGGCATAGAAGTGTCTCCTTGCCATGTCATCTCCAGTCATACCATTGGGAGGGGAAGCTCCCAACGTATGATGGGAATGAAAGTCCTGTCTCTCTACTCAGCCTTCCCTGACATTACCTTAGTCACGGGGTTGAGGTTTGGGGCATATTATGATAGCCTGGCAAGGTTGGATGTCAAGTCTCCCCACTCATCTTTGTTGGCATGGGTCAGGCTAATTCCACAGTTTTTCTCTTGTGTTTGGGTAAAATAGAGCAATTATTGTTTAAAAGTATTCTAGCTGCCCCTTTACTGGTTCTTTAGCTAGAAAAAACAGACTTTTGTGGTGTTTATGATGTTTTTGAGTTGCTGGCTTCTTCAGCTCCAAGTCTAGGCTACGTCACCCCAATGAATTAACCACTGGGCCTTTCCTTGTGTCCTGATGCCCTGGGGGGGGGGGGGGTCTGCCTTCTTCTCTCTACTTTTCACAGTCTTCTCATGTTTGTTTTATAGATAATATCCAGGTATTTCTAGAGAAATATGTGTAAGTATGTCTCTTGCTTCTTCCCAGAGATGGATTTTTTCCCCCAGCTCACCCTTTTCCTGTCAAGGCAAGTTTTGGTTTTAGTAGAAGATGGGTTTGTTTTCCTGTTTTCACTCTAAGTGACCAGATTTTTGTGCAAGGATAAGGCTATATACATTTGGAGCTGTGGGCTACAGATAAAATTAAATGTTTTGGAGTGTTTTATTTTCTATTATAGGTTTAAGTAGTTTGTAGTAGTTTGTAGTTTGCAGTAGTAGTTTGTAGTAGTTTGTCCATTAAAAAAAGTCCACACTTGACAAGTAATTCCATCCCACCATTTTCCTACCTACCTCTTATCTAAGTGTATAATGTACATGTAAGGACATTCTTTTCCAAATGCAGAAGCTATAGGAAATGACAGAGTCTCAACTTCCTTATTCTCCACTTCAATGGAGAAAGAATCGTGTTTCTGATGTGGAACAGAAGCATATATTATTGGCAAAATTACTTGCACTTGTGGTTAGGTAATACTGCACTGTAAAAAAAATGATTTTTTTCCAGTCTGTTTTCTGTAATATATGCTTCTGTTCCACTTCAGAAATATGATAATTAGAATTCAATTACTGCATGCTTGGAGTGGAAGATGGAAATTTTTTGGAGGAAAAAAGATTATAAATACTTTTCAAGAATTATGCTTTGCAAAATTATATGATTTAAACAGGGTTAAAAAAAAAAACCTCACCTTTATGGCACTAAAATTTTTATTCCAATGTGATAGTTTGCCTCAAATGTAACAAAAGAAATGCAAACATTTCAAGATTTGAACACAGGGACCATAAACTGACTGAATAAACAAAAAAAACAGCAGTAGTGTTTCATTTGAAAACACAGTGGATTTAAAAATAATGGATCTGAATTCCCTTAGGCTCATCCTGAACTTCCTGGTTCATCACAACTGCTGTGTTCACTCTTGTGTATACCTCTGGTTCTCACGTTGTTATTATAAATCTGAACTTTGAAGGTACTTGAGATACTTACTCCTGTGTTCAGGTAAATCCCAAACTTAGAATGTGGGCAGACAGACCTGGGCTCAAATTCTAGTTTGGCCATTACTGCCTATGTGACACTGGGTAAGTTATTAATCTTACTGTATTTCTATTTCCTTATCTGTAAACTGGGGATAATATTACTTGCCTTGTAATAGTAATAATTCTTATATCAGTATATTCTAATATTAGGTATCCATGTGCTCACCATTGTAATTATAACTATAGTGAGATATCACTGTGTACAGGGCAGAATATGTAAGACCATGTGTGCAGTGTCAGAATTTCTCATCATGGCTCCTCAGATTTCCTGTGCGTAGAACACTCTTGCTGAATATAAATCACTACCTGCTTCCTTCATCTGCATTTGCCCACACTGCGTGGAATTCCTACTACTTTCCTAAACAAAGGGAGTGGAGTTCATATGTTCTTAGCTGACAAGTATTAACTGAGCATCTCCTTTGTGCCAGCAGGGGATAATACAGTGAGCGAGACCCATCGGCCTTTCCCTCTGTCCTGTTGGGCCAGGTGAGATTTGCAGGTCACAGGAGCTTCTGGAATGCAGGGGGAATGGGAAATATAGCTGTGAGGAATAAGACCTGGCTTAGAGGTTCATATGGAAAGTCGAGTGTTAGTTTGGGGTAAATTACAGGAGAAGAGGGAGATAGAAAGAAGATATATTTAAAATCATGAATTAGCCACTGAAGGAAGCAGGGCAGCAGTGGAAACACAACTCCCAGGGACAGTGGACATGATGTTCCTGTCATTTGGTGCTGAGCACATATTCATCAGAGCTCAACAGATCCTGCACCTAGGAGTCCTTGAAGGAATAATTCTAGTAAAGACTTCTTATTTCCCCTTATTCCATGCTCTCCTCAATGGGGTTTTTCATTTACTTTCAAATTATACCTACAAATACTGTTTAAATTTGCTTTGTATTAATCATTTTATCTACTTATAAATAAAAAGTAATAAAAAGAAATTATGCTACTCATACTTATTTCCATATGGATTCTGAGTGTTATATATTATTTTTTCCTAGCTGTGGACCTGCACTGAATTCCCCTTTAAATAATGTGCCAGAGGTTAGAATAAACTACTGTTTATCTATTAAAAATTTAATAACAAGTAAATGGCATTCTTGTCAGATATGTGCCAAAAAAAAGGAAAATAAAACTTCCATTATTTCCCTTATAAACCATGTCACTTGGGGAATACCTCCTTTATTAGATGAAAATTTTTTACTGCTAAAATGTCTCGTATGTAGAAATGCCATCTAAATATTAATTTATTCTGATAATGTTCTTTCATTTCTCTCTGGTTTGAAAGACATCGTCCTTATAACCTGCATGTCCCTCCTCAATGCTCACTGCCATCCTATTCCCATCAAAATGCCTATTTTATTATATAGGTCATTTTAGTAATGAAGTCATGTGAAGTTATCTCTCCAAACTCACTTTGTTTATGCAACAACCAAGGACTTTCTTTTTTATTTCCCTTTTCCCCTTCTCGCCCTTTGCATCTCCCTCCCACCCCCTCCTCCCCTTCCACCCTCCCCCTTCACTATCTCTTCTCCCCCACTTCTTCCTCTTTATCGTCTTCATTACTTTAAAATTTATGTTCATTAATGGAATTTAATTTTCATACCTTAAAGAGTAAAATACTACTAAAAGACTTAAAAAAGAAAAATGTATTTGCCTCATGCTCCACACTGTCTGACTTGAGTCCACTGTTCATTCTTTGAGGAGTTCCTTCTGTTACTTACCTTCATGTTCCTTGTAATATCCTGGTATGAAAACTTTTGGATTAGTTAGTGGAAGACAATACATAGTGATGCCTACTGGCGAAAACTAGAATTTAGTTCTCTTCTACTAACAGCCCTCCTCTACGTGTCCTTCCCTGCCCTCATCCTCCCCAAACAATTACAAAATACAATTTGATGAAATGCTTATTCCCTGCTTCCAATGTTATAAATATAGAAGTACTGAACTCTGCAGAATGTTCTAGTGTGATTTACTTACTTTTATGCAGAGTTGAGGGGGGCATAAATTCTGTTTGTCCGGGAGATAATTTCTTCCTTTTAAAAAAATTTAGTGTTTTTATCCTAGCACTGCAGTGTTTTATCAGCAACTCTGATGGAACCATAAGATCCTCTCCATAGGTTTGAATGCTTCAGACAGCGCTTATTGGCCATATTTCTCTGATTGTTGTCCCTCATCTGTGGACCTGGAGCCCCCCTGCACCATCATCCCACAAAACCCTTTCCTTTGTTTCCTGTGTTGACTTCCTCATCTCCAAATCAGATCTTCCTGATCTTGGTCATTCTGTTTCCTTATTTTGGTGGAGTACATTCTCCAGGAACTTCCTGAGGAACATTGCATGTTGGAAACCTTGGATATCTTTACCCTCACTCTCTTGGGTTGGAAATAATTTCCCCTCAGAGTTGTGCAAGCTGGCTTGATTGCTGAATTGCTATGGATGAGTTCTACCCTGTCCTTATGGGTGCTCATTTGATTGTGATTGCTTCTTGCCCCAAACAGCAAGTTTCTTTTCCCCCTTGCATTCTGGAATTTCTGATGATATATTTTAAATATGGGTATTACCTACTTTCTTTTCTTTTACTGTACCATGCACTAGGCAAGTCTTAACTATCTGGGAAGTCAAGTCTTTTGATTTGGAAAATTTGTCTTGTATTAATTCTTTGATAAATTATTTCTTTGATGTAATTAATTTTCTCTTTTATACTACAATTATATATTACATATTATTTTATGTTCTATTATTTTTATTTATATATCTTTTTTTGAAATAGTTTTTGGGAAATTCCTCCAAATTTATCTAACATCTATGGATTTTTTTTTTAATTTCCAAAGGATCTTTCTTGTTCTTGGAATATTCCTTTTTTACAGCATCCTGCTGTTTTTTCAGTGGCTTGGTAACTTCTCTCTCTGAGAACATTGACCATGGTGTCTTTGAAGTTTTCTTCTGGTCCCACATTACTTCTGTTACCTCTGAAATCCTACTTTTCTGTTTGTTCTGGAGTATATTTGTCATGATAAAGCATTTTCTTACTGGCCTTTCAATATTTAGAAATGAAGCACTCATGGCTGATTGGAAGCTCTCTGTGGGCCTCACTTTGGGGTGAAGACTTAGAATTTGGGGGAGGTGCTGCTAATTAGTATTTCTAGGCCTTTTTACTTCAGTTTGTTAATTTCATAAACTGGAAGAGTTTTTACATTTTTGTTATTTATTTATTTATTTTAAAATCTGTTGCCTTGGAAGTTGTAAACCTGTGGACAAAATTCTGTGAGCCAGCCAATCAGGGAAATGGCAGTTTTGCTCACCTGTTATTTCTCTGTCACCAAATCTTGGGTCTCTTTGACTCAACCTCCATGTACAGAGAACCCCATCTTCTGTTGGGGTGGGGAGAGAGGGTCACTGGTCCTGTGCCTTGGTGATCTGGAGTTCTAACTCGGCTTTCTATTTTGGACAAGTTCCAACTCCTGAGATGCTTCAGGGTTCTCCCTGTCAAGAGCTGTGACAGTCTGAGATATTACTTTACTTACAAGCTAACAAGTTACTGCAGTTTTATGGATGCTGGCAGAAGACAGGAGATGCCTGGGTCAAAGACAAGGACTTTCTTACTCAGGACACAGCAGGCAGCCTGAGCTCCATGTTTGTATCTACGCTCCTTGCCCTCAAGTTCTGTGGGGCAAATGTGAAATAGCCAAGGGTTTGTGCCATCGTTGAGGAACACTGAATTTAGGAAACTCCAGTCTTTTCTAATGTCTGTACACATTTTTAATGTTTTTGATGAAGAATCTTAAAGAAGTTAAGTTTGTCAATTTGTTTTTTCTTTTATGCTTAATGCTTTTTATGTCTTATTTAAGAGATATTTGTCTAACTCAAGCTTATGAACATATTTTTTATTTGTTTTCTTCTTAAGATTTGAATGTTTTAGCATTCAAATTTAGGTCTGTAATCCACCTCAGGTTAATTTTTGTCCATAGTATGAGCTAGAAGCCAAGGCTTATTTTCCCCCCAAAATGATATTCAGTTGCTACAAGACCACATAATGGAAAAACCATCTGAAAGAGTGCATAGAACCCTAAAGAGTGGGAGAGTGTTACTGTGCTTTAATATATTATTGCTTCTGTAAATGAAGGATGTGAAACCAAATACAGCTGCCTTTATTGTGTTTACCGGATGATGATTAGGCTATTCAAGGGAAACAAAGAAATAAGAGATATCTTCCCTGTCTTCAAGGAGTTTATAAACATATAGATAGAAATAAGCCTAACAAATATACTATTATTTTATTTATAAAAATGGAGAAAAAGTTATACAATAAAACTGATAACATGTTTCTTTAAGACCTCCTACAGCTCCTTGGGTATATGAATATTAATAATGCAGTTGTCACACTTGCTCCAAAATATTTGGGCATGCCTAAAGAAAATTGGGGGCTTAAAAGAATTGTTTTTCATTGCATGATAAGGAACTCCCTAGGAAAGAACTCAATCCAAGACAGGGATCGCCCAGGAAAAGCAAACTTGACTCATTAACAAAGCTTTGGTCAACAGAAGGGATCATGCTGATAGTGTTGGTACCTGGTACTCCCTTTTCTCCAGGGAACCTGGGGGAGGGGGAAAGGAAGAACTTATGTTTCATGTTTCACTGAAACCGTGGTAAGACATTGGGCCTCAAGCAGCCCTACTTTAGGACTTCTTAGACAAGGATCTACACAAAAAAGGTGAAGTTAATTCCTCCTCACTGTGCCACTGCCCACTGTGCAGCTTTGGTCTTCTGAGAGTACAGGGCCAGAGGGCTAAGTGGAAATGGTTGTGGCAGCTTTTAGACACATCTGGTGCTGGGTCAGGTGGCAGTACCCAGCAATAATGAAGATGGTAACCAAAGCATGCCAAACATGAAAGAGCGTACCCAGCATTTTCAGTTTAGAAAATGTATCAGAGCAAAGGAGGTGGGTATCCTATGGTGATTGTGTGGAGCATCACTTTGATGCTCCCAGATACAGATTATTATCAGGAGAGGGGGAAGCACAGTGGTCCCAAGTTAGCAGCTAGGATGAGGGACCAGCAAAAAACTACATTTAACCCATAAATGTAAGGCAACATTATTGTTAGAATTTAAAATATTTAAGATCTCTTACCTATTTGATCCTCTTAACAACCCAAGAGATTGCAGCTATTTTTCTTAAGGTAAAAAAGTAGTAGGGGTCACATGGAGGTTGAGATTTGCCTACAATGTTAGTAGGTGATCCAGGTCCACTAGAGACTGGGTCTTTGGGTGTCAGTTTCTCTTCATTGCCTCTTATCCTCTCCAGCCTCACTGTCCCCACATGGATTCTCACCCTAGTCCCTTTCAGCAATCCTGACCTGTCTGACCAATACCACTCGTGGACAAATTCTGCTGAAACACAGCTCTTACCATGTTTTGACACCCTTGGAGACTCCCCACTGCCCCCAAAATTACAAATAAACTCCTAAGCCTGACAGCCATGCACCCTTCTTCTTTACCTCTCATTTCTCTTTTATTCTGTTGTCAAACCAATTTTCCAAACATCTTGAGATTTTCCAAAGCTTTTGTAAGCTCCATTGCTATCTTTCCTAATGCAAGCATTGCTTTCTACCACGTGTATACAGAGTTGCTTGCCTTAGCCCCGTCAAAAGGTGAACATTCTGTGGGGGCAAGAAGTGTCCAGGCCTTCTGAGTGTCTCCCCTGCAGGGGCTGTATAAGGACCATGTGTGGTGGGGCCGACCCCATTGTTGACAGTGCTCGCCTCACTGTCGCTCAACAGTGCCTTCTTTGGAGTGGACTCCTATTCAGTTCAGCTGGTGGAGGGGCTGGAAGAAGGAGATATCAGAGTGAACCATCTCCATGTCCCTGAGCAAATGTTACTGTCATGGCACATAGAAGAAATTAGAACGTTTAACATAAAATATTTTCCTACTTTAATTTTGAAAATTTTCAAATGTAAAGCAAAGCTGAAAGAGCAGTACAATAGATGCCTATTAACCCTTGACCTAGATTAACTGAGTTTTTGCACATTTATTCTCTCTCTCTCTAAACACACACACACACACACACACACACACAGACACACACACACTTCTCTTTAGCAAATTATTTGAAGGTAAAGTGCAGACATCACAATTCACCACCCCTTAATATTTTACATGCACCACCTAAGATAGAAAGCATTCTCCTACATACCCATAATGCCATTAAATCAAAGTTATCATTTAGTATCTAATCTATAGGCCCAAATTTCCAAGTTGCATCTGAAATGTCTTTCATGACTATGTTATTTTGATCTAAGAATCAAGTTCACCCTTGATACTTACTAACCATATCTCTTCAATCTCTTCTGATCTAGACTGGCACCCTCCTTTCTGATTTGTTGTGTTTATTGTAGCATTTTTTTTTCCTGAAGATTGTAGGTTAGTTATCTGATAACAGTATCAGGTCCCACATTCTGGTATATCTGATTCCTCCATCATGATTAAATTTACATTGAACATTTTCGGCAAATAATATCTCATTGGTGGAATACTTTTAATTTAAACATCAAATATTAAGTATTACATTTACTGCTGTTGTGAAAGGGAGTCTTTGCATCGTAATTGGCATGCATATATTAGCTCCCAACAAAATTAACACATGTGAACCTCCTCTTTTTAATGGAAAGTGATGTCTCACATCAAATTGGTTTTATTTTGAAGTGTTTAGAAGTTCAGTTCCAAAAGCAAATGAGTAATTAGTCTTGGATCAGAGTTTTCTCCAAACTGTTCTTAGAAGTCTTCTCCAAGAGATCCAGGATGGCAAATGTGCTTCTAAATATATTTACTAGCAACATTTGAAGGCTGTCCGACAGAAAATATCTGTCTATGACATAGAGCAACTTCTTTTTTTTTTTTAATTAATTAATTTATTTATTTATTTTTAGCTGTGTTGGGTCTTCGTTTCTGTGCGAGGGCTTTCTCTAGTTGTGGCAAGTGTGGGCCACTCTTCATCACAGTGCGCGGGCCTCTCACTATCACGACCTCTCTTGTTGCAGAGCACAGGCTCCAGATGCGCAGGCTCAGTAGTTGTGGCTCATGGGCCTAGTTGCTCCACGGCATGTGGGACCTTCCCAAACCAGGGCTCAAACCCATGTCCCCTGCATTGGCAGGCAGATTCTCAACCACTGCGCCACCAGGGAAACCCCAACTTCTTAATTAATGTTCAGAAATACCAAAAAGGAAAGAAATATAGAAATAACTATATTCTCCTTTCTCTTACACCTTAATTTTTCTTATAGCACTTCAGCTGATTGCAAACAGAATATCACCATTCATTTCAGCTTGAAGAACTCCTTCTAGCATTTCTTGTAAGGCTGGTCTAGTGATGATGAACTCTCTTGTTTGTTTGGAAAAGTCTTTATCTCACTGTCATTTCTGAAAGGTAACTTTTAGCTGGTTAAGTATTCTTGATTGGCATTTTTTTCTTTCAGCACAATGAATATACTATTCCATTCTCTCTTGTTCTGTAAGGTTTTGGCTGATAAATCCACTGATAGCCTTATGGAAGTTTCAGTATGACTATTTTTGCTCAACTTTCTGACTTTAGGCTTCTCTAAACTACCACCCTGGCCTACTGCACTCTGTGCCCATGCAGAGAAGGGGCTATCGTCTCTTCATTTTGTGTCCCCAGCTCCTGCACAGTGCAAGGCTCAGCCTGCCTGCTTCAGGCCTATTGGCTTTGGACAGATGGTTCCAGGAACGAGCAGGGAGCCCATCTGCAAGGCCACTGTGCCTCCCACTGGCACAGCGTCCCAGGGCCCTTTTCCTCCTTCCTCTGCCCTCAGAGCATTGGGTGGTGCCTGCCCACACTGGGCAGAGCGACCTTCTTTCTTCAGTCTACTAACATCCTCACAAACATACCCAGAAATAATGGTTTATCAGCTATCTGAGCATCCCTTAGCCCAGTCAAGTTGACACATAAAATGAACTGTCACAACTCCCCAGAAGGTGGTCACCCCACATATGACTGACACACACAATGAGTAAGCAGCTTCCTCTGTGAGAGGCAAAACATGCATGGTTTAAAATCTTCTCCTTCTGTTTTTCCTCAAGGTCCCTGGAGTCAAGGTATGTGCAGAGAATTTAAACCCAGGCCGGAGGCATGACCTAATGTGTGTGGTGGGTTCAAGTCTTTATTGCTCTTTATCAATGTGTTCATTAAAACAGACATGTTCAGTGCATATAGATGTATGCCAGGTACTGTGCTGAGGGCTGGGGTGAGATGGTGAGCACTAGACATGGGGCCTCTGTCCTGGTGGAGCATGGGGAAAAGAGTGAGGGGGAAGCCATTAGTTTCATATTCACAGAAAACATATTTACAGATGTTGGTAAGTGCTAAGGTGTACTGTACAATGGGGAAATTTATCTGATTAGGAAATTCAGACTTTACTGGACACATGCTGATGTGGAAGGACTGGATGAGCATGTCATGAAGAGGAAATGGCAGACAAGGGCATGAGGCCAAAGGAAGCATGGCCCATTGAAGGAGCTGATCAAAGGCCAGTGAGTGTGAGGAGGATAATGAAGAGGAGCATGTTGCCAGATGACCCTGAAAAGGTGGGCTGAGGATAGCTCGTCCAGAGTTCCTAAGTGTTGAGAGCTGTAGAAAGCCAGCAGCAGGGAGAATGTGGTGATGGGAACGTGATCAAAATTGTGTGCCAAATCCCTTTTACTTGAGGGTTCCTGCCTGAGAGGAGATGCAGCTGGTGACCAAGAATAGCATATGCTGCAAGCCCAGTGAGAGGGTTCGGCCTCCTCTCATAACAGCACCCCTTCCCTCTTTGTCTTAGCTCAAGCCATCATGACAGCATACATTAGACTACATGGTTTAAACAACAGACATTTATTTTCTCACAATTCTGGAGGCTGGAAGTCCAAGATCAAGTTGCCAACCAATGCAGTTGTCAGATGAAGGCCCTCTTCCTGGCTTGCAGATAGCTACATTCTTGCTGTGCTATTACATGGTGCTGAGAAAGAAAGTCTGGTCTCTCTTCCTCTTAAAGCTAACCCCATCATGAGAGGTCCGCTCTCATGACCTCATCTAACCCTAATCACCTCGCAGGGACCCTGCCTCCAAATATCATCACATTGTGGGGGGATGGTTAGAGCTTCAACGTAGGAATTTTGGGGAGACACAAACATTCAGTCCATAATGCAGCCCCTCTGGGACCATCAGGACAAAGGCCAACAACAACAATAACAATAATGGCCAACCTTTATATAGCACTTTCTATGTGCCTGGGACTCTTCTAGGTGTTTTACATATGTAAACTCATTTATACTCAGAGCAACACCTTCTTAAAAAAAGATAAGACCAGCAACCCTGCTGTAAGTGAAAAGGACTTACAGCAAAATAACTTTGCTTCAGTTTATCTGATTACGATATTGGTTAACCAAACACCCAGCCTCCCTGCTTCCACCGCCTACTCTATCTTTCCTCTTTCTTGGTTACAAGCTAGCTCTTGTCTCAGGAGTTCAGAGTCTTAACTAGCACTTGCTCCCCAGAGGTTACCTTCATGGGAAAGTCCTGCCTAAGTCCCCACTATGACCAGCCCCATACTTAAGGGTAAAGGACTGTCTCTCTTGTTTACTAATGCATCTGTAGCCTCAAACTCAGTGTGGGGGTTACAGTAAAGCTTAATAAATACTTGTGGAATAAATCGTGTTATTTTGGTCTTGACATTTGCCAGCATGTCCAAGACTGGGTATGTTTCTGCCTGAAGGGTCTTAGACCATCTGAGTCATACTTCTTGCTCAATCCTTTCCTACATGAGAATATTCCTAGACACTCATTAACATCTCTCAAACCAGTGCTCCTAATTCTACTTCTTGGCATTACACAGAATAACTGAAACCTTTGATTATCAAGGCCCTTTGGGTATTTGAGAATATAATTCTATACAATTAAGTTCCATTTTCAAGGTTAAAAATTCCTTATTCTCTTCTCCTGAGATTCCCTTCACCAACCTGGTTAGACCTAAGTGTTATTATCCATCTCATGCCTCAGAATATTCAACTCTGCTGATTTCTATTGGAAATTCTCTGGTTCAGTGGTGAACTTCTTTTTTTTTTTTTTTTTTGTCAGTCCTCATAAGGGCCCTAAAAATATGTTTCCCAAACATGCATTGACTCCAGATGTAGTCAATTCAGTGCCCGGTGCTGGGCCGCCTTTTCTGCCCTTAGTAGGAGTAGAAGACTACTATTACACAGCATAAGGTTGTAGTAGCACTTTTTTGCTAGCTTAGACTTTGTTTGCAACCCAAACTCTGAGGCTTCTTCTCAGATGAATTCCGGCTAAATTATCTCTCCTTGTTCAGTTCTTATACGCTTAATTTTTACTTTTTCCCTTTAAAGTTCTTTTTGGTTTAAATTGATCACCATAACCTGGAAAGAATATTTTGTGTATTAATGTCATCTGACATATTCCCCTCATTGCACATATCGACTAAAAAAATATTCACAACCTAAAAGTTGAGAGTTATGTTTTATTCTGCAGGAATTTTTAGGACTTCAAGACTGGGAGGCAGCATCTCAAATTAACCCTGGGAGAACTGCTCCGAGGAGACAAGGCGGGGAGCTAGGATATACAGGAGTTTTGCAACAAAGGGCAGGTAGTCGGAACATCAAAAGATGTTAATTAAAGAAAACCACATATGTCAAGTTAAAGAATTTAGCACTTTTCTATGTATGGGAAGATGCAAGAGTCTGGGTTCACTGAAATCATTCCTTTGATATGCACCTCAGCTATCTGGGGTCAGTGTCCTGTATTTTCACATCCTGAGTTTCCTCAGAGCTCACCATAGGGAGTGGCTGCCATCTGATGGCTGCTAGATGGCAAGTATTCTTTGTTTCCTTCCTGAGATCCCTCAGGGCTCACCAGCACACCGGTTGGCAGTGGTTGTAATCACTGATGACTGTGACATCCTTTGTCTACTGATATGGCAGGAAATATTCCATTTTTCACACAGAATGCTCAGCTAGGCAGCTCATGATGTTATGACGTCTCCTGTGTCTTCAACAACATTTTCAAAGGTGAACAAACCTTCATGATGCTGAAAATTATGCTCTTGGCCATTCTCTGAGCATGGATCTTCACGCCTTCTTAAACCTGTTCCACTGCTCAGCATATATTTCTGTGTTCACTGCAACATTTGGTGTCCACAAACACCTGCTGAAAATCAAGGCACACAGCTGGTAACTTTGGAATTTCTCTGACCTGCAATTCTAGTAGCTCTGTCTTGAAATGATGTGGCATTGTTTGCCATGACTTTTTTTTTCAGTGATTCCATTTTAGCTCCTAGTGATTAGAGTATCTTTTTCTAAAGGCTTAACAACTACCTGATAATTATTTATTCTTGCCTTTGAAGAGAGATTGTTAGATTTACCAGTTTGTCCTAAACCTACCATTTCCCTCTTATGAAAATCATAACAGCATGGGCCAGTTTCCACAATTCCATAACCACTGTGTTCTCTGCCCTCCCTGTGGTTTGCAGTTACATCTATATGGGAGGCAGTTCTCGTGAACCTGAAACTTTAAATTGTAACAAGTAAATGCCACCTTTCTCAGATCAAGCCTCCTGGAAGACTATTTTAGTACTTCCATTTACCTGCTATTAGTGCCCCCTGGATCTTTTATTATATCTAAATCTTCCTGGAGAGTGTTGACTGAAGAAAAATACAAACCTAAAAGTTGCGAGTTAAGTTTTATTTGGGGACCTTACGGAGGACTATAGCCCAGGAGACAGCCTCTCAGATAGCTCTGAGGAACTGCTCAGAAGAGTTAAGGGAAGAGCCAGGATATATAGGGATTTTTTGCTGGAAAAAAAAAAAACAAACATGTAATTGACCATCAAAAGATTACTGCTAATCACAAAAAACAAATGTCTCAAGTTAATGATTTTAGTGCTTTTCTGTGTATGGGAAGATGCAAGAGTCTGGGCTTACTGAAATTATTCCTTAGGTATACATCTTAAGAAGCACAGAACACTTCCTGTTTTGATCCAGCCTAAATTCCCCTCAGGGCGCATCATTGGTGGTGGGGGCAGCTGCAGTGGCTGGTGGCTTGATCCATGTAGAACTGGAATGTTGGGCAACTTTCCCTGTTGACAAGAGCACCATCTCTGTTCCAAAATTCTCCTCCCTCTATAGAGTGACCCCCCCATAGCTTTTCTGGGCTCCTCTTAGCATTAACCTTTATTGCTATCTTTAATTCTGTTTTTATAACCAAGCAAGTCGCTGTACCCTCCTTTTAAAACCCAGGGTCAAGTTCTCTAATCCTCTTGCCTGCGGCAGTCCCAGAGTCTCCAGACCCTGCCCCTTGCATCTATTCCCATATGCCGCATCAGATCTGGTTTGTTGAAACATAGATTTCATCCTGGTATCTTCCTTTTCAAAAACTCTGCATTTCCTATTAAATCAAGCCTTATTTTCTTTCCCCTTATTGGCCAAAGTGTGTTACATCGGTGTGGAAATCTTCATTCTACCAGCCACTTCACATTCCTTAGGTGTCAGTTAGACTGATGTTTATGACTTGATTCAGTTATGGCCTTTATTCTGCTGCTGTCAATTCTACTGGTCAGCCTTGCTTATTGCCTCCATCCAGAAGCTGAGCCATGCTGGGAAAGCCTAAGAGAGCGAGGCAGCAAGGAGCTTGGGTTCGACTCAGCCCAGACACCTCCCTCAAACACATTTTCCTCATCAAAATTTGATAATAGAAGTATCTATTATCAAATATTAGTAGGATTGTAAAGAGTGGCTGTGAGTCCTGATAACAGTGCCCAGAATGTGGCAAACATTTACTGCATAATGAATGCCTGGTTTAGGAGACTGATGGATCAGTTTTTTTAAGTACAGTGCTATAACAACTCCAGTGAGCTTCAGTTATCTCATTGAAAAGAAGAGAGAAAACTGAAGTGGTACATTGGCTTTAGGACATATTAATTTTATTTATTCAGCCCTCCAAAACTGATAAATTCTGCCCTTTATCAAAAATTTCCTAAATCTTATGTCTCAAGGCGCATTTGAAGGCAGTGTCATGAGGACAAAGAACAAGGCTTTGCCGTTAGACAAACTTGGGTTTGAGGCTCAGCTCAGCCACCTACTCACTCTATGACCCAAGGAAAGTTATTTACAGTTAGTTATGGGGGCAGGTTACCACGCATCCTCTTAGCCTGATAGCTGGTAGACAGTTAAAAAAAGAATGATTGAATAAATGGAATCCTGACAATGGGCAATGGTCTAAGAAAGATGAATCAGACATAGCACTATCACGTTCTACTTCAATGAATTTGACCCTTTTCAACTTCACTTGCCTCACATAAAAGTGTAAGGATCAAAGAAAACAATGCATGATAATAAAGCATCATGCTGAAATTTATTTGCCTCTCAATAAATGCTAATGATTGTTAGTACGTTACTATAACTAATAATTAAATGGAGCAGTATACATAATGTCCCTAGCAGAGTTGGTGTATGCTAAACACTCAGTAAATGATTTCTGTTAGTCATCATCATCATTTTTCTCATCACTCTACCCTTTTCAAGTCCAAAATCATTCATTTTGATAGAAAAGATATAGATAATATTCGAAATAGCATTAAACTCAGGTAAGTGGGAATCCAATGACTGATTAGAGACAGGTAATTCTTTTCAGCTGTTTCCAAGGCTGGAATTAAATCAGGGATGGTCATATTCGGAATTTTGGCTTTATTTCACCGTGTGTGTGTGTGTGTGTGTGTGTGTGTGTGTGTGTGTGTGTGTATGTGTATGTGTATGTGCATGGAGGGTATTTCTTAGGTTACTATTAGAGACTAGAGAACATTTTTCCCTTGTGATGAATCTCCTACTAGGTGGATCTTCTGCCACCTTTTAGAACACAGATGAAGAGCCATGAGAAATGGTTAGACAGCTCACTGGGCATTTCAGAGAGCAATAAAACGAGTTGAAAGCTTCTAAGACCATTGTCCTGAGAGAGGCAGCAATGTGACAAGGACTTTTTTTCAAGATTTTTAGAATTTTCTTGATGTCTCAGTAATTCCTCTTTATCTTTATTATTATACTAAATCTTTACACCTCACCTTACCTCTCCCATCCCCTTTCCTTTCTTCCACAGGTATTTTCACCCTCATTCTTATTTTTCTCTCAGAAACTCTTTGCATCTCTGAGTACATCTTTAATTCTTCTTTCTCTATGTATTTTCCACCTCTCCTCTTGCTTTTCATTATTAATATATAAATTTGCATATTATTTTAAATGTTTTATGCATTGAGGAAGATTTTCATATGCCTCTTTAAAACAACCAAGTGAATTCACAATCCTTTCTTACTTTTTACTTCTCTGTGGTACATGAGGTTTTTTTTCCTTTTGATTAGCAATTTTCATTTTTGAGAGAATAGAAAATGATATTTTACCCTGAAAACAATGTTTCTCGTTATATGAGGTTGTGTAAGATTTTAAGTAACTATACACATTCATATCGCTGTATACCTACTATATGTGTTCTTAGCTACTTCTTGTGAGCCCCACTAGAGGTCAGAGACTGTCATAGGTGCTGCATTTATCATATGCAAGTCTGAAAATGACCCTTCAAACACAGGAAAAAACGTGAAAAACACTTGTTTTTCAGGTGAGGAAACTGAGGCTTAGAGAGATTATTACATGGGAAGTACCAGACTGAGAGTTGGCAGAGCTCAGCTGTTTTTACTTTAGCCATTCTGATTGGTGTGTAGTGACTGCTCACTTTGATTTTAATTTGCATTTCCTTAATGACCTGTGATGCTGAACATCTTTTTTGCATGCTTATTTGCCATCCAAATATCTTCTATGGTGAAAATCTCATTTTTTCAACCAATTTTCTAATAGGATTGTTTTAAATGTGACCCTGGATCTTAGAAATGCCTGTTTTGCTCTTTGAAAGAGTGACAATGTTCAAGCACTTCTGCTTTGTAACATACCGCCCCTTCAGAAGGGGGCCAGCCTTCCTTGGTGACAGGAATAGACATAGTGCCGGGTAGAGGGGTAAAGGACTTACATTGTTTCCCTGTTCAGAATGTCTTCCATTCCATAAATTAAAGGGGTGTAAGAATTTATGTTTTTCAGGATAGTTTCACAGATGTTATTCTGGGGGTTCCTCACACATGATTCTGAAACTGAAAAAGAGGCAAGTGAAGTGACTTGATGGGAACCAGAAGTCAAAAGTTACTAACAGGAACCCAGATTCCCAAGCTTTTCTTAAGACTGAGGGGGGAAAATACCAACATTCTATATTATTTTTTCCTGTTTATGAATAAGCTATGAGTCATTATCTTTGGAAGAGAAATGGACCAGAAGCTCTTCAGCGGTTCCCTCACTATTTGGGAAGTCAGTTTTCAACCTCAATTACAGACATGGCAGCAGTTATAATTCAGAAGGAACTCAAATGAATAAACATAGAAATTTTCAATCGTCATTTTTTATAGTTACATCTTTGCCACGTTGCTTCATATACTTTTGTGAAACATTGCTTAAAAGACCAAGTTCAATAACCACTGTTATATATTTTTTATATTATCTGGCATTCTTTTGTTTCCTTCCATCAGTGTACCAATTATTATTTTTTCTTTTCCTTTTTAAAAATTGTTATAAAGAGACTAATGTTTATCAGTTAGCTAGAGGCATCTTTTATCCCAGAAATGTGGAGACTGATTTTCTCCCCTCCACTGTCTTGAGGATAGATACTATGGCTATTTTACTCTTCTGTCTCCAGTACCTAGAGCAGGACCTCATTCATAGACTAGGGTTCACTGACAATTGTGAGAGTATTCTAAATCCTTGTTTTCTACAGAACTGATAAATCTGTCAGTTACAAAAAGGAAGATAAGACATGACTAAAAAGAAGTACAGATAATGAAGGGTAAATTAATCAGATAAGAAGGGAGAAATAGTTCCAAACATAAATAAGTTTAAAATGTAAATAGATAAAACTCTCCCAGTAGACGAAAACAATTTGGAAAAACCGAATACAAATACTTGTTGTTCAAGATTGACACAAATCAAAGCATCAGGGAAAGCAGAAAATAGCAGGAAAAATACTAACTAAAGAAAGATGAAGAATCTGTATTAATTTCACTAATTACTTGGATTTTAAAGACTAAAAAAAGGGAAGAATTTTTCAAGTTTTTGCATCTTTTGTTATTCCTTCCACTCCTATCATGTAGATATTACCTATATTTTAATTATATTGTAGATATATTTCTCTTTTTCTATTTATAACACAGCAAACTGTTGAAGCTTTTGATTACTATTTGGTCATGTATCTTACATGGCAACCCCCAGATTGTCTTTCCACCTTTTCTAAGTACTTATCTAAGTATCTAAGCACTTCATCTAAACACGATCATTAGTATGGGTCTTTTGTGGCACATCTTATGAGGATATTGTGTGACTAAGAATCATTTTTCATGCCCTCTTACTTGACTGAGAGTTTAGCTGGATATAAAATTCTAAACTCTAAGTTACTTTTAAACATATATTGAAAATACTACCCAAATATCATTTTGTATCCAATGTAATGTCATTTTGATTCATTTCCTTTGTATGTGTGCTGGCATTTTTCTCAGTGTTGCAAAAAATTCAGTGTTCCTTTTGTATTTCTTCTTTACTCTCACAGTAAGTAAGATGTTGGGGGGTTATTCCCCATACCACACAATTCCTCATCAACAGGTGGGTGTCCTACAATTTAACTCTGTTTTGACAGTGTTACCTGGAGTTAGTGTCAGATCCCACAGGTTAAGGGCTCAGTCCCACAAGACTGTCCCCCCCAACTTCAGTGCCAGTTGCAAGTAGTAGGTCCCCGGGTTACCCACAACTTCTGTTTGATTTGGCTACAAATCAGAGGTTCCCATGACTTCTTCCTCCTGGGATTCAATTATTTTTGCTAGAATAGCTCACAGAACTCAGGGAAACAGTTACCTTTACTAGCTTATTAAAGGATATTAAAGGATGTGGATGAACAGCCAGATGAAGGGATACATCAGGGGAGGTCTAGGAAGGTCCTGAGTGCAGGAGCTTCTGTCTCCATGGAGTTGAGGTGCATCACACTCTGGTATGTGGATGTGTTCATCAACCTGGAAACTTCCTGAGTCCCATACTGTTGGGGTTTTTACAGAGGCTTCACCATATAGGCATGATTAGTAACTCTGTTTCCAGCCCCTCTTCCTTCTCTAGAGAATGGGAGGTGGGGCTGAAAGTTCCAAGTTTTGATAATGGCTTGGTCTTCCTGGTGACCAGC
Organism: Balaenoptera physalus; assembly: GCF_965194825.1. Classification (NCBI taxonomy): domain Eukaryota; kingdom Metazoa; phylum Chordata; class Mammalia; order Artiodactyla; family Balaenopteridae; genus Balaenoptera; species Balaenoptera physalus. The sequence goes on from NC_138883.1 coordinate 127,985,965, forward strand.
TCCCATCCAGGAGCCATGCAGGTGCCCACCCAGTTAACTCATTAGAGCAAAGACACTCCTATCACCCAGGAAGTTCCAAGGAATTTAGGAGCTCTGTGTCAAGAACCAGGGTCAAAGACCAAATATTAGAACAAAAGATGTTCCTAGTGCTTTTACCACTTAGGAATTTTCAAGTGTTTCATGAGCTCTGTGCTGGGAACTGGGGTCAAAGACTAAATATTAGTACAAATGTTTTCTTAGCACCTCTATTTACAAGGGTTTCAGGAGCCCTATTTCAGGAACTGGGGGCAGACACCTGAAATATCCTATTTGGTTCTCTGTAGGCCATTTCAATCTAAGTTTTTTCTTAAATTTTAAAAATTCTTTAGCTTCACTCTTTCTTTACGTATTTCTCACAACCCATTTTAATGTTTGTCTCTTTTCAGGACTTCTATTATCTGGACAATGGCACTTCAGCCTGTGTCTTGCATATATCTTAACTTTCCTTTTATATTTCATGTGACTTTGTCTTTTCTTATCCATTGGCATTTGCTCAATCTAGTCTTTGAGTTTTGTTAAGTTTTTCCTCCGCTATATCCATTCAGTTAGTCATCCCATTTAATATCTTATTTATTTTAATGTTTCTCATATCAAATATTGCTACTATATTTCCTTAGATTTTAGTGTGTTTATCAGGCCAATATAAAATTTTAAATTAATTTATTTGAATACGTCTGCTTATAGAGTCTGTCATCCAGTATGTTATTATTTTGGCCTATTAGGTAATACTCCTTTATGTGTATGCATGACTTTTTCAAGGGATGTCTGTGTGGGGGGCTGAATCCCGTTGTATGACAGCCTCAAAGTATGCACAAGGGTGGATTGGGGTTTGTAAGATGAACTTTCGGACAGAGACCCCAGGCCTCAGAAAACTACCAATTACCCCTCACCCAGTCAAACATTCAGACCTCGTCTTTTCCTCCTTTGGGAGGAGACCATAGGATTGTAATTCATTTGCCCATCTGGTTTCGCTTTGGTTTGGAGTGGGGAAAAAACCTTGTTAGTCCGCATCTGTTTTTCTCAGTTATGATGACTGAAGACACCTGGGCCAAGGTCCAGGTTGCTTCAGGTGTGGTCAACACAGATGTGTCAGTCAGAGATGAGATGCAGCAAAAGCTGAACTCCTACAATTCACTCTTCATTTTACCCTTCCATCACTAATTTGGTCTGTCTTCTTCCCCAAGCCCAAACCACAATCCACACAACTCAATTCAGTCTCAGGCTTTCTCACAGCTATCAGGGGCATTCTGCTACCTTTACTGCTCTACTTTCTGAGGAAAGGATGCAACCATGGTTTTCGTTCTGTGCCGTGGTAGGACTGCCTTGACCACATTTATTCCTACAATTTGTGGTCTTGATTTTCAAAAATCTGTACTGACTTGCTGTTTTGGCCATGCAGAAGTTATGTGTCAGGCTGGCCTTCCCACCATAAATAACTATGTAATTGAACAAAATATATGAAATGATTGTTTTTGGATGTTGGGCAGGAGGAAGCATGGGACCATGTTCTTGGAGAGCAGGAAAGCTCATAAGGTGAGCCTCGTCATCACCTGGCTTTCTGCCTAGATGTGCTCTCCAGTCCTGGTGCAAGAAGATGGAGCCCAAACAGAGCATGTTGGCCTCACTGAGCTGAGGAAATGGAGATCAGAGTTCTGTGATGCTGACGTGGCTGGAGATGCAGGACGAATATCAGAGAAGAGGGGACTGTGCAGAAGAAGAGGTTCAGAAATCTGACCAAAATAATAAGCTGTGAGGCAGTGCTCACAAGACCTGACAGGGAACAATTACTGGGAAGCTCTGTGTTGAATGGCAGCTTTGGAAATTGTACAGAGCTCAGAGACATTAGAATTCAGACCAGCCAAAGTGGAGAGACACTAGCATTTATTTGAAACTCAAGGAAGCCAATGTTTTAGAAATAGGGCTAGTCTAACCCAAAAGTAAGAAGTCTAAGTTCTAGAGGTACTCAAAAAAGATTAAAAACAAACTTCAAAAGAAACAAGCTGAATTAACTAATTACCGGAACAAAATGCAATGTACTTGAAAAAAGACAACAAAATCTAGGCATTAATAGTGTTGCATCCAGTGTCCATAATACAATTAAAAATTATTAGATATGCAAAGAAGCAGGAAAGTGTGGCAATAATCAAGAGAAAATTCAGTCTTCACAGAAAAAACTCAGAAAGGATAGTAATGGTGGACATAACAGACAAGGACATTAAAAGACTATTATAAATATTATTAAGGTTTAAAGGGAAACAGGAAGATAATGAAAGAAGAGATGGGGAATCTCAGTAGAGACTGAAAACTATGAAAAGAATCAAAATTCTAGACCTCAAAAAGGCAATATCTAAAATTAAAAAATAATATACAGACTTAACAGGAAATTTAATATTGCATATATTGCAGAAGAAAAGATCAGTGAACTTTCTATCTTCGATAGAAACTATCTAAGCTGAACTACTGAAGGAAAAGGGCTAAAAGAATGATCAGAGCCTGAGTGACCTCTGAGACAATGTCAAGTGGTCAAGTAGTCTCAAGTATGTGTACTAGCAGCCCCAGAAGGAGAGGAATTGGGGGAAGATATATAGAGAAATAACGACTGAATATTTACCAAGTTTAACTGAAAAATATAAATCCTCAGGACAAAGAAACTTAACCAACCCTAGGCAGAAAATTCATACCTAGGAAAATCATAATTAAATTGCTGAAACAAAAAACGAAAAAAAAGATAAAGAAAAACATTTTTAAGCAACCAGAGGGAAAAGTGACATATTACAGCGGAGAATGTTGATCAAAATAGTCTGACCTCACATCTGAAATAATGCAAACTAAAAATAACAGTGGAATAACATCTTTAAAGGAGAGAGAGAGAGATCAATCTAGTAAAAAATTATATATCCAAGGGAAATATCCTTCAAAATGTATGTTAAAAAATATATGATTGGGGGACTTCCCTGGTGGCGCAGTGGTTAAGACTCCATGCTCCCAATGCAGGGGGCCCTGGTTCGATCCCTGGTCAGGGAACTAGATCCCACATGCACGCCACAACTAAGAGTTCACATGCCACAACTAAGGAGCCAGAGAGCCACAAGTAAGGAGCCCACCTCCCACAACTAAGAGCCTGCGCAACCAAATAAATAAATATTTTAAGATATATATATATATATATATATGATTAATGAGTGAGAGAATTCATCACCAGCAGAGGTGTGCTACAAGAAACATTAAAAACCTTTCTTCAGGCTGAAGGACAATTATACCAAATGGAAACTTGGGTCTACTGAAGGATTGACGAGCTCAGATAAATGGAAATATGTAAGTAAATTTAAAGCACTTTTTCTCATTTCTTAATTTCTTCAAAAGACAATTAGCCATTTAAAGCAAAAATAATAACAATGTGTAGTCAAGTTTATATGTGGAAAGAACATTCGACAATAATAGCACAAAGGAGAGGAGGAATTGAAAGTAGATACTCTTGTAAGTTTCTTATATGATAGGTAAATAATATAATATTAAATTATCATAGACGTTGATAAAAGATACATATTGTAAACTATAGAGCCACCATTAAAAATAACACAAAGAAGTATAGTTTAAAACAAATAAAGGAGATACAGTGGAATACTAAAACACATTTTAGTTGATCCAAAAGACATAAAAGAAAAATACAAGGAACAAAGGACAGATGCAACAAATAGAAAACAAATTGCAAGACAGAAGGCAAGCAGAAACATATCAATAATCACCTCAAATATAAATGTACCAAATACTCCAATTAATAACCCAATATATCAGTTTTTTGATCACAGTATTAGTGCTCTTGATTATTTTGAAATCATGACAGTAGAATTATGTGATGAATGTGACAAATAAGATGTGTGCAAGAAATAAGATATTTTTATTTCGTTAGCATTTTCTTGCTAGTTGTCCCAAATGAGTGTTTAAAAGGGGAAGGCTGATGTAAAAATGTGCCAATTATCAGTATATTATTATTCATTCCCCAAATAGATTTTGAATCTCTCAACTCAAGCAAATTCAAATTGAAAATATATAATTACTACTTTCAAGTCTGTCCCTTCCAGATTGGGCTTTTAGCTCTCGCTCTGCAGATGACTCAGACTATTCATCAGACGGTGACAGAAAAGCAGGAGCTGGGCCTGGTCTGGTGTTGGGCGAGGAGGAAGCGGGCAGAACAGGGCACCAGCATCTGGGAGTGCTCATCATGGGTTACACTGCTCGCACCTGGCTGGGTGAGTTGGATGTTAGAGCCAGATCATCAAACATTTCTCCTAAAAATACAGTCCATTAGAATCCATGCTCTCAAATTAAGAAATAAATTATAGCTTTGAGAATCCGCATCAGATCTTAAATCATGAAACCCCTTCACTTTACTTAACTATGTCTTTTAATATTAAATAAAAATTATTTTTCTTTCCCTTGGGCTACCAATGTAAAAGCTAGAAATAAAGGAACACTGGTTCACAGAGATGTTCTCCTCAAGTTATTACTCCTTGTGGGAGTGCCCAAAGGTTCCTGCCATTCCTTTGCTCTTTGCCGCAAATTGTGTGTGTGTGTGTTTAGTATATGAAGACAGAGACAGAGGGAGAGAAAGAGAGAGAAGTAGTATACCATCAATTAGGAAAATCATAACAAGGAAGAAAATTATTCCTCCCTTGCCACCTAGAACAACAGTCAGTGTTTCGGTTTAGTATTTGTGCACATTCTGTGGTGTGTTACACAGGTTCTAGGCCAACCAAAACCCATGCTTGTGTCAGACACTGTTGTTCTGGGTTCAGTGAAGAGATGTGAATAAGGGTGATCTTAGCTTCCAAGGTGCCCAAAGGAGAAATGTGGGTAAGCAGAGCAAAAATTATAGAGTGGCAGGGATAGGACAGCATGGCCAGGTGTGTGGGAGGAAGTGTTGGCTCTGAGAAGTGAAACTTCCCTGGAGTCCATGGAGTTGTCCCTGAGAAGTCCTGGAAGATTCTTTAGTCCTCAGCATGGTGACTTCCTTGACTGTCGAGTTTCCCTGGGGATCATCAGGGCTGGGTTCTCCACTGAGTCTCACCCTCACTCCGCTTTCCTCCTTTGAAACCTGTAGCTCAGAGCCATGACATTTCTGAGACTTAGATTATTTATACCCAAGTTATTATCCTGCACTTCTGCATGTTGAACTCCTCTTTGACTCCCTCCCTACTACTTTCCCAGAATCCACTCTATCCTTCTCCAACCCTGAGGTTCAGCAGGATAGGCAGACCTGGACATTGACCTCTTGCAATATCACTTCATCTAGTAAATGCATGCAGCACATGTGCACCTGCAGCCTCAGACCTCTATGAGCCAGAAATGTTCCTTGAATCCTTTTCACCAACTATGACTGCAAGCCCCATCACCCAGTTTAATTCCAGTCATACTGACCCGGAACCTTCCTCCCCCTCCAGGGATCCAGGGAATCCCATGGTATTCAGATCTCAGAACAGGGCCTGCAGTGCCAAGACAGCCTTAACAGTCCAAGTCTCTGCACCTGGAAGGCACAGGCTCATTCCTGTTGGGCAAACTGTGGTCTCAGGATTAGCTGGTGAGTCTAAGAACCCTGGGCAAACTGTCCAGCTGCCCTGAGTGCACCACACAGATGAGGGTTCTCTCAGGCTGCCAGCAGCAATTTGTACTCTGTCATCATCAGAGTGCCCTGAATTCCACTCATCCATCTGTGAATGCACCTAAAGAAATGCTCCTGCTTGCAAGCCTCACTCTGGGACTAGGAGAGCAACACCCCATCAAACAGTTGGCCTCATATCTTGTGACAGAGGCGTATAACACTCTGTTCTGAAAGTCTATAATCATTTGCTAGCTCTAAATTTGAAATGTCAGGGCTTTCTTCTTGTTGCATTTTAGCTACCTGCTTCGTTTGTAAATGTTCTGGATATGATCCTCTTCATTGATGTAGGGAAATGGGTTTGCAGTTAGGGAACCATTAGCAGTTCAGCAGGGAGTTGGCTGCTTTGGCAGTTCTGAGATGATAACCCACACACATGCCCATTAGTCTGCTCCTTTGGTTAACAATTCCAAGCCATCTGGATGCAGATTGGTGTGGTTTTATGAGTGAGAAGGAGGGAGAATGGAGGGAGAGGGGTAAGAGGAAGGGGAAGGGCAGGGAGGACCTAGTGGGGAGATTCTGAATAGCATTTCTTGCTCCAAATACTTTATCTTTTACTGATAGTTAATTATAAATATGTATATTTAGGTGACATTTCCCTCACAATAATATTTGTAGGAAAATTTATTTATGAAACATACAAAACCAGAGAGAATAGTACATTGTTACCCTGTATGCTCATAATCTGATTCAATAATTATCAAGATTTCCCCACACTTTTTATTTTTGATGGTGAAATAATTTAATTCAAACCTAGGCCTCTCATCATTTTGCCCCTACATACCCGAGAATACTTTGCTAAAACATATGGACTTTTAAAACCGAACAATACTGTTATACTGCCAACAAAACCCCCATTGCTTCCCTGGCATCCTGTAATGTGCAGACCACAACCAGTCGTATTCGTGTGGCTGCCTTGTTAGAGCAGCATCTGGCCATCCATGCCACACTTGGTTGCATCCACGTGTCTGATGAGTGTCCTTCCTTCTCCAGCAGAACATCCATCTGCTTGCTTTTCCATGCATTGATGTGTTGAAGAAATTTGGCTGCTTTCTTTCTTCTGGAGCTACTTAACCTACTACCCACATTTCCTGCATTTCATATGTTGTATTGCATCAGGCACTGTTTCTTCCACTTTAATAGAGTCCATCAGTACAAAACCACTGTCCTTCAACAATTAAGGGCTATTTGGTTACCCAGGCACACTACTGTACAGGAAAAGGAGGATGAATGCTGAAATCTTTCCCTTTAATTGCCAGTTGGCAGAGTGGGCAGTGCTCTATGCATCCCCAGTGCTGACCAGTGATTGTTCCCTCCCCCCCTCCCCCCTTCCCTCCCCTCCCATCTCCTCCCCTCCACTCCCTTCCCTCACTCGCACACACACTTTATTGAATATCGTTATAGGCTCATACATCCTTACATATCAGTACATTTTTTTAATTGAAGTATAGTTGATTTACAGTGTTTCAGGTGTACAGCAAAGTGATTCAGTTATACATAAATATATACATATATATATTCTTTTTCAGATTCTTTTTTATTATAGGTTATTACAAGATATTCAATATAGTTTCTGGTGCTATATAGTAGGTAGTAGGTTATTGTTGTTTGCCTATTTTATATATAGTAGTGTGTGTATGTTAATCCCAAGCTCCTAATTTATGCCCCCCATATCCCCTTTGGTGACCATAAATTTGTTTTCTATGTCTGTGAGTCTATTTCTGTTTTGTTTTCTAAAAAAAGTTCATTTGTATCATTTTTTTAGATTCCACATATGAATAACCTCTGTCTGACTTACTTTGCTTAGTATGATAATCTCTAGATCCATCTGCAAATGGTTGCTGCAAATAGAAATTTCATTCTTTTTTTATGGCTGATTAGTATTCCATTGTATATATGTACGACATCTTCTTTATCCATTCATATGTTGATGAACATTTAGGTTGATTCCATGTCTTGGCTACTGTAAATAGTGCTGCTGTGAGCACTGGGGTGCATGTATCTTTTATAGTAGTTACTTTTCTGAGTCTCACATTTTCCTGTCTTTGTTGAATGGAAGCCCCTGAAAATTGGCTTCTGTGACTTTTGACATGACCCTCCTCAGGTGTCACACGATGTCCCAGGATCTCTTTGTATATTTCTTTCCCAAACCCTGTAATTAGTCATTCTTCTACGGGGCTCTGTCCCCACTCAGTGGGGAATGACATTTAGAAAATACCATCTGGCACCTAGGGGCACTGCTATCAGGTTGTCACAGTTTCTAGAACCATCCATCATTCAGAGCTAGGAAGTAACATAGTGTTTAAAGAAAGTGATCAGGACCAAGGACCAGCCCCATGTTTGCTGGCCTTCCCCTGGGAATGGTGGGTTTCATTGTCCCTACTTCTCTCTGGGATCTGCTTCTCTGCACCCCTCACCCCAGGGGGACTTTCTGTCTCTACCGCCCAGGGCTCCTGCCCTGCTCGGGGCACATTCTGCTTCTACAGCTTCCTCAATGTTTGTGACCAGCACGAGCTCCCTGGTGGTCTGTGACCCTCAATCCCTCTGCCAGCTGCACTTTCTTCACACACCTGCAGCTTAGGGCCTGCAAGGACTTCTCCCAGTTTTGCCGACCCATTGCCCTGGTTTCTGCCTGGGACCAGATACTCTTTTGGGGGGGATGGGTGTTTTGGGACAGCCTGTAGGCTTCAGGTGCCCCCTTGCATCATCCACCACCCTGATGCCAACCCCACCTTCCACTGTGGCCACCTACCAGTATTTTGGCGCTCAGGGCTATTCCCTGACACCTGTTTGTTTGTTTGTTTGTCTGTTTTAAAGATATCATCCAGGGGTTTTTCATATGTTATCCTCATCCTCAATGATCTGTTTGGCTTGCATTGAGGATTTGGGGAAATTCAGAAACTATGCAGCCATCCTGATTCCACTTCCCAATAATGTTTTAAATCAGAATTAGTTTATGATTAGACGTGACCTAGACAGATGCCGCTCATGGACACATTTATAGGCATGTTCCAGGTGGAGAAGATAAATGCCAGAAAGCATGACAGACGGGCCCTGGGTGGGTCAGACATCCTTCAGGATCATTCTAAAGAAAGGAAGCCTTTATTTTATTTTTCTCACAATACATTCTGACCTTTGTGCTAAGAATAATTCAGTTGTTGCTTCAAACATTTCCAGTTCACCTCTAATTGCTGGTTACAAGGAAAGAAGGAGCCTTGATGTCCCTTCCTCTAAGCACACCTGCAGAATCACCTCCGCAGAATGGCCTGGGGCAAGTCATGTACCATAAAAAGTCTAAGAGAGTCAGTTCTTAGCAACCTTGTATTAAAAAAAGGTGTGGAGCATGAAGCTGGTATTGGGAAATTTCTTCTGGCCTACATAAAAAGGAATGCTGAAGAAATAACAAATAAGCAAAATATACTTTCTGCAGCTCCAATTTGACTGCTGGGGAAAATTAAACCTTTGCGGTTTTTTTTTTTTTTTAACTTTAAGAGATCAACACAGCCTTCAGCATGCTAATATGCATACATATAATAGTGAATTTCTTAAAGAAAGAGCCAATAGTCAGCATTTCCCAAGCTTACATGACTGTCCAGCCCATTTATTCCTATATTCTAACAGTTCTAGTCCATCTTGTTCTAAACCTGTGCTCTCAAGGGACACTCTCTATAGCCCCTGTAGCGCTATAGAATGGGTGCTACAGGGGCTATAGTGCTTACTAGTGCCAACAAACTACTGTGAGCTTAGGAAAGGTAATAATATTCACTCTTTAACCACTCATTCATGAACAGTGTTTACAGAATAGCTTTGTGTTATTCTAGGTCATGCTAGTTATGCCAGAGGACCTACACTTACCTTCCTGCTCTCAAGGAGAGAAGGGGGTTAATAAATCGTTCTAACAAGATGTCTCGAGTACAGCAGTTGTGGAGCATGAGGAGCTGTAAGTAAAGGAGCAAGTGATCTCTGTCCTAAGAATAGTTCAGTTGTTACTTTAAACATTTCTAGTGTTAAGAGATAAACTGAAGCATCTTAAAATTTTTCAAGAGTTTATCTGAGCAACATCAATTTGAGTTGGGCAGCACCAAACCAGAAGTGGTTAGGAGCACTCTACCAAACAGGAGCTGGGGGTAAGGCTTTTATAGAGCAAACGGGGAAGCAAAGCAAGAAAATTATTTGATTGGTTAGAGCTTAAGCAGTTTTCTTACTTGGGAAAACCTAGTTGGCTGCGTATGATGGGTTGTTCTTAAATTTCATTTTCTGGGATACCAGTGCATTCACAGGAATTGACTTTGGTTTAGGTTTTGGTTTGCGTATGCAGGTAGCTACCAAGGCATTAGAGCAACTTTGATCTAATGGCCTCCTTGTTTAATTATTTTAACACTAGTGATTGACTCTGCCCTGAAAAGTCAGGAAGGCTTCTCAGAAAAGGATTCAAGTCTGGGAACTTGCAAGGTGGAGAGTTGAAGGAGTTGGAAATTTCCAGACTGGTTGCATTAAGTTACCATTGTGTGCTTTTCTACTGAAAGGAGAGCTTGGAAAATGCTGGAGATGAGATGCTGAACTCAATGCCTGATTATAAAGAAAGTAGCAAAGAGCATCAGTGACAGTGCCCAAGTTATGACTCTCTGATTAATGGGGAAAGAGTTGGTGGTTTGGCTTGTGTGTGTCACACCTACCTGGGTGTGTTTCGTATCTGTGGTTTAGCAGGGGAATGCTCCTAAACTGCTCCAACATGCATTTCAATCTCTTAAAAACTTTGCAGGGCTGCCCAGAGTACTACCTTAAACAAACCAGCTTCTCACAGATGTTCCAAGTGTTGATGAGTATTATTGACTTGTTTAATACTTGCTTGTGGTAAAAAACCAAAATTCGCACAAGCCTAAAAGTCAGAAATTGTGAAATTCCTTTTCAGAAGTTCAAATCAATGCCAGAATCAGACATATGACTTATTTTTAAATGAAAATAATAACATCAATGAAGGGTCATGATTTACCATTTTAAAACATGTCCAATTTAGCAATTTAGTGATGCAGTATTGTCAGCCCTCCAAGAGTGTGCTGCAAAACAATGCCCCATGCATTGTCCCATGTCTCATGAAATGCAATATACAGTGTCACTGTGCATTCATCTTATGTGTCCAAGATAATAGTGCATTAGCTATATTCAAAACAAGGTGCATTGTACATTTTCCATTTTTGTTGATAACAGAGCCTCCAGTTTTGTAATTACTTACTTTCAGTCTATAACTTCTTTAACAGATTCCTTTGATTTGGGGGATGAAATTCTGATGGCTTTATGCTTAGTCTGACTCTACAAAATTTATCATTTTTCCCTGTGTTATAGCATGAAAACTTTAAGCAGGAACTACCCAAGTGAGCAGTTTCCAGTTTCAAAATGTTTAGAATTCATCCATTCCTATACAAAGAAACAGAACACCCTAGGGTTCTACTGTCCTGTCAGTAGAACTAAATTTCTGAAGACTTTGAGTGTTCAGAAGTTTAGTTTGATTCCCAATTTCTTGTCATCTTTTATTTATTTTTTAATGGTATGAATTTCAAACGCATAGTAATTGGTGGCCAGAAGAAGCACTGGGTGTTTGGAAAAGGAGTGATCTGAGGTGAGGAAGGGGAGAATCACCTCTTCAACCTTGTATGCCTTAAGACAGCACCTCTGTCTTTCCTCCCTGTTACCAAATTGTTCTCCTGGTTCACAGTAAGTTCATCACCTCTTAGATATGACTGAAGGCGGCTCCGAGGAGTCCGAGGAGTTCTGTCTCGTAGTGAATTTTGCATGCTGGTCATTTGTGTGGAATGCAGACTCCCCGATGAACATTCGTGAATCCTCAGCTTTCCCCAGGAAACGCTGGGATCAAGGCACTTGTTTTCCATATCACAGCACTCACGAAGGTGTTGGTTAGCACCTTGGACAATAGAGATAAATCGGGCATGTCCACTGTGAACACACACTGTTTCTGAAGAACCTTATTAGCATTAAGTACATAAAGGCTTGAGAACCATTGGTTGAGAAGACAGAATAGATTTATATCCTTCAAGAGCAACTGTGAATAGATGGGTGAATGGCTTGAGTGAAAGGAAAAAAAATGACACTGACAAGAGAACAGCCATAAAATTCTTCCAGATCTCTTATTTTCAGTCACTTTTTGGTGGTGTGTTTCCATCCACAAGTGGCTCAGTGCCTTCCTGGTGGTGCAGTAGACATTCCTTGTTCTCATAGCCTGCATTCACTTTCCATGGTTCACCATCACCCCACTCCCCTGAGCCAGCCTCTGTTCCTCTCATACCCCCTCACGCTTCCTGCAGAGCTGCAACCATGACATCACTTACACCATTAACTTTACTCCAGCTTGGATCCCTTTTCTAAAGTCTATACACCATGTGTGAGTGTGTGTGTGTGTGTGTGTGTGTGCAGCTAAGGTCAGTTCCAGGGATAATTGAAAAACACCACAACCACCAGCATTGTTTTCTTTTATTGTTCTTTTATTTTTTCCTTGGTCCTTTCTGGCCACAAATCAACTGGCAAATGCTCTTACCATTCACCTCTTGTCACTGTTAGCACTCCTGATGGCCACTGAAAATTGTCTATCTTGTACCTACTTAGGGCTCAAGACTTGGACTAACCAACCTAATACACAAAGTTGTTTTGGCTTAGTATTTTAGGGTTTGTTTTAGTCTGTTCTAACAAAATACTGTAGACTGGGTGGCTTAAACAACAGAAATTTATTTCTCACAGTTTTGGAAGCTACAAATCCGAGATCTATCTGGTGTCTGGTAAGAACCTGCTTCCTGGCTTGCAGATGGCACATCCTCTGTGTACATGGTGGACACTAATAATATAAGGACACGAATCTTATCTCACCAAGGCCCTACCTATGACCTCATTTAGCCTTAATTACTTCTATAATGTCCTAATCTCTAAATGTGGTCACAATGGGGGTTAGGGCTTCAACATATGAATTTGGAGGGACACAATTCAGTCCATAGCAGGGTTGGAAATTCCTCTCGTGCTTCAGATGTTGCTTTCAGCTGCTAGATTGTACTGACTCCACTTACAAGAGCCCCAGTTTCAAACTTCATGACATGGAGCATTGTAATGAGGGTCTAAGGAACTGAAGGGCCAGAATTAAATAAATATCTCACCATCAAATCTACCTGGCTCCCAGCATTTCAGGGTGGAGAATTGCAAGCAGGCACCTGGCAGGAGGATGTTTTGTTAAGAGCAGCCTCTGTGCCGTGCCCCAGGGTAAGGGTCACTGAGAGCCACCCACACAACATGGGCAATTTGGAGGGTATTGTCAGTAGGAGATCTCAAGTCAGCACACTGGTGCTGCCCCATGTCAGACCCCCAGAGTTCTTCATTCTACACTTTATCCATCAGGGAGGGAAAAACAGAAGGCAGGCCTCTTGAGCATACACACCCTTGTTTACTAGAAGTCTTATCTAGACTCTCATTTTAGGCCAGATTTGTGTAACAGGTGTATCCTAACACAAATACCTGAGGATGCAACAATGAGGGAAGCTGTGTTACAGATGTGTGGCCACTCACAGCATCCACTGAAAGGATCAGGCCGAGATTGGGGCTAGAAACACAGATTCCATGATTTCTGTCTGAATGAATTTCTAATTCTCTCGGTTCTATGCCGATGCACTGTCATGTGTACACCATCTGACCACACATGTGCATCCTCACCACATCATTCTGGAGGCAGTTTTCCCTTTTTTCTGTTATGTGATACACCAATGGCAAGTGATTATTCATTCACTTATACATACATGTTGAGCATCATAATTATGTAAGCACTCCTCGAAGTGCTGGGTAAGCAGCAGTAAACCAAAGACCTCAGCACTCAAAAGTGATGAGCTCTGGTTATATTCAGATCCTAAGGTCCCAGTTAAGATATTTCTTCACTTTTTTCCTACCAAACTATACCAGATACTTAGCAGTCTTATTCATCCAGTTCTGCACATGAGAAAGCATAGTGAATTCCCCAATCTACCAAATGCCATTGTAGCATAGCATTTCCACTGTGACATGAAGTTGAATGTAATTGAAAAATATATGGGACTCCTACTGAGTGTTAGTAGGAAGTAGAAAGCAACAAAATTGAATGTAGACACAAACATTAGAATAACACAGAGAAGCCAGTAAAACTGCAGATTTTGAGGCACCTTGTACATCAGCTCTGGGGATAATCCCTCACTACATGTACTTTCTACAGATTATCTTGCTGGTTTTTGGACTGCAAGCTCTATGCTGGAATGCAGACTGGAGCCTGTAAAGCAGGGATGGCTGGAACCTAAGCAATTCACTCCCACAACTAGTCTTAATAGGCTTATTATTCAAATGTGTATTTATTCAAAATTACAGACTATAAAATGCCATGGACCAGAGAAGTTATTCTCAAATACTCAAGACTTTGAGTAGTCAAATCCATGAATAGTACACATTTCACTGGGCAACAATATTGTTTTTCATATATGATATTTAAGAGGATGTGCTTAGGAATCAAAGAGACTGTGCTCTGAATCTGGAGTCACCACATAAGAGCTGCGTGACCTGGCACCTGGAGACCCCTGGGCTTCCACTCCACAATGGAGGTAATGTTTCCCACTTCCCAGTGTGATCCTGAGAGTTGAAAGAGTTGATGTGAGGAGAGCACCTAGCTGAGAGGCTGGGGTAGAGAAAGACCTTCCCTCACAGCTGCCAGCCAAAGACATTTGTGCTGAAGTCGAGTGACCCCACTGAACATCCAGCTGTGCATGTGGATTTGCAACTGCTGGGCATCAGAGTGGTCCTGCTGGGAGGCCGGGTGGTGTGCATGCTCACCAGCCTCATTAACAGGATGCCCATTTGACAGCAATGAGCCACTGCTGGTTCAGGCAGCTGATGGACAGCTGATGCTTACAGGAAACCTACAAAAAACATCCTCTGATAACCAAGGATGCAGTCTTAGGATGATGTCAAGTTAAATAGAGCAAAAACAACAAGAAAAACTTGTGCTTCTATGATTTATTTTTAATTTTCAATGAGGAATGATCAGTTCATCTTAGAAGAGACTTCGGTGGTCGGTTTCTTTAAATCCTTTATTTCTATTTTGTGAAATACTATTTTACAGATGACAAGGGTTTGCTTTTTCTTTTCCAGCTTTTTTCTACTGATGAGCCGTGAAATGATCAGCTGGAGTTTTAAATGGATGACAAACCTGCTTCATTTTCTTTCTAATAGTATCTGATTATGTTGCCATATTTCTGAATGATAAGGTGTAAATAAACTTATTTTCCACCTGGGGCCATAAGAAGACTAGAAAGAAGAAAAAAACCCAAAACATTAGGCTGGACTTTGCACCCCTCTTTTAGCTCCCGGCTGTGAGATGGTAACAGTGAGAACCTAGTAAGGAAGCAGGTGCCCAGGCTGCACCTCTAAGGAGAGGGGAGAGGCTGGTACAAAGCCAGCACTTTAGATCCCAACTCCCTGATTTTATCCAACACACTGTACATTTAAGTAACAGAAGTGTTATTTTGAAGGGGTTGAAGAGGTGACTGAAATGGCTCTGGGCCTTGAAAAACTGTCAAAGTATGTTTTTTTTTTCCCAGTTTTATCGAGACATAATTCACATATAAATTGTATTCGTTTTAGGTGTACAGCATGATGATTTGATATATGTATATATTGCAAAATAATCACTGCAATAAATTTAGTTAACATCTAATAAACATCACCTCATACAGTTACAATGTTTTTTCTTATGATGAGAACTTTTAAGATCTACTCTCTTACAAATTTTCAAATATACAATCAAGATTGTTAATTGTTAATGTCAAATCATGCTATACATTACACCCTCAGATCTTATTGATTTTATAACTGGAAATTTGTCTCTTTTGACCAACTTCACCCATTTTCCCCACTCCCCCACCCCCACCTCTGGCAACCCCAAGCTCTTCTCTGTATCTATGAGTTTGGCTCTTTCAGATTCCACATATAAGTGAGATCATGCAGTACATTTCTCTGTCTGACTTAATCTCACTTAGCATAATGCCCTTAGGGTTCATACATGTTGTTGCAAATGGCAGGATGTCCTTCTTCTTTACTTCTTTCACATATATACCCAGGAATGGAATTGCTGGATAATATGATAGCTCTATTTTTAATTTTCTAAGGAATCTCTGTACTGTTCTCCATAGTGGCTGTGCCAATTTACATTCCCACCAACAGTGCAAGAGGGTTCCCTTTTCTCCTTAAAAAACTGTTGAAATATGTTTTATTTGACTATTGAAACATGCATTATTTTCTTCTTTGGTTTACTTAAAAAAACAAATGTTTGCTTTCCAAAATCAATGCATGAACATATGCTCCGAACTGAAAAATAAGTGTATAGATTAGAGAAGTATATTATGCAGAAAGGAATTACCTGACCAGTCACCACATAATCCTGCTATTGTTCCTAGGGGCAAGCTCAGTTAATAATTTGAAGATGTATCAATCAGATGACTTTAATGAATGTTTAATATATGTATTTTATATGTACATATACACACTTATTAGTCTACAGTGTTCTCTGAGGGATTTTCCTCTGTGTGGTTATTCATTCACCTCACGTTTATTAATCACTTACTTTATGCCAGCTGCTTTGCTGGTTACTAAAAATACAGATATGGTTCTTGCTCTCAGGGAGCTTATACCCCAGTATAAGAAACAGAATTTTTTTAAAAAAGGAAACACCAAACACAAGTAATGGAAAGAATCATATAAAATTGGTGTTAATTAATTTTGAAATGTGAGTAAAATTCTGCAGTGAAACCATCTGGGTCTGAAGATTTATTTGGTGGGAGTTTTTTAATTACAAATATAATTTATTAAATGGTAATAAGAGTATTCAGGTTGTCTGTTGGATCTAAGATGAATTTTGACAGGTTGTAGATTTTGAAGAATTGGTCCATTTTTTCTTAATTACCAAATTTGAGTGTAATGTTGTTCATAGTCTCCACTGTATCTTCTTAAGGGCTGCAAGGTCTGTAGGGATATCCACTGTCTCACTACTGATATTGGTGATTTGTGTCTTTTCTCTGCTTTTCTTTGTCTTTCTTCTTAGAGGTTTATCACTTTTATTGACTTGAAAACTGGCTTTTTGTTTCTTTGTTTTTCTATATTGTTTTCCTATTTTCAATTCCATTAATTTCTGCTCTTATCTTTATTATTTCATTCCTTTAGCTTGCTTTGGGTTTATTTTGTTCTTTTTTTCAGAGTCTTTTGAGCTAGTAATTTGGATTACTGAACTGTGATCTTTTCTCTTTTCTAATGTAAGCATTCAGCGCTATAAATTTCCCTTTCAGCATTGCTTTAGCTGCATTCCACATATTTTAATATGTTGTATGTTCACTTTCATTCAGTTCTATGCATTTAAAATTTTTTCTTTGACATAAAAACTTCACCCATAAATTATTTAGAAGTATGTTATTTAATTTCCACATGATTGGAGATTTTCTTGTTGTCTTTCTCTTTTTTATTTCAATTTTGATTTCATTGTTGTCAGAGAACAAACTCTGGATGTTTCCAATTACTTTCAATTTCTTGAAGTTTACTGTATGGCCTAGGATATGGTCTATCCTAGTAAATGCTTCACAGCTGTTGGATTAAAAAATGTGTATTCTTCTGTTTTAGGGTGGAGTTTTTCTATTCATGAGAATTAGGTTCTGTTTGCAGATTGATTTCTTCAGTTCTTCTATGTCCTTGCTGATTTTATGTCTAATAGTACAATCAATGGCTTGAGTGAGGTTTTAAGTCCCCAGTGATAGCTGTGAATTTTGTGTATATTTCTCCTTCAGATGTAACAGTTTTTGCTTCATGTATTTTGATGCTCATAGCATATTTCTGTTTGGTTCATATATATTTGATGTTCATAACATATTGCACATAACATATTGTTATGTGTTCTTGATGAGATGTTCTTTTTATCATTATGTAATGTCTCTTTGTGTCACTAGCAGTTTTCTTTTCTCTGAAGTCTGCTTCATGAGATATTGGGTTGGCCAAAAGGTTCATCCGGTTTTTCCCATAACATCTTAGGGAAAAACCCAAACGAACTTTTTGGCCAGCCCAATATTGCTATAGCTACTCCTGCTTTTTCTTAAAATTAATATTTTTATGGTATATCTTTTTCCATATTTTTACTTTCATTCTACTTATATTGTTGAATTTGAAGTGAATTTCTTATAGACAGAATATAGTTGGATCATGTTTTTTTATTTTATTTTAATTTTTTAATAAATTTATTTATTTTATTTATTCATTTTTCGCTGTGTTGGGTCTTCGTTGCTGCATGCAGGCTTCCTCTAGTTGCAGCAAGTGGGGGCTACTCTTTGTTGCAGTGCACAGGCTTCTCATTGTGGTGGCTTCTCTCATTGTGGAGCATAGGCTCTAGGTGTGCAGGCATCAGTAGTAGCAGCACGCGGGCTCAGTAGTTGTGGTTCCCAAGCTCTAGAGCACAGGCTCAGTAGTTGTGGCACACAGGCTTAGTTGCTCCGTGGCATGCAGGGTCTTCCCAGACCAGGAATTGAACCCATATCCCCTGCATTGGCAGGTAGATTCTCAACAACTGCACCACAAGGGAAGCCCCTGGATCATGTTTTTTTAATCAACTCTGTCAATTTCTGTATTTTAATTGCTGTGTCCAAGTCATTTACATTTAAGATAATTTTTTAAAATTAATTAATTAATTTATTTCTGGCTGCGTTGGGTCTTCATTGCTGCGCATGGCCTTTCTCTAGTTGTGGTGAGTGGGGGCTACTCTTCTTTGTGGTGTGCAGGCTTCTCATTGCAGTGGCTTCTCTTGTTGTGGAGCATGGGCTCTAGGCATGCAGGCTTCAATAGTTGTGGCACACAGACTCAGTAGTTGTGGCTTGCGGGCTCTAGAACGCAGGCTCAGTAGATGTGGTGCACAGTCTTAGTTGCTCCATGGCATGTAGGATCTTCCTGGCCCAGGGCTTGACCCTGTGTCCCCTGCATTGGCAAGTGGATTCTTAACCACTGCTCTACCAGGGAAGCCCAAGGTAATTATTGATATATTATAAGGTATTAACATTTAAGTCTGACATATTGTCATATTTGTTTTCCCTTCATTTCATTTTTTAAAATCATTTCTCTATTTCTCTTTAGTTATCTTTATTTGGGTTACTTGAACATTTTTTAGGATTCTACCCTGATTTAGTTGCAATGTTCTTGACTATATTGCTCTATATGGTTTTCTTCATGGCTGCTCTTAGAATCACAATATACATTATTGATTTATGATAGTCTTATTTTTTTATGACACTGAATGAAGTATAGAAAACCTACTTCCATTTAGTTTCCTATACTCTTTACTTTTTAGATATAATTGCCTTAGGGATTTCCTATACATACATTGAGCACCCTATCAGATAGTGTTATGATTCAAACAACAAATATTATTTATGAAACTCATGAGAAGAATTGTCTATTGTATTTTATCCCTACTCTTACTCATTCCCAAGCTCTCTTTTCCTTTCTGAAGTTCCAAGACTTCTTTTATTATCATTTTCTTTCTGTTTAGAGAGCTTCCTTTTGCCATTCTTTAAGAGAGACTTACTAGTGACAGATTTGCTGAATTTTTCTTTGAGAATGTTTTTTCTGTCCTCTTCATATGGAGGGGGAGGTATTTTCACTGGATGAGTAGAACAGTCACTGTGAGAGTTATTTTCTTTTAGCACTTGAAGTGTGCTGTGTCATGTTCTGGCATCTGTGGTTTCAGATGAGAAGTGTGTTGTTGTTTGCATTGGCATCCACCTATATGTAATATGTTATTTCTCTCTGGCTGCTTTTTTCTCTTTATCTTCATTTTCATTAATTTTATGATGATGTATATAGACATGGATTATTTGAGTTTGTTTTATTTGGGGTTTGCTCAGCCTCTTGAATCTGGAGATGCATGTCTTTCTTCAAATTGTAGAAGTTTTCAGCCACTATTTCTTCTAATACTTTTTCAGTCCACTCTCTTCTTTTGAGACTTTGATAATGTGAATACTAACTGCTTTTTAATTCTCATATAGTTCTCTGAGACTCTTCTTGTGTTGTTTATGTTTGTTTCTGCAGTTTACAGTCTATTTTCTCTCTGTTATTTAGCTTGAGAAATTTTTTTCATCTGTCACCATTTATACAGAGTCCATCTTCTGCCGTCTCCCCACTACTATTGAGACCAGTCAGTGAATTTTAAAAATTGTGTTTACTTGGGGGGAAAGGAGCAGGAGATAAAATGGGAGATTGGGCTTGACATATACACACTACTATATGTAAAATAGATAACTAATAAAGACCTATTGTATAGCACAGGGAACTCTCTTCAATAATCTATAATGACCCATATGGGAAAATAATCTAAAAACGAGTGGGTATATGTATATGTAAAATGGACTCACTTTACTGTACACCTGAAATTAACACAACATTGTAAATCAACTATACTCCAATAAAAATTTTTTTTAAATTGTGTTTACTATATTTACTATAATTTCCATTTAGTTATTCACTGAGTTTTTTTGTTTTTTAAATTTTTCTTTTAAGAGAATTTATAATTGCTTGTTGAAGGATTTTTAATATGGCTTCTTTAAAATCCTTGTTTGATAATTTCAGCATCTGATTCACTTCAGTGTCAGCATCTTCTCTCATATATCTTGTGATTTTCTGGTTTTGGGGAATTTTGGACATTATGAGACTCTGGGTTCTATTGAATTTCTTTTAGCAGGCATCTGCCTGTGGAGGTGTAGTGCAAAGGCCAGGTGATTGAGTGTATTCAACTTCCCTTTGGTCCCACCAACACTGCCCTGGCAAAAGCGGGGTGCTGACCCAAATGCCTCATTACAGATGGCTGGAGTGGGATTTCAGCTCTCTCCTAGACCTGCATACTCCTTCTTGGTCAGCTCTCCTGTCTGATTTTCTTCTTCTTTAAATAGTGTTCTATTCTCCATACCAGTTGTAAAGGTCTTTAATGTCTGCGTTATTGCCAAAGCCTTTCTTCCCCTTCTCAGGCCAGAGCCCTTCTGTTCCTGATGTCCCTCCTCCAGACCCCATCTGAGTGACAGTTCACGTAAATTTAAATGTTGTGTTTAAATTTAGTAGATATGAGGCAGGTCTGTCTTTCTGTCTTACTGTGAACCATCTGACTATACTATGATGTTGAATTCTATGAGCCATACTTGAAATACTGTTTCATCACTCCTCACTCTTAAAATACATGCTCCCTTTTGGGAATTTTACATGAAATAAAATGAGAAAGTCACATATGTATTTCCAGAGATCAGCATGTTAATAAGTGTTTAGGGTTGTTTCTGCAGTGTGTCAGGTGTTTCATATGTGGTATCACTTCCCCGGCTCGAGATGCATCACTGAACACAGCAGATACAGACCCTCCTTCAAGGAGCTTACCTTCTGGCATGAGAAAGTAAAGGAGTGACACTTTTCACCTCTTAGAGGAGGAGGTCAGAAAAGTTTTCCTGAAAAGGGCCAGATAGTAAATGCTTCAGGCTTTGTGGACCTTGGGCCTCTCTTCCCACACTCACCTGTGCCCTTGTAGTGAACTCAGCCATAGACCATATGTGAATGGTGGGCATGGCTGTGTCCCAGTGAAACTTTACTTACAGAAACAGTCCTCGGTGGACTTGACCCAAGAGAGCTAGTATTACCCTTGGTCTATATTTATCACTCCCCACAAAAGTCCTTACTTAGGGCCTTGAGATTTACTTTATTTAAAATTTTTTATTGACATTGCCTACATTCTCGACTCTTTTTATCTAACTCCAGCTTTCTAGCTCATCCATACTTTAAGAAACATGGAAAACAGCATCTCCCACATTCTGTATAGATACCCAGCCATCTCTACACACTTCCCCTGGAATAATCCCCACTAATCCAAACAAATATAAAATGGAGGGGAGAAAAAGAGCAGAATATTTGTCTTTAGCCCCTGTGCACCACTTGACTAACAGCAACTGGCTTGAATTCTAAAAAAGAGATTAAAAAGAAATTGGTTTCTGCTGAGTACCTGGCAATGTGTTGTGTCCTTTGGATATGCAGCTGCAGGGTGTGGCTTCTACCCCTTAACTGTGGACAGGTCAGGAGGAAGGTCAGACAAGCAGATACCCAGCAGAGTGGAGTGCTGTGAGGTCAGCCAACAGAGCTCAGATAGAATGTCACTGGAGGACAGGGAACCAGCATCTAACCACCTGGGGTGTGTGTGTGTGTGTGTGTGTGTGTTTGTGTGGAAGGTGGGTGGGGAGAGACAGGGAGGAAGGAATACAGAAAGAGAGAGAGAGAGAAAGATATTGGGGAGAAGGAAGGAGGGAGAGAGGGAGAGAGGAATTTAGGCCAAGCAAAAAGAACAGTCATTCTGAGCAACAAGCAGATGGCCG
The DNA here is from genome assembly GCF_965194825.1 of Balaenoptera physalus. Taxonomy (NCBI): domain Eukaryota; kingdom Metazoa; phylum Chordata; class Mammalia; order Artiodactyla; family Balaenopteridae; genus Balaenoptera; species Balaenoptera physalus. Next base: position 128,008,099 of record NC_138883.1, read on the forward strand.
CCTGCCCTAGGGTGTTTTCAAACACCCTATTGGGCAACGGTGTTTTTAAATACTAGGAACAGCTTCTCCACAGTTTTTGTCCATAGGAGTAACAGAATCCTTGGGGCCTGGAGTCATGGGTCAGAGCTAACACATAGGATGGGGAAAACGCCCAGCACATGTCCATGGGCTCTGTCAGGGGCCAGGTTCTTCCCTGGGCTCTGGCATCAGGCCTGGGTGCCCAAGGACAGCCCAGCTCTGCACAGAAGACCCCTCACTGAGACCACTGGAGCCAGGCTTCTGAGCCCAGGAAGAGGGCAGAATTGAGGACAGGATCCCTTCTTCTCTCCTCAGCCTCCAGAAACACCTGTAATTCCTCCTGAATTTACCTCTCCCCATTGCAGACCACACAGATGGTCTCTCTTTTATGACAGCCAAAAAAAAAAAAATGAGTTCAGCAAGAAGAGTATTCATGCACACTTTTTCCCCCACAGGAGAGATGTTCAACTTTCTGGGTCCCGTCATGTCAGTGGCGCATCCCTCTGTCCCTCCTCTGCCCCTCTCCATCAGGGCCTCCCAGCTGTGGTCCGCCTGACACCTGTGCATTCTTCCTCCACCACATGCACTCACGTGCACACACAGACACGGGCACGCACAAGCGCACCCTCCACTCACCATCTAAACTGGTGCAGAGAATTTCCAGCTATGAGTTTACACTCCTATGTTTCTCTTGGTGACGGCTAAGTGCGATAGAGAATATTACAAACACTTGAGAGCACTAGGGAATATGGTGGCAGCAAACCGTGGTTTGATTTGAACATTTAAATACTGACATTTTAGAAATCAAGTGCCAGCAGAGTAGGAGGAGCAGCGTTCCTGTCCCCAGAGCCCAGTAGATCCTGAGCATGCCCCCAGGGATGCAGAGGGGAGCAGAGTGGGAACAGCACTGGCCTGAGCGCTTTGCTGAAGGAGGGTCATTCGTCTGAGCAGACAGAGACTAGGTTCCTGGGAACATACTCTCCATTTTCTCTCACACCGATCTTTCCAAATTCCCTAGAGGATCCATGATTAAGGTGACTCCTTAAGGACCATTTTCTTATCAGAAAGTAGAAGTAAAAGAAGGGTTGGAGAAATACCACAGGCCATCTTTGAGCCTGTCAGGGAATATATTTTTGTTATTTGGGGAGCCAGAGGAAAAAAGAGGAAGTGAGCCAATGAGGGGACACCAGGCCAAGGCCTTGTAGTCACATGGGCCTGCATGTGAACCCCGAGAGGCCCAGCTGTGGTGTCCCAGTGCCACCACTGCTGACAGGTTGGCCACCTGTGGGCAGGGCTCCTGGATGGGGGCAGCGCTTTGCCTTCCTTCCATCATCTCTTCACCAGATCTGTGCAACAGGGAGCCTTCCACAGGAATCCAGCGAATGCTCCCTGTGTCCAGAATCACAAGGAACAAGTCAGCACGTGTAAATACACATTATCCCCAAGCTACATTGACAGATTTAATTGCACCTTTTGGTAGCACTCTTTCTAAAACATATTTTGCAATTCTGCCTTCTCAAAGACAGTTGATCAAATATAAACTGCTCTGTGGTCTTTTACCAAAGGGCCGGCTGGGGCTAAGCAGTGACCCTTGGTGCCCAACAGGTCCTCCAATGGCTGCGGTGCTGGCCACGGGCCCAGGCCAGAGCTGTCTGACGTCTTGCGTCTGTTTGCTTTCATTTCATCTTGACTCTCCCCTGCTTTGACACTCTCATAACATTTGGATGCTGTCAGCAGAATGTCTATTGCAATTCCCTTCATTTCTTACTGGTATTTCTCAGCTTCCAGCAACTTGAAACGCAGAAAACAAATCTTAAAGTAAACCAGAACTTGAGGAATTTAAGTTCACAGAAAGTCCAGCTTAGACCTGGCCCCTCAGACATTTACATGGGTGCACCTTTTGTCTGTGCTGGATATAATGATGAGAGCTACGTTAGTTGAGGTCCACAGCGACCCCATGTGCGACCCTCTCAGGCCCTTCAAGGGAGGAACTATTAGGAGACTATTCTTGCAGAGGAGAAAACAGGTTCAGTGTGCCTGAGAGAGACCCAGGGCCTCCCAGGAGTGAATCTGCCTCTAGATACCTGCTCTTTGCCACTCGGTGACTAGATCAGAGAAACAGTGACATGATTCATTATTTAACAACCTATGAAAAATTAACATAAACATTAGTCACTTCAACCATAGCTGGAAAGGTATTTACCTTGTGATAAACCAGACTTTTGATGTAAGAGAGAAATGCTGCTTAGGAAACAAATAATACATGAAGCATGGAGACCTCCTGTCCTAAAAACAAACACATTCCAGAGAGTTTAGATTCTCTGAAGCTAGAATCCAGTTTTTTAAAGTGTATCTTTTTATAGTGTAGTCATGTTCAATTAAGTCTGAAAGTTATTGCTCTGTAACTGTACACAGACATGTTGAAAAATGGCTGAGAGCTTGTGCTAAAATGTTTTTCCCTTTATCATTGAGTTGAGAGTACAATTTAGAATGACAGCAGCTTTTTTTTTTTTTTTTTGAGACTAGTGAGACAGGTCAGTTAAATATCCCCACACTTTCTGTGCTGAGTGATAGAACTTCTTAGACACACTCAAATCCACCCTCTGTCTCTCCTCCCCTCCCATTTAAGATTTGCCTCTGTGCTTGTTTGAAAGACTTACTGTATATTCATGAGTTTGCATGAATTATCTCATTAAATACAGGTAACAACTCTGTGGTGCTGGAATTTCTGTCTTCCCATTCTAAAGACAAGAAAACTGAGGCTTAAAGAGTTTAATGAACTTGTCCACGGTCATGTAAGTGGTTAGTGCAGACCAGGGACCCAGCCCAGTTCTCTAACTTGCAAGCCACCACAGGGGGAGGCTTCCAAACCTACTCACCCAAGGGGGGGATGAGCAGAAGGATCATTCAGTGTTGATCAGCCAAGTAAAAGGCATCACATAGTTTTAACTTTTCATTGAGGTATATCTTCTTGGTTATGAACACAACTTCTTAAAGAAAATCAGTTCCATAAAGTTATAATATATCACAGCAGTGCCCATCTTCAAGCTCAGTCACTGCAAGTAGAAAATTCTGCACTTACGGTGCAAACTGTGAGCACTGGGGGGATGTGGGTGTGTTTGTTTATTTGCTTTTAAGGTAGGGATGGAAAACAGTTTCAGCTAAGGTGGAACCTCAAAGTTTCCACAGTTTATTCCACAGTTGATTGAGTGCTTACTGATGGCCCACCAAGGAGACAGTCTGTTACTGGCCATTTATTCAGTGATATAGAGCATTTTTAGAGTGTTTTTAATCCATTAATGTGGACTTTGGTGTCACTAAGATGTGTATTTGAATCGGTCTACCACTTGCTCACTGACCTCTCAGAGCCAACTCTCTCCTGTGGGCTAAATACCCACCCTAGGGCTTCCCTGGTGGCACAGTGGTTGAGAATCGGCCTGCTAATGCAGGGAACACGGGTTCGAGCCCTTGTCTGGGAAGATCCCACATGCCGTGGAGCAACTAGGCCCATGAGCCACAACTACTGAGCCTGCGCGTCTGGAGCCTGTGCTCCGCAACAAGAGAGGCCGCGATAGTGAGAGGCCCACGCACCACAATGAAGAGTGGCCCCCACTTGCCACAACTAGGGAAAGCTCTCACACAGAAACGAAGACACAACACAGCCAAATATAAATTAATTAATTAATTAATTAAATACCCACCCTATAAAGTTTCTGTGAAGACAGATGCATTGTTATTGCTTGTAAAACAAGGGGAAAGTGCTAGTTATCAAGTGATACTAGCCATAGTGGGCAGTACTGCAAACTGTGGAATGTGAACTGATAATTGATCTAAGAATGTTCTCATTAAATGAGAGGTGCATGTTCGGGATTACTCACTTAACTAGTGGCCATGATAATCCCAATGGAGATGCCCATAGGTAGCCGTGATAGGGCATAGAGCATGCTGGGGACAGGATGATACTTGGCTTCCTTTTCTGAAAGTAAAGTTTACCTTTAAATTTTCAAAATTCAAGAGTGTTGATGTTTGGGTGTTACTGCACTTAACTTTTTAGTTTCAGGAAAACTACATATTAGGAAAAAAGCTGAATCTCATCATTTAAAAAGAGCATCTTGAAAATCTGAAGAAATTGACCAAAACCTTCTAGAACTAATAAGTGATTATAGCAAGATTGCAGGATACAAAGTTAATATACAAAAGTCAATCCCTTTCCTATCTACCAGCAAGGAACAAGTGGAATTTGAAATTAAATATACAATGCCATTTACATTATCACTCCTCCCACCAAATGAAATACTTAGGTATAAATCTAACAAAGTATGTAAAAGACATATATGAAGAAAATTACAAAACTCTCATGATTTAAATAAATAAATGGAGAGATATTTCATTTTCGTGGATAAAAAGACAATACCGTCAAGATGTCAGTTCTTTCCAACTTAATCTGAAGATTTGGATGCAATCCAGTCAAAATCCAAGCAAGTTATTTTGTGGCTATTGACAAAAACTGATCTTAAAGTTTATATGGAGAGGCAAAATAGCCAAAACAATATTGAAGGAGAAGAACAAAGCTGGAGGACTAAGGCTACCTGACTCCTGACTCTTCAAGACTTACTATAAAGCTGCAGTAATCAAGACAGTGTGGTACTGATGAAAGCCAAGACAAATAGATCAATAGAACAGAAAAGAGATCCCAGAAAAAAAATGTATATATTCAACTAATCTTTGACAAAGGAGCAAAAGAAATACAATGAAACAAAGAAAGTCTTTTCAACAAATATACTGAAACAACTGGACAGACAGCCACATGCAAAACAATTAATCTAGACATACACCTTACACAGTTCATAAAACTTAATTCAAAGTGGATCAGACATAAATGTACAATGAAAACCTATAAAACTCCTAAAAGATAACATAGGAGAAAACTGAAATGACCTTGGATATGGCAATGACTTTTTAGATACAACACCAAAGGCAAGATCCATGAAAGAAATAATTGATAAGCTGTCTTCATTAAAATTGAAAGCTTGTGCTCTGTGAAGGATAATGTCAAAAGAATGAGAAGGTAAGCAACAAACTGGAAGAAAATATTTGTAAAAGACACAACTGATAAAGGACTGTTTTCCAAAATATATGAAAAACTCTTAAAAAATCATCAGTAAGAAAACAGCTTGATTGAAAAATGGGCCAAAGACCTTAACAGACACCTCACCAAAGAAGATGGTGAGTAAGCATATGAAAATATGCTCCACATCATAGGTGATCAGGGAAATGCAAATTAAAACAATGAGACACCACTATACACTTATTAAAATGGCCAAAATTAAGAACACTGACAATACTAAATGCTGGTGGTGATGTGGTGCAATGGGAACACTCACTCACTGCTGGTGGGAATGCAAAATGGTACAGCCACTTTGAGAGACATCTGGGCAGTTTCTTACAAAATGGAACATACTCTTACCATATGGTTCAGTAATTGTGCTCCTTTAGTATTTACCCAAAGGATCTGAAAACTTATGTCCACAAGAAAACCTGCACACAGATGTTTATAGCAGTTCTATTCATAATTGCCAAAACTTGTAAGCAATGAAGATGTCCTTCAGAGGGGAGTCCTTAAAGATGGCAGAGGAGTAAGACGTGGAGATCACTTCCTCCCCACAGATACATCAGAAATACATCTACCTGTGGAACAACTCCTATAGAACACCTACTGATCGCTGGCAGAAGACCTCAGATTTCCCAAAAGGCAAGAAAATCCCCACATACCTGGGTAGGGCAAAAGAAAATGTGCAGAACCTGCACATTTGGGAGGGAGCTGTAAAGGAGGAAAAGTTTCCACACACTAGGAAACCCCTTCACTGGCGGAGACTGGGGGGGGCGGGGAGGGGAAGCTTCGGAGCCACGGAGGAGAGCACAGCAACAGGGGTGCAGAGGGCAAAGCAGAGAGATTCCAGCACAGAGGATCAGTGCCAACCAGCACTCAGCAGCCTGAGAGGCTTGTCTGCTACCCACCTAGGTGGGTGGGTGCTGGGAGCCAAGGCTCGGGCTTCGGAGGTCAGATCCCAAGGAGAGGACTGGGGTTGGCTGCGTGAACACAACTTGAAGGGGGCTAGTGTGCCACACCTAGCCAGGAGGGAGTCTGGGAGAAAGTCTGGAACTGCCTAAGAGGCAGGAGACCATTGTTTTGGGGTGCACGAGGAGAGGGGATTCAGAGGACCGCCTAAACTAGCTCCAGAGAGAGGCGCAAGACACGGCTATCAGCGCGGACACCAGAGACGGAAATGAGATGCTAAGGCTTCTGCTGCAGTAACCAAGAAGCCTGTGTGCAAGCACAGGTCACTATCCACACCTCCCCTCCTGGGAGCCTGTGCATCCCCCCACTGCAAGTGTCCCATTATCCAGGGACAACTTCCCTGGGAGAACACACAGCATGCCTCATGCTATTGCAACGTCACACTGGTCTCTGCCACCGCAGACTTGCCCTGCATTCTGTACCTCTCCCTCCCCCTGGCCTGAGTGAGCCAGAGCCCCCTAATCAGCTGCTACTTTAACCCCATCCTGTCTGAGTGAAGAACAGACGCCCTCAGGTGACCTACATGCAGAGGCGGGACCAAATCCAAAGGTGAACCCCAGGAGCTGTGCAAACAAAGAAGAGAAAGGGAAATTTCTCCCAGCAGCCTCAGGAGCAGTGGATTAAACCTCCACAATCAACTTGATGTACCCTGCATCTGTGGGATACCTGAATAGACAACAAATCATCCCAAAATTGAGGCGGTTGACTTTGGGAGCAGCTATAGACTTGGCGTTTGCTTTCTGCATCTAATATGTTTCTGGTTTTATGTTTATCTTAGTTTAGTATTTAGAGTTTATTATCGTTGGTAGATTTGTTTATTGATTTGGTTGCTCTCTTCTTCCTTTTTTTTTTAATATATAGATTTTTTTTTCCTTTTTCTCTTTCTGTGAGTGCATATGTGTATGCTTCTTTGTGTGATTTTGTCTGTATAGCTTTGCTTTGACCATTTGTCCTAGGGTTCTGTCTGTCTGTTTTTTTGGTTTTTTAGGTTTTGTTTTTTTAGTATAGTGTTTAGTGCTTGTTATCATTGGTGGATTTGTTTTTTGGTTTGGTTGCTCTCGTCTTTTTTTTTAAATCACAATTTAATGTTTTTATTATTTTTAATAATTATTTTTATTTTAATAACTTTTATTTTATTATTTTTTTGTTTTCCTCCCTTTTCTTCTGAGACGTGTGGCTGACAGGGTCTTGGTGCACCAGCAGGGTGTCAGGCCTGTGCCTCTGAGGTGGGAGAGCTGAGTTCAGGACATTGGTCCACCAAAGACCTCCCGGCTCCATGTAATATCAAACCATGAAAGCTCTCCCAGAGACCTCCGTTTCAACGCTAAGACCCAGCTCCACTCAATGACCAGCAAGATACAGTGCTGGGCACCCTATGCCAAACAACTAGCAAGATAGGAACACAACCCCACCCATTAGCAGAGAGACAGCCTAAAATCATAATAAGGCCACAGGCACCACAAAACACACCACCGGATGTGGTCTTGCCTATGACAAAAACAGGATCCAGCCTCATCCACCAGAACATAGGCACCAGTCCCCTCCACCTGGAAGCCTACACAACCCACTGAACCAAACTTAGCCACTGGGGGCAGACATCAAAAACAACGGGAACTACGAACCTGCAGCCTGTGAAAAGGAGACCCCAAACACAGTACAGTAAGCAAAATGAGAAGACAGAGAAACACACAGCAGATGAAGGAGCAAGGTAAAAACCCACCAGACCAAACAAATGAAGAGGAAATAGGCAATCTACCTGAAAAAGAATTCAGAGTAATGATAGTAAACCTGATCCAAAATCTTAGAAATAGAATGGAGAAAGTACAAGAAACGTTGAAAAAGGACCTAGAAGAACTAAAGAGCAAACAAACAATGAACAACAACAGCATAAATGAAATTTAAAATTCTCTACAAGGAATCAATAGAAGAATAACTGAGGTAGAGAACGGATAAGTGACCTGGAAGATAAAATAGTGGAAATAACTACTGCAGAGAAAAATAAAGAAAAAAGAATGAAAAGAATTGAGGACAGTCTCAGAGACCTCTGGGACAACATTAAGCACACCAACATTTGAATTATAGGGGTCCCAGAAGAAGAAGAGAAAAAAAAAGAGACTGAGAAAATATTTGAAGAGATTATAGTTGAAAACTTCCCTAACATGGGAACAGAAATAGTCAATCCAGTCCAGGAAGAACAGAGAGTTCCATACAGGATAAATCCAAGGAGAAAGACGCCAAGACACATATTAATCAAACTATCAAAAATTAAATACAAAGAAAAAATATTAAAAGCAGCAAGGGTTAGGCAACAAATAACATACAAGGGAATCCCCATAAGGTTAACAGCTGATCTTTCAGCAGAAACTCTGCAAGCCAGAAGGGAGTGGCAAGACATACTTAAAGTGATGAAAGGGAAAAACCTACAATGAGATTACTCTACCCAGCAAGGATCTCATTCAGATTCGATGGAGAAATTAAAAGCTTTACAGACAAGCAAAAGCTAAGAGAATTCAGCACCACCAAACCAGCTTTACAACAAATGCTAAAGGAACTTCTCTAGGCAGGAAACACAAGAGAAGGAAAAGACCTACAAAAACAAACCCAAAACAATTAAGAAAATGGTAATAGGAACATGCATATCGATAATTACCTTTAATGTAAATGGATTAAATGCTCCAACCAAAAGATATAGACTGCCTGAATGGATACAAAAACAAGACCTGTATATATGCTGTCTACAAGAGACCCACTTCAGACCTAGGGACACATACAGACTGAAAGTGAGGGGATGGAAAAAGAGATTCCATGCAAATGGAAATCAAAAGAAAGCTGCAGTAGCAATTCTTATATCAGAAAAAGTAGACTTTAAAATAAAGACTATTACAAGAGACAAAGAAGGACACTACATGATCAAGGGATCAAACAAAGAAGAAGATACAACAGTTGTAAATATTTATTTACCCAACATAGGAGCACCTCAATACATAAGGCAAATGCTAACAGCCATAAAAGGGGAAATTGACAGTAACACAATCATAGTAGGGGACTTTAACACATATTTTCACCAATAGACACATCATCCAAAATGAAAATGAATAAGGAAAAACAAGCTTTAAATGATACATTAAACGAGATGGACTTAATTGATATTTATAGGACATTCCATCCAAAAACGACAGAATACACTTTCTTCTCAAGTGTTCATGGAATATTCTCCAGGATTTATCGTATCCTGGGTAACAAATCAAGCCTTGGTAAATTTAAGAAAATTGAAATTGTATCAAGTATCTTTTCTGACCACAACGTTATGAGACTAGGTATCAATTACAGGTGAAAATCTATAAAAAATACAAACACATGGAGGCTAAACAATACACTACTAAATAACCAAGAGATCACTGAAGAAATCAAAGAGGATATCAGAAAATGCCTAGAAACAAATGACAATGAAAACACGATGACCCAAAACCTATGGGATGCAACAAAAGCAGTTCTAAGAAGGAAGTTTATAGCAATACAATCCTACCTCAAGAAACAAGAAAAATCTCAAATAAACAACCTAACCTTACACCTAAAGCAATTAGAGAAAGAAGAACAAAAAACACCCCGAAGTTAGCAGAAGGAAACAAGTCATAAAGATTAGAGAAGAAATAAATGAAAATGAAATGAAGGAAACAATAACAAAGATCAATAAAACTAAAAGCTGATTCTCTGTGAAGATAAACAAAATTGATAAACCATTAACCAGATTTATCAAGAAAAAAAGGGAGAACACTCAATAGAGTGTTCAATAGAATTAGAAATGAAAAAAGGGAAGTAACAACTGACACTGCAGAAATACAAAGGATCATGAGAGATTACTACAAGCAACTCTATGCCAATAAAATGGACAACCTGGAAGAAATGGACAAATTCTTAGAAAAGCACAATCTTCCGAGACTGATCCAGGAAGAAATATAGAAAATATAAACAGACCAATCACAAGCAGTGAAATTGAAACTGTGATTAAAAATCTTCCAGCAAACAATAGCCCAGGACCAGATGGCTTCACAGGCAAATTCTATCAAACATTTAGAGATGAGCGAACACCTATCCTTCTCAAACTCTTCCAAAATATAACAGAGGGAGGAACACTCCCAAACTCATTCTATGAGGCCACCATCAGCCTGATACTAAAACCAGACAAAGATTTCACAAAGAAAGAAAACTACAGGCCAATATCAATGATGAACCTAGATACAAAAATCCTCAACAAAATACTAGCAAACAGGGCTTCCCTGGTGGCGCAGTGGTTGAGAATCTGCCTGCTAATGCAGGGGACACGGGTTCGAGCCCTGGTCTGGGAAGATCCCACATGCCGCGGAGCAACTAGGCCCGTGAGCCACAACTACTGAGCCTGCGCGTCTGGAGCCTGTGCTCCGCAACAAGAGAGGCCGCGATAGTGAGAGGCCCGTGCACCGCGATGAAGAGTGGCCCCTGCTTGCCACAACTAGAGAAAGCCTTCGCACAGAAACGAAGACCCAACACAGCCAAAAATAAATTAATTAATTAATCAATTAAAAAAAAATACTAGCAAACAGAATCCAACAGCACATGAAAAGGATCACACACCACAATCAAGTGGGGTTTATCCCAGGAATGCAAGGATTCTTCAAAATATGCAAATAAATCAGTGTGATAGACCATATTAACAAATTGAAGGAGAAAAACCATACAATCATCTCAATAGATGCAGGAAAAGCTTTTGACAAAATTCTACACCATTTATGATAAAAACCCTTCAGAAAGTAGGCATAGAGGGAACTTACCTCAACATAATAAGGGCCATATATTACAGACCCACAACCAACATCACTCTCAATGGTGAAAAACTGAAACCATTTCCTCTAATATCAGGAACAAGACAGTGTTGTCCACTCTCACCACTATTATTCAACATAGTTTTGGAAGTTTTAGCCACAGCAAACAGAGAAGAAAAAGAAATAAAAGGAATCCTAATCAGAAAAGAAGAAACAAAGCTGTCACTGTTGGCAGATGACATGATACTATACATAAAGAATCCTAAAGATGCTACCAGAAAACTACTAGAGCTAATCAATGAATACAAAATTAATGCACAGAAATCTCTTGCATCCCTATACACTAATGATGAAAAATCTGAAAGAGAAATTAAGGAAACACTCCCATTTACCACTGCAACAAAAAGAATAAAATACCTAGGAATAAACCTACCTAAGGAGACAAAAGATCTGTATGTGGAAACTATAAGACACTGATGAAAGAAATTAAAGATGATACAAACAGATGGAGAGATATACCATGTTCTTGGATTGGAAGAATCAACATTGTGAAAATGACTCTACTACCCTAAGCAATCTACAGATTCAATGCAATCCCTATCAAACTACCAATGGCATTTTTCACAGAACTAGAACAAAAAATTTCACAATTTGTATGGAAACACAAAAGACCCCGAATAGCCAAAGCAATCTTGAGAAAGAAAAACGGAGCTAGAGGAATCAGGCTCCCAGACTTCAGATTATATTACAAAGCTACAGTAATCAGGACAGTATGGTACTGGCACAAAAATAGAAATATAGATCAGTGGAACAGGATAGAAAGGTCCAGAGATAAAGCCAGACATATATGGTCACATTATTTTTGATAAAGGTGGCAAGAATATACAATGGAGAAAAAACAGCCTCTTCAATAAGTGGTACTGGGAAAACTGGACAGCTACATGTAAAAGAATGAAATTAGAACACTCCCTAACACCATACACAAAAACAAACTAAAAATGGATTAAAGACCTAAATGTAAGGCCAGACACTATCAAACTCTTAGAGGAAAACATAGGCAGAACACTCTATGACATAAATCACAGCAAGATCCTTTTTGACCCACCTCCTAGAGTTATGGAAATAAAAGCAAAAATAAACAAATGAAATTTAAAAGCTTTTGCACAGCAAAGGAAAACATAAATAAGATGAAAAGACAACCCTCCTAATGGGAGAAAATATTTGCAAATGAAGCAACTGACAAAGTTTTAATCTCCAAAATTTAGAAGCAGCTCATGCAGCTGAATATCAAAAAAACAAACAACCCAAATCCAAAGCTGGGCACAAGACTTACATAGACATTTCTCCAAAGAAGATATGCAGATCACCAACAAACACATGAAAGGATGCTCAACATCACTAAGCATTAAAGAAAGGCAAATCAAAACTACAATGAGGTATCACCTCACACCGGTCAGAATGGCCATCATCAAAAAATCTACAAACAATAAATGCTGGAGAGGGTGTGGAGAAAAGGGAACCCTCTTGCACTGTCAGTGAGAGTGTAAATTGATACAGCCACTATGGAGAACAGTATGGAAGTTCCCTACAAAACTAAAAATAGAACTACCATACCACCCAGCAATCCCACTCCTGGACATATACCCTCAGAAAACCATAATTCAAAAAGAGTCATGTACCACAATGTTCATTGCCGCTCTTTTTACAATAACCAGGACATGGAAACAAACTAAGTGTCCATTGACAGATGAATGGATAAAGAAGATGTGGCACATATATACAATGGAATATTACTCAGCCATAAAAAGAAACGAAATGGAGTTATTTGTAGTGAGGTGGATGGACCTAGTGTCTGTCATACAGAGTGAAGTAAGTCAGAAAGAGAAAAACAAATACCATATGCTAACACATATATATGGAATCTAAAGAAAAAAAAAGTGGTTCTGAAGACCTAGGAGCAGGACAGGAATAAAGACATAGATGTAGAGAATGGACTTGAGGACACAGGGAGGGGGAATGGTAAGTTGGGATGAAGTGAGAGAGTGGCATGGACATACATACACTACCAAATGTAAAAGAGATAGCAGTGGGAAGCAGCCACATAGCACAGGGAGATCAGCTCGGTGCTTTGTGACCACCTAGAGGGGTGGGATAAGGAGAGTGGGAGGGAGACACAAGAGGGAGGAGATTTGGGGATGTATGTATAGGTATAGCTGATTCACTTTGTTATAAAGCAGAAACCAACACACCATTGTAAAGCAATTATACTCCAATAAAGTTGTTAAAAAAAAAACCCTCAGTAGGTGAATGGATAAACAAACTGTGGATCATCTGAATGAAATACTATTCAGCACTAAAAAGAAAAGAGCTCTCAAATCATGAAAAGATATAGAGGAACCTTAAATGCTTATTACTAAGTGAAACAAGTCAATTTGAAGAGGCTACATGCTATCTGTTTCCAACTATATGATAGAAGGGAAAGGCAAAACTATTTAGATAGCAGAAAGATCAGTGGTTGCTAGGGTTTAGGGAAGGATAGGGAGGAATGAACAGGCAGAGGAGCTTTAGAGTACTGAAACTATTCTGTGTAATAACATAATGGTGAATACATGTCATCATATCTTAGTCCAAAACCATAGACTATATAACACCAAGAGTGAATCCTCATGTAAACTACAGACTTTGGATGATGATGACGATGCCTCAATGTGGGTTCATCAATTGTAACAAATGCACCGCTTTGGTAGGAGGTATTTATATTGGGGGAGGCTGTGCATGTCGGGGGGGCAGGGGGTGTATGGGAAATCTCTGTACCTTCCTCTCAGTTTTGCTGTGAGCCTTAAACTGCTCTAAAAATATATACATAAAATATTAATTTAAAAAAAGAATATTGTCTACTTTCTAGGTAAATGAGTTAGAAGATGAAACTCAGGCTCTTCAGCCTTTAAAAGAGCTTCATTTATTCCAAAATTTCCCAAACAGATTTAACATTGACTCCATCTGAAACATTTACACTCACATTTTTCAGTGGAAAACACCTGCCTTGTTTCATCAAATAGCCTTTGAAAACCCTGGTCACTGGTATGCAGGCCCCCACCTTCCTCCTGAGGAAGTGGGGGTGGGCAGTTGGGAGAGCTTCAGGGGGGACTGAAGTACCCTCTCTGCCTGCTGCCTTTTCTAAAAGCAAACAAAAAAAAGCAAAAAGTCCAAATGCTGTGGTCAGATATCAGAATGAGTTGTATTTAACTGTAGCCATATTCCTTACATCACTGATATCTGGAAATACATGCACATTGGTTGGGGTCAGGTCTCAGATTTGTGTTTTGCATCTCTTCCCATTTGATTCATTTTTCTGTCCTAGATACGTCTGCCGGTCTTCTCCTTGCTAACGCTTAAGCTATGTTAGATTTAGTCAACACCAATATTCCTTTAAAAACAAGCAGCCAGCATTTGTAGATAACTCCTTGAAGGGAGAAGTTAGGAATCTAGAAGGAGGAAGAGGAATCAGCATGGCTACTTGGCAGATAGCTTGGGACCCCGCAGGCTCCAGGTGGCCTCACTCCCCAGCTTCTCTTTCTTTCTCTAGCTCATTTCTGGGCCGTCTGTCTGACTTTGCTGTTCTCAGAAAGGTGCTGCAGCTCCCTAGGCACCCTAGACAAGGCCTGACACAACTCAGAATGTTGGGAATGTGAGATGTGCCCCACCCAGTGTTGGATTCCAGAAAGCACTGTGGGGAGGGGCTGCACACACCCTGGGCAGAAGGTCCGAAAGGTCGGAAGGATGCTCCTTCTTCTTTACTCTTTCTCCCCCTCCTGCTCAGCCTCTTAAAGATAAGTCCTTCTCATGCACTCTACACCCTGTTTCCTAGGGGCCATGGTTAGGAGGGACATGGCCCTCCTGGATGCACCTCACTGTTGCCATTTAACCTTTCCTGTGTTTCCCTGCAGTTCAACATTCTGCAAGCTTTGACTCCTTTGAGGTCCTAAGTCTAATCTTAATAGATTCTTCTAATCTCCTCCCACACACAGCAAGGCTCTTAGAACCCTTTTTATTATTAACTGGCAAAGGCTCAGTTTGCCTCTCTTATCTGATCCTCTATTATTAAACACATTTGTAAAACCTTTGTGGGAGAGTTGGTGTCCACTTCTCAGGCATGAGTCACAGGTAAAGACCCTGGCGTTCTGAGTCACTTGGGTCAGGAGTGAGCATGTGTAACGACTGGTCCATGATGGATGATCGTGGGCAGTGACCCTCTGTGAGGCCATGTGGCACATGGCTTTTCTAGTCCTGGGGATGTTTCGGCTGGGTCATGGTCTCCCTCTCCTCGTTCGTCTTCTGGAGCTGGTTAATATCTTCATTTGGTTACCTAGGATTACAGTGCAAATTAAAAATAATTTTTATGTATATGTGTTTTCCTGAGCTGAACTTTCTAGCCCCAGAAGAGATGGAAGTGTGTCCTGGTCACATTTACATGCAGCATGATGAACTGAGGGACTTGGTGAGGATAAGCCTGCATTGCATTGAGGAGATTATCCACAGATTTCTGCTCTACTGATGTCCTAATGTGGCATTTGCTCATTCGCAGCATGTTAGGAATAAGATGGCCAGGGGCTGGCCGTCCTGTGGCTGGCAAGAACTAGGGAAGCAGAGGCTGCGTCAAGAGCACTGCAGACCAGACATGGATGCAGATCCTGCACGCTCGGACTGGAAACACAGATGAGCTGTGGAGTCGGTGACAATTAGATGTACAAAGATTAAGTTTACCTAGAATTGAAAGGGAAAAAGGGAGGGTCTGCAACAAGCAAAAACCTTTGGAAATGGTGAAAACTAGACAGAGGCCACCAGCTCAGCCCTGCCACCTGGGAGCACAAGGCAGCTCCTCAGCAGCCAGAGCCACACGGCAACCACTGCACTCAGTACCATCCCGGAGGCAGAAGCTGCTTCATGACTCAAGATCACCAAGTCTGACCTCCATCAATGTGTTTCCAAGGAGTCTCCACCACACATTTTCCAAACCTGCTCTTAGGGTTGAATTATTAGACCCCAGTGCTCAGCAGGACTCCGAGTGGGGCTCATGCTGTGACTGTTTCTGCAGGTGTGATCAATCTTCCCAGCTTTAAACTGGCCATTGTATTTGACCAGTTCTTTTCAATTAAGAGACGTTTTAGTATCTGCTGTGGCTGCTAGTAATATTGTCAGTGAACTAGAAGTGAAGGCCCAGCTGTCACAGCTTTATGCTATGGCCCAGAGCTCCACGTCTGTCAGCTCCTTGTCAGCCACGGGTGTCCTGGTTCTGAGACATGGCCACACAGCTGAGTGATGCCACGGCCCTGAGGGCCTCCCAGCCCTACCCCGGGACCCTCAGAATGGCCTTCCTGGCTCTACCCCAGGCTCCAGAAATGAAAGACTCTGCCCCTACTAGCAGGAGCCTCCAGGACCCACACTGGCTGTTAAATGGTTGTATCTCACCCCTCCCTGCAGCACCTGGAGCTTGTGCATGGGGAGTGTTTTGTAAACTGTGAGGCATGTTAGCGATCACATCTCACTCGCATTTGACATTCAGTGTGTCATGCTCCTCAGAGGGACACAGAGTGGGGCGAAGCATTCTGCTCTAGAGATAGACACACATAACCCCAGAAGAGGGCCTGGGCCATTCTCTCCTTCCAGGGTGATCTCGGGGCTTCCCTGGCAGGCCTGACACTGCCTCCCAGGAGGCAGAGCCTCACCCCCAAGGTGGGCACTGAGGGGGAGGGGGACAGGGTGGGGAAGGAAGACAGGAGCCAGGGCGGGTCTCCTGGTGCTCTGAGGTAGCCTCACTGTCCTTGGGGGCTTCCTGTCTTAAGACAGGGGGTTCTCTGTTTCCTGGCATTGGGCATGCAGAGTTGTAGCCCCACTTCTTCTTCCTGCAAGAGGGGACCTTCTTAGGTTCAGTGACTGGAGCCCTGCAAACTGAACTGACAGAAGAACAGATTAACAGGAGGAAAATGTTTATTTCATATGCAGATGGACAGGCTCACAGAAACAAAATGAAAACCCCAAAGAGGCAGTCAGACTTGGAGGCAATAAATTTGTGGAGAAATACCGAGACAAAGGAAAAGGGTTTTGAGCTTCTAGGGATAGTAAATGTTGAGCAGGTAAATATATGGGACACTAATGGAAGATAAAGGTTATTTAGTGAGGTTTGTGTCCGTCTTGGTGCTGGATTTCCCTCTTCTTCCTGGAGAGGGGGTTTATGGCAGTGATCGTTTCTCAGAAGTTTCTGCGCTTAGTCAGATGGGAGAAGCTCCGAGAAAGCATCTTTCTGCATCTGTTAATTCTCAATGGCCTTCAGCTCAAAATACTCCATAGCCAAAGTGGCATACTTTTGGGTGACATGTCTGCTCCCCTCACTCAGCAGTGATGAACACTCCATCCAGGGCCCCCCTCCCTGTATTTCAGGCTCCCCCACATCCCCACTCAGCTCCTGTCTATCTGACTTGGTCGAGCATGGCAGTCCTGCCCGAATGTCTCCTCTTTCCACTCTATCAACCCTAAGACCAAGCTATGAGGATGATTTTCATGTCTCATTCCGACCTTCAGTGCAAATCTTATAGCCTGTGTGTTTCACAGAAGGGAGCAGGGTTAAAAACAGGACCCAGGAATCAGACATTACTGGTTCTGAACCACTGGGACTGACGCTAACACGTGGTGACCTTGGCAAGGTCAACTTCAGTGAGTCTTTATTTCTCTACCTGCACAGTAAGATAAAGGATCTGTGTGCATCCACATCAACACAGAGAGAGAAAGCCAGCTACTGTTATTCTGCTTCTCAGAGTGATGAGTAATGAACACAAACCCTGCAACTTCCTTTCTCCCTGAGGACGCTGGCCACGCTCTCAGTTTACCCATGCCCTGCTCTAACCTGGGCCTTCTCCTTTTGACTACAGCCCAAGTGCTAATTCCCTCCCCTGACATTCTGGAATCCTTGCTGTAGCTTCCCCTTCACTGGTTTTTTATCATTTCTCCTTCCTAGATTTTAAGTCCCTCCAGGGACCATAGGGGCTGAAGGGGACCATGTGCCATATCTTTTGCTGTTTCCAGTGGATGGCATTGCTCTACACATGGGCACAACTACCAGTTTTGTCTGTGCAGCACTCCTGACCTTGGAGTGGGCATGGGTTTCAGTTTGGGACAATGGCTGGTTCTTCTTCCAGGCCATATAGTATCGCCCCAAGGAATAGGAAAGGATCCAATTTGGGTGAAACCCCTTCCCCAGTATTAGTTACATAAGGTCTGCATGAGAGAAGCTCCATCCTAAATTGTGAAGCTGAGAGCACATTCCATGGCTCTGGCCCTGCCCCCAGCTCCCACAACAGGTGACAGGATACTGCAGGACAGGGCAGGATGATGGATGTGCTCTTGTCTGTGGATTCCATGGCCTGGAGGCCTGAATGTGGGACCACAGCCCTCCACTCCTCTCTTCCTGGCCTCTGTCCAGCAGCTCTGTGCCCAGCAGGCCAACAGCACCCACCTGCAGACTGCATCCCCAGGTTCGTGCTGGCTGTCCACTGCTGTGCGTGGCTCCAGGAGCTCCAGAGCTGAAGAGCACAGCCTCAGGGAAACTTAATGCCTGTCTCCTCCTCTCTCTGAGGTAAAACATGGCCTTCAATTAATATGATTTACTTAACACAGATTTTTAGAAATATAATCACTGGGTCAAAGTCTGTTTTTGCCATGACTTGTGCAAGTTTTCCCCAAGAACTTTGCCAATTATATGCTCACCAGCAATAGCGGAAAGTGGTCATTTTACTACTTACTTAGTACAGGATGTTTCTTCTTGTCATTAATCTATTATCAAAAATCATAGATCAGGAGTTGATTTCAGTTTTTAAAATTGACAATACTTTATACGCCAAACATTATTTAACCTTTCAGTCGGTTGAACGTGAAATTGTTTATTTTTCTTTTCTTTTTCCTTTCACTCAACAAATATTGAGGTGCATGTCCTGAGTTACATTCAGTGAAGAGAACTGCTCAGGTTTACAAGGAATAATTAAGAGAGATCGGTGCATGCTATAAGTAGATGAGATCTTTTATTAAATAGATGGTTAAAGTCTATATGACACAAGGGAAATTGTCCCCTGAGGGATACAGAAATTTGATTCGTCTCCTTTCTTCAGTGACCTTTATTTTTGCACGCTATGCAGAGAAGCCTCCTTCTCTTCCCATTTGCTTGGAGAAGAATCTGAAGACCACTGGTGTAATTCCTGGTACAATATTAGTTTATGTTACTGCACTTTACATCCTTAAATCAAAAAATCAATGGCCACATGGTTTGAAAAAGAGTTAAGGAGTTATAAAACAAAAACAAATAAGCAAAAACAAACAAACAAAACCAAGATTAAGGCAGAGTGACTGAGTGGATGCTAATTTTTTAAAGTACCCAGAAAAGGAGTCTTTTGTAAGTGACATTATTTTGTAGGTGCCCTCTCAGAAGGCCCCATGGGACCTAGAGAGTCTCTCTCTCTCTCTCTCTCTCCTAATCGTACACAGGTTGCAGGGGACCCCCGCAGGCTAACATCACACCTTTGACTTAAATTACATTTCCAGATGCCTCTGTAATTTTTTGCCTTATTACAAACAAGAAGCTGTTTTATGGAATGTCTAAATGGCCCTCAATCTGCTGTGTGTGTCTGGGTAAATATAGCTTGTTTTAGCTTCATAGAATGTTGCTTCCCTCTTGTTTTTCAGCTACTCAAAATTTGAGGTCAGCAAACTGACCTTCCCTGTTCAGATGGCAAGTAAAGATGATGTAGATGCTGTTTTATCTTTTTTTTTTTTTTTTTTTGAGTAAAGCCATGCACTAGGCATTTTTATGATTGCCCCCAATTGGGTTACATGATTGAAATCCACTTAGCTTGAGGATAGCAGGTGCTTTTGGTTTCCTGAGCTGGCTCCATATTCTTTTTTTAAACCCTTTTAAATATATTCTTTCTGCATTCCAAATGTAGATTTCCCTATAGTTTTGGCCTCAACTCTTTTCCCTTCTCATTCTCTTCCTGGGGAATCTTAGCTAATTCTAAGGCTGCAGCACATTCTTCAACAGAAGGTTCCCATGCTTTTTGAGTGCTGCCCCCCCAAGTTGGAATGAAACCAGTTCAACATTGAGAGTCAGTAGCATGAGAGGTCCAGCCAGGGATGGCAAGTTTGGATACTGGCTCCCTAGTTTCCTGGCAGTGTCACCTCAAGGCAGGGCGCCCCCACATGTAAAATGGGGGCCATAGAAGAATCTGCCTCAGGAATGTTTGAGAGTCACATGCAAAGTGTGTAGAAGAGCACCAAAGAGAAAATTCATGCCAAAGAGGGTGTCAGCTGAGGTTGTTACTGATGTGATTCCTTCAGACTTACCTCTTTCCTTGAATTTCTTTCTGGAACTTCCAAGCCAAAGATCTAAAAAGCAAAGTCTTAATTTTCTAAGTTGAATTAGTGGAGGTCATGGATTTTGGGATCCGGGAGTACTTGAGTGCCATATGAGTGCATATGGCAGGAACACAGAGTTTCTCAGTGTAAACAGTGATCTAAGAATTAAAGGTGTCAAATGACATAATTCGCTACCCCAAGAGATAGGAGCTCCCCAACCCTGAATGTGTTCAAGGTCTTCAGGCCCTTGAGAAGTATTTGGAGTGAATTCTTGTATTCAGTTAGATGACCTCCGTGATCCCTTAAAAATCAGAGCCTGACCTCGGCTGAAGTCAGGCCCTTGACAGTGGCTAAGCCATCCTGGAATATTCCAGCCAAAGGGCTCAGAGAGGGGACCTCACATTCAGTCTCACTTTAGATTCCCTGCTGCACTTGGGCACCCAGGACCCAGAGCAAAGTTAAAACAATCCTGCCAAGCTCAAGAGATTATTGCACTTTTCTCCATTTGTTTACCTCTTCTGGTTGATTCTTATTTACTTTCTTGATTTGAAGTAATTGAAATTCTTGACATTCTTTGTAAAAGCACAAAAAGTGGGACAATGAATAATTTAAAGATGTAACATCCATTTGTATCTTTACAGCATTTCTTTTCTTTTCAATCCAACATTGATGTGACGGGCCCTGAAGAAATTCTTTTATAAACAACTAAAACATATATATTTTTATTGTGCTGAAATTTGACAGCAGTTTATAATTAAATGATTTTTTTTCTTACTAAAGTGATAGAAATACATTTCAAAACATTGGAATAGGAAGAAAAACATTTTTTAAATATCCACAATCCTACTACCCTAACACAGCCACCTTTAACATTTTGGTAGGGTTTTTTTTAATGTTTAAAATATTAGATAATTGTAGCTCTATTTACAATAGCCAGGACATGGAAGCAACCTAAGTGTCCATCGACAGATGAATGGATAAAGAAGATGTGGCACATATATACAATGGAATATTACTCAGCCATAAAAGGAAATGAAATTGAGTTATTTGTAGTGAGGTGGATGAACCTAGAGTCTGTCATACAGAGTGAAGTAAGTCAGAATGAGGAAAATAAATACCATATGCTAACACATATATATGGAATCTAAAAAAAAATGTTTCTGAAGAACCTAGGGGCAAGACAGGAATAAAGACGCAGACGTAGAGAATGGACTTGAGGACACGGGGAGGGGGAAGGGTAAACTGGGACGAAGTGAGAGAGTGGCATGGACTTGTATATACTACCAAATGTAAAATAGCTAGTGGGAAGCAGCCACATAGCAGTGGGAGATCAGCTCGGTGCTTTGTGTCCACCTAGAGGGGTGGGATAGGGAAGGTTGGAGGGAGACACAAGAGGGAGGAGATATGGGGATATATGTATATGTATAGCTGATTCACTTTGTTATAAAGCAGAAACTAACACACCATTATAAAGCAATTATACTCCAATAAAGATGTTAAAAAAAAAAAACTAGATAGGTAGATAGATGATAGAAATGGATGTTAAAATCTTTATATGTGTGTACTTGTGTATATATATATATATTTATATTTACACACACACACACCATATTGATAGCTAGATAGATAGATGTAAAAGGATATTAGACACATTGTCCACGCCCGACACTGCACTCAGGAGGCCCCACAGTCCTGCCCTGCAGAATGATGCTCAGTCAAGTTCAGGGAGGGACTGCCCCCAAATCTGCTGGCTCACTTCCTCATTGCAGGACATGCTGATTACTCTTCTTTTCATGTGACAGAACACTCCAATATACAATCTCTTCTATGTTTAGAACTGTTTCCTTTAGATACATTTCCAGAACTTACCACGGTTTAAGATTGGATATTTCTTAAAACTTTAAATCTGCTTCACCTTTATTAGCTTACTCCCTGCTGGAGCTGGGGCTGGGCATCGAGGGTGGGGTTCACGGAGAGTCAGAGCTCAGAGTGCCCCCTGCACTCCCACTGCTGGTCCCCCATCCCCCAGGGTGAACGGTTAATGGTTAAAGTGAGTCTTGCTGAGGGAAGGGGTTCGGTAGTGTCCCATGTTTGCATCCTCACTTTGCCAGCACTGAGAGAAATAAAACACAGAAAAAAGAAGCTTTCAGCTAAACTGTTAAATTGAAAGCTGGATTTTGGTGTCTCTACATACAGAATCATTTTCTTAGAAACCCTGAAATATTGAGTTGTGTTAACCCACCTAACCAGCTGCTTAGGAAGTAGTTTTTCGAGAACCTCAATAGTGCATAGTTTTACCTACCCTAAGCCTCCCTAGGAAGTGGGTACTCACCTGAGCGTGATTTTTCTCTGACCCAGACTGGCAGTGCCAGCCGATGGGGCAGCATCCAGTTGTTTGTGTTAAAGCCCAGGGTAACCCAGCAAGGACCTGCCTCCCTCTGTGCCTCGGTTTCCTCACCTGAATGCGAGTAGACTAGACATGAACAGTTATTGCAGCGCCCTTCCCTGCCCTAGCAAAGAATCGCCACAAAGGGATTGATGATGAGAATGTATTTTTTCACAGTTTTATTGAGATTAAAATGACATAACATTGTGTAAGTTTAAGGTATACAGTGTGATTTGATATGCTTACACATTACAAAATGATCACCAAAGCGTTAGCTAACACTCCCATCTCATCACATAGTTACCATTTCTTTTTTTGTGGTGAGAACATTTAAGATCTATTCTTTTAGCAACATTCAAGTATACGTTGGATTGGCCCAAAAGTTTTTTCGGGTTTTTCCATAAGATGTTACGAAAAACCCGAATGAATTTTTTGGCCAACCCAATAATAAAATATTGTTAACTATAGTCACCATGCCCTATGTTAGATCCCCAGAACTTATTCATCTTATATCTGGAAGTTTGTACCCTTTGACCATCTCCCATTCCCCCCAACACCCAGCCCCTGACAACCACTTTACTCTGTGGTGATGAGAAAGTATTCCATCTCCAAGGTATTTAAGATGGAAAGAAAAGGCTGAGAAGTAACAGATGAGATTATTTCTAAAAGTCCCTACAAAGTGTAACATTTGCTCATGCTGTGGATTTAGGAGTGATTTTAGTGGATTCCATATATCATTTTAGCAGTGCTATTCATGAGCTTAATGCAGCTCCTTTTCCATTCAGAAAGCACAGCATTTCATAGCCGTCTCTGGAGGAAGCATTATTCAATATGATGATAAGTTTCCTTTATAGAGGAGAGAAACATTTTCTTTCAGTAATTGGAAATGGCCATCTGGACACAGCGTGAACTCCCTGTGTGGGGACCAGGGCAGCCATTCTCCCACCGCTGGAAACCCTCACCCCTCTCCCTTCTTTCACAAAGGCTAATAAGGCTTTTTCTTTCATCCTTCAGGGTATGCTCACCAGCACATTTATCTAGTCACTCAGAATCAAATGTTTTATACTTCCTGTTTCTATCATCTTAATTCCATTGTCTTAAAATAATCATGTCTTAGCTTACAAGCTAATATAAAAATATTTTGAATTAGAAACAAAAATTAGAATTTTGAAAGTCCCCTCCTGTCTTTCCTATGACAGTGCTCGTATCTTACAGCACGGGGCCTCTGGCTTCTGGGACACTGCCCTGCAGGTTGTAGAATCACAGCCCCCACTAGGAGAGTTTTCAAAGTGGACTCCAAGCATTTCTCTGGGCTTGTGGGAGTCCACCTTTCCCCACTGCCCAATGCTTCAGTCTAAGACTTTACTTCTAAAATCTAAATATATTTGCTTGTAGATGAAGATTCATTGTAAAATTTGTTTTTCATTCCTGCCTGAGGAATAAAAATCTAAATCAAATGCTGGGCTTGTGAGTTGTCAAGATTCTCTCCACCTTTGTAACCGTCTTTGTCCCATCCAGAGAGATGAAGATTAAAACATGGTAACCTTCAATCTTCCAACTAACACCACTTTGTGGAGGACTGCCATGTTCCAACCCTAATGCTCCAGAAGCAGCATGATGGACTTTGCAGCCTGTCTGGTAAAATGCACCTGGAATTACCCATTGCAGTCTAACTTGTGTGCTTTATCTGCTCTGGGTCCTAGAGAAGCCCTCCTCAGAATGTAGTTCTGAGAGGGTACTGGGATTCACAGGATACCTGTGGGGTGCTGTGAGTGGAGAGGGAGATCTGAAGCAAGAGAATCCAGGTCGCTGGAGCTTCAAGGGGACAAAGCAGAGCCCAGAGGAAAGGAGTGGGACCCAGAGCCTGTGCCTAAGGCTACTGGCTGATTTGGTGCTCCACTGGGTGATTATGTCCACTTTTGAGAATTTATTTTGTTTAGAAGAGGCCAGCAGGCAGACACAGGCACAGAGAGGGCAGTGTGGATGCATACAGCACTGGGAATGTGCTGACAGGTGGAATCCTGAAAAATCGGGCAGCGGGGGTGAAGGCCCTAGCAGAGAGGGGTTGAAGTAACAGCTGCCGCGGCCTGAGCTGGTGGAGGGCGTGGAAAGAGAGCCAGGGAAGAGGACAGGGTGCTCCAAGGTTTGGAGGCTCGGGCCTTGGGGATGTTGCAGGAGGCGTGAATCAGGGTGCGTGTGTGAGCTGCTCACTCCGACCCTTAGGGATTTGAGGAACAGGGTCCAGGGATGTCAAGAGCCGAGGTGGATGCGCTTTCAGGGCCTGAGCACGCCGGGAGAGGACGACTTGAGCCTTGCGCTTTGTTGCGGCCACAGCAAGACCTTGCTGCTCGGGGCAGGAGGTGGGGAACTCACCAAGTTTGCGGCCAGCCTGATGGGTGGCACCGCCCATGCTGACAGTGAACAAGCAAACTGGCTGGACTTGTGCATGAGGACACGCTGGTAAGTGCACAGCTCTTGTCCCAGCTTGTGCCACACTGCACGGCGTGCTAATGGGCTGCCATCTGGACACTCGGAGCTCCAGATGGTGAATTCCCCTGCATAGGGGTGCTGTGCAGGGGAGTTTGCTTCCATTTTTAGCTAATGTATTCTACCAGGGAAACCTTTCAAGTTCATGGAGCTCCAAGGCTGCTATACCTCTCCTGACCAGCAGTCATGTTCCCTTTACCCTTGGGGAGATGAGGACAGAAGAATGCTCACCAGATTTATGCTGGGCACCTTGACCATTTATTCATAGCCAGCATCTCCCCTTATACCTTGTTTTATCCCCTGGGAAAATGGGGCGTCAAGGGATGCCAAGGGATGGGGTATACAGTCCCTCACAACAAATATTTGTTAAAGAAACCTTGTACCATATCTGTGCTTGAAAAATAATATAGATATTGAGACAATTATTTAATAATTCCAGCCTACCAGTTATGTTTTTCTTCATGATCTTATATGCCATATGAAACTTTCATTTATAAAAGTATAATTAGGAATAAATGCTTTCAATTTTTACATATTTTTACAATTTTAAATGCTCAAATAGATTAACTATAATGTTTACTATATTATCACAAATAAACAAAACATTTTAGCACCAATTAATATACACTGTAATACAGAATTCTGAACTTACTATACATCAACTCTATAGAATGAATCTGGGATACATTATGATGATAATTGCTGAACAAGAACTACAGATCAAATGAACTAGATTTTATATTATTTAGTTTTTTTCCACATGTATTGACTGTCTTCTACCTGTCAGAATGTCGTGCTACACTCGAGAGGTGTGTATGTGCCCAAAGTCTGGAATGGATGGTTATCCATAGTCATTCTCCTTACTTTGTTCTAGATGTTACTCCTCTCACTATGACTTTTTTTTAATTGCAGATTTTTTTCCCCTAGAAATACTTGTTCCCCATGCAAAATGAAGCATAGGCTTTTATAATTTGTGTGTTTGTATAGTTTAGCTATGTTTTTTTCTAAACTATTTGCTATTTTTTTGTTTGGTTCTTGGTGGTGGGTTTTTTGTGTGTTTTGTTTGTTTGTGTTTGTTTTTGTTTTTTGTGAATAGGTATCTTCTGCCTCATTTCACTCTTTAATAGTGAAGAATAATTATCCCAGCCCTCTTTGGAAGCTGCCATTTGAAAATAAGAAATACTTCTATTGTGGTCTTATTTATTTATTTTTACTTTTGGTTTTAAGCCATTAAATGACTTAGCACTGTATTTTTTGTGTATCCTAAAAATACATTTTACAAATTACAGACCTGAACCTAACCATGCTGTTGTAGTCTGTCATTAACAACTATAAAGTGCTGTGCAGGGAGCAGTAGAGCTCAATTCTAGGTCATTGTTTTGGTCCTTTGCATAGTGAATGCAGTTTTAAAACTTTATTTTAAGTGATTGGACCAAATTTAAAACATTAAAACATCTCTGTGAGTGTGTGTGTGTGTGTTTTATTCTTAATATTAAAGGGAATTCAAGAAAATCGAAAAGCCTTTAATATACCTAAACATTCTACATGAAATATCAAATATCCAAGTCTCATACCCATGTTTCCATGTTATATACACACCAGTGCTACATGTATTTGAATGAAAAAACTAAGAACTTTTAAAGTAACCTTTATACTTTAAATATTTTTCCAAACATCTAAATTTTTAGAAATCCTATATGGAAAAAAAATCCTGTATGTTCAATACTATATGCTCAAGAGAACAACATAATCATCGTTAAACTAATAATAACTAGATTCAAAAAAAAGGACTTATGGAGCCATGAGACCATATCCTTTCTTGATAAATTTGGAGGCTACTTGAGCAGTATACAGTTATCCCTCAGTATCTGTGGGAGATTAGTTCCTGGACCCCACCTCCTGTGGATGCCAACATCTGAGGGTGCACAAGTCTCATATAAAATGGCGTAGTATTTGCACATAACCTACACAATCCTCCCATATACTTTAAATATCTCTAGATTACTTAGAATGCCTAATACAATGTAAATGCTATGTAAATAGTGGTAAATACAATGTAAATATTATGTAAATAATTGCCAGCATGGGACAAATTTGAGTTTTGCTTTTTGGAACTGTATGGATTTTTTTACTAACATTTTCCATCCATTGGATGGTTGAATCTGTGGATGTGAAAACCCGTGGATATGGAGGGCTGACTGTATTTTCCTTTGATTTCAGAACATTCCATTAAGTTCACCTGCTAAAGGTATTATGAAATGGGAAGGGGAAAAGGACTTTAGAGGCAGAAGAGGAGGGTGTGGTCCTATTCCAAGGAGATGTTAGACTTTAATGAAATCAGCTGTGAATTTCTAAATGCCATTGCTATATTTCATGAATGTGAGCTTGAAAACCCAATTTTGTTACTTAAAAAAATCTTTTGGCAAAGAAAGACAGCGGCTGGTCAAGGTTGCCATCCTAGAATCCTCCTTAATATCCTGGATGTGGACATGAAAATAAGAGTTTCAAGCTTATTGTCATCTTCTCTTAAAATAATTCATTTGCTTGATATGGTAACACTTCATGTTTTGCTCAGTAGACAGAGAATATCTAAATTGTATTGACTCTTCCACAGCTATATGAAGGAAAGAATAATCCAATTATCTAAGCTTTGCAAAACATATTTAAAAAATTTTATCTTAGCAAAGTTTCTTTCTGCTTCATCAACTGATCGAAATAATAGATGGGAAAACTTTAATACTACTCTTGTATACCTGAGATTTGCAAGAGATTCTCATACAAAAATTCAATTTTTATGTCAATAAATAATAAAGCTGACTACACTATAAATCGTAGTGGGCCTCTTACAACTGAGGAAAAAATAAGTTTAAAGTGAAAATGAACTGTAAGAAATGAAACAATTTTAGATTAATTTTCTCAGGGAAAATGGACACATGCTTTATGATAATAACTGTTGCTGTGTTAAATGGAGTAAAATCCAGTTTCGTTGCAGGAAACTCTGTATGTCATAATTCAGTCTAACTTTGAGCTTGGAAATGGTGTTCAACCGCCTGGAATATGGATTGAGGGCAGATTCTTCAAACTTAAAATAACTCTCTAAAATAATAGAGAATGAATTTGATTTATGTTAAATTCAATAGGTACTTAAAAAATCAATTCTTTTCATGCCTCTGGCCTGATATGCAGTGGAATGTGGTCCAAGCAGCTGTCATTTCATCTGGATCCATCAGGAGCCTCCTTCCTGCCTTATGCAAGAACCAAGGTCTTCCTGTACATTTGTACATGGCCACTTACTGGATAGGATCATGATCTTTCTGGACTGTGGCTGGGGAATAAAAGGACAGCTGGGCAGTGTGGTGGACCAAGGACGAGACCCAGGGTGCACCAGTGGTGACTCTGTGCCTTGGACATGAATTGTGGCAACTGTTTTGTCAGGCCACGTTCTAAGTGCTGAGACTATAGAGAATATTCCTAAAAATTCTGTTTATGACCATTCAACCTTGACTTGGAGGCAGGAGGCAAGGGGACATAGATGAAAAGAGAAAAGGCCATTCTCTCTTGTTTGATGAATATATTTTGACACAGAATATATTATGAGTCTAAATTATTCTCTACTAATAAACAATTTCAGTGAAAAAAGGATACAATGTATTAAATATTCCTTGCTGAATAAACTATTGAAGAGAATAGTTAGGTCCATGGTGGTTAAGCTCACTCTCTCTCCCTACATCCTAGAAGTAGTGAATTGATGAGAAGCCTGCTATCTCCCTTCTGATGCACTGGAGGTGGAGTGGGGTGCTGTGTTAGTCTCAAAGGGCCCTGCTCACCTGGGCAGGACTACAGAAAAAGCACAGCAGGAAGCAGACAGCCCTCTTCGAGCATCAGTCCACGTGAGTGATGCCTGGTGCTGCAGCAGCTCCTCTTGCCCCTGGAGTGGGAAGGATGGGAGCCTAGGCTGAGGAGAAGCAGTGAGGTATGTTGGCTTGCCTGGAAGTGTGAGAGCCTTTCATCTCTGGCTGTGTAGAGGACTGGGGACTGTGTTTATTTTTTGCTTTATACACACACACCTGTTTGTTAGGCTTCCATTAAAACAAAAATATCCTGGTTGTTTTTATTTAGCTGAATCTTAAGAGCAAGCACAGAGAAGTGGAATAGGGTGTATGTTACAGTCAGCTCAGTCTGCTGTAACAAGATACCATAGGCTTTCACATTTATTTCTCACAGTTCTGGAGGCTGGAAGTACGAGATCAGGGTGCCAGCATGGTCAGGTTCTGGTGAAGGCCCTTTCCCTTGTTTATAGATGGCCACTTTCTCACTCTGTCCTTCCATAGTAGAGAGAGATCTCATGTCTCTTCCCCTTTACATAAGGGCACTAATCTCATCTTGGAAGCTAATCTCACCCTCATGACCTCATATAACCCTAATTATATCTCAAAGGCCCCACTTCCAAATACCATCATATTAGGAATTATAGTTTCAACATATGACTTTGGGGAGAACATGATCATTTGGTCCATAGTGGTACACATGCATAAGTGAACCCGTGCCATGAACATTTTTCTACAAAATTCACCAGACACCTATACAATCACTAGGGAGCCTGACTCAGACGTTGACAGAAAATGGGGTTAAATGTTGACCCCATTCAGGGTTTTTATGTTTCGTATAAATTGTGAAGCTGTTAGACAAAATGTGAAAATATGCATTCTGTGTAAATTGTTATTTTGTATACCCAGTTAAATGAGTAAATTTATTTCAATTTAAGGTATTTATATTGTACAACATGAGGAATACAGCCAATATTTTATAATAACTATAAATGGACTATAATCCTTAAAAATTGTAAATCACTATATTGTACACCTGTAACATATAATATTGTACATCAGGTATACTTCAATAATTTTTTTAAATTTACAATATCACTTTTCCACCCTTCTTTATATATTATGAAACAAGCATTTGTAATCCAGAGAAACCCCTCCAGACCACAGAGCTTTAGAGACAAATATCCTTATATCTTTCTTTCCATTTTTTCCCCACTAGTCTGAGAAGATGAAAAATAAGAAATAATTATGTCAAAAAGGAAACAAAAGATTATTTAGTACCAGCTACTTCTGTCTAATTCCATTCTGTTCTATTGTGTCTAGTCCTGTGATATTTGGTTGATGGAATACTGTACTGAGAAAGCTTATAATTATGTAAAAAACCAAAAACAAGCTCCCTGGATCCCACAGTGGAATCTCCCTGGAACCAGTGCCACATTCTCTCCAAGCCCAGCCTCACGCTGTAGCACAGCAAGGGTGTGGCCCGGAACCCCCATCCCAGACCTGCCATATCCTTGCTGTGTGACCTATGGACATGTGTTAGCTTCTCTGGGGCTCAGTCTTCTCACTTGTAAAATGGAAATACCTTCTACCCAAGGTTGCTATGAGGAATAGATGTGTTAGTGCCTTTAAAGCCTAGCTCCTGCTTGCTCAGTAACAAGCAGGTCATGTGGGTGGGTCTGTATCCTCCTCTTCCGGGAGCATTAACCTGAGGAAGGAGAGGATGCACCCTTGGGTCTGGGACCGCAGTGTTCTGAGCCAGCAGTGCTGGGAGGAAGTGCTCTGGGTTAATCATCTTCTGGTTACTAAGTTGGTGTCTCTTTCAGAGAATTTTTCACTTGGTCAATTGTGGAGTCTTTATATTGAGGCTTTTCAGCTTATGTTATTGAGGAGTAAAAATTCTGACCCGTGTACAGTGGAACTCCCTTGTGAGTAACGTGGCCACGAGGAAACACAGTAACCCATTCCAAAGAATGCCTGGGTCATTAATGCCTGCTTCCAGGACCCTGAGGGAGGTGACCTGGGCTCCAGCCACTGGAATCGCAACCTCTTTTTGAGAGCAGTCATAAACTCAGCCCTTGGGGGTAATCTCCCCAGGAAGTGCCAAGGTGACCAGCATGAGGGAGAGGGGGACACTGTTGGGTCGGCAGGGAGATGATTTTTTAATCATCTTTTTTCAGTCCTGCTGTGGTCTGATGCACTCTTCAAGCAGCCAAGTTTTTGGCCTGTTCACTTGGTAAGGAGCGTGTTCTGGTTCCCTCTCTCCTCATACAGTGGCAGAAAAAGTGGCCTTCGTACACGTTGGGAGTCTAGTTATTACTCAGAGAGGCCCCCTCTGGAAGCTCTAGATATTCTTGAAGTTTTTTGGTTTTGTTTTTGTTTTATCTTAGAAACTTATCAAAATTTTTAATTCTAATTTAAACTGCTTTCACATTTGTTGAAAGAAATAAATGTTCCCCAAATCTTTGCAAGATTGATGCTCCAGAAACAGGTCTAGTTATTGTACCTGTCCCAGCACAGCTGATGGGGTTTGTCTTTGAGAGATAGGAATGGAGAGCCCTTCACAGCCCACACCTCACTGCCCATCACTTCTGCGGGTTCCCTTAGATGCCTGGGCCTGATTCCTGGGTTATCTCTCAGTAACTCTGGCATTTACTCCACATGACTCAGAATATTTCTGGGATTAGGTACTTATCCTTATAAATCATAGTTCAATTTAGACTTATAAGCTGAGGTGTCGGTAGGAATTTTATCTTCCTGGGGCTGGATTTAGAAAAAAAATACAAAAACAATTTTATCTTTCTTATATTGACATAGTAAATGAATTCTGTATGGCAAAAGCATAGGCCAGAGGGGAGATATTTATCATTTCTGTGTTAATTCAGATTAAGATAAAAAGTAAAGGAGATCGCACGGGGAGAGCAGCTCAGTGCTTTGTGACCACCTAGAAGGGTGGGATAGGGAGGGTGGGAGGGAGAAGCAAGAGGGAGGGGATATGGGGATATATGTATACATATAGTTGATTCACTTTGTTATACAGCAGAAATTAACACAACATTGTAAAGCAATTATACTCCAATAAAGATCTTTTAAAAATGTCACGGAGAAGACAAACCCCTTCCCTTGGTTTTTATTTGGCACATGGAGATAGTACTTGATGTTTGGATATTTGATCCCTTTGAAAACTAATTTCTACAGGCAATTGCCACTTCTTACATCATCTAATGTTGTTGTATTTCTACTGAAGTAAGAGCTCCCCCTGGAATTAGGTGGAAAATGTGGTGGCAGTCACATCCTCCCATGATGCTTCTTTGCATTATTTTTCCTTGTGTCTCTCACTCCAGGTTCAGATTTGTTGTGAATCACTTTCAACTTCCTTTGGACCATAAAGACATTTCCTAGATTCAGGGTGGGATCCAGGTTGTGTCAAGCATGGAACTTATGAAATTTGCTTTCGCTTTAAGAGAACTAAGATAGATTTCATGAAGTACATACCATGCAGACACACTGGTGTGGTCCTTCAGGCTGTAGGAAGTGGCCAGTGGGAGTGAGAGGCTGCTGGTCATGCCTCACAGGTCAATGCCTGCTGCCTAGAATTCAGAGGGGCTCATTCCACAAACAGCACTGTCCCTGAGCTCCGTCCTCTAATCTCCAGCATGGTCAAATGTCTCTCACCCGGTAGTGAGGTGATGAAACCAAGACAGTCATATTTAACCTGCAGGTGCCACTAGTGGAACATTCTTCTTTGTGAAAACCCTATAAATACAAGTCTTGGAAGTATTTGTAATTACTATATATTTTTCTTAGCTTTGCTTTTCTATCTATCTACAATTCATGTCAGCCTGGCACTTCTCACATCGTCTTTAAATTTTCACTCCTCTGCAAGGTTAACACTGTAGATTGCAAGTCAAAGAGTGGTGAATGAAAAGCTCTGAAACAGGAAGCTCCTTGACCCAAATCGCTCAGCGAGTCCCTGATGATCTGTCGTGAATCCAGAACTTCTTTTTACAAGGGGAAGTGCCTCTGATTTTATTACCACAGGGGTTGCCTGAACTCTGTTGTTGGTTTCTGATGGAAAACGGTTTGAAATATCCACTCTGCCCTGCAGAGCACTCTGTGTGCACTTGCTGTGGTGGTTACAACAATGGCTCTCAAGAGCTCATGGTTGTGCAGCCCCTTCTGTGTTGATGCTGGACTCGGTCATGTGGTCACTTTGTTATGGAACCAAACTTGGGTCCCCTCACTCGTGCACAGTAAAACCAGTCTACTGACACCAGGTTGTGGTGAAGGAAAGTGCAGCATTTAATGAAAGGCACCAGACAAGGAGTCCAAGGCAATTAATGCTCAAAAAACCCAAACTCTCTCGGATCGTTTTCCGAGAACAGTTTTTATAGGCAAAATTTGGGGGGAGGTCTGCAAGGTGTGTGACCTTCCTCTGATTGATTGGGGTGGGTAGGTAACAAGAATGTCAGTCATCAGCCTTCTTGCTCCAACCAGTGTAGGGTCCAGTGTTTGTGCTCAGCCTGAAATTACCGTCCTCCACCTGGGTGGGAGCCTTAGTTTCTGTAGAAGAACTCAGAGATTTGTATCAGCTTGTTATGTATATCTCTTGAGGAGGAACCAGGATGCTACCCATCACTGCATTACTGCTTCTTGACTGCCTTTCCTTTGTTTCTGGATTCCCTCACACCTCTAAATAATAACTGTGTGAATCTGCCCTTTGGAACTCAGGGAAGGTCTAGGAGGCTGAAACCTTTTTCCTACAAACAAGAAATGGGGGACATAGAAGGGCTTTCCTGACTGGGAAGGTCCTTTGGGGCTCTGCTGGGTTTCAACCGTGGTCACTGGATCCTAAGCAAACCTGACATGGGAAGAGCTTTGATATCTGCTGTGCGTGGAATGTTGCCACCATGCCAAGAATCTGGGCTAAACTTCTTGAGACTTAAGACTGCACAGAGGGAATTGTCCAGTTACCCCAGCCTGCAGCCCAGTGTAGGCACGAAGTGAGCTCACGTAAGAGCAACAGAACCTCTCCTCTTTCAACCCATGAAATCAATAAAAATAGTACCTGGTTGTTGCTTTAAGCCTACATGTGGACATGTTTTGTCACACAGTAGATTTTTGACACACTTCTGGAAGGCATATTCCATTGTCCATTCAACAAAGTGACAATATTTATGCTTAAGAGTTAGAAAACATTTTATATCAGTTCTTAATTCAGCTAATTAATGAAGTTATTCACTACAATCATTAGTGTTACTCTAACAAAAAATATTCTTTACAAACTCTGAATTATATTTAATATAAATTTTATAACCATAATGAAAGAAAGTTCATAGATTGGTTGCACATTTATAGAGTAACGTGCAAACTAATCTGTGGGTTGTTCTGAGTTTTTAATATGCAAAATCTCATTATCTAAAAATGGTTTGTGTTCTCCATTCCAATCCTCATACCTTGTAATTTTCTTTCTTGCCTAAATACTCTGGCTGGGACATCTAGTACAACTCTCAGGATTATTGTTAGTAGACATCGTTGTCTTTTCTCTCTTTTCAAAAAGAAAGCTGGTAACAACCAGGCACTTTCATCATTCATTATGAGTTTTTGCTACCATTTTTTTCAATTACTTATGTTAAAGAAGATTCCTTATATTCTTTGCTAAGAACTTTTGTTATGAATTTTTCCCATCAATTACTATGGTCTTATGATTACTTTCTTTTAATCTGCTAATATAGTATCGATTAAACCATGAAGCTCATGTTTCATGTGTACAAATGATGGTAATGAAAAACAAATTTATTTCTATGTGCCTATAAGAAAGAGCAGAAGGAATTATATACAAGACACCATTTGAAAGTGGATCAAAGATATATAAGGTACCTTGGAATAAATCTAAAGAAGATGTGACAAATCCTAACATAGAGAATTATACAACGCATTACTCAGGAAATCTCAATGAGTTTTTATGTTTCAAGCAGACACTGACTCTAAATCTTACATGGATTTAGTGTAATAATTTTGTAGAATTATTCTGCTGAAGAAAAAAAAAATAGTCAAAACTCTGATGAAAAATTATTGGGTGCCCTTGGCCTGACATTTATCAAGACTTGTTATCAAGCTTTAGTAATTATGGTGTGTAAGACTGGTGTAGAAATACAAAGGAAAACCACAGGAGCAGAAATAGACCTATGTATAGATCTTTGCATATATATGGTCCTAGAACACATCAAAGGTAAGATTTCAGGCTCATGGTGGAGCAGAATCTTTGGAGTTGGTTTTTGGACATGAGTTACCATCTCCCCAGGTTGTTGGCCTCCTGAATAAAGAAAGCTCCCCATTCCTATCCGTACTTGTCTCTCGAGTATTGGCTTTTGAATGGTGAGCAGCTGAATCTGAGTTTTGTAACAACCAGGCACTTGTTAAAGTTTTTTCAACAAAAAAACTTTATTCAGATTTTATTCAGTATGAAACTGAGCAGGACCCTGTGGGGCTCCTGGGCACAGAAACTTTTCTGTGTCCCCCATTTCTCATAGGGAGTAGACTCCAGCCTTCATGATCTTCCCTGAGTTACAAAAGGCAGATTCGAACAGTTTCTAATCAGGGGAGGGAGAGAATGCAGAGACAAAGGGAGGAGCAGTCAAGAAACAATAGTGCAGCCCTGGGGCAGGGGCCTGGTTCTGCCTCAGTGGATACACATAACATCTTTAAGCTCTTTACAAGACTAAAACCCCCAACAAATGGAAGATATTAGCATTCTTTATTCCAGATTAAAGGAACCAGAGAAGTTCTTAAGAGACTATCTGAGGCCAGATTAAAGGAGTACAGGCCCTGAACACACCCTGATCCTTATCAGCAACCCCACCCTTGAACCATTGCCATAAAACTCCTCACCAGATCCTCCCAGGTTGGGACACACAGTTTTGACAGGCACAAGTCTGCTGTGTCCCCCTTTGCCTGGCAAAGCAGTAAAGCTATATTTTTCTATTTCACCCAAAACTCTGTCTCTGAGATTCAATTCAGCACCGGTGCACAGAGGCCAAGTTTTCAGCATCAAAGATGATTGCAGTAGGGGAGAGAGACTGAACTTAAGTTCAGGATTTAAGCTAGTGGGCAGAGTGAAAGGGTCAGTATATAGAAACTTACTAAGAGGAAATTGGTTAGGTATCAAGGGTGGAGGGATTCTTGCTGATAGCAAGTCAGGAGATCTACATCACAGGTGGGGATGAGGATCTTGAGCAGATATCAAGATAAGAAGGGTACAGGGGCATGGATCATTGAATAACTGACTTAGAATTCTTGCTAGTGGAGGGACTTCCCTGGTGGCACAGTGATTAAGAATCTGCCTGCCAATGCAGGAGACATGGGCTTGATCCCTGGTTCAGGAAGAACCCACATGCTACAGAGCAACTAAGCCCATGTGCAACAACTACTGAGCCCACGTGTCACAACTACTGAAGCCTGCACACCTAGAACCCATGCTCCTCAACAAGAGAAGCCACTGTAATGAGAACCCCACGCACTGCAATGAAGAATAGCCCCTGCTCGATGCAACTAGAAAAAGCTCACACACAGCAACGAAGACCCAGCCCACCCAAAAATAAATAAGTAAATAATTTTAAAAAAGAAAAAAAGAATTCTTGCTAGTGGAGAAGGGGACTTAGAGGAGCCTGGCTAAAGTTTGGTCGAGGAGAAAATCTATGTCACTTGTACTAACCTAAGGTGTCATATGTTTGTGATGTTTCCACCAGAGAGTCTATAAGCATTTTGAAGAACTGTACTAGAGGTTTAGAAAGGAGGAAGTTGGAGCAGAGCATGTAAGAAGTAGAACTAATGTTCCCTTAACATGAATTATGTGCAAATAAGAGCACAGGATTCTAGGAGACTGGGAATGCAGTAGGAAAGTACAGAGTAGAGTTCTATTTATCTAGTTTTTGAGACTTAGTGGGACACAGACACAGATTTCAAAGGTTTAGGGGAAATTCATGTGTGGGCTATTGATCCCTGTACCACCTTGTAGCATAGTAAGTGAGTAAATGCAAGGGAGGAAGAGGATGCATGTGAGTGATTTATTTATTTTTGGCTTTATTTTGTTTTAAAATTCTATTTCACTTTTGATTTTTAAAAAGGGTGGAGGTACTCAGGCAGAGGCCCAATGGATGTTATTTAAGATTTTTGCTGGAAAAAAAATTCTGCTATCTAATATTGAGAAACTAATGTTTAAAGCAAACCTTTCATGTAAGGGAGGGTTAATCCCTTCCCCAGCCCTCTTTCTCTCCCCCAACACCTCTTACATTTGTTTTCTTCTTCCCAATTACTGTGTATTTGACTTTCAAAATCGTTACAATTCACCAAATGCTTCCCAAGGTGAAGGACATTTGAAAGGTGATCCCATTTTATGTGTATTTCAGGATGCTCATTGAGACCGGCAGGGAGCACTTGAAACTGAGCAGGACCATGTGGGACCCTCCCAGGTACAAATCCTTTCCGTGTCCTCTGTTTCTTGTTTGTAGGAAATAGGCTTAACTCAGCTTCCTTGACCTTCCCTGAGTTCCAAAGAAAAGATTCAAACGGTTGCTAATCAAGGAAGGGAGGGGATGCAGAGACAAGGGAGGAGCAGTCAAGAAACAATAGTGCAGCCTTGGGGCAGGGTCCTGGTTCCTCCTGAAGAAATATACATAACTGTATCTCTGAGTTGTTCTGTAGGAACTAAGGCCATCATCCAGGTGGAGATGATAACTTCAGCCTAAGCATAAGATTCCTGGAGCACCACCCTGTTACCTCACCACGAACCAATCAGAAGAAAATCACACACCCTGTAGCCCTCATCCCAAATTGTGCATATACAAACTTTTCCTAGAAAACCATCAGAGAGTTTGGGGATCTTTGAGCACAAGTCACCCATTCTCCTTGCTTGGTCCTGCAATAAATCTTTCTCTGCTCCAAACTCTGACATTTCAGTTTATTTGGCTTCACTGTGCGTTGGGCACATGAACTTGCGTTTGGTAACACGCTCACATTCTGGACATGTTCTCTCCATTCTTCTGAACACAGCGTTTTCCATAGGAACATTCTCATGTTTGCCAATAACACAGCCACCTCTTCAACTGTTTAGCAGCAAAAGACTAAGATTAGATGGAAAACAGTTAATCTGCCCTCCTCTCTTCCTGGGCTCTTCCAGAGTGCCTGGGGCTGTGTTTTCTTTTCAAGGGAGAACTCAGAGGTCAGGAATTAGAGCTCTGGCTTTTGGCAAATTACTTCTATTAACAGGCAAATGGTTGATAAGAGGGGATGTGAAAGTCCATTGTGAGGAGAAGGAATTTAAGAGGAGACTGAGTTCACAGGCTGAATGTTTACATTACAATAAGTGGGAAATCCACCTGGCACCTGCTTCTCTCCTTGGCTACAGCTCAATCTTGAAACAAAAATGCAAGGATTTAAATGTTTTAGGTTGTTGGGATTTACAGCTTAAATTTTTATGTTATTTTATTTTTTACTAAAACAATTCAAGAAACTGAATTCTTTTACAATCAGGTACCCCTCTACTCTAGTGTTCAGGCAGCCCTCCAGGCTTTACCACTGTTCTGTTATTTCTACGTGCTCTGCATTTGGAATGGTCTCCTTGTGAACTGGTCGGTGATTTGCAAGAGTCACACCATATTAAATGTAAACTAACTAAAAAACCCTCATAAAATCATTGAGTCCCAACGACTGTGTCCATATATTTCTGTTGGTGAAAATCAACCAGTTCATTTGATGTATTCTAATTCAAATATCCATAAGGAAACATAGAGAATCCCCTCCCCCATTTCATTGTGTAATCATAATATTTATAAAAGAGGATAGACAAATAGTTTTAAATCAAATGATTATTTCAGAGCTTCCTAAAATGTTAATGGCTACAGTCACTGATTCTATATCATTGTTTCTGGGGTCTGCTGGGACCCTCAGAGGCTGTCAATTAATCCCTACTCTGTTTTGCCCCACTCAGGGGTGCACTGTTTCTCTCCTACCCCTCTTCCCTTACAAGTAATTTTTACCAAGGGAGAATGAAAGAAGCTCCTCTTTGCAAAGAGAACATGTTCTTGTTACTGAACACAAGTTTATATGCCTGATGCACAGTGAAGCCAAACAAACTGAAACATCAAAATTTCGAGTAGAGAAAGGTTTATTGAAGGGCCAAGCAAGGAGAATGGGTGGCTTGTGCTCAGAGATCCCACACTCTCTGATGGTTTTGGGGGGAATTTTTTTATAGGCATAATTTGGGGTGAAGGCTGCAGGGCATGTGACTTTCTTCTGATTGGTTGGTGGTGAGGTAACAGAACAGTGCTCCAGGAATCTTGTGCTCAGCCTGAAGTTACCATCCTTCACCTGGGTGGGGGCCTTAGTTCCTATAGAAAAATTCAAAGATATGTATAACTCTTGAGGAGGAACCAGGACCCTGCCCCATGGCTGCACTATTGTTTCTTGACTGCTCCTCCTTTGTTTCTTCATTCTCTCCCTTTCCTGATTAGCAACTGTTTGAATCTGCTCTTTTAAACTCAGGGGAGGTCAAGGAGGATGAATTAAGCCTATTTCTTACAAACAAGAAACGGGATATGGAATGGATTTGTACCTGAGAGGGCCCCACAGGGTCTTGCTCCATTTCATTCTTATTGGTTTTTCCTATCATGTCTTCCTGTTAAAATTATAAACCCAGTGAGAGCTGACATTTGATCAAATATTTGTGTTGTTTAACAGATTTTAGCACAACTAGCTTCTAAGCATACCAGAGGTACTTGAAAAATACTTATTAGGATGATTCCTGAATTAAATGATTTTTCCAGGCTATTAAAAAGAGTTAGAAACTAACATAATTCATGAAAGTTAATGATACACTCAGATGAAACTGAGTCTATGAAACGAATGGGAAGTAAATAGTGGCAGGACCAGTGCTGACAACTTCCTAATCACAGAGCTGAGTGTCAAGTGGCAGCATTCAGGTGAATACCATGCCTTCCCTGTGCTGGATCATGAGGGTTTGATCACCTGAAGAGCAGCATTGTAGCATGTTTTATGAAGATCCCTGGCAAAGACTCAGAACACTTTTTCGTAAGCTACATCTAGCAAACTCGCTAATTCCTGTGGGGACTCCAGTGTACTCAGAGCTGCAGGAATGAGGTCATCCTTCTCAGGACTAGTTAATGTCTAGTTGATGCTCTCATGTTTCCATGGGAGGTGTGCTGCTGACTGCATTTTGTCTTCCCCTCACCCACAACAATTCCAAGTTGAAGAGACTGCATTTGGAAATAGGGCTTTTAGGAAGTAATTAAGGTTAAATGAGGTCATAAGGTGAGGGTCATAATTGGAGAGGACTGATGGCCTTTAAGAAAAGGACAGAGGGATCTCCTTCTGTCTGCACATAGGCACCAAAGAAATGCATGTGAGGACACAATGAGAAGGGGGTGTCTGCAAGCCAGGAAGAGGGTTCTCACCAGAATCCGACCAGCCTGGCACCTGATCATGGACCTTTAGCCTCCAGAACTGGAGAAATAAGTGTCTATTGTTTACAGGCCACCCAGTCTCTGGTATTTTGTTATAGCAGCCTGAATGGAAAGACACCATTGTCCATTCAACTGAATTTTCAGCCAAGTAAGTAGATTCTTCATCTGTAAAGTGAAGATAACAATGCAGCAAATTTAGAGGGTCTCTGTGAGGACTAGGTGAGTTATGTGAGTCTGTTTGTATTTAATTCCATTTCCACCTGCTGTACATAGACTGTGAACACTGAGACATTGTTATTACCTTCAGAGGGAGGGAGGGATAGAGGAAGGGAGGAAGAGAAGGGTTAATTCAGACCCTGTATCAATTCCACACTTAGGAGATGAAGCACTTGGTCCTTTGTACTGGACATAATATGACAGAATCATCCCGGGCTACACATCCAGAAAATGGCAGTGGTGGTGGATTTGCCACTTATTTTTTTCTTTTTTCTTTTTGTTCCTTATTAGATACGTGATAAATGAGACCTCAGGAATCTCAGAATTTATGCTTCATAAAGAAGCAGTAACCAAACTTATATTTGTTTAATGTGTTTAAATTAATAAAATCTGGGAGAGACAATATTCTGTAACATGGGTCATCAGGATACCCACTGGCAGGGAGAGTGAAGCTTCTGCCTGTTTGCCACTCTCCTACCACCCCCACACCCCATCTTCCCACTCAGTGCTTCCTGGGGGAACGTGTGGGGGTCATATTTCACCATCAAACTCATTTTACATTGGGGTGGCGACACGGGAAAACATGAAATGACATCATGAAGTTACAGAGATCTGGATGAGAATTTTATTAAACTATTTTGCCATTTCCTTCCTTCTCCAATCTGTAATATGAGGAAAATAGCATAGATTAAAGCCCCAATCTCCATGTATGATACATAATTGACCCTGAATAATTATGTATTCCCTATTTCTTGTTTGCAAATGAGTTGGGGATTTTTTTGAGTATTTAATCACTTAAAGAGCTTGTTTCCCAGGACAAGGCCAAGTAGAATTCTGTAAAAGTAAGAGATGTTCAACAAATATGGATTTAATCCACCTGAAGTTTCAAAGAACAGTCAGCATCATTACTGTACTATACTACCCTAGAGAGGTTAGAATTGCTTCAAATTCTTCTATATCTGTCAAGATTGTTAGTATCCAGTAGTCAAACAAACGAAAACTAAAATTCTGAATTTAGAATATTTGTTAAATATTGATTCTTTCAAAAGCAGAAAAAGCTCTTAGAAATAAAATTACTTTATATAAAGTTTAAGATTACCATCTCATTTTCTAACCTTGTATGTCTAAACATTTATATATTGTGCTTGAAATTTATAGGCTAATTTTTAATATTTATTTAAATTTATAACATTTGTGTAATTGATAAATGCATATTAAAAGTTCATATGATTCTTCAGAAATCATGTATCTTTTTTTAATTTTTGAATTTTATTTTATTTATTTTTTTATACAGCAGGTTCTTATTAGTCATCAATTTTATACACATCGGTGTATACATGTCAATCCCAATCACCCAATTCAGCACACCACCAGCCCCATCACCCCACCACTTTCCCCCCTTGGTGTCCATACGTTTGTTCTCTACATCTGTGTCTCAATTTCTGCCCTGCAAACCGGTTCATCTGTACCATTTTTCTAGGTTCCACATACATGCGTTAATATACAATATTCGTTTTTCTCTTTCTGACTTACTTCACTCTGTATGACAGTCTCTAGATCCATCCACGTCTCAACAAATGACCCAATTTCGTTCCTTTTTATGGCTGAGTAATATTCCATTGTATATATGTACCACAACTTCTTTATCCATTCATCTGTCGATGGACATCTAGGTTGCTTCCATGACCTGGCTATTGTAAATAGTGCTGCAATGAACATTGGGGTGCATGTGTCTTTTGGAATTATGGTTTTCTCTGGGTATATGCCCAGTAGTGGGATTGCTGGATCATATAGTAATTCTATTTTTAGTTTTTTAAGGAACCTCCATACTGTTCTCCATAGTGGCTGTATCAATTTACATTCCCACCAACAGTGCAAGAGGGTTCCCTTTTCTCCACACCATCTCCAACATTTGTTGTTTGTAGATTTTCTAATGATGTCCATTCTAACTAGTGTGAGGTGATACCTCATTGTAGTTTTGATTTGCATTTCTCTAATAACTAGTGATGTTGAGCAGCTTTTCTTGTGTTTCTTGGCCATCTGTATGTCTTCTTTGGAGAAATGTCTATTTA
Organism: Balaenoptera physalus; assembly: GCF_965194825.1. NCBI lineage: Eukaryota > Metazoa > Chordata > Mammalia > Artiodactyla > Balaenopteridae > Balaenoptera > Balaenoptera physalus. The sequence continues at coordinate 128,050,862 of NC_138883.1, forward strand.
GGTCTTCTGCCCATTTTTGGATTAAGTTGTTTCTTTTTTTAATATTGAGCTGCATGACCTGTTTATATATTTTGGAGATTAATCCTTTGTCCATTGATTCGTTTGCAAATATTTTCTCCCATTCTGAGGGTTGTCTTTTTGTCTTGTTTATGGTTTCCTTTGCTGTACAAAAGCTTTGAAATTTCATTATGTTCCATTTGTTTATTTTTGTTTTTATTTCCACTACTCTAGGAGGTATATCAAAAAAGATCTTTCTGTGATTTATGTCAAAGAGTGTTCTTCCTATGTTTTCCTCTAAGAGTTTTATAGTGTCCAGTCTTAAATTTAGGTCTCTAATCCATTTTGGGTTTATTTTTGTGTATGGTGTTAGGGAGTATTCTAATTTCATTCTTTTACATGCAGCTGTCCAGTTTTCCCAGCACCACTTATTAAGAGACTGTCCTTTCTCCATTGTATATTCTTGTCTCCTTTGTCATAGATTAGTTGACAATAGGTGCATGGGTTTATATCTGGGCTTTCTACCTTGCTCCATTGATCTATGTTTCTGTTGTTGTGCCAGTACCATATTGTCTTCATTACTGTAGCTTTAGAGTATAGTCTGAAGTCAGGGAGTCTGATTCCTCCAGCTCCATTTTTTCCCTTAAGACTGCTTTGGCTATTAAGGGTCTTTTGGGTCTCCATACAAATTTTAAGATTTTTTTTGTTCTAGTTCCATAAAAAATGCCATTGGTAATTTGATAAGGATTGCATTGAATCTGTAGATTGCTTTGGGTGGTATAGTCATTCTCACAATATTGATTCTTCCAATCCAAGAACATCGTATATCTCTCCATCTGTTGGTATCATCCTTAATTTCTTTCATCAGTGTCATAGTTTTCTGCGTACAGGTCTTTTGTCTCCCTACGTAGGTTTATTCCTAGGTATTTTATTCGTTTTGTTGCAATGGTAAATGGGAGTGTTTCCTTAATTTCTCTTTCAGATTTTTCATCAATCGTGTATAGGAATGCAAGAGATTTCTGTGCATTAATTTTGTATCCTGCAACTTTACCAAATTCATTGATTAGCTCTAGTAGTTTTCTGGTGGCATGTTTAGGATTATCTATGTATAGTATCATGTCATCTGCAAACAGTGACAGTTTTACTTCTTCTTTTCCAATTTGTATTTCTTTTTCTTCTCTGATTGCTGTGGCTAGGACTACCAAAACTAGGTTGAATAATAGTGGTGAGAGTGGACATCCTTGTCTCGTTCCTGATCTTAGAGGAAATGCTTTCAGATTTTCACCATTGAGAATGATGTTTGCTCTCGGTTTGTCGTATATGACCTTTATTATGTTGATGTAGGTTCCCTCTATGCCTACCTTCTGCAGAGTTTTTACGAGTGGGTTTTGAATTTTGTCAAAAGCTTTTTCTGCATCTATTGAGATGATCATATGGTTTTTATTCTTCAATTTGTTATTGTGGTGTATCACATTGACTGATTTGCATATATTGAAGAATCCTTGCATCCCTGGGATAAATCCCACTTGATCATGGTGTATGATCCTCTTAATGTGTTGTTGGATTCTGTTTGCTAGTATTTTGTTGAGGATTTTTGCATCAATATTCATCAGTGATATTGGTCTGTAGTTTTCTTTTTTTGTAGTATCTTTCTCTGGTTTTGCTATCAGGGTAATGGTGGCCTCATAGAATGAGTTTGGGAGTGTTCCTTCCTCTGCAATATTTTGGAAGAGTTTGAGAAAGATTGGTGTTAGCTCTTCTCTAAATGTTTGATAGAATTCACCTGTGAAGCCATCTGGTCCTGGACTTTTGTTTCTTGGAAGATTTTTAATCACAGTTTCAATTTTATTACTTGTAATTCGTCTGTTCATATTTTCTATTTCTTCCTGGTTCAGTCTTGGAAGGTTATACCTTTCTAAGCATTTGTCCATTTCTTCCAGTTGTCCATTTTATTGGCATAGAGTTGCTTGTAGTCGTCTCTTAGGATGCTTTGTATTTCTGCGGTGTCTGTTGTAACTTCTCCTTTTTCATTTCTAATTTTATTGATTTGAGTCCTCTCCTTCTTTTTCTTGATGAGTCTAGCTAATGGTTTATCAATTTTGTTTAGCCTCTCAAAGAACCAGCTTTTAGTTTTATTGATCTTTGCTATTGTTTTCTTTGTTTCTATTTCATTTATTTCTGCTCTGATCTTTATGATTTCTTTCCTTCTGCTAACTTTGGGTTTTGTTTGTTCTTCTTTCTCTAGTTCCTTAAGGTGTAAGATTAGATTGTTTATATGAGATTTTTCTTGTTTCTTGAGGTGGGCTTGTATAGCTATAAAATTCCCTCTCAGAACTGCTTTTGCTGCATCCCATAGGTTTTGGATTGTCATGTTTTCATTGTCATTTGTCTCTAGGTATTTTTTGATTTCCTCTTTGATTTCTTCAGTGATCTCTTGGTTATTTAGTAACGTATTGTTCAGCCTCCATGTGTTTGTGTTTTTTACGTTTTTTTCCCTGTAATTGATGTCTAATCTCATAGCATTGTTGTCAGAAAAGATGCTTGATATGATTTCAATTTTCTTAATTTTACTGAGGCTTGATTTGTGACCCAAGATGTGATCTATCCTGGAGAATGTTCTGTGCGCACTTGAGAAGAAAGTGTAATCTGCTGTTTTAGGATGGATGTCCTATAAATATCAATTAAATCTATCTGGTCTATTGTGTCATTTAAAACTTTTGTTTCTTTATTTATTTTCATTTTGGATGATCTGTCCATTGGTGTAAGTGAGGTGTTAAAGTCCCCCACTATTATTGCATTACTGTTGATTTCCTCTTTTATAGCTGTTAATAGTTGCCTTTTGTATTGAGGCGCTCCTATGTTGGGTGCATATATATTTATAATTGTTATATCTTCTTGGATTGATCCCCTGATCATTATGTAGTGTCCTTCTTTGTCTCTTATAATAGTCTTTATTTTAAAGTCTATTTTTTCTGATATGAGAATTGCTACTCCAGCTTTCTTTTGATTTCTATTATGCATGGAATATCTTTTTCCTTCCCCTCACTTTCAGTCTGTATGTGTCCCTAGGTCTGAAGTGGGTCTCTTGTAGACAGCATATATATGGGTCTTGTTTTTGTATCCGTTCAGCGAGCCTGTGTCTTTTGGTTGAAGCACTTAATCCATTCACGTTTAAGGTAATTATCGATATGTATGTTCCTATTACCATTTTCTTAATCATTTTGGGTTTGTTTTTGTGGGTCTTTTTCTTCTCTTGTGTTTCCCACTTAGAGAAGTTCCTTTATCATTTGTTGTAGAGCTGGTTTGTTGGTGCTGAATTCTCTTAGCTTTTGCTTGTCTGTAAAGCTTTTGATTTCTCCATCGAATCTGAATGAGATCCTTGCAGGGTAGAGTAATCTTGGTGGCAGGTTCTTCCTTTTCATCACTTTAAGTATATCATGCCACTCCCTCTGGCTTATAGAGTTTCTGCTGAGAAATCAGCTCTTTACCTTATGGGAGTTCCCTTGTAAGTTATTTGTCATTTTTCCCTTGCTGCTTTCTTTTTTTTTTTTAATTAATTTGGTTGTATTTCTTTTTTTTTAAATTTATTTATTTATGGCTGTGTTGGGTCTTCGTTTCTGTGAGAGGGCTTTCTCTAGTTCCGGCAAGTGGGGACAACTCTTCATCGCGGTGCACAGGCCTCTCATTATCGCAGCCTCTCTTGTTGCAGAGCACAGGCTCCAGAAGCGCAGGCTCAGTAATTGTGGCTCACGGGCCTTAGTTGCTCCGCAGCATGTGGGATCTTCCCAGACCAGGGCTTGAACCCGTGTCCCCTGCATTGGCAGGCAGATTCTCAACAACTGTGTCACCAGGGAAGCCCTCCCTTGCTGCTTTTAATAATTTTTCTTTGTCTTTGATATTTGCCAATTTGATTACTATGTGTCTCAGCGTGTTTCTCCTTGAGTTTATCCTGTATGGGACTCTCTGAACTTCCTGGACCTGGGTGGATATTTCCTTTCCCATGTTTGTTAAGGAAGTTTTTGACTATAATCTCTTCAAATATTTTTTCGTGTCCTTTCTCTCTCTCTCTTCTCATCCTGGGACCCCTATAATGCGAATGTTGCTGCATTTAATGTTCTCCCAGAGGTGTCTTAGGCTGTCTTCATTTCTTTTCATTCTTTTTTCTTCATTCTGTTCCACAGCAGTGAATTCCACCATTCTGTCACTGCAGAAACATTCTGGAAATGAAACATGCTAATCTCCTAAGCCCATTTAGAAATACCTTGGAGAAGAATCATGGAGGCCCTTCAATCCGGTTTTCCTTTCTCCTTCTGTCTTATGGTGCTCTGGCCAGTTTGCTCATCTACCTCTCACTATGATCCCTGCGTTTTAGCTCATTTCCTTTGTTTCCTCAATAGGGAGGGCATTGAGTTCTACTGGATGATTTCCATCCATGATGAATTGCATAATTTGGGGCAGTTACTTCATAATTAGCTAATACATTAAAAATCTTACACCATTTCAAAAAATGTGCACAAGATAATTAAATGTGTTTGCTTCCCTCTGGATTATCTAAGCAAATAATTTCTAATATTCATGACAATATTCTTAATATTCTTAAAAGTAAATGGGAATTATGACTAAACTGTATTGATGGAAGAACAAAACGCCTATTTAAGGGCATTAAGATGAGTCTAAGCTCAGGTAACAGATATTTTCAAATAGAGCCCTGATATTTTTAATTTTTCTTTTAGGTGTGACAAATGAGTTTTATAGAGACTTGAGCATATTTATATTTTCTGTTGTCATGATAAAATAACATTAAAATATTAAAAATTGATTTCAATGCTGCACTGAACATGGTAGATGACATTTTAATATCACTGCATACACCCAGGATAGTGGCAGGGTGTTTTTGGTTTTTTATTCATTTACTTTATTCTTAATTAAAATTGTTTTTAAAGACTAATTTTGTTCAGGGAAGAAGTCATAGGGTGGCACTACTGCAGAAGGTTGATAACATGTTTGTGTGAACCATGGTGCTTATTTCTTCTCTGGGCAACTAGAGACCCATCCAAATGTAAGAGCAATGGCAGAAATATAAAAATTAAGAATACTAATTTTATTCATTTTAAGCTTTATATAGACTATTTTTAATTAAGATATAATTGGTTACAGTAATCAAGACAGTTTGGTACTGGCACAAAAACAGAAATATAGATCAATGGAACAGGATAGAAAGCCCAGAGATAAACCCACACACATATGGTCACCTTACCTTTGATAAAGGAGGCAAGCATATACAGTGGAGAAAAGAGAGCCTCTTCAATAAGTGGTGCTGGGAAAATTGGACAGACACATGTAAAAGTATGAAATTAGAACACTCCCTGACACCATGCACAAAAATAAACTCAAAATGGATTAAAGACCTAAGTGTAAGGCCAGACACTATCAAACTCTTAGAGGAAAACATTGGCAGAACACTCTATGACATACATCACAGCAAGATTCTTTTTGACCCAGCTCCCAGAGAAATGGAAATAAGAACACAAACAAATGGGACCTAATGAAACTTAAAAGCTTTTGCACAGCAAAGGAAACCATAAACAAAACCAAAAGACAGGGCTTCCCTGGTGGCGCAGTGGTTGAGAATCTGCCTGCCAATGCAGGGGACACGGGTTCGAGCCCTGGTCTGGGAAGATCCCATATGCCGCGGAGCGACTAGGCCCGTGAGCCACAATTACTGAGCCTGCGCGTCTGGAGCCTGTGCTCCGCAACAAGAGAGGCCGCGATAGTGAGAGGCCCGCGCACCGCGATGAAGAGTGGCCCCCACTTGCCGCAACTAGAGAAAGCCCTCGCACAGAAACGAAGACCCAACACAGCCATAAATAAAATAAATAAATAAATAAAAAAAAAAAAAACAAAAAAAAAACAAAAAAACCAAAAGACAACCATCAGAATGGGAGAAAATATTTGCAAATGAAGCAACAGACAAAGGATTAATCTCCAAAATTTAAAAGAGCACATGTAGCTCAATATCAAAAAAAAAAACAACCCAATCCAAAAATGGGCAGAAGACCTAAATAGACATTTCTACAAAGAAGATATACAGATTGCCAACAGACACATGAAAGAATGCTCAACATCCTTAATCATTAGAGAAATGCAAATCAAAACTACAATGAGATATCATCTCACACCGGTCAGAATGGCCATCATCAAAAAATCTACAAACAATAAATGCTGGAGAGGGTGTGGAGGAAAGGGAACACTCTTGCACTGTTGGTGGGAATGTAAATTGATACAGCCACTACGGAGAACAGTATGGAGGTTCCATAAAAAACTACAAATAGAACTACCATACGACCCAGCAATCCCACTACTGGGCATATACCCTGAGAAAACCATAGTTCAAAAAGAGTCATGTACCAAAATGTTCATTGCAGCTCTATTTACAATAGCCAGGACATGGAAGCAACCTAAATGTCCATCGACAGATGAATGGATAAAGAAGATGTGGCCCATATATACAATGGAATATTACTCAGCCATAAAAAGAAATGAAATGGAGGTATTTGTAATGAGGTGGATGGAGTTAGAGTCTGTCATACAGAGTGAAGTAAGTCAGAAAGAGAAAAACAAATACAGTATGCTAACACATATATACGGAATCTAAGGGAAAAAAAAAAAAGGCCATGAAGAACCTAGTGGCAAGACGGGAATAAAGACACAGACCTACTAGAGAATGGACTTGAGGATATGGGGAGGGGGTGGGGTGAGATGTGACAGGGTGAGAGAGTGTCATGGACATATATACACTACCAAATGTAAAATAGATAGCTAGTGGGAAGCAGCCGCATAGCACAGGGAGATAAGCTCGGTGCTTTGTGACCACCTAGAGGGGTGGGATGGGGAGGGTGGGAGGGAGGGAGATGCAAGAGGGAAGAGATATGGGAACATATTGTATATGTATAGCTGATTCACTTGGTTATAAAGCAGAAGCTAACACACCATTGTAAGGCAATTATACTTCAATAAAGATGTTTAAAAAAAAATTATGATGACAAATACAAAAAAAAAAAGATATAATTGGTGTGAAATATTGTTTTCATTTTAGGTATACAGCATAATGATTCAATGTATGTTTATTTTGCAAAACAATCACCATAATAAGTTTAGTTAACATCTATCAATCACCTTACATAGTTACAAATTTTTTTTCTTGTGATGAAAACTTTTAAGATCTAGTCTCTTGCAACTTTCAAGTGTACAATACAATATTGTTAACTTTAGACACCATGCTGTACATTATATCCCAAGACTTATTTATCTTATATCTGGAAGTTTGTATTTTTTTACCATCTTTAGCCATTTTACCCATCCCCCACCCTTCACCTCTGGCAACCACCAATCTGTTCTCTGTATCTATGAGTTCATTTTGTTTTAGATTCTACTTATGAGTGGCATCATATAGTATCTCTCTTTCTCTGACTTATTTCACTTGGCATAATGCCCTCAATGCCCATCCATGCTGTCCCAAATGGCAAAATTTTCTTCTTTTATATGGCTGAATAATATTCCTTCATATATACTGGATTTTCTTTATCCATTTATTTTATACCTTGAAACTCAAATAAAATTTTATGTGGAATCCTGATAAAATCTGAGAGTCTCTTACTGAAGTCAGGGCAAGATTAAGCCCTTTCATCCCCATCCCCCCGCCTCCCTTCCCACCACCCCACATAGCCCCAGCAGTAACTCCAGCTATCCCAATCATCACAGGGTATGTTTTCACACACACTGAAATAGCTAGATTTGATTTTCCTGGAGAGGAAAATATGAATTTTTCTTCTTAATGTATTTTCAAGATCAGTGATTTAATGCAGGTTAAAAGATATCTGAGGTTGTATCAGGTCATTCCTTACAAGGCTTTTGAATGCGAAATATTGAACCATACATAGAATGAAAGTCAGTGACAGCACTACCACCTTTGCTTCCTCCTATATGCTTACTACCTTAATTTGCCAAGTTTAGACATTTAGCAACCCTTGCCAGAAATGTTATGGAAAGTAGTTAATGATTTACAGTGATAATGACCTTATTTCCATCCTAATTTTAGGTAAAGAAATAGGATAACTTTTTAAGAAGTTTGCTATTTCTGTGACTGCAAGTGTCATCCCTCCTAGGGCAGCAAATGGGACTTTCTGGTGCCCAGCATATCCTTCCATTTGACAGGTATACTGGATATTTGGTGATGGATAGGACCATGTTGTAATTGAGAATGTTTGGATACTGCATCTAAAAAATAACACTTTCAAATCTCCATTTAAATGTTCTCATTCACACACTATTTGATTCTAGAAACACATTGACCCCTGTCCTAGTGCACAGTTAGCAAGTCCATGAGCATTCTAAATTAAATCGAACCTTTGTCTCTTCCAAATGATTAATCAAGTTAAGCCAGATAGCTTCTCTTGATATGTCCCTTCCTCTAAAGTGAATGGCATAAACATTTTGAATTTTTTTCTTAGTTTTTCTTCATAAAAGGTCTACTTTTGACAAGAGCTATAAAACTAGATTCAATACTGCACCAGCAATCCTATTAGTTAGAAATTCAGTTTGACTAATGGTAACAGAGAGTAGATGTCAGTATCTTAACGGTACAAGGGATTATTCTCCCAGAGGGAGTCTGGAGGTACATAGTCCAAAGCTGACGTGGTGGCTTCATAAAATCATAAATCATAAACTCCTCAGGGACTCAGTCTCTTCCCTCTTGGCACTGCTCCATCCTAGGCTGCTCCCACCCTTCAGGCAAAGAATGGCTGGCTACCTGGATCACCTGCTGCTCCAGCATTTTAGGCAGCAGGAATGAGAAGGGTGAGAGAATTACTTGTAGAAGTCTTACATGACATGGAATCTTTTAAGCTAAAACTTAGATTTGTGACTACACCAAGCTACATGGGAGGCTAGGAAATGTTCTTGAAGCTGGGGCATATTTCCTAGGGTCCTCTTATAGGGAAGGGGGGGAACAAGGGGTTAATGAGAGGCAACTATGTATCTCTATGATACTGTGACTTTAGTTTAATTGCTTTGAGCTTAGAATTGTTGTTTTTAAAATCTTTGAATATTTGTGATTGACAGGTTGTCCCTTCCCAAATTATTAATTAGCTAGGGACAATTCCATTAGGTCTTGCTTGAGTGGTCTCTAATTCACAAAGAAATCAAAATTTACTCACATTACTTTAGTTTAAAAAATGAGCTTTACATCTCATTTCCTTAAGGTGTTGTTGCTAATAATTCCCAATTAAGACAAAGACACTTCAAGAATTCAATGTATTTATCAAATCAATGCTCCACTTCCTTCGGTTCAGTTGAAACAGAGAGTTTATGTTAGGTCTTAATTTGACAGGACAGGACTAAGAGCAGCTGCAGTGTGGGCAGCTTTGCTAATGACCACAGAAAAAGCCTCAACAGAAAGATGCATGGACAGTGACTATTTAATTTGGGGTGATTTGCTGCTTGATAACTATCAGATTATTCTCAATAATTAAAAATGAGCAACCTTATTTCACATCTCTCAGATAGCTTGACATAAATATTAGTTATATAATAAATATTAGTGAGAAAGTAAATGAATGAAGTGAGGCACTTAAGATTGATTTTTAATTTATTTAAAACTAATTTCCTATTTATTCTTCAAAGTTTATTAGGAAATAACAGACATTGCAGCTGCATGAATCCGAGGAGGAGACAAGATAGTGAGACACAATAAATTATTATGGTCCTAGTATTTTGAACTCTGCAGGGATTATGGACTTTTGTGGCCAGTCATGTCATTTTCCCAAATGCTTTCTGATAAGGAATATTCATAATACAATTCTCTTCTTATAGTCACTAGACAAATAAATACAATAGAAGCAGAGTGCGTGTTTTCCATTCAGGTGCAAGAAGACACTGCAACGTAGTGTGGAAATAAACAAGACTGTTGCCAAACTCAGGTTCGCTGTATGCCACTCAAAAGCCAATAATTTGAGAGGCAAGTGTCGATAGAAAGGATAGGTACTTTAATCAGAATAGCTGGCAATCTGGGAGAAGGTGGACTGATGTCCAGAGACCAACTTCAAAAATTCTGCTCAGCCATGACAGTTTTTAAAGGGAAAAAGTGGGGCAAGAATCCCAGTGAATCACGGAGGCAGGAGGCTGGGTTGTGCATCCTTCTCCATTGTGGGCAGGCTGGCTGACTCTCTCTCCAGATGTTATCTTGCCCATGTGATCTGGGCAGGATTGCTAAGGGGGCTGTTGTGGGTAGAGAGTTAGTCATTCTTTAACTACTTAATTCTTCATTCTTCTTTTAATCTAGGAAAAGAATTAACAGCTTAGGTAAGGCATGGTGTGCATTCAGAAGAGCATAAGTCAGGATGTTATTCATATATTTAGGTTCTTTCAAGGTTAGAGGGGAACAGAAATGGGCAAACAGGAAAGGGGGCAAAAGAGCTGCTTTCAAGACCACCCAAAAGAAGACAAACAAAGGGTAGGGTTTTTCTGGAGCTGGCTATAACAAGGGAGTCATCCACCATCACTTGCACTTGGCAGAGACTCAAAAGCAGGCAAGGGAGTGGGAGACCTTTGTAGCGGAAAAAAGGGAAAGCTTCAGCGGTGTCTTGGTTGGAAGCTATTGGCCTAGGGAGTCTGCAGTTGGGCTCACTCGAAGTGAGACATCCTCTGTGTTTGGTTAGGGGAGGATTTTCTCTGGTTTTTGTGGTTTGGCTTCCAGGGCTGGTCACTGCAAAGGCTGTGGTCAGAGTTTTGTCTTCATGTGTTCTCTGCCCATCGTCATTTGCATGTTCAGTCTATTAATACCAATTAAACCTCAGTTAATACTAATAAGGCTTAATGGCCATTCTCCTAAATATCATGACAGGACATTCTAAGGAAAAAAAGATCCCAAATCTTGATTTTACAAATAAATGGAAGTTTTCAGAATCTTACATATGTGTTCTTAGGGCATGTATTCCAGAAGTTGTCAAGTGGATTTCAGTAAATACACACGGGAGATTACTCTTCAAGTACATTAATGTTTGGGACCATAGAATCCATAAATAAAGATAACCCAATTATGCAGTGGGATTTCCGGGAAAACAAGGTTGCAACATGGTGTTTATTAGTTGTCTCTATTTGTTTATTTATTTTGGCTTTGTGGAATCTGAAGCTAAGGAAATTGTGAAGTATTTAAAATTGATTGAGTATGAAATATGTGAGGGCTGGTTTCTGGCCACTGTGGAGAAATTCAGGGGAAATAAAAGGCATCATCTCTTAATCTGATTGAAAATGCCCAACCATTTGGAAATGTCATATTTCTCAAGAGCCTGTATCCTCACTTGTGAAAGACCCATAGGACAGTGTGGATAAAATAACACTGATAATATTGTAACCCAATTGTCTAGAGCTTAATTAACTCTCAATGAATGATATTACTTATATGTAAGCAAATATCTTAATGAGTTGTTGAAATATTGAGAATCATTTAGCTAAAAATTAGTTTTTCTACAAGCTATCTTCAAATTAAGGCTGCCAAATATGTCTTGGATATCCAAGAACCTGATGCAACATAGATGTAGTTTTTCTCTCTCTTTTTCTTTAAAATAAATATATCAATGTCAATATATTTAGGACATTTTAATTCCAAGATGGTATGGCATAATCTTTATGTGGATAAAATGAGTTAGGATAGATGCATATAGCTGAACCATGTAATCCTTTTATGAATAAGTACTTTCTACGTATATATTTGTTCCATTTACAAATGGAGATCAATGTGCAAAGATAAACAGATACATCTAGGCTAAGGTAGTTGTCATTTTCCAAATGTTGGGTATCACTTGGTTACAAATATAGAAGCCATTAATATAATAAAATATTATCTATAAAACTTTTCTTTTAAGGAAACTACCTAGCAAGGCTTTTTTTAACATCTTTATTGGAGTATAATTGCTTTATAATGGTGTGTTAGTTTCTGCTTTGTAACAAAGTGAATCAGCTATACATATACATATATCCCCATATCTCCTACCTCTTGCGTCTCCCTCCTACCTTCCCTACCCCACCCCTCTAGATGGTCACAAAGCACCGAGCTGATGTCCATGTGCTATGTGGCTGCTTGCCACTAGCTATCTATTTTACCTTTGTTAGTATATATAAGTTCATGTCACTCTCTCACTTCGTCCCAGTTTACCCTTTCCCCTCCCTGTGTCCTCAAGTCCATGCTCTACGTCTGCATCTTTATTCCTGTCCTGCCCCTAGGTTCTTCAGAACCTTTTTTTTTTTTTAGTTTCCATACATATGTGTTAGCATACGGTATTTATTTTTCTCTTTCTGACTTACTTCACTCTGTATGACAGACTCTAGGTCATCCACCTCGCTACAAATAACTCAATTTCGTTTCTTTCTATGGCTGAGTAATATTCCATTGTATATATGTGCCACGTCTTCTTTATCCATTCATCTGTCAATGGACACTTAGGTTGCTTCCATGTCCTAGCTATTGTAAATAGAGCTGCAATGAATATTTTGGTATATGACTCTTTTTGAATTATGGTTTTCTCAGGGTATATGCCCAGTAATGGGATTGCTGGGTCATACGGTAGTTCTATTTTTAGTTTTGTAGGGAACCTCCATACTGCTTGCCATAGTGGTTGTATCAATTTACATTCCCACCAACAGTGCAAGAGGGTTCCCTTTTTCCACACCCTCTACAGCATTTATTGTTTGTAGATTTTTTGATCATGGCCATTCTGACTGGTGTGAGGTGATATATCATTGTAGTTTTTATTTGCTTTCCTCTAATGATTATTGAAGTTGAGCATTCTTTCATGTGTTTGTTGGCAATCTGTATATCTTCTTTGGAGAAATGTCTATTTAGGTCTTCTGCCCATTTTTGGATTGGGTTGTTTGTTTTTTTGATATTGAGCTACATGTGCTGCTTTTAAATTTTGGAGATTAATCCTTTGTCAGTTGCTTCATTTGCAAATATTTTCTCCCATTCCGATGGTTGTCTTTTCGTCTTGTTTATGGTTTCCTTTGCTGTGCAAAAACTTTTAAGTTTCATTAGGTCCCATTTGTTTATTTTTGTTTTTATTTCCATTTCTCTAGGAGGTGGGTCAAAAAGATTCTTGCTGTGATTTATGTCATAGAGTGTTCTGCTTATGTTTTCCTCTAAGAGTTTTATAGTGTCTGGCCTTACATTTAGGTCTTTAATCCATTTTGAGTTTATTTTTGTGTATGGTGTTAAGGACTGTTCTAATTTCATTCTTTTGCTTGTAGCTGTCCAGTTTTCCCAGCACCACTTATTGAAGAGACTGTCTTCTCCATTGTATATTCTTGTCTCCTTTATCAAGAATAAGGTGACCATGTGTGTGGGTTTATCTCTAGGCTTTCTATCCTGTTCCGTTGATCTATATTTCTGTTTTTGTGCCAGTACCATATTGTCTTGATTACAGTAGCTTTGTAGTATAGTCTGAAGTCCGGGAGCCTGATTCCGCCAGCTCTATTTTCTTTCCTCAAGATTGCTTTGGCTATTCGGAGTCTTTTGTGTTTCCATACATATTGTGCAATTTTTTGTTCTAGTTCTGTGAAGAATGCCATTGATAGTGTGATAGGGATTGCATTCAATCTGTAGATTTCTTTGTGTAGTATAGTCATTTTCATAATGTTGATTCTTCCAATCCAAGAAGATGGTATGTCTCTCCATTTGTTTGTATCATCTTTAATTTCTTTCATCAGTGTCTTATAGTTTTCTGCATACAGGTCTTTTGTCTCCCTAGGTTGATTTATTCCTAGGTATTTTATTCTTTTTGTTGCAATGGTAAATGGGAGTGTTTCCTTAATTTCTCTTTCAGAATTTTCATCAGTAGTGTATAGGAATGCAAGAGATTTCTGTGCATTAATTTTGTATCCTGCTACTTTACCAAATTCACTGATTAGCTCTAGGAGTTTTCTGGTAGCACCTTTAGGATTCTCTTTGTATAGTATCATGTCATCTGCAAACAGTGACAGCTTTATTTCTTCTTTTCCGATTTGGATTCCTTTTATTTTTTTTTTTCTTTTCTGATTGCTGTGGTTAAAACTTCCAAAACTATGTTGAATAATAGTGGTGAGAGTGGACAATCTTGTCTCTAGCAAGGCTTTCTTAGCGTTTTATTGTTAAATTGGCTCTAAGTAATATTAAATTTGGGCAAAAGCTCTAATTAAGGCATAAGTCTCAAAGCACTAGGATGCTGAATTTAGCATCATTAGTTGCCTTGAATTAAAACACTGACAGACCTAATTAGATAAATGTTGTGGTTATCATGATCTGATTGTTAAGCAGCAATTTGCAAAGACCTGCCATGAAAGAACCTTTCTTCTGGTTTTATAAATATTTAAAGGCAGCACTGTGTCTATCAAAAACAGTATCTATCAAAAACAGACCTGAATATAAGATGTTGTTAAGTAGCATTGTGATTTAGAAATGTTTCTTTTGTTTGATGATTGTTTTTGTGTGTGTGTACTTCTATGCAAGTAAATGTATACACATACATAATCCTGTCTTTTAAATTATCTCATGTTTACCAATCTTTTCCTCATGAGCCCTTTCCTCCTCGAATTCTCAGTCCTACTGTTTCTGTCACTTCCTTCAGCTGACCCATCCCCTCTCCAGACTTACTTCCTCGAGCACACAGGCTACCACCATTGACTGCTTTTCTCTCTCAGAACCTTTAAGAACATGATCTTGACCTGGTGTGGACTCGGCCTTACCATCCTCTGTAACATTTCTGATGCCTTCTGATACTGAAAACCTCTGACTTTGATTCTTATTCTGAAAGGTCTTCTTAACGTATTATCCCAACCCTGACATGAAAGAAAAGGTTATGTATTTTAAGAGAAAAGAACCCACCCCCCCCACTGCAGACTGATACGTGCTTACATGTAAGCAGGTGATTTCTAAACAGAGTCTGAAACATACACAGAACACAGACAAGAGTGACCCCACTGTCATTTGTATGTGTTTCTATTTATTTTTCCTCCTATTAACTTCATGTATTTGGAAAACCTGTTTCCGCCTCCTTGTTTTCTGACTCTCGGTCATCATCATTGAAGGTCTCCAGACAGGCGTCTTGTCTGTCCTGCCTCACCACCTGAAGCTGCCCTTATCAGGCAAAGCCGCTGCTCCAAATTCTCTTTCAGTCTCACTGCTATAAAACATCCTGTCCACCAGGAACAGGTCCCACAGGCCAGTCTTGGTGGACTCCTGCTGTCCTTCTCTGTTGGATCACCAGCCAGTCTGGTGTTATCTCTAGGGAGATGGACCAGCGGCCTGCTGTTCCCATCCAGTATTGTCTGTCACAGGGTCAGAGCTAAGTCCATGCTGTGCAGTGAATGGGTTATCACTCATCCTACTGATATCAAAAGGCAAGACCAAGAACTGAAGTATAATTCCAGCAAACAGCACACAAAACCAAGAAAGAAAACTGGAGTATTACCCAACATCTGATACGAGTACACAGTTAATGCTGTCTCAATGTCTGTACCTGAGCTGTACTGCCACATACAGGTTTGGCATGTGGTTCTTGTGGCAATGCCAGCGCTAAGAACAGGTTCAAGGCCATATTCAGAGCAGTGATCAGTAAAGTGTTTTTGATGATCCCAATCAAGACACATAAAAATGAAGGAGTTTTAAGAGTGAAGGAAGATACAAAGGAGAATGTCTTCTCTAGATCCTGCAGAAAGTAAGGGCCATTGGAACCTCAGGGGCCCTTGTCTTTACCATCAAGGATCACATCACTGAAAGAGTGAACCTTTGCAACTTTGAAGATGGACAGATAGTCTATGATCTGGGTGGTATATCTATCGATGGACATGTGTGGCTTGCCTTCAAGGAGTGACAAAGTAGAATGGAAATTAGAGAGTTGAAATAACTAGAGACAACACAGAAGGAAGAGTATTTGGGACACATGGCAGATGTGAGGTGGGCTGTAAAAGTGACAGTGACCACCAAAGTCTCCAAATAGACACATTTGGGGAGAAGGTCAGGAGAGATGCTTGAAATCTCTTGAAAGGTGCTTGACACTTTCTTGAACTCTTAAGATTAGTTAAGTTTCAGTACTAAACACACAGATAGAGCATTGGGTGGACTTCTGCTTTGACTGTCATCTAAGGTTGACCGGGAGGTGCTCAACCCCATGTCTCAGGGCATCAGGCTCTCTGGAAGCAGCACACACTTGGATGCCTGCAGGTCGGTAGACTTGCCTTGTGAAAGGTACTCGCAGCCTCCAAAGCACATTTTGTTAATATCCTGTGTGTTGCATGGATGACACGGGTGCCTGACCTGCCCCACCTCGGTCCCAAGCCTCATGTCCACCTCAGGGCCTGTTTACCCTCCCTGGATCCCTCCCCGCTTCCTGTGGGCTCTGCTGAAGTGTCCTCTCATCAGAGAGGCCTTTCCTGGCCACCCCACTGAGGCATTGTCCTGCTTGATTTTGCCAGGTTTGGCGGCTCTTACACCACAGGACACTCTACAGTCTTCCTTACTGTCTCTGCTCCCAGTGGAATTAAGCAGGAACTGCTGTGTCCCCAGCACCTTCAACCATGTGGCAGCGTAAGCTCAACCACACAGGTTATATGAGGAGTTCGTGCATTGGTTAAATAACGTGACTTTAAAGGATATTACATGATTAATCATTCCAACTCTTTCAAACCAAGCTACAAAACCTTTTACCAGACACTGTAAGGTAAGAGTGGCAAAAAAAAAAGGAAAGAAAGAAAAAGAAAAAGAAAAAGAAATGATGCTTCATTTAGTAAGCCATCCAGAAAGAAGTTTCTGCATAATTCTATTTGGTGCATTAAATTATGACATTTTCATAATTTGTGGAAGCTGAGCAGATTGAGCGTTGAAGGATGGGGGGGCTGGGAGCCTCATATCTGATCCTCAGCTCAGGGCAATGATGATACTGCCAGGTGGGAGTGGGCGACAACCTGGTACATGTTGCCCGAGTGGTGAGGGTGTCATCAGTACATACTTAGTTTCCTCTCCTTTCTGTCCCTCTGCATCCTCCCTCTGGTCTTTTCACACCTGTTCGACCCTCCTGCCCCCCACCACATCTGCCTCACCTCTGCTGGGCTGGCCTGGTTGGTTGCTCTGAGTTTAAGAACAGGGGTGCCTGTGTCACTGTCCACAGGGTGTCTCTCGGGTACCCAGTGACACTCCCCCAACTTCATCCCATGGAGGAACATCTGTCTGCTTTTCCCCTGGAAGTGGGTCTGCTCCTTGGCTTGCAGCAGAAGCTCTGATTACCTACAGACCCCTGCTGTCCAGTACCATTGCCACTGGTCATAGAAGGCTGTTGACATTTAAATTAGTGAAAAGTAAATAAAGTTAAAAATTCCCTTCCTCAGTGGCACTAACCACATTTTAAGTGCTGAATTGTCACACTTTTTATAGGAACACTTCTAGCGTTGCAGAAAGTTCTTTAGACAGTGTCCATGACAAGAGCTACATGATGAAATGTAATTCCATCACATTTCCTAGTCTAGTGAGTAAGTTTATAGGTGGGAAGAATACAAATGCCAAGTTGCTCAGAGTGCAGGAAAGTGCAGGGCGGCTGCGGGATGCAGCCGGCCACCAGCACTGTGCCTCTCAGCAGGCCCCAGAGCCAGGGCCCAGGGACTCCATGCCTTCCCTGGCCATCATTCCTGATTTCCCTGTCTTGCCTTCAGGAGGTCCGGGGAACACCCAGTCCTTAGGCACAGTTCACAAACCAGAGACCACAGCCTCACAATGTGGTTCACTCCTGCAGGGGAAGAGTTCTGAAGTGGTTGACAAGCCTCGCCTATTCCCTATATTCTTTCACCAGTAGGCTAGGTATCAGAAAGGTAAACTCTCTCCTGTAGCTGTTTTCAAATGCTAATTCGTCACATGTTTTACATTACAGGAAATTGTGCTCTGAACATATTTGTGTTTCTGATTGCCCAGGTAACAAGCAGTGAGGGTTCCCCTAGACAAGTTAAAAGAAGGGAGGCGCTCCTTCAGAAACAATGCCACCCCCACCCCCCACCCTTCTGCAAGCTTAGGGAATAAGGGAAACTTGGAAAAGTTGGAATATTTGGAAAGTAAAATCTTTTTGTGTCTTTGTTTTCTTTCATTGGTTGCTTGATTAGAAAAATGCTATTCCTAATCAATGTAAGTAACCACATTTCTTCCTGCCCTACTTTCTGGTGGACAGTCTGAGACATGAGGTTAAATTATTACGTATGAATGCATCTGAGTCACTTCATCCTCCCTGGGGTCAGAAGGGTATGACCAAGCTCTTCCTGGAGTTCCAGAATTCCAAATGACTCCTAACTTCCATCCCTCCTATTCTCTCTGGACACCCCCTTCTCCACCTGTTGGCAAGGGTGTTCCTTGACCCACCCAGACTTGACAGTTCAGTGGGGCTCCACTGCTCTCCTTCCTCCATGTTGTACTCCCATTTCTGGGGCCTCATCACTGTGGAAGGTGGGGATGGTAAAGGTATAAGTGGGTGGGAGACGTTGGGGAGGTTTTGGAGTAGAACCAGGAGCGCATTTATGGGGAGGTGACAAGGTCCCTCAGGAAAGGGAGGACCAAACTTGTCTGGTGGATGAGCAGGTATATTTATTTTTCACTGTATAGTATTTAAAAAGAGAATTTAAAAACCCAAATAACAAAAAAGTAGTAATTTTTCTATTTGAAACCTATGTATAAATTAGTTTTTAAAATAAATCCTAATAAAGTATGAAATATGAAGTATTTTAATATTAATATTTATAAATTAAATATTATTTAAGATCATTTGAATGGGCTTTTTTCATAACTTGAACATTAGTGTGAGGTTTTGATTTATTCTCAGAAAGTAACTGTAGATTCCCTTTCTCTAGTTCACAAATAGAGGTGATTCTCCAGAGGGCAGTCCAGATAAAAAGCAAAGCTGGCGGGGACAGAATTGGCTGCAGGCTTTTCTTTGCTGTGTCTCACCACCCCACTCTGCCATTGACACCCTGCTGGCCTGGGGCCTGGGTCCATGTGACGGACAGATGTGGCTTGCCGCGCAAGACTGCTCAGTGTGGGCCCCTGAGAGCTTAGCACCACTGCACCCGCCACAGCTCTGAGGGTTGAAGTGACACCTACAGACCCAGTACAGATGAGCCTCCTTGAGAAAGACGTGTACTGAGGAAATGAGTGATTACTAAAGTGAGACTCGCCATCTTCCTCTCTCCTCTAGTGCCCCGTCACTAATCATCTGATGTGGGGATGTGGCTATTTGCTCAGTCGGTGGATGGGAGAGGGTTGGTGAGGGGTCAGAGAGTGGCTGCAGGGACAGACTTTCTTGCTCTCCTCTGCCTGTCCCTCCTTTGTACCTTGGGTTTTCATTGTTCTGGCCAGTGGCTCTAGGACCTCTCAGAACTGGGTCCTCCAGGACCGACTGGCCCAGGCCTGCCTCTCCTGGGTCCTCACCAGCCCCAGACCTTGGGCTGGGCAGTCATTCTGTGTCAATATGACACTACTTTCCTGGCTCACAGTGGAGTCATCTTATCCTGTGTGTGGACCCTAGGTGAGGAGCCTTGTTTTGTAGGTACTGGGTGCTCAACACTGATGAGATTGCCCCAGTCAGCTGGAACTTAACTGCCTCCATCCCTCCCTCAGCCAGGGGAGAATGGTGTCATCTGCTTCTTGGACAAACTTGTTAGGCCTCTGAGGAATCTGTAGGACTTCCTTCAATCTGAGACTCTGTGCAGTGGTGGAAATTAAAAACACTGGCAGGACAGTGTGGGTCAGGTTCTTTGGGATGAGAGAATTTGACTCCCTGAGAGAGGAGCCCCCCTCCCCCAGCCCCACCACAGACCTGACACTAGGCACTGCAGGCAGAATATTAAACCTGGAAGAGTTTTCTGAGGTAATCCAACCACATCACCATGTGAATAAAGAAATTCAGGATCTGAAATGTCCATGTTCAGAGGATTTTGTTATAAATAATAGCATAGCACGCTGCCTAGCCATTTAAAATTTTAATCTGAAATTGTTTGTCTCTGGCACCTGCTTTATGTTAACCTGTCATGTGTTTTCCCAAGGGGTTCCTGCCCCTGTGTGCATTGATTCCTTTTGTTAGAAAAATGTGTTTTTAAAGGCAGGAGTCACCCTCTGGTGTAAATTTCTTCTGGGAAGACCACAAAGGCCCCTGGCCCCTGGCATTGGTGTTCACAGCCTCAGGGGACACAGAGCAGGACAGTGGCCCTGTGAAGTTCAGTAAGCCCAGGAGCTTACCTCTGGCAAGAAAGGCAGAAACTCTCTCTCTGATCTTGCTGTGTTCAGGACTTAATCTGCCCTGCGCTATTGGGGTTGTCTTTTGTGATATAATGGAATGGGAAGGATAATTCCCATCCTACCTTGAGCTAAGTTTTGGTTCCTTTATTTCCAGCTTCTCTAGATAGCTCAGTTTCTCTATGAGGAGAGGAATAAATGACTGGCTAGTGATTTTTTTTTTTTTAAGATTTTTTTGATGTGGATCATTTTTAAAGTCTTTATTGAATCTGTTACAATATTGCTTCTGTTTTATGACCACGAGGCATGTGGGATTTTAGCTCCCTGACCAGGGATTGAACCGCATCCCCTGCATTAGAAGGCAAAGTCTTAACGACTGGACTGCCAGGGAGGTCCTGCTAGTGATATTTTAAATCTCCTGCTTTAAACAGGGTCATTCTGAAAGGTTGTGTCGTTCTCTAATCGACTTTTTTCCCCCTCTAATGAGAGAAGTGATTTAATCTAATGCTTGAAATTAATTTTCCAGATTACTGACTATAATCACTTTGCTTCGAAGAATTTTTGGGTTTCCCTGGAGAATTTGTTTTTCTGCAGTTTTCCAATTCTTCTAATAACTGCAGAGACCCTGCCCCTAGAACTCACAGGTGACCATGCAATTCCCTGGCTTCTAGCTACTCAACACACTAACCAGTACCCAGGGAAATAGTGTCAGGTTGGGATAAAGGCTGGGGAGGGAAGGACCAGGGTGAGGGAGTTTGAGAGTGAGTGAGGCAGGGTGACGTTGGGGAGGGTTTCTCTGAGAGGCTACATTCAAGCAGAGACCACGTGAAGGAGGGCAGAGCAAGGGCCAGGGGCCCAGAGCAGGAAAGAGCTCAGGACATATGGGACCATCAAGAAGGCAGGGCAACAGGAGCACAGTGGAGACACACTATAAGAGGGAGCACATCGCAGGGGAGGGTTCTTGAATGTTCTTCTAAGTTTCTATGTCATTTTAACCAAGGAAATTGCACTGTCTGGTTTGGATTTAAGGATCTTCTCTATGGCCACTTCTCTACATGAGGTCAGTAGGGCAGGACGGGAGCAGAACTCAGGCTGCAAGGAGAAGTAATCCCACAATCTTGGAGGGAGAGATGAGAGGAAAGTGGTGGGATGAGGAGGAGATGCCTGGCTGCACTCTGACCCTGAGCTGGAGGAATATACAGAACTGGCCCTTGTCCCACCTGGCCAGACACCATCCAGGGCCACTCCAGGCCTCCAACCCCCCTGCTCTGTCCTTTGGTGGTGACAGCCCTCAGTTCCCACATCCTGCCTGGCTTCATGGGTGATGCTGATCTCCACAGGGTGCATTCTGCCCCAAGGTTGGTCCTCTGTACAGGCAGGAGCAGAGGCTTGCACCTCATTCCCTAGGGGCTGAGCTTCCCCCTTGGAAATGTTCTGTGAAATCAAGAGCCAGGAGCTCCAGACACCAGCGTGGGCTGGCAGTCTTCATGGGAACCCTTTGTCTCTCCCATCCCTGTCCCCTCAGGTTACTTTCTCCAATAGACAGACGGTAGCCTGTGGAAACTTTGCAGTGTGATGCTTTGGGGAAGCCGGACCACGGGCAATGATCAGTTCAGAGTCATCGGGCTACTCAAACCTTGTTTGGATTGTCAAAAATCCAGAAATAGCAAAATTAAAACCACCAGACCAATAAAATAGTAATTAGTAAGAGTTTATTGTGCACATAAAAACAGTTTGTGAACTGGGAGGTTTCAAATCCAAAGCTGGTATGAAGCTCAGAGGCATGACATTGTAGGGTGGCTTATCAAGGGAAAATGAGGAAGCCCTTTAGCCTTTACAGTGGGGGTTGCACCCCCTTTATAAGGGGGTTTTCAGATAGCAGGAGATTGGTTAAAAGTGACCAGCTCATACCATTTTTAGGAAGATGACTGAAGTTTCTTTTATAGTTATCATACGCATTTATAAGAAATAACCTGTTCACTTATATTCATGAAATAAACTAGATTTAGTTTGGTTATGTGCCTTATACGGTTTTTTCTGCTCAGGGAATTTTTTCAAGTTTGGTCTGCATTTTGTTTTTTACTCTAACAGCCTCTTGGGTTACTTGTGTATAAAACTGAATGAAGTGGGTGCTGGCCTGCCTCCTGCTCCCGTGTGTTACCGTTTCATTTCAGACCATATCTTTAGGTACAGGGAAGGACATAGAGTCCTTTCAGCCTGAAACTTATATTTCATTTTCATCTTTGTATTTTTGGAAGTGTATTAATGGTCTTTTATTTAACCCCACTCTTTTGAATTCTGTTATAATTAGTAGTACTGAGTACCATGAATTAAGCCCCTTGAAGAAGCTTGCATGTTTCTTGCATTAGTCCTCCAAGACCTTGAGAGGGGGTGTTGACAGAGCAAACAGGTGCTGAGGGGCAGATCCAGGCTGGGATCCAGGTCTGGAGCCTTCCAAGTGAAGAGGTTCAGGGCTGCATAACATCCTTTCTTCTAAATTGGCTCTGAAGATGCCAGAATTCCACAGAAAATAAAAAATATTTGGTTACTTTTTATGGGTTGTTAGTGAGTGTGGAAGGCAGAGTAATGGGCCCCCTCCTTCCACCAAAGATGTCCATATCCTAATGCCTGCAACCTGTGAATATATTATGTTACATGGCAGAAAGGACTTTGCAGATGTGATAAGTTAGGGACCTTGAGATGGGAGGTGATACTGGATTATCCAGGTGGCCCCATGTAGTCACAAGCGTTCTTATAAGATGGAGGCAGGGGGGTCAGAGAAGGAGATGTGAGGGTGGAAACAGAGGTGGGAGAGATACAGGGCCACCAGCCAAGGAATGCAGGTTCCTCTAGAAGCTGGGAAAGGCCAGAAACAGATTCTCTACTGGATCTTCCAGAAGGAAGGCAGACCTGTAGACCCATTTGAAACCTCTGACCTACAGATAATAAATTTGTGTTGTCTTAAGCCAAATTTGGAGTAATTTGTCAAATGAATAAGAAATGAATACGAGCCAATGTTTTTTCTAGATTAGATCTTTTTACAAAATCATATTTTCAATTGGCCAGATTGTATTGTTTTCATAGATTTTTCTTCCTGCAGAAGAACATTTAGAATAGCATGTGAAACACTAGGGTATCCGTCCATCTATCTATAAGCAATTCAGTTCAGAACACTGATGGCTTTCTTAATTCAGTCAATAAAGTAAAAAAGATTTCACAGTTCAAAGGGAAAAATGCTAATTATATTTTATAACAAGTTATTGTTAACTGTTTAAATAACAGATTCGTACTGTATGCCCTACACAGGAAGTTTTCAAATGCCCTTTTGTCCTTGGCTCGGTGGGCCTAGGGTGGCCAGTCCCTCAGGAGAGAGGTTGTCTGCGAAGGAAGACAAAGTTGAGTTTCTGAGGGCTTTCTGAGTGCAGGAGGTGATTTAACAGACGCATGTTGGACTTAGGTGTAAATAGGATTAGACATAAAAAAATATACCTTATTTCAGTATCATAATACTTGTAATGCCCAGTGCAAATCTTAAAAACGAACACATGATTTTTGTATTGAGATGTAGTTGACACATAACATTGTGTAAGTTTAGGGTGTACACCATGCTGATTTGGTACATTTACCTATTGCAATACCACTGCCACTGTAGCATTAGCTAACCTCCATCACTTCACTTATTATCATTTCTTTATTGTGGTGAAAACAATTAAGATCTAACCACTTAGCAACTTTGAAGTTTGTAACACAGTTTGTTGACTGTAATCACTATGCTGTGCATTAGATCCCCAGAACTTATTCATCTTCTAGTTGCAGGTTTGTACCCTTTGACCACCATCTCCTCAATTCCCTCACCCCTCCCAGCACCTGGTAACCACCATTCTACTCCTTTTACTATGAGCTGGCTATTTTAGATTCCACATATAAGTGAGATCATTCAGTATTTGGCTTTCTCTGTCTGACTTACTTAGCATAAGATCTTCAAGGTCCATCCAAGTTGCTGCAAATGGCAGGATTTCCTTCTTCCTCATGTCTGAATAATACATATATATGTGTGTGTGTGTGTCTATATATACTCATATAGAGACACAAACATGTATATTTATTTACATATATATATATATATATATATATATATATATATATATATATATATATATATATAAACATTCTCTTTATCCATTCATCACTTGAACCAAAGGAAAGGAAAACAGGTTACAGGAGAGGTATCTGCACTCCCACATTTATTAAAGCAGCATTCACAATAGCCAGGATATGGAAACTACCTAAATGTCTATCAAATTATGACATTTAAAAAACTGGTTGCACCACCCACCTCTTTCTCTCTCCAATATCCTGAATCACTATGTCCACAGCCTGAGAGCTGTCTCATTTATAGCCCCAAACTCTGAACGACCCCCAGCAGCACTAGACAATGTTCTGGAGGCCCTGCGCCCTGGGGGAGGTCGGGTGCCTCCTGCTGGCCATCTCGGGGGTCGCCAATCCCCTGCGCACAGCGAGGCTGGCTCTGCCCCAGGCTGGCTGGCGCCCAGCCAGAAGGATACTCCTTTCTTTTCCTTTCTTTTTACTTAGCATTCCTGAACATCTCAGTCTCCTAAGAGGTTTTGGCTTCCTAACACTTCTCACTTCCCACTCTCCTACCAAGCCCCTGGTATGGTTTTGATGCTCCTTCCTTCTCTTCTCTCTTTCTCTCTCTCTCCCCTCCCCCTTCTCTGATGCTCCTTTCTTCTATATTCCACGATGTCCTTGGATATCATGAACGAAGCAGACAGCTTTCTGCAAAGCCTTGTTTTTTTATATTTATTATAGTCAGTTGTTAACTTTCCAGCGTCTCGTAGTGTTCCAAAGCCTTGGAATATGCCTGCCTACACCACAAAGACTCCTCTTTACTCTCCTGAGTTCTAAGACAGCGTGGTCCACTTTCACCAAGCCCCCAGCCCCTCAAAGGGATAAGTTCAGAGACTCTCTTCTGCCTTCTGGGGCAACTAGTCAGCAAGTCTCTTTCTCTGGGGCAGGTTGGGAACTGCACATTCATTCCCTGGCCCCGGTTACCTATCTCTGTGATAATAATGATAATTCAAAATTTTCAGCTTCTGGAATCAACATGAAAACTTAATTGTGTTTATAGATGAAATTAGAAGTGAGAGATGGGAGGAAAGTTCAGCTTATTGTGTGACACTGTGAATCAAGATTTGACTCTAGAAGAAGGAAACAGTTGGAAGCAGATGATTTAAAGTTGCAAAGGTAACCAATATGGGAACCAGTCTTAGAGCCATATTGAGAGAG
Source organism: Balaenoptera physalus (assembly GCF_965194825.1). Classification (NCBI taxonomy): domain Eukaryota; kingdom Metazoa; phylum Chordata; class Mammalia; order Artiodactyla; family Balaenopteridae; genus Balaenoptera; species Balaenoptera physalus. Next base: position 128,076,456 of record NC_138883.1, read on the forward strand.
TCGATTTTCATATACTGGAGTCTAAAACTGGAAAAACAATATATGTTTCAGTGGCAAAGCACTATCTAGAGAGCTGAAATTAACCATCAGAGTGAGAAAGAGTTGAAAGAACTAACCTCCCCCACCACTTGCCTCTGCTCAGGGTAGAGGGATTTGGGTTGGTGAGATGGGCAGGGAGCTCTCACTCCCCATCACATACCCTCCATTCTATTTTTTCATATATATATACATATATTTAATTAAATAATATATCAAATGCATGTAATTAAATATACGTGATGTTTATCACATTGACATTTTAGTTGGCAGAGACTTATAAGTAGAAACTACCTCTTCCTTTCCTTTCCACGTTATATAAACCTTCTCTGGTGCATATTTCTGTCTGTGGGGAGTAACTTCTTAACTTGAAAAATTCTTGAAAAGCTTATTTCACTTCAACAAGGTATGCTATTAAATTTCCAAATTTCCATCTAAAAAAAAAGCCTCCATTCTATGAGTTACTACCTTTTATGGTCTACTTTTGTCATTCTCTAAATTTATGTATTGAGAATTGAGGCCAATAATATAACTTCTTCCCTTATTTTTCCCTGTGAATCACTGGATCCCACCTCTACTGTGTCTTATTCCCAACGTCTCTTTACAAAATGGATTTGCTCTTTATTGTTGCTTTCTCCCTCCTTTCCAACAGATCTCTGAGCAGAGTCCAACTTACCTTTCTATTCTGAGTATATAACAAATCAGAGCTCATTTTTGAGACTACCCATTCTCTCTCAAATTCTTTTCTTTCCGAACATCTTATATTAGAATAGAAGGCAATGATCGATATTTGTGCATCATACTTAGGCAGGGACAAGAGACCTGTGTGTCTTTCAAGGGAGGGAAAATACACTGTATGCCTTGTGAGAGAGCAGATCATCTCAGGGTTTAGAGGGACCCTTTTATTAGTTGTCATCTGTTTTCTCTTTTGTGATCAAAGTTGGAGGTTGTTGCTGGAATCTTCTACCCAGTAATGCTGGATGCCTTTAACCAGAGCCATCTCTGTAATGCTTGCTTGTAAGAATGCAATTTTCAAAGCAGGGATGCAACAGGGTGTGTTGATCTATAATGGGTCTTAGCAGTTCTTTTTTAGATCTGCACATCTCCTATTAAATGAATGATTTCTTTTTAGGCTCTAGTTCTACCTTATCAGGGAGGTGACCCTTCCTTGCCCTGCTCTTGTTTTTTGAGGTAGAATTGTATTGCTATTCACTTCCCTCTTAGAACTGTTTTGCTGCATCCCATAGGTTTTGAGTCGTCATGTTTTCATTGTCATTTGCTTCTAGGTATTTTTTGATTTCCTCTTTGATGTCTTCAGTGATATCTTGGTTATTAAGTTTATTTTTTAGCCTCCATGTGTTTGTATTTTAACAGACTTTTTCCTGTAACTGATATCTAGCAATGTGGTCAGAAAAGATACTTGATACGATTTCAATTTTCTTAAATTTACCAAGGCTTGATTTGTGACCCAAGATATGACCTATCTTGGAGACTGTTCCTTGAGCACTTGAGAAGAAAGTGTATTCTGTTGTTTTTGTATGGAATGTCCTATAAATATCAATTAAGTCCATCTTGTTTAATGTATCATTTAAAGCTTGTGTTTCCTTAGTTATTTTTATTTTGGATGATCTGTCCTTTGGTGAAAGTGGGATGTTAAAGTCCCCTACTATGATTGTGTTACTGTTGATTTCCCTGTTTATGGCTGTTAGCATTTGCCTTATGTATTGAGGTGCTGCTATGCTGGTTGCATAAATATTTACTATTGTTATTTCTTCTTCTTGGATTGATCCCTTGATCATTATGTAGTGTCGTTCTTTTCTCTTGTAATAGTCTTTATTTTAAAGTCTGTTTTGTCTGATATGAGAATTTCTACTCCAGCTTTCTTTTGATTTTCATTTGCAAGAAATATGTTTTCCATCCCCTCACTTTCAGTCTGTATGTGTCCCTAGGTGTGAAATGGGTCTCTTGTAGATGGCATATATACAGGTTTTGTTTTTGTATCCATTCAGCCAGTCTATGTCTTTTGGTTGGAACATTTCATTCTTTTACATTAAAGGTAATATGTATGTTCCTATTACCATTTTCCTAATTGTTTTGCGTTTGTTATTGTAGGTCTTTTCCTTCTCTTGTGTATCCCGCCTAGAGAAGTTCCTTTAGCATTTGTTGTAAAGCTGGTTTGGTGGTGCTGAATTCTCTTAGCTTGTGCTTGTCTGTAAAGGTTTTGATTTCTCTGTTGAATCTGAATGAGATCCTTGATGGGTAATCTTGGTTGTAGATTTTCCCTGTCATCACTTTAAATATGTCCTGCCAGTCCCTTCTGGCTTGCAGAGTTTCTGCTGAAAGATCAGCTGTTAACCTTATGGGGATTCCCTTGTGTGTTATTTGTTGTTTTTCCCTTGCTGCTTTTAATATTTTTTCTTTGTATTTAATTTTTGATAGTTTCATTAATATGTGTCTTTGCATGTTTCTACTTGGATTTATCCTGTATGGGACTCTCTGCGCTTCCTGGACTTGATTATTTCCTTTCCCATATTAGGGAAGTTTTCAACTATAATCTCTTCAAATATTTTCTCAGTCCTTTTCTTTTTCTCTTCTTCTTCTGGGACCCCCATAATTCAAATGTTGGTGTGTTAAATGTTGTCCCAGAGGTCTCTAAGACTGTCCTCAATTCTTTTCGTTCTTTTTTCTTTATTCTGCTCTGCAGTAGTTATTTCCACTATTTTATCTTCCAGGTCATTTATCCGTTTTTCTCCCTCAGTTATTCTGCTATTGATTCCTTCTAAAGAATTTTAAATTTCATTTATTTTGTTGTTCATCATTGTTTGTTTGCTCTTTAGCTCTTCTTGTTTCTTGTTAAATGTTTCTTGTATTTTCTCCAATCTATTTCCAAGATTTTGGATCATCTTTACTATCATTACTCTGAGTTCTTTTTCAGGTAGACTGCTTATTTCCTCCTCATTTGTTTGGTCTGGTGGGTTTTTACCTTGCTCCTTCATCTGCTGTGTGTTTCTCTGTCTTCTCATTTTGCTTAAGTTACTGTGTTTAAGTTCTCCTTTTCACAGGCTGCTGGTTCATAGTTCCTGTTGTTTTTGCTTCCTGCCCCCAGTTGCTAAGGTTGTTTCAGTGGGTTTTGTAAGCTTCCTGATGGGACTAGTGCCTGTGTTCTGGTGGATGAGGCTGGATCTTGTCTTTTGGGAGGGCATGGTCCCGTCCAGTGGTGTGTTTTGGGGTTGTCTGTGTCCTTATTATGATTTTAAGCAGCCTCTCTGCTAACGCATGGGGTTGTGTTCCTGTCGTGTTAGTTGTTTGCCATAGGGTGTCCAGCACTGTAGCTTGCTGGTCATTGAGTGGCACTCGGTCTTAGTGCTGAGATGGAGATCTCTGGGAGGTGTTTCTCCATTTGCTATTATGTGGAGCCAGGAGGTCTCTGGTGGACCAGTGTCCTGAACTCCCACCTCTCCCACCTCAGAGGCACAGGCCTGACACCTGGCTGGAGCACCAAGACATTTTAAGCCACATGGTTCAGAATAAAAGGGAGAAAAGAAAGAGAGAAAGAGAGAAGGAAGGAAAGAAAGAAAGAAGGAAAGAAAGAAAGAAAGAGAAAGAAAGAAAGAAAGGGAGAAAGGGAGGAAGGAAGGAAGGAAAAGAAAGAAAGAGAAAAATAAAATAAAGTTGTTAAATGATAATTATTAAAAATTAAAAAATTAAAAGTAATTTAAAAAAGGAAAGAAAAAGAAAGAAAGAAGAGAGCAACCAAACCAAAAAACAGATCCACCAATGATAACAAGTGCTAAAAATTATACTAAAAAAACAAAACAACAAAAACCGGACAGACAGAACCCTAGGACAAATGGTAAAAGCAAAGCTATACAGACAAAATCACACAAAGAAGCATACACGTACACACTCACAGGATAAGAAGAAGGAAAGATATATATATATATGTATATATTAAAAAAAGGAGGAAGAGAGCAACCAAATCAATAAAGAAATCTACCAATGATAATAAACTTTAAATACTAAACTAAGATAAACATAAAAGTAGAAACAAATTAGATGCAGAAAGCAAACCCCAAGTCTACAGTTGCTCCCAAAATCCACCACCTCAATTTTGGGATGATTCGTTGTCTATGCAGGTATTCCACAGATGCAGGGTCCATCAGGTTGATTGTGGAGACTTATTCCACTGCTCCTGAAGCTGTTGGGAGAAATTTCCCTTTCTCTTCTTTGTTCGCACAGCTCCTGGGGTTCAGCTTTGTATTTGGCCCCACCTCTGCATGTAGGTCACCTGAGAGTGTCTGTTCTTTACTCAGACAGGATGGGGTTAAAGTAGCAGCTGATTAGGGGGCTCTGGCTCACTCAGGCCGGGGGAAGGAGGGGTACAGAATGCGGGGCAAGCCTGCAGCGGCAGAAGCCAGCATAATGTTGCACCAGCCTGAGACGTGCTGTGTGTTCTCCCAGGGAAGTTGTCCTTGGATCACGGGACCCTGACAGTGGCGGCTGCACTGGCTCCCAGGTGAAGAGGTGTGGATGGTGACCTGTGCTTGCACACAGGCTTCTTGATGGCTGCAGCAGCAGCCTTAGCATTTCATGCCCATCTCTGGTGTCCACGTTGATAGCCGCAGCTCGCACCCGTCTCTGGAGCTTGTATAGGCTGTGCTCTGAATCCCTTCCCCTCGCTCACCCTGAAACAATGGTCTCTTGCCTCTTGTGTAGGTCCAGACATTTTCCCGGACTCCCTCCAGGCTAGCTGTGGTGCACTAGCCCCCTTCAGACTGTGTTCATGCAACCAACCCCAGTCCTCTCCCTGGGATCTGAACTCCAAAGCCAGAGCCTCAGCTCCCGGCCCCCACCCTTCCCAGCAAGTGAGCAGACAAGCCTCTCGGGCTGGTGAGTGCTGGATGGCACCAATCTTCTGTGCAGCAATCTCTCCACTTTGCCCTCCACACCCCTGTTGCTGCGCTTTCCTCTGTGGCTCTGAAGCTTCCCCCCGCCCCCCGCAACCCTCCATCTCCACCAGTGAAGGGGCTTCCTAGGAAACTTTTCCTCCTTCATAGCTCCCTCCCATAGGTGCAGGTCCCATCCCTATTCTTTTGTCTCTGTTTTTTCTTTTTTCTTTTGCCTTACCCAGGTATATGGGAAGTTTCTTGCCTTTTGGGAAGTCTGAGGTCTTCTGCCAGCATTCAGTAGGTGTTCTGTAGGAGTTGTTCCAGATGTAGATGTATTTCTGATATATTTGTGGGGAGGAAGGTGATCTCCACGCCTTACTCCCCCACCATATTGAAGGTCTCCCTGGATATGCATTTTAAGGACCATCTTTGCCCAGCTTAGGAGAAAAGATTTCAGGGAACCAAAGTGAGTAGTTTTATTCTAGGTAGATGCCCTTTATCAAATATGTGCATTGAAAATGTTTTCTCCTCCTCTGTACTTGTCTTTCATTTTCTTAACAGTGTCTTTTGAAGAACAGATATTTTTAATTTTGAAGTTCAGTTTATCTATTTTTTTCTTTCATGGATCATACTTTTGATGTTTTATCTAAAACTCATCACCAAACCCCAGGTTTTCTCCTATGTTTTCTACTAGAAATTTTTAAGTTTTAACTTTTACATTTAGATCAACAGCCCATTTTGAGGTAATAATTGTATGCAGTGTGAAACATGGAATAGAATTCTTTTTTTCCATATGGGTATCTAATCTTCCCACATCATTTGTTGAAAAGGTCATCCTCTGTGTTATCTTCTTACTTTTGTCAAAAATCAGCTATCCTTATGTGCCTGAGTTTATATCTGGACTCAGGTCTAACCATTGATCAATTTATTTGTCTTTATCACACTATCTGGATTACTGTATCTTTAAACTAAACCTTGAAATCAGATCTGTAATCCTGCACCTTTGTTCTTCTCTTTCAAAGTTGCACTGGCTACTATGGGTGCTTTGCAGTCCCATATGAATTTTAGAAATAGTTTGTCAGTTTCTACCAAAAAAATCCTACTGTATTTTTATTAGGAATGTGTAAATAACTCTGCACCAAAAAGATCAGTTGGGAGAATTAACATCTTAATGTTGAGTCTTCTGAGGTATAAACACAGTATATTTTTTCATGTGTTCAGGTCTCCTTTAATTTCTCCCAACAATGTTTTGTAGTTTTCAGTTTACATGTATTTCACATCGTTTGTCAAATTTATGCTCACTTATTTCAATTTTTGATAGTATTTTAAACAGCATTGTTTTAAATTTGAATTTCCAATTATTGTTGCTAGTATACAAAAAATACAATTTATTTTTGTACATTGATCTTATATCCTGCAACCTTGACAATCTGCTTTTTTACCCCTTCCATAGATAGTTATGTCATCTACAAATAACTACACTTTTACTTCTTCTTGTTCAATTCATATGTCTTCCATTTCTTTACTTCTTTGAGTGTGTTACTGCTCTGGCAAAAATCATCAGTGAAAAGTTTAATAGAAATGGTGAAAGCAGATATCCTTATGCTGTTTATGATCTTAGGGGGAAGCATTCAGTCTTTCATAATTATGATGTTAGCTCAAGAATCTTTAAAGATGCAATTTAACAGATTATGGAAGTTCTCTTTTATTTTTAGTTTACTGAGAGTTTCTTTTTTTAATCAGGAATAAGTGGATTTTAACAAGTTATTTTTCTGAAGCTATTGATATGATTTTTTTTAGTTTATTAATATAGTGAATTGCACTAATTGACTTTTGGATGTTAAACTAACTTTACATTCTGGATTAAACACTACTTGGTCATGCTGCATTTTGTATCGTTGGATTCAATATGCTAAACGTGTGGTTTTTAAATTTTTACATCTGTTTCCATAAGGAATATTGCTGTGTAATTTTCTTTTCTTGTATTGTCTTTTTCTGGTTTTGATATCAGGATAATCCTGGCCTCATATAATGAATTGAGAAGTATTCCCTCCTTTGCAGTTTTCTGGAACGGATGTATATAATTGGTATAAAACCAATTCTATAGATTTGGTTTTATTTTTTACTTATATGTTGAGTTCACCAGTGAAGACATCTGGGCTTGAAGTTTGTTTTTTTTTTTTAATTGGAATGATTTTAACTAAAAATTCAGTTTTAAAATAGTTACAGGGATATTCACATTATCTCTTCTTCATTGAAATTTGGCACTTTGTGTCTTTTAAGGAACTTAACTGTTTCTTCTCAGATGTCAATATATTGACATAAAGTTGTTTGTAATCTTCCCTTATTTTCCTTTTAATATAAATAGAATCTGTGATGATGTCACCTCTCTCATTTTTGATACAGCTAATTTATGTCATCTCTCCTGATCAGTCTGACTACAGGTGTGTCAATTTTATTAATCTTCTCCAAGAATCAGCTTTGGTTTAATTGATTTTCTCTATTGTTCCTCTTCTATTTCACTGATTTCCACCCTAAACTTTATATTTCTTTTCTTCTATTTTTTTTTTTTTTGATAGGGGTGAAGATATCAATTTGCTCTCCTTTTACCAGTTTCTTAAGGTGGAAGCTAAGATGATTGATTTGAGATCTCTCTTTTATTGTCTTTAGTGCAATAAAATAAATTTAGTGCAATCAATAATAAAAGCCTGCTCTGCTTTAGATGCTTCCCACATGTTTTGCTATGTCATGTTTTCATTTTTATTCATTTGAAATATTTTCTCCCTGTGTAGTTCTCTCTCCTAGTGCTCTGCCCTGCAGATTCTGACCAGCTAGGTCTCCCTGATACTCAGCTTCCTCTCTTCAACTCACACTCAAGGTTTTCCTTTGTTGCCCCGAGGAAACTCTGCTAAGGTGATTAAGCCAGGACAACCACTGGTGTCCCCTCTTTTGATTCCCTTTTCTCAGGAATCATTCACAGATGCCCAGTGTCTTGCAAACACTAGACGTGTAAAAGTGTCTTCCCTTCTATCACCTTCCATCACTCATGGTCTCTGAACTGGCTACTGCAATGCCTGTTCTACTGCCCTACCCCGCATGCCCCAAAATGAACCAGTCTTTCCCCTTCTGCCACAGCAGCTTCTCCCACCCAGAATTCCTCAGTGGTCTCCTCCATGACTTCAATGGAAAATCTAAAACATCTTTAATTTGGAGTGGAGACCTTCTTTGATCTTCCTGGTCCTCTCTCAGACCCCCTTTCCTGGCACACCATTGCCAGATCCAACAATTCTAAACCACCTGGAGTTCTTATAACCCTCTTCTCTTTCATATGCTGTCTTTTTCCTGACACGCCTTCTGTCTCTAGGTCTCTCCGGAAAATTTCTCTCTGGAAATTTTCTCTCCGGAAAATTTCAGAGCAGGCTTTCAAGCATCAGCTTAAAGTTGTATCTAATCACCCCACCTCTGCTGACTTGGGCATTCTTCCTCCCACACTTCTACTGCATTGTTACAACCTCACTCCCAGCAAGCATTATATTTTAAATAAACTTTTTCATTATCTGTCTTACTACAAGACTCTAAAGCTCTAGAAGACAGAGCTCTGTCATTCATAGCTTATCTTTTGTGTCCCAGTCCTTGCCTAGTCCTGACACTAAAAGGTGGTGGATGCGCTTATAGACTGAAAGAATAATTCAACATGAAATCAGCCTGAGGATGATGTATCATAAGACATCAATGAAGATTTGGAGAAGGACTAGTAATGGGCAATTTAATGATCTTTTGTTGTTTATTTTCTGATTGACATATATCCGTTATAAATATATGTGACTATTTTAAGATCTTGGAAAATATATTACTAATATTAACTATGACCCCAAAGGCAATGGAAACTTGTTTTGAAGCATCTAACTTTGAATACTTTCACTATTGCCTCTTTATAGTGGGAGATTCTTACTACCAAAGATTCATAGAAATTCAAAGGAAATTACCTGAATGGATGCTATAGCCAGCATAAGATAATGAACATTCAAATAGAATCCAAAATAGAAATGATGTAGAGCAGTATAAAAACGGATGAAAATTTAAAAAAACACTCTTAGAAAAATGAAACAGGGAATTCCCTGGTGGTCCAGTAGTTAGGACTAGGCACTTTCACTGCCGTTGGCCCAGGTTCCAATCCCTGCTCAGGGAATGAAGATCCCACATGCCACGTGGTGTGGCCTAATAAATAAATAAGTAAATAATCTAAGGAAGGTAGAAAAATTTTTTAAAAATGAATCAATTTTCTCTCTGCTAATATTATGAATGATCTGTGTTTGGGCTTAAGGTACAGAAACCTCTCTCTGACAAGAGGGAAAGGCCATGAAGAGGAGGTATGCAGATGCCTAGCAATGGAATTTTTTCTTCTATCTCTAAGGCACAGAACACTGGTGTGGGAGTGCATTTTGGCCGTCCCAGTTTTGTTTTGCAGAGTCTGTTGGCACCTGGTCATGCAGCCCTACTTGTTCAACACAGAAATCATAACTAGGTGGATTGAGAGGAAAAATGTCATTTATAGACGATGTACCTTGAACTCACTATCCAATACCAAAACATGTGAGGGGAATGGTTTAACTCAGCTAATCTTTGGGGGAGATGGCTGGCCAAGAGCTGTCCCAGAATGAATCGGCGGAGGAAATCCAAGGGGTGAATTCAAGGTCCTGGGTGGTGAGGATGGTTATTTGTTGTTATTTTATTATAATTTTACATGCTGTGAATACTGAGATAGAGCATGAGCAGAGAGGGGAAGCACTGAACCTGCAGGAGTTTAGCTCTGTCCCTCGTTCTGTGCTGCAGGTCTTCCAGATGTCAGGGCTGGATGAGAGGACAGGAAAATCTCCTCTACACAGTTAGTGCTTCTTTGCTTGCCCTGCTCCCTGAGCTTGTTTGTGCTCACATCTCTACCTGGTCTTCCAGCTAGCTGGGCAGGCTTTGGAGATGTGCTTGGCTCCTGCAGCAGAAATGCCTCCCTGTGTGTGCCTCTTGCTGCCATCACTCAGGCTCCCAGGCTTGCTGTTTGCCTGGGTCATGCTATGTGTCAAGCACTGGAGATGTAGGTAAAGGAGGCCCAGGCCTTGCCCTCAGGGAGCCACCACCAAGATGGTTGAGGGGAGTGGGGAGGAATGTGGCTGTTGTGTTATGCACCAGTCACAAACATGGTAAGAAAATAAGACACCCTCTGTAATCATCTGCTAGAAAGTGCATGTCAGAGTGGGAGTGTGTAGGTGGCTGGGGAACCCACCTGAGTGAAACCAGCTGCTGCATCTTAGGGGATCAAGTACAAAGAGAGAGAGGGCAGAGGACATATGTACAGGCTGCAGGGACATCTTGAGGAAATGTATGCATGAAAGCTTTGGCAATAAAGCCTGCCTTTTCATCACAGTAATTAGGTTTGAAGTTTCTATTAACCTCAACAGGTATGTTTCAGTTTGCATAAGGATTCCCTGTGTATGTTTTCAAAGACCTTGGCAAGAAAGATATGTCTATGATTGTGTCTGCTCTGAGCTCTTCAAAAAAATCTTTTGTTTGAATCAGGGCTGAATCATGCACCCAAGGCAGGGAGGAGACCAACTAGAGCAACTGTGGCCCACGGTGCAATTTCCAGCCACCTCTTTGTCAGTAGTTGAGCCTGCAAGGGGGTACACTTCAGGAGCAAGGGTGCATCCAAAAAAGATATTACTGTGATTTATGTCAAAGAGTGTTCTGCCTATGTTTTCTGCTAAGAGTTTTATAGTATCTGGTCTTACATTTAAGTCTTTAACCCTTTTGAGTTTTTTTGTGTGTATGATGTTAGAGAGTGTTCTACTTTCATCCTTCTACATTTAGCTGTCCAGTTTTCCCAGACCACTTACTGAAGACTCTGTCTTTCTTCATTGTATATTCTTGCCTCCTTGGTCATATATTAGGTGATCATAGGTGCATGAGATTATCTCTGGATTTTCTATCCTGTTCCGTGGATCTATATATCTGTTTTTGTGCCAGTACCATACTGTTTTGATGACTGTAGCTTTGTAGTATAGTCTGAAGTCAGGGAGCCTGATTCCTGTAGCTCCATTTTACTTTCTCAAGATTGCTATAGCTATTCGGGGTCTTTTGTGTTTCTATACAATTTGTAAAATTTTTTGTTCTAATTCTGTGAGAAATGCCACTGGTAATTTGATAGGGATTGCATTGAATCTGTTTGTGTCATCTTTGATTTCTTTCATAAGCATGTTATACTTTTCTGAGTACAGATTTTTTGATCCACCTCTTAGAGTAATTGAAATAAAAACAAAAATAAACAAATGGGACCAAATTAAACTTAAAAGCTTTTGTACATCAAAGGAAACCATAAACAAAACAAAAAGACAACCCACAGAATGGGAGAAAATATTTGCAAACAAAGCGACTAACAAGGGATCCAAAATATACAAACAGCTCATGCAGCTCAGTATGAAAAAAACAAACAACCCAATCAAAAAATGGGCAGAAGGTCTAAATAGACATCTCTCTAAAGACATACAGATGGCCAAAAAGCACATGAAAAGATGCTCAACATCACTAATTTTTAGAGAAATGCAAATCAAAACTACAATGAGGTATCACCTCACACCACTCAGAATAGCCATCATCCAAAAATGTATAAATAATAAATGCTGGGGAGGGTGTGGAGAAAAAGGAACCCTTTCTACACTGCTGGTGGGAATGTCAATTGGCACAGCCATTACGAAGAACAGTATGGAGCTTCCTTAAAAAACTATAAATAGAACTACCAGCAATTACTCCAGCAATCCCACTCCTCAATATATATCTGGAGAAGCTATAATTCAAAAACATACATGCACCTCAGTGTTCATAGCAACACTATTTACAATAGCCAGGACATGGAAGCAACCTAAATGTCCATCAACAGAGGAATGGATAAAGAAGATGTGGTACATACATACAATGGAATATTACACAGCCATAAAAAAGAATGAAATAATGCCATTTGTAGCAACATGGAAGAACCTAGAGATTATCATACTAAGTGAAGTAAGCCAGACAGAGAAGGACAAATGTTGTATGATATTGCTTATATGTGGAATCCAAAAAAATGGTGCAAATGAACGTATTTACAACACAGAAATAGACTCACAGACACAGAAAACAAACTTATGGTTACCAGAGGTGAAAGGCCGGGAAATTTAATTAAGAGATTGGGATCAATATACACACTCTACTATATATATAATAGATAACTAATAAGGACTTACTTACTGTATAGCACAGGGAACTCTACTCAATATTCTGTAATAACCTATATGGAAAAAGAATATAAAAAAAGAATGGATATATGTATATGTATAACTGATTCACTTTGCTGTACACTTGAAAATAACACAACATTGTAAATCAACTGTACTCTAAAAAAAAAAAAAAAAGACTTTACATTTTCTTTTTCTCCCTCAGTAAAGTAACAGAAGAAACTCCCTGCTTGGAGATCTGAACTAGAATCAGGGCAAGTGAATTTTTAGACATTGTGGTTTTTAGTAATGAGCCAGTAGTAAAGTGTGTTTGACAAAGTATTTAACTGAAACATGTCCTCTACAACAAGGGTTGAAAGGATTTTGGTATAAAGCACCAGATGGTAAATATCTTGGGCCTCTGGGTCAGATGGTCTGTCACAACCATTCACTTCTGAAGCTGTAGTTTCAAAAGCAGCCAGACTGTTTGTAACTGTATGGGTGTGGCTGTACCCCAATAACACTTTATTTACAGAAACAGGGGTTGGTCTAGATTTAGCACACAGGTCATTGTTTGCTGCCCCTTGACCCTTGGTTTACAGTGATAAAAAATAGAAAAAAAGAGCAAGCAACAGATAGTAACAGGAAGAGAAATGTGTCTCCTAAACCCAAAATAACACTATCTTGGATGCTTTTTGATACTTAGAAGATATTTCTTTTCTTCTTTTTGTGCGGGGAGTAACTATGAATATTTTAGCTCAATTATGTGTTTAATACACTGTGCTTTGTTATTATAAATTGCACAAATAAGGTCCAGTCTATACTGCTGTAACAAAGAAAAGCAAAAGTCGAGAGTTAAAAAAAAAAATGAAGTTTTTTTTTTTTAACTTTTTAGAAATTTTTATTTATTTATTTATTTAGGCAGCATTGGGTCGTTGTAGCTGTGCATGGGCTTTCTCTATTTGTGGCGAGCAGGGGCTACTCTTTGTTGCAGTGTGTGGGTTTCTCATTGCAGTGGCTTTCTTGCTGCGGAGCACGGGCTCTAGGCACGTGAGCTTCAGTAGTTGTGGCTCATGGGCTTAGTTGCTCCACAGCATGTGGGATCTTCCCAGACCAGGGCTCGAACCCATATGCCCTGTATTGGAAGGCAAATTCTTAACCACTGAGCCACCAGAGAAGTCCAGAAGTTTATTTTTATTCCTCTTTCATGTAATGCCTTGTCTTGAGCCATCAGGTCAATGGGGTGACCCTCTCTGTGCAATCACTCAGGGACCCAGCTTCCTTCCATGTTTGATTCATCATATCTAAGGGTGTTATTATGTTTTACATGGTCAGAGCTAGGGCACTGTCTGTTTAAGTTTAAGCTGGTTGCAAGAAAAAAGGAAGCTTAGAGGAGGGAGCTGATGGCCCTAGACACAGAAGTTGCATGAGCTGCTTCCAGTCCATTGGTGAGAAATTGGTACCCCTTCCACACTGTGTTGCACAGGATACTGGGAAGTGGGGTTGGCCTGGAATCAGCTACAAGTCACTGTAGACATGAGAGATTCTGAAGGACAACTAATGAACAGTTGAATATAAGGTAGAGGAAGGGATTGCATGTTTAATTCGCTGCTGTATCTCAGTATCTGGCTCATAATATCAGCATAATTCATATGTTTGATTGAATGATTGAGGGTGTTCCTCTGGTACAACCCTAAATGTCATACTCCCCAGGCTTTCTTAATTATCAACTATATTAGTTACCTATTGCTGCATAACAAATTGCCCCCAAACTTAGCAGCTTAAAAAAACCAAACATTTAGTATCTCACAACTTCTGAGGATCAGGAATCTATGAGGGGCTTAGCTTGGTTATTCTGGCTCAAGGTCTCTCAAGAGGTTGCATCCAAGCAGTCTTCTGAAGGTCACACTGAGTGAGGATAATCTTTCAAGTTCACTCACGTGGCTGTTGGCATGAGACCTCAGCTCCTCATTGACTGGGCCCTCCATAGGATGCCTGAGCTTCTTCTTAACATGGCAGCCAGCTTGCCACAGAGCAAGAGACCCAGGAAAGAGCAAGGCCCAGATGGGAGCCACAGATGTTTATAATAGAGCACTTCTGCCATATTTGGTTGGTCACACAGACCAGGTCTGATAAAATGCAGGAAGGGACTACACAAAGCTGTGAGTAAAAAAAAACAAAAAAAAACCAAGGCTCACTGGGGACCATTTTGGTGTTTTGGTGTCTACCTACTTCCTCTAGTTCTGTGTCAAAAGGCTCCACACAGCATACATTGGCATCAAGTATAGAACACCTGAGACTTGCTAGTGCCAGGCAGTGAGTTAAACATGTGGCTGATGAGAAAAGTTTGCATGTGGGAATATTTGTGAAACACTGAAGTTAAACTTTTGTTTGCTTTGTAATCTCAGGAGTTCTTGGAGTCTTCGATGTACTAAAGTTCCTTGTGAATCTCAGCAGAATTGCAGCATATAGTGGGCATTGAACCCCAAAGTTATTAGCACACCATTTTCATGGAACCTGTTAACATTTCATAGAAATTATTTCAAAGTGAAAACTTCAGAGAAATGCTGTTTGGAGAAAGAGACATAAACACTCTGGGAGGACACAGCTCCCACTGTGTATAATGTCAAGTATACAATAATTCCCTAAAGTGAGAATTCATGTGCTTTACATCTACTTGTCATTCTGGTTAGCTACCCAAAGAATGTGGTGCTGGTCCTCAAAGACTCACCTACTCTTCCAGTCGACCGTTTCCATCCTCACCTTATTTACCATCCTTCCTTCTACCTTCATCTTTCTTCTTCCTTCTTACCATCTTTCTTTTTATAACACAAATCTTATATATGCATAGTGTTTTGTTTACATACCATCCTACCTAAAATAACACTGCAATTAATCATAGGTAATATTTTCATTAAAGAATAAATTAGTCTTAAAGGCCCCATCCTTTTATCAAAATATGATACTTTCCACAAGTCCTTGAATTACTAAAATATTTGTGGTAGATATGAAGTCAAAAATCATAGAAATGCCATGTTATGAATTAAAGTCTAACAAGGGCAAGAGGATAGAGTAAGAGCTGCAATAAACCCAATGTTTCTTGAGCTAGAGCCACAGAATGTTGTATTAGCACGGTGAATCTGTTTATCTGTGACCTCTGGGATGTGACAGCTGAAGAACATAAGGATTGTACCCTCTATGAGTGCATTGGAGAACTAAACCATGCATGCTACAATTAAAGACATTAGACATATTTGCAGTCTATGCATTTTAAGAGTCCCCAGGTTGTTTGCAGGTAACCTTGATCTTTTGATTTTTACTTGAGTGTTACTGTTCAAAATCTCATGGTTCTTTCTTTTGAACTATACGTGCAGATTTCCCTCATCTGGGTGATAAGACCAACTTAGCATATAATGAATATTTTAAATATCCTAAAATAATAAGATTTTTATTATCTTAAACATTGTCTTGAGATGGAGCTTTTAATTGGTCCTACTGAGTCAGAGAACCTTTTATGAACTGCATGGAGAAAATTGTGTTTTATGAGCAATGTTCAAGAAAGTCCATCCCCCTGTTGGGATACCTGCCTCACACTACACCAACTAGACCAGCCAAGTCTGTTCCCACTGTGATACTGTTGAATATCTGACAATTCTCAATGCTCATCTTTCCTCCCCTGCCTGTTGAAACATAAAAGAAAAGGTATCTTCTTACTGGCTCTACCAGGTTTTGGTATCACTTTTCTTATGACAAGTAGAAAAACCCTGAACATTTAAATTAGTTCATCAGTAGAAGTGCAGTTATTTTATTAATCACTAATTTCTGCGATCGCAGGGCTGACAAGGAGGCTCGTGGTATCCTTTAATCATAAGAGCAGATAAATGTGAGCACAGAGATGGCAGAGGAAGTAGGAGGTCTGAGACTGGAGTGGTAGAGACTTTAAACTAGATGCTAATGATCTTCATCAAACTTCTGTCCACCCCAGGTTACAGTCTCTACATCTGCAAACCATGCAAATGATCTTGCTGGATTTCAGGACTTGTGGAAATAAATAAGAGCAGGCAGAGGCTGTTTATTCAGAGCTTACTATATCAAGAGAGTCAGCCAGCATCACTTATCTTTGGCAAAGACTCAAAAGCAGGCAGAGGAATGGGAAAGCTTTATAGTGGAAGAAAGGGATGGCTCCAGGTGTACCATGATTGGAGGTTGTTTGCACAAGGAAGCTGGAGCATTGTATGTGATTGGTTAAGGGTGCATATTTGGCTTTCTTTGGTTGATCCTGAGTTTGAAATGAGGGTGAAATTTTAGGAAAGCTGTCAGTCATCCATCAAGTCCTGACCATTCTCAGCTGCAGAGGTTATGGTTTAGCTCCCTGGGCTACTGGCTTCAGAGGTTGTGATGCAGAGTTCCATTGTCATATGTGGTCTGGTCATTGTCCATCTGTATGTTCAGTCTTTCAGAGGGGCTATTCCATGGATTGAATGAGATGTCACTAAGTACCTGGCACAGCGCCTCATGCATGGT
Organism: Balaenoptera physalus; assembly: GCF_965194825.1. Classification (NCBI taxonomy): domain Eukaryota; kingdom Metazoa; phylum Chordata; class Mammalia; order Artiodactyla; family Balaenopteridae; genus Balaenoptera; species Balaenoptera physalus. The sequence continues at coordinate 128,093,146 of NC_138883.1, forward strand.
CAAGCTTCAATGGATCACATTATAATTTTAAACTAGTAAGAAATAAACAAGCCTGGGGTTAATTACCAGAGACTTGAGTATGGGAATGACGAAAGTTTTGTTTTAGGAATTTTGTTCTGCAGTATGATGCAGAATTGATTAAAGGGACTAAGAGTGATGTGATGCAGGCCTGCGTTGTCATCTTGGTTGTAGCACCTCAGAACAGGAAATGCCTCTTCCACAAAGTGGATTAAAGTGTAAGAAAAATCTTTTGACAAAGCTTAGATGAAGCGGGCTGTGAACTCAGATCAGGAGACACATATTTTATACATCATCCTGCTGCTGCCAGTCCATGTCGTCGGAAGCACATGTTTTACTGGGGTTGTACTTATGTTTCTGTTCTATACCATTTTTCCCCCAGCTAAAATAGAAACAGAAGTTTGTTTGGTTGACCGGCTATCTGGGAGAAGTTTGTACTTCGTTTAGATGAAAGAGAAGGAAGGGAAAAGTCAGATTTTGGCAACTACTAAGATGCTCAAGAAAGGAAAGCCGGGGTGAGGCAAGTCTCTAAGGCCTAGGGCTGATGTCACCATCTGTCCCAGGGAAGGAGGCTACTTCTCTTGTTGAGGATGGCGGGTCCAGGTTCACACCAGTAAGAAATCAGGGATGAACTGCAATTTCTTTTTTTTCTTGGTGAAGTCCAGAAAGGCAGTTATTTGAGGAGGCATAGTAAGTGAAATGCTTACAGAAGAGGATGTCTATGAGTTGGTTATATAAAAGTATGACAAATGACCACCTGTTGTTTTAAAACTTTCTTACCCTTATCCACGTTATGCATTGTTTTAATTTTCTTTCTAATCACTATGTAATATTGCAGTGTATGGACATTTGAGTATAAACTAGTTCATATAGTATAATTATTGACACAGGTTAAAATTAGTCACCATAAATTCCTTGATGACTTTTGAGAATCAGTCCGGGTGCCTAACTGGAGGAGTTTGATAGCATAATTAGAGGGATGAGTACAAAAATATTCCTAGACTTTCATTGCTTCAGGGCATATAAACTCATAACTATATAATGATATATTGATAACTTGACATTGGTTTCTGTAATGCATTTAGCCGTGTTCTCTGTTTTTTCCCCTCATTTCTTCTTTACAACACTAGTAATGAAGATTATGAAAGACTTCCATCTTAAACTACTATAATTCTGTATAATTGCAATCTAAATTTACTATTGTTAAACAGTAAAAAAGAAATTTAGAATCACTGGAACCATTATTTTAATTTTTTAAACTTTTAATTTTGAGATTGTAATAAATTAAGAGGTAATCACAAAAATTGTACAGAAAGGTCTAAGTACCCTTTACCCCATTTCCCCAAGGGTTAACATCTTACATAACTATACAACAACAGCAAAAACATTGACATTGGTGCAATCCACAGACCTTATGCAGATGTCACCTCTTCTACATTCACTCACTTGTGTGTATTTTTATGGCTCCATGCAATTTTGTTACATGTGTAGGTGCCTGTAACTACCGTTACAGGGAAGACACAGGACTGTTCCATCAGGGCAAAGAACTCAGGAGATCTCCTCTGTTCTTCCTTGGTAGCCCCACCCATCTCCTCCGCCATCTACAACTTCTGGAGACCACTAATCTGTTCTGTAAGAATGTTTTATGCATTGAATCATACAAAATGTAATCATTGCTGCTTTCCTGTTTTTCCACTCAGCATAATTCTCTTGAGACTCATCCAGCTTGTTTATATCAATAGTTTGTTCTTTTTTTATTCCTGACTGGTATTTCATGCTATGAAAGTACAACAGTTGGTTAAACCTTTCACTCGTTGGAGGATATTTGGATTATTTCCAGTTTTTTACTATATAAGAAAGAAAGCTGCTATGAACATTTTTGTACAGGTTTTAATGTGAGCCTAAATTTTCATTCCTCTCAGATAAAAACCCAGGAGTGCTATTTCTGCATAATATAGTAGGGTTATATTTAGTTAAAAAAAAAATTTTTTTTTAAAGAAACCATCAAACTATTTCCCAGAGTAGTTGTACCATTTTACATCCCCACCATCAGTGCATAAGAAATCTAGTTTTTCTGCATCCTCTGCAGCATTTGGTGTTTTACTTTTTTTTTTTCAATATCAGCTATTTTAATAGGTGTGTTGCTATCTCATCATGGCCTTAATTTGCCTTTTCCTAGTGGTTAATGATGCTGAACTTCTTTTCATGTGCTTATTTGTCATCTATATCTCCTCTTTAGTGACATGTCTGTTAGTGTCTTTTGCCCATTTTCTAATTGGATTGTTTTGTACTTTTGTTTTGAGAGTTCTTCATATATTCTAGATAGGGGTCTTTTGTCAGATATGTGGTTTACAAATATTTTCTCTTTCTATAAGTTTGTAGATCATCTTTCCATTCTCTTAATAAGGTTTTGCAGAACAAAAGTTTTAAATTCTGGTAATATGCAATTTTTGGATTTTTTTTCTTTTATGGATTGTGCTTTTGGTGTCATCTATAAGAACTCCTCATCTTTCTATATAGGTCTTGAAGATTCTTTCTTATGTAGCTTTACATTTTGCTTTTAAATCCATGATCAATTTCAAATTAATTTTTGTGTAAAGTGTGAGATTTTGCTTTAGGCTCATTTTTTCCCCCTATGGATATCCATTGCTCCAGCACCATAAATTGAAAAGATTATCCTTTCTCAAATGAATTGCCTTTGCATTTTTGTACAAAGTCAATTGGTCATACATTTGGGGGTTTATTTGTAGGTTCTCTATTCTGTTCCTTTGATCTGTATTTCTGTTCTTCTGCCAGTACCACATTGTCTTGAGTACTGTTACTGTAGTTGTAGAGTAAGTTTTCAAATCAAGGTAAAATAATTTCTCTAATTATTCTCTATTTTTAAAAACGCTTTAACTATTCTTTATTATTTGCCTTTCCATATATATCAGAATAAACTTTTCTATAGCTATACGACTTTAATAAATATTATATTAAACTTACAGATCAATTTGGAGAGAATTGGCATCTGAAAATATTGAAGCTTCTATCCATGAATGCAGTATGGCCTCCTTTTATTCAGAACTTTGATTTCTTTCATTGGTGTTTTGTAGTTTTCAGTGTACAAGTGCTATGTAGATTTTATTAGATCTGTACCTATGTACTTCATTTTTAGTGATTATAAATTGCAATGTGTTTTTAATTTACACTGCATTTCTGAAATAAATTTTTCTTGGTTGTGATATAGAATTATTTTAATATATTGCTGGATTTGATTTGCTAGTATTTTGTTGAGGATTATTGTACTTATGATCATGAAGGATATTAGGATTTTTTCCCTTTTTTTGTACTTTTTGTCTGGTTTTGTATGAGATAATACATGATTTGGGAAGTGTTCTATACTCTTCTACTATCTGGAAGAGATTGGGTAGAATTGATCTTAATTCTTTGAATATTTGGTAAAATTTCCCACTACAATCACACAGACTTGGAGATTTTTTTCCTTAGGAATCTTTAAACTATAAATTTAATTTAATAGTTGTAAGGCTTTACATCATCTATTTAATTTATGTCATCTATTTAATATTAGTTAATTTTTTGGTATTTTGTGCTTTTTGAGGAAGTGGTCCATTTTATTTAAGTTGTTGAATTTGTGTGTAGAGTTGTTTATAGTAGTCCATTACGATGGCCTTAATACCTGCAGGATTTGTAATTATATTCATTGTTTCATTCCTAATATTGGTCATTTGTGCCTTCCTTCTTCTCTCTGTCAGTCTTCCTAGACATTTGTCACTTTGTTGATCTTGTCAAAAAACTAGGTTTTTTTGTTCATCAATTTTCTCTTTTAATATCATTAGTTTCTGCTGTTATTTTTACTTTTTCTTTTCTTCTGCTATCTTTGGGAATATTTTGCTATCATTTTTCAAACTTCTTAAGGTGAGAGCTTAGATAATTTGAAACCTTTCCTCTTTTTTAATGTAAACATTTTGTACTGTAAATTTCCCTCTCAGAAGTGCTTTATCTACATCTTACAAATTTACATATATATAATTTTTCATTCAGTTGACTGTATATTTGATTTCTCTTGTGACTTCCTCTGTGATCCACAGACTATGTAGTATAAACGGCAGAGCGAGAGAGAGAGAGAGAGGAGAGAGAGATCAGATCTCTAAGAAGTCTATTGCATCTTGTTCAGAACTAGAAGTTCTAAATCAAGTCAGGTGAAAGTGCAAACAAAATGAGCTTTGCATTAAACTTTCATTCACTTATCAAGCATTTCCTAAAAATCTTCCACTGAATCAACCTGTTATGCATGGAGCATCTACCTCTTATATGTGGGGTACTGTTATTTTTCCTTTAGACTGTACAAAGTCAAATGAAATAGGCTTTCCTCCCAAGCATGAACCTGGTGATGGTTCAGCCTGGTTGAAGCTCCTAATGTCTGGACCATTTTCTTTCTCTGATGCTGACTGGTTTGTCTCTTCTACTTCCTATTTGGGAAGCTTTGAACAGCTTCATAGTCTTCCTACAAGGGTCAATTTTGGGATGTGCTCCTTGAGGATATTATGCCTGAGGTAGCGATGGAGACAAAGGTAAGTCTGCTAACTGTGAGGTGAAAGCACTGTTTTTTGAAATCAATAATTAGAAGAATCTGGTAGAAATGACTTTAGATAGAAATGGTACAGTTTGTATTTTCAGTGTTTGAAAAAATAAAAAAGAAACCTCAATAATTCAAGGAATCCAGAGAGCTCAAGTGCATTTAGAAAATATCTTCCTAAGTGACTACTCATATATATGAAACCCGCATCAAGTAGAGAAATATTATAAGAAATTCCTTGATAAAGAACAAATATGCTGTGATGTGTTTTAATCAGTGGATCGAGTATTCCTTCCTTTGCAGGCTGATCCTCACTCCACTGTCTTAATTCCGTCTCTCCTCATCTTTTCCCTAGATAAGTAGCTCCTGGCCTGAGAGCTGCTGTGCTTCTTCCCATTGGATCGTTTCTCACGGTCATTCTAGAAATCGGTGTGTATATGCAGCTAAATGATCAGTGGCTCCATGAAACAGAACTCCATTGCATTGTATTTTGCAGTTGTTGGGAGGAGCACCTATAAATGTCAATTACATCTTGTTGGCTGATGATACTGTTCAGTTATTCGATATCTTCATCATTTTTCTGTCTTTTAGGTCTATGAATATTTTTGAGAGTGGGGTCATGAAGCCTCCAACCATAATTGTGGATTTGTCTACTTATTTTTTCAGCCCTTTTAGTTGTGTATATTTTGCAGCTCTGTTGTTTGTTGCAAGTGTACTTAGGATCACTGTCTTCTGGTGGATTGACCGCTTTTAATCATTATATAATATCTTTCTTTGTTCCTGATAATTATCTTTGCTCTGAAGTCTTATTTTATCAGTTATTAAGGAATGATTCTCTCTAAATCTCTCTGGTTCGCTGGGATAAGCAGTTCTGTTTTTGCATCTTTCAGGAAGGTGTAATGGCTCTGTCCTGCACTCAGGGAGGCCTTTGTAGTTAGTGTGTTGACCCAAGAGAGGAAGAAAAGAAAGTTGGTGTCACAAAATGACTGACAGTACCTGCTATTTTTACCCACAAGGTCCCCTCACCCTAGAAAGAGACGGTACAGAGGAGGGGATCTTGCAAGGAGCTGGAAATCTTGCTGGAGTTGGACAAATAAGAAAGAAACATGAGACATTTTTCTTAGTGAAAGTAATTTAAATCCTGGCCTCGTGTGGCCTGAAGAAATATAGACTGAGTAAGCAAATAAGTAATACACAATTGCTTTTTTTTTCTTGCTTTACACACAGTCATCCTCCTTGAGGACTCTATGACATCTCTGGTAGTTATATTTTCAAAAGCATCAAAAGCTTTGATGTAAAACCATGGGTAAAATTGATTTTATCAATTTGACCAATAAGCAAACAAACAGATCTCTTATGTAAATTAGGAGCTCAAGCTTGACTTTTAGATATGAAATTTTAATTTAATAAAGTTCATATTTTGTTCAGTTTAGTAATTGCACTTTTTGTTTTTGCATCAGTGCTTGAAGAAAAATTCATTCAGTATTTAATGGATTAAAAGCTAATGAATTAGCCGCATAGCACAGGGAGATCAGCTCGGTGCTTTGTGACCACCTAGAGGGGTGGGATGGGGAGGGTGGGAGGGAGGGAGATGCAAGAGGGAAAAGAAATGGGAACATATTGTATATGTATAACTGATTCACTTTGTTATAAAGCAGAAGCTAACACACCATTGTAAGGCAATTATACTTCAATAAAGATGTTAAAAAAAAAAGCAGAGGAAACTATTACAAATTCAAAAAAATTTAAGAGAAATATCAACCAAATGCAATTTGTGGACTTGTTTGGCATCATGGTAAATATAAAAATTAACTTTTAGGGAATTCCCTGGCGATCCAGTGGTTAGGACTCCCCGCTTCCACTGCAGGGGGCACGGGTTCGATCCCTGGTCAGGGAACTAATATCCTGCCTGGGATACTAATATCCTGCATGCTGCGTGGCGTGGCCAAAAATAAATAAATAATAACCCAAAAACAGCTTTTAAAAAAGCTAAAATAAAATGGTAGCACAACCCTGTTGTATTGAAAAAAAAAAAAAACTAATGAATTTACTCTGCCTTCAGGAAATCAAGATAAATTCATCATAAGTTATATTCTATATTGTATATTGTTGTTACTAAAAGTAGTAAGATAAGTGACTGTCATGTCATAGATAATTATCTTGGGATAATCAATTAGAGCATGATAAGCCTGGAAGGAATCTTTGAGATTGACTTGTTTAGCCCTTAATTTTATAGAGGTAGAGCTGGTGCCCAGCGAGGGGAGCTGACTAGGAATGGGCAGATGGACCAGGACATCTTAGCCCTGAAAAATGTCTCCTGGGAAAAATACAAGGGTAAACTTCATTTCCTTTTATTTTATTTTTGTTATCTCTTTAAAGTAATATTTTTAATAATGTGATGTAATTTGCCATTCTGTAGACTGAGAAACTGTGAAAAATGAATTGATAGAAAGGAATAGAAAGATCTGAATTCTAAAAGAGTATATTGAAAAAGTTATTAGGAGGATAAAAGACTTAAGTTTTATTTTTCCCCCTTGTAAAGTTTTTAAAAATATTACCACCAACAAGAGATAAATAAATGATAAAATTTGAACTAGCAAAACCATTTTAAAAATAGCACTTATAAGAGCTTTGAAATGAGAAGGAAGTAGAAGGTAATTTGAAAGGTAATAGATTAGATTGCACACAGTCTATCCATAAACAGCTTTTGAGTTGTTCTATCAGTAACTGAACACAGAGCTGTTTCCTGTAAGGAAATCCATACTATTTAATGAGTAGATCTCTTGAATTTAAGAATTAGAATAACTTCTTTCTACAAGTAAAAGGAAATATTTTAATTCTGCCTCTGGAATACACTGATCAATTACAAGTCACCTCTCTTGGGAGATTTATCAATGTTAAGAATGGAGTGAAAGTCTTTGGTTAGGTAACATGTACGAGAAATGTTTGCCAAAAATGCGTTTATTATGCAACCATTAAAAATAGAATACTCTGAGGCAAAGGCTATTTTTTTTAAAGATTTTTTTTTTGATGTGGACCATTTTTAAAGTCTTTCTTGAATTTTTTACAAAATTGCTTCTGTTTTATGTTTTGCTTTTTTTGGCCACGAGGCATGTGGGATCTTAGCTCCCTGACCAGGGATCGAACCCACATCCCTTGCATTGGAAGATGAAGTCTTAACCACTGGACCGCCAGGAAAGTCCCTAAAGGCTATTTCCTTAGGTTTTTTATTTGGTTAATTATGAAAATTTTATTTTCTTCTTGGAACGATCTTTCAAAAGTAAATTTTAAGTCAGTCACTTAAGCCTTAAGCCTTATTATTAGAGGGGAGAGAGTGTTTTTTGTTCAATTTAGATTTTCTTTAAACAAAAAGAAATAGAATACTTGAGATAAAACTAAAATCACCCTTGTTTTCCTTCTACTTCCTATCTACATTGTTCTGGCCAGAACGAATCACTCGCATGAATTTGGTGTGCATTCTTCCAACCACTATATTTTTACTTCCATTAATTAGCTCTGTTATCTATAAAATCTATAGTATTGCTTGACATATCTTCAAATTTACACAAATCATATGATAACCCATGAGGTCTTTTAATTTACAACTGTCACACTCAACTTTATGTTTTTGAAAGCTAGCTGTGTTGATATGTAGAGGACTCCTTCATTTATATTGCTGCTGTGCAGTGTTCTGTTGTTTGCCTGAATCTCAGTTCAATTAAGTAGTTTTGAACTTTCCATTTTCAGGATTAAAATAATGCAGCAGTGAACAATCTCATCCATGTTTTCTGTTCTCATGTCTGAGATGTTTTCTAGAGAATTCACATACAATTTATAGAATGCAGGATTATTATTCATAAAACACAAAGACTTCCTGTAAGTCAACTAAGGAAATGAAAGAACAACACAGTAGCAATATAGAACAAGGTTATTGACGGGAAATTTGGCGTACAGATACTTGATTCAGTAATTACTAATTTAAAACAAAACGAGTAAAGAAAAAGCAAAAGGAAGAAAAATCCATTAGTAAACAGGAATACTGGAAGGTAAACAGTGAAATAATATTTGCATTCATTAGACTACAAATCTTAAAGAATCTGACAATACCAAATTTTGACGATTATGTAAAAAAATAGGAATGCCTGTATCTACCTGAAGAAAGTTAAAATTGGTAAATTACTTTGGAGAATAATTTGATAGTAGTTAATAATTTTGGAATGAACTAATATTTACACTTTACACATTTACAATTATACCACTCAACTATTAAAACATTTTCTGTTATGATTGACTATTAGTATTTACTATGACTGAAAGGTGTTCCTTCAATTATTGAGGCAATCCTACACCTTTTCTCCTTTACAATATAATTTCTGATGTTGAGTCATTCTCATGTTTCTGGTATGACATCTATTTGTTCAAGATGAATGTTGTTGTTTATACACTGTTAGTTTTGATATAAGTATTTTATTTAGAATTTTTGTATCTTCGTTTGTGGTTGGCAGAATAATGTCGCCCCAAAGATGTCCACATCAGAATCCCCAGTACCTGTGAATGTGTAACCTTACATTTTAAAAAGGGACTTTGTAGTTGTGATTAAGTTAAGGATTTTTGAGATGGGAGATTATTCTGGTATATAGTATGGCCAATCTAATCACAAGTGTTCTCACAAGAGGGAACACCAGAGTCAAAGAAGGAGACTTGACAAGGAAGCAGTGATCAAAGTGATGCCAGACAAGAGCCAATGAATGCTGCAGCCTCTAGAAACTGGAAAAGCAAGGAAGATTCTCCCTAGAGCCTCCACAAAGGGATGCAGCTCTGCCCACCCATTTTAGATTTCTAACCACTTGAACTGTAAGATGTGTAGTTTGTACCACTATGTTTGTGGTAATTTGCTACACCGGCAATAAGAAACGAATACAGTATCTTAAGTTGTAATTGGTATTTTTCTTGTATTTGCTTTGTTTGTTGCCAAGGTTATATTTGCTTCATAATACCAGCTAAATAGCTTCCTGAGATTTTTATTCTCTGAATCAGTTTGATAAGAGATAGAAACCATCCATTCTTTCAAAATTTGATAAAGAATGTCTTTGAAACTACCTGGACCACGTGTGTTTATTGTTTGGACGAAGACTGGGGGAAGAAATGGGCAAAATGTTTTCCAACAATTTTGGTGCCCTTATTTGCAAATGGTGACTTCATGTTTTCAGTTTATTCTTATGTCAATTTTGATAGTTGAATAGTTTATAATTTTCTGTTTCATCTAAAATTTTAATTTACTCACACTAGTTTGTTTGTAGTATTCTTTTGTTATTTTTTTTTTAAGATTTTTTTTTCAACGTGGACCATTTTTAAAGTCTTAATTGACTTTGTTACAATATTGCTTGTGTTTTATGTTTTGGTTTTTTGAGGAATGTGGGTCTTAGTTCCGCAACCAGGGATTGAACCCGCACCCCCTGCATTGGAAGGCGAAGTCTTTAATCACTGGACTGCCAAAGAAGTCCCTTCTTTTGTTATTTTTAAAACATATAACACACTTTCTTTTTCTAGTATTTTTTATTCTTGCTCTGTTTTTCTTTTTAAATCAGTCTTCGAAGTTATTTCAGTTTTATCCAGGTTCTGTTTTAATTTTTGTCGTGTCCCTTTTTCTCTAGCTTTATTCAGGTATAACTTACATACAATAAACTTTGCTAATTTTGGTATTCAGTTTAATCATATTTAACAATTGTACATAGTCACCAAGCAAGATATTGAAATTTTCATAACCCCAGAAAGTTTCCTTGTGCTCCTCTGCAATCCATCTTCTCCATTGATCCCTAGCCCCAGTCACTGATGTGCTTTTTGTCACAATAGTTTTGCCTAGCCTGGAATTTTATAGAAATGGAATGATACAATAAGTACTCGTTTATAGTTGACAGCTTTTACTTTATGTCATGTTTTCAAGATTCATCCATGTTGTTGTGTATGTCAATAGTTTTTTCTTTCTTGTTCTAATTAATATTTTATAGTGTAGGCATACTATAATTTGTTTATCCATTCACCACTTGATGTACATTTGGGTTGTTTCCACTGTTTGGATATTATGAATAATGCCACTCTGAACATTTACATACAAGTCTTTATGTAGACATATGTCTTCATTTCTTTGTGGTAAATTCCAAGGAATAGGCCTGCTTGATTTGGATGGTAAGTGTATGCCTAAGTTTATAAGATACTAACAAGTTATTTTTCAAAGTGACTACACCATTATGTATTCCTTCCAGCAATACAAAAGGTTTCTAGGCAACACTCACCCTTGTTAGTCTTGTTAATTGTAGCTGTTCTAGTAAGTAGTTTGGCTTTCATCTTCCCTGATGATAGTGACTTTGAAGATCATGGATAGGATTGAATTTGGGTCTACAGGGTTTTGTGTTGTTGTTGTTGTTGTTTTTTAATTAATTTATTTATTTTGGGCTGCGTTGGGTCTTTGTTGCTGCGAACGGGCTCTCTCCAGTTGTGACGAACTGGGGCTGCTCCCCACCACAATGCGTGGCCCTCTCACCGCAGTGGCCTCTCCCGTTTCAGGGCATGGGCTCTAGGCGCACGGGCTTCAGTAGTTGTGGCTTGCGGGCTCCAGAGCACAGGCCCAGTAGTTGTGGCACACGGACCCAGCTGCTCCGCGGCATGTGGGATATTCCCGGACCAAGGCGTGAACCCGTGTCCCCTGCATTGGCAGGCAGACTCCTAACCACTTCCCCACTAGAGAAGCCCGGGTCTACAGTTGTATTACTTTTTTCTTGTTACTCCTTCTGTCTTTGTTCCTCCTTTCCTACATTTTTTTGATTGTCTTAATTATAGTATTAGACAACTTTATTTTTAAAGTTGTTTCATGTATAGTATTTTGAAGTGTATTTTAGTGTTTGTTCTAAGAATTAAAAATCCTTAAGTTTTCACAATCTATTTATAATTAATACTACTTCACACAAAATGTAGAAATCTTAAAATTGTATAAGTCCATTTACACCTCTCCCCTGTACTTTATGCTACAGTTGTTATATGTATGTGTACTATACATGGGAAGGTATAATTTTTGCTCAAACTGTCATATATTTTATAAAGAAATTAAGAGGAAAATGCAAAACATCAGTATTTTTATTTACATAGATAAAAAAAATTGTTATCCTCTTCCAAGTATTCATATAATATCATTTCTCTTGCACCTGAAGAATGTCTATTACCATTTATTTTAGTGCCAGTATTTTGGCAGTGAACCCTTTTAGGTTTATTTAAAATGTCTTTATTTTACATTAATTAATTAAGAATACATTCTTTTACATATAATTCTTAGTCAATAGTTTGTTTCAGCACTTGAAATATGTTTCACTATCCTCTTACTTCCATAGTTTTGAGGTGAAATCAGCATTCAGTGAAATCATTCTGCTGTATATAAGATGCCTTTTATTTTTTCTGTGTGTTCAAGATTTTTTCTTCATCTCTAGCTTTTACTGGTTTGATTCCAAGGTACCTAGACAAAACCTTTATGTTTATTATGCTTGGAGATTCCCATGCATCTTAAATATATAATTTTTTCTTTTGTCTAGTTTGACTACCTGAACATTATTTCTTCAAATATTTTTCTGCCCATTCTACCTCTCTTTTCTTTTTTTTTTCTGAGACTTCAATTGCAAAAATGTTGCAATCTAACAAGTCCCTATATCTTTGTACATTTTAATTTTTATTTATTTATACTTCAATCTGGATATCTGTATTTGAGTTCACTGTTACTTTCCTCTGTCCTTTATATTATTCCATACTGAATGAAGAATATGAAAAATATTCTAACTGTATTACAAATATAAGAAACAAAAGGTGTAGGGGAAAACATACTCATCTAACTAACTTTCTAAACAAGTGGAGTCTGTAAGACAAAAAAAAGAAAACAAAAACGGAAGAAAACCAAGACAAAAAAATACACAAGCACTGTGCTCTAGTTGGCAAAATTGTGTCTTAAATGGGTATGGTTTAAAATTTTGATACCACTATATATTATAATAGAATTGAAGAGTTAAGTGGCTAACAAATGGTGGGAGTCAAGTGTCTCATGGTCGGAATGACAATTTACAGAGAAGCAAGAGGAGGAAGCTAGAATGATATACGGTGGTGATGATTTAGCTCAGTATGAACTAATGTTTAGTTTTGCATAGATGCCGATGGTTACATATAGGAATATTTGTAAATAAGTGTGTATACCTAGACTAGAATACATATACATATACATATATTTCCTCGTTCTTTCAACTAAGAGTGCCTAGAAGAAATGATGTAGCAATGAGAGTAACTGGTACTCACATACTGGTTTCTAATACCAATCTCTAATGAAAGGACTCTAAACCAGGGTTTCTTAAAGAAATGGCTGATTCTAGGACTGGATAAGGAAATATATAAAATGAGTCTGAAATACTTTGTAGTATCAGAAAACAAGGAAGTTCTTAAGAAATATCACACATTGATGGAGGTATGTCATAGCATCATAGCGCACATGAGCCAAATGAAAGCGCTCCCCATGGCCAGTGCTGGAAGAATTTGAGCAAAAACCTGATACAGTAGAATTGGATTATAAACCAAAGTATAAAATAAATATGGAGAAAAGGCAAATATTTCTTTCAGAAGAATTCCAAATAATTTATGGAGATACTCCTCAATAGGGGGTAGAGCTTAACACTTCTCCCCCTACTTGAGTGTGAAATAGGCTTAATGACTTTCTTCCAAAAAATAGAATAGTGAAAGAGGGCAAAAAAATAACTTTACAGTGGAGAGACCTGACAAACATGACCTCATCCAGGTGAGCAAGGTCAACATCAGTAGTGGTAAGTCATGTTGATAGCATATGCCTTTGATATCATATATTGAGCATGGCATTATACCACTGTGGTCTTCCTCCCCAAAACCATAACCCAAATCTAGGCATGAGAAAAACAAAAGACAAATCACAATTGTAGGATATTCTACACCATTCCTAACTAGTACCCCTCAAAACTGTCAGGGTCACCAGAAGCACAGGAAGTCTGAAACTATCAAAACCAAGAGGAGTCTAAGAAAGCATGACAACTAAAAGTGATGTAGTACCCTGGGTGGGATCCTGGAATAAGAAAAGGATACTAGGGAAAAACTAAGGAAAGATGAATCAAATATGGACTTTAGTCAACAATAAAGTATCACTCATGGTCCATTAATTGTAACTAATATGTCATACTAATGTAAGATGTTAATAATAAGAAAAACCGGGTAAAGAGCGTATGAGAACACTGTACTACCTTTGCAATTTTTTAGTAAATCTAAAACTGCCCTTCAACCTTATTAAGAAAAAATGAGAAAATATATTTACAGTTTGTTGAATTGCACAATGAATTATAGGTGCCCCAATAACAACAGAAGTTCCATTTTCTTATAGCACCTTTCTCAGTAAATATAGTAATTATTAAGAAAATTTTATACATGTTCCAGAAATATATATACACACATGCACACACACATGTGTGTTTGTGTGTTCTGTATTTGTTGCCAAGCTGTTTGTACTAAAATTCCCAGGATTTTTGGCAACCTCCTGTAAGAGTATTCTGACTATTCTAAAGTTAGACATAACCCAGTCTTATGAAAGCAGGTCGATGGCTAATAGCTTTGGATTCCAGGATAAATAAGGCTTTCCAAGTAACTTTAGATATTATTCATATTTTTAGGATGTTATGTTAACTTTACTATATGTATTTATGAATCTTAATGCTTTGTATATTAATATTTGTGCTATGCCTGGATGATATATTAGCTTAATCCTGGCTTTTGTGTTCAAGATCAATCATTAAAATCATTCCCTTCTATGATTTCTACCATATAATTGAATCCTAGTGAAACCAATCAACATGGCAGCAGATGGGCTCATTTTAAATTATCAGTTTTCATTTAACTACAAGATAAAAAATTGAATTATGCAGTTCATTCCAGAAGTTTTTTAGTTAATGAAAACATTCTATAGAAAAAGACTATTGTGTCCTTTTGTAGTATTCCAAATTCTGTCAAAATTATTGAACTCTGTTAAGGTGAATTGAAGAACAAACAAATGTATGTCTGGGGGCAGAGTTGAAATTGTGACCTGAGTTCATTCTACTACACGCAAATGTATCCATGCACTGAGGGGCAGTCTTCCTTTAGAGAGAAGAACCCACACTCTTCCTTTCGCATTGGTCCTCCTTGTAAGTATGTGAGATGGAGAAAGAGATTGGTGTGGTGGTGCCTCCCCATGTATCTGACATTTCAAATGTCTTTGAGGTATTTATACACTGATGTTAGGATAGGTTTCTGACCCTAATTGTTTCCTAGATAATAATCCATGTCAATTAGCTGAATTAAGGACTGTGTCCTGGTGTGCAGAGACTGGAGAGAAGCAACAATGTGAAAATCAACTTTCTGCAAGCTGTTACTATAGCTACCAGGATGCAGGCTTTTTCTATAACAGCAGCAAACAGAAGTGCTTTCAGACAAGGGAGCAAGGGAAAAGAAATCGGGGCTACTTCCATAGCAACAGAGAGATTTACTGATGTAGGTGGATTATATTTTTTTCTAGCTAATAATTTTGACAGTAGTCATTAATAATTTCACAGGAGTACAAACAGCAAACTCTGATCCTGGAATAATGGTTTAAAGCACAAGACTTGGAAACTACATTCATTGAAAATGTCACTAAGGTCCAGAGGTAATGCTGTGAATTGGATGGCTGACACTTACTGAGGTGAAGGGATTACTGCCTGCTACTAATGTTACCTTTTTTTTTTTTTTGCCGCAAAATTCAGAGAAAATTCTTTTAATCTATTTGTACTAAAGACTATGTCAGGGGGATGGATGCAAGATATAGAATAAGTTGACATTAGAGAAGTGATATAATTGGAATTAGATTTAGAATGTGTGAAGGGAATCTGAAAAAACTTGCAACATTTCATAACAAAGACCTGATAAAAAAGAGAAGTACAATTGAGTGTGCTCACTGGGAGTAAAAGGAGAGAGACTGGAGTGCTGGAAGGCACTTTAGGGTTATGCATGCTCAATTTGCAAATAAAGTGTTAAAAGGCATTCATTCATGTGCGTATTTATTTATTCATGTACCTCTACTATATGTCAGATACTATTTTGGAGTATGTCATTGATTTAAACAGATAGGGATTCCTGTCTTTGGGGAGCTGCATTCTCAAGGGAAAGCATAGACAATACAAAGTAAAGATAATAAGACATACGGATTGTCCTAGATAATAATCTATGTCAATTACATTGTAATTACATTGTACTTGCATTGTAAAACATCACAAAATCTGCAAACAATAAATGCTAGAGAGGGTGTGGAGAAGCAAGGGCTGAACAAACACATGAAAAGATGCTCAACATCACTCATTATTAGAGAAATGCAAGTCAAAACTACAGTGAGCTATCACCTCACACCAGTCAGAATGGCCATCATCAAAAAATCTACAAACAGTGCTGGAGAGGGTGTGGAGAAAAGGGAACCTTCTTGCACTGTTGGTGGGAATGTAAATTGATAAAGCCACGATGGAGAACAGTATGGAGGTTCCTTTAAAAACTACAAATAGAACTACCATATGACCCAGCAACCCCACTCCTGGGCATATACCTTGGGAAAACCATAATTCAAAAAGTCACGTACCACAATGTTCATTGCAGCACTATTTACAATAGCCAGGATATGGAACCAACCTAAGTGTCCATTGACAGATGAATGGATAAAGAAGATGTGGCCCATATATACAATGGAATATTACTCAGCCATAAAAAGAAATGAAATGGAGGTATTTGTAGTGAGGTGGGTGGAGTTAGAGTCTGTCATATAGAGTGAAGTAAGTCAGAAAGGGAAAAACAAATACAGTATGCTAACACATATATATGGAATCTAAGGAAGAAATAAAAAAGGTCATGAAGAATCTAGTGGTAAGACGGGAATAAAGACACAGACCTACTAGCGAATGGACTTGAGGATATGGGGAGGGGGAGGAGTAAGATGTGACAGGGTGAGAGAGTGGCATGGACATATATACACTACCAAATGTAAAATAGCTAGTGGGAAGCAGCCGCATATTACTGGGAGATCAGCTCCATGCTTTGTGACCACCTAGAGGGGTGAGATAGGGAGGATGGGAGGGAGGGAGATGCAAGAGGGAAGAGATATGGGAACATATGTATACATATAGTTGATTCACTTTGTTATACAGCAGAAATTAAGACAATATTGTAAAGCAATTATACTCCAATAAAGATGTTTAAAAAAAAAAGACACATGCACCCCAATGTTCATTGCAGCACTATTTTCAATAGCCAGGTCATGGAAGCAATCTAAATGTCCACCAACAGACAAATGGATAAAGAAGAGGTGGTACATATATACAATAGAATACTACCCAGCCATAAAAAGGAATGAAATTGGGTCATTTGTAGAGATGTGGATGGATCTAGAGACTGTCATACAGAGTGAAGTAAGTCAGAGAGAGAAAAACAAATATCGTATATTAACGCACATATGTGGAATCTAGAAAAATGGTACAGATGAACTGGCTTGCAAGGCAGAAACAGAGACACAGATGTAGAAAACAAATGTATGGACAGCAAGGGGGGAAGTGGGGTGGGGGTGGGGGGTGGGATTAATTGGGATATTGGGAGAGATTGGGACTGTCATGTATACACTAATATGTATAAAACAGATAACTAATAAGAACCTGCTGTATAAAAAAAAAAGTAAAATAAAATTCAAATAAATAAACAATTGAGGAGAGACTTCCCTAGTGGTCCAGTGTTTAAGACTCTGTGTTCCCAAGCAGGGGGCCTGGTCAGGGAACTATATCCAGCATGCTGCAACTAAGAATCCATATGCCTCAGTGAAGATCCTGCACGTAGCAAAGAAGATCCTATGTGCTGCAACTAAGACCAGGTGCAGCCAAATAAATAAATAAATAATTTTTTTTAATTGAAGAAATAATGGCTAAAAACTTCCAATCTGACAAATGATATAAACCTGAAGATTTAAGAAGATGACCAAACCTTAACTGGGTATCACCAAAGAAATTCATGGAAAGACATCAATATCAAACTGCTAAACATTAAAGACAAATACAAAGTATCCAGATAAAAATAAGATATTACCTATAGGGGAACAGTGATTTAATGTCAGTGAGTTTCTAATCAGAAACCATGGAGGACACAAAAGGAGGCTGACATTTATTTTTCAAGTGTTGAAAGAAAAGTATTGTCAAGCTAGAATTCTACATCCAGTGAGAATATCCTTCAGAAATAAAGACATTTTCAGATGAAGGAAAACTAAGAATTTGTTGCCAACAGAATTTCTCTTTAAAAATTACTAAAAGAGACTGTTAAGATGGAAAGGAAATTATACCAGAAGAAACTTGAAATATCAAGAATGAAGGAAGAGCAATAGTTTAAAACTTTTGAATTATTCAAAGTATCTTCTCAAATTATAATGCAATAAAACTAGAAAGATAACAGGAAATTCTCCCAAAGTTTTGGAAATTAAACAGAATACCTTTAAATATGCAACAGACGAAAAAGAAAGTCTCAAGAGAAATAAGAAATTTTTAATCTGAGTAAAAATAAAAATACAACATATCAAAATTTGGGGATATCAGCTAAAACAATGTTTAGAGGGACATTTATAGCTTTATATTATTTATATTAGAAAAGAAGAAATGTATCAAATCATTACCTAAGCTTCCATTTTAAGAAAAAGAAAGCAAAGAGCAAAACACACCCAAATAAAGCCAAATGAAGGAAATGATAAAGGTAAGAGTAATCAACAAAACTGACAACAGAAAACAGAAAATAAATAAATAAAATCAATGCTGATTCTTTGAAAACATTATTAAAATTCACAAAACTTCAGCAAGAATAACAAAGTAAAAATGAGTGAAGACACAAATTACCAATATCAGGAATTGAAATGGGGACTGCATTTGCGCCCTGGATAATAAGTGAATATTAGAAACAGTACTATGGTTATAACTTTAACAATTTAGATGTAATGGACTAATTCTTCTAAAAACACAAACTATCAAAACTTACCCAAGGTGAAACAAAAATTGTCTTATATCCATTAAAGAAATTGATTTCATAGGTTTTTTTTTTTAAATGCAAAAAATAAATACATAAGAAATCTCTAAGCCTAAATGTTTTAACTGGTGAATTCTACCAAACATTTAAGAAGAAATTATACTCATTCTGTACAATCTTTGTCAGAAAATTGAAGTAACTCACTTTATGAAACCAGCATTAATCCAATACCAAAACGTGGCAAAAAAAGAAAACCACATATTATCATTTATAGACATATATACAAAAATACTGAAATATTAGAAAATTGATTCCAGTAATATATAAAAAGAATAATATAAAGTATCAAGTAATATTTACACTACAAATGCAAGACTGGTTTAATATTCTGAAATTAATTTACATAACCATATTAATGATCTAAAGAAGAAAAGCTACATGATCATAGCAATTCATGCAGAAAAAGATTTGAGAAAATACAGCCTCCATTCATGGTAAAAACTCACAGCAAACTATGATTGATAGAAGGGAACTTCCTTAACTCAGAAAATGCACCTAGGAAAAATCTACAGGTGGGATCATACTTAATTGTGAAAGACTGAATGCCTTCTCCTTGAGCTTAGGAACAAGCTTTCAACACTTCTGTTGAACACCATAGTAAGAAGGTTTAGTCAGTGCAAAAGGCAAGAAAAAAGCTAAAAGCATGAACGTTGGAGTGGAAGAAATAAAATACTCCATTTGCAGAACACTTGATAGTCTACATAAAAATCACAAGGACTCTACTAAAATTTCTCCTGGAAGTGAGAAGCAGTGTCAGAAAATCACAGTATACAAGAACAACGCATATGAATCAAGTGTATTTCTATACAGTAAATATGTACATTGGGAAAGAGAAAAGTTTAAAAAAACCGTTTAAAATAAATCCAAAATTTGAAATACTTAGAAATAAAAGTAGTAAAATATGTACAGTGTCAGTTTGTAGAAAACTAAAAATCTTGATAAAAGAAATCAAAAAGGTATAAAGAAATGGAAAGTCACACTGTGTTCACGGAGTGGAAGATTCAAATAAGTAAACATGTACAAGTACAGTTGCTTTACAATGTTGTGTTAATTTCTGCTGTACAGCAAAGTGAATCAGTAATGTCCATCAACAGAGGAATGGATAAAGAAGATGTGGTACATATAGACAATGGAATATCACTCAGCCATAAAAAAGGAATGAAATAGTGCCATTTGCAGAGACCTGGCTAGACCTAGAGACTGTCATACAGAGTGAAGTCAGAAAGAGGAAAACAAATAGCGTATATATCGTTTATATGTGGAATCTAGAAAAATGGTACAGATGAACTTATTTGCAAAGCAGAAATAGAGACAAGTGTGTAGAAATCAGATTAATTGAAACCAAGCGGGAAGGAGGGGGAGTGGGCTGGAAATTGGGAGATTCGGATTGACATATATACACCACTATGTATAAAATGAATAATCAATGAGAACCTTCTGTGTAGCACAGGGAACTTTACTCAATGCTCTGTATCATAAACAGAAATTAAGGAAACAATCCCATTTACCACTGCAACAAAAAGAATAAAATACCTAGGACTAAACATAACTAAGGAGACTAAAGACCTGCACTCAGGAAACTATAGGATACTGATGAAAGAAATCAAGGACGACACAAACAGATGGAGAGACATACCATGTTCTTGTATTGGAAGAATCAATATTGTGAAAGTGACTATACTACCCAAAGCAATCCACAGATTCAGTGCAATCCCTATCAAATTACCAATGACATTTTTCTCAGAATTAGAACAAAAAATTTTAGAATTTGTATGGAAACACAAAGACCCCAAATAGCCAAAGCAACCTTGAGAAGGAAAACAGAGCTGGAGGAATCAAGCTCCCTGACTTCAGACTATACTATGAAGCTACAGTAATCAAGACAGTATGGTACTGGCACAAAAATCAGAGGTATTTTGGTAGACATGGACAATTGATTCTACAATATATTTGGAAAGACAGAGGAAATAGACTATCCAAAACAACTATGAAAAAGACAGATAAAGTTTCAGTACTCAGATTACTTAATTTTAAGGCTTACTACAATACTAATCAGTGTAGTGTGGCAGTGGCAAAGGGATAGAGAAAGGGTTCCAAGGAACAGCATACAGTTTACGCAAATGGGGCCAAATGATTATCGTCAAGTGTGCAAGAGCAATTTGATGGAGAAAGAATAGTGGTGTTGGAACAACTACATATTAATAAGCAAAAGGTGGACCTTGAAACAAATATAAAATAGCCCAAAGTGGGTCATAGATCATCATGTGAAACAAAAACTATAAAACTTAAAGAAAATACGGGAGAAAACCTACAAGGTGTAGGGTTTGGAGCTGAGTTGTTAAACATGGTACCCGAAGTATGGCACATAAAAGAACAAGTGAAAAAACAAGCTACAGGCTGGGAGAGAGTATTTGCGAATCACCCACCTGACAAAAGACTTGTACTCACTGTGTGTAAAGAATTCTTCAAACTCAAGAGTAAGAAAAATATTTTTTTAATGGGTAAAAATGTGAACTGACACTTCACCAAAGAAGATATAAAGATGGCAAATAGATGCATTAAAAGATGTTCATCATCCTTAAGTACTAGGTAAATTAAATTAAAACCATGATAAGATACTGCTACAAACCTTTTTAAACTATTTTAACTATAGCATGGTTATATTTTTAAAATGCTTACCATAGTAAGGACTGTGGAGAATGTGGAGCAATAGGAACCTTTGTAAACTGCTGGTGAAAATGCAAAATTGTACTTCAATTTTAGGAAAGTTTAGCAGTTTCTTATAAATTTAAACATGTTCATATAATATGACCCAGCAGATGACTTCTGGATATTCATGCTAGAGTGGTGAAATTTTATTATTTTCACATAAAAACCTGTACATTAATAGTTATAGCAGTTTTATTCGTAATTGTTAAAAACTAGAAACTACCCAAATGGCTTTTAGTTGAGGAATGGATAAACAAACTATGGAACATTTCTACAATGGAAAAATATAGGAAGGAATGAACTTTTGAATCACGTAACAACTTTGTGAAAGACACTATTTAAAGTGAAGGAAGCTGATTCAAAAGGTTACATACTGTATGATTCCATTTATATGACATTCTCAGGAGAACAAAATTACAGGGTTGGAGAACTGATCAGGAGTTATGAGTGGGGAGAAGGTGACTACAAAAGGATTGAAGAAAGAAGTTTGGGACGGAGGTGATGGAACTGTTCTGTGTCCTGATTATGTTGATAATTAAACAAATACATACATGTGTATTGATGAGACTGTTACAATTTACCTGTCACCCAAGACTAGAGCACTAATAGGAATAGCTCTGTGTAACAAATATTTCTAAAATGTCTCCAACACACCAATATATTTTAGACCCAGATTGTCTTACAGCAGTAGTTACTTGTGCATGAAAAGTACTTCAAAAACGGCAATGAGTCTCCCAGGTCTGTAGTTCTGTACTCAAAAGATATATTTTAACCTGTTCAGAAGTGTTCTGACTTCTCTTTGTGCTAAAGGTACTGAAGATTCATCTAGACATTGTAAAGTAAGCACTTGGCACTATTTTGAAATAGTTTATTAATTTGTTTCCTCTGGCATGCTGATTTCTGTTATCAGTCACAGATGTTGCATATAACTTCGTTTACTCTGTAGTTTGCTTTTACCTTCTTAATTCTTTTTTATAAGACATTCTTAATTTTAATAAAATCCAGTTCTCATTCTCATCAAAAGCATTCTTTCTCTTCCTTTTATAGTGACAGATATAAGCAATATTACTTTTATGCACAGAAATCCGTTTATCCTATGAAATTTCGTGCTTTAAAATAACCTTGGAAATACTGACCATTTTTATAAAGCACGTTCATTACACAAATGTTAAAATTTTTCAAATAATTAAAATGGTCTTAGGTCTATCTGACAATTTGCAATGTAGTCTATAAGTAGACTATATAAGTGTATATTTCATTTGACTTCTGAAGTTTTTCAGTATCCACTCCTGTTTTTGTAGTTCAGACTACTTCACTTGATTTCCGAAGATGTTTATTGTGGTTGTTTATGCCAGAGAAAATAACCCAGAAATAACCTGTCCCCGAGTAAAAGATTGGTGAAGTAAACTATATAGTAATTTCAAACAATTGGATATGCTGCAATCAATAAAAATCATAACTGTACTTCCAATTTGTTGACATGGAAGGAAGGCAGGCCATAGCCAAATATTTAGTCGAGGGCAGGCGAAGCTTACTAAAGTGTATATTTATAGTATAAACCTATTCTTGTGAATATATATATATATATATATATATATATATACCACATATACACACACACACATACACAAAGGTTAGAGAAATTTTAATTTAATTTAATTATTTTAGCTCAACATTACCTATGATGATTTCCTTTTGAAAATGTTTGTCTACTGCACCTTGA
The DNA here is from genome assembly GCF_965194825.1 of Balaenoptera physalus. NCBI lineage: Eukaryota > Metazoa > Chordata > Mammalia > Artiodactyla > Balaenopteridae > Balaenoptera > Balaenoptera physalus. Next base: position 128,116,329 of record NC_138883.1, read on the forward strand.
CAACTTTGAATGATATTTTCCTTGTAATGATAAATTATATTCACTTATTCTGCTTTCTAATCCACTGTTATTTTCAGCAAAAAAAATGTGAAAATGGTTCGACTGCCTTCTAGTTGAAAAGAAAGTACATCTTTTTGTTGACACCGTCTTTGGATAGAAAACTGAAGAAGTCATGAACTCTACCTCATTTTGGGCAGATTAAAGAAATAATATTTGTCAAATGATGATAATGCCTGGCACATAGCTAGCGAACAGTGAACTGAACTGCTCACTGATGCTTTAGAATGCGTGAGATTTTAATCCAATGTTTTACTTGATATTTTTAATTTATGTATATTTCTCACGCGAGAGAAATTCCCCCTAATGATGAGGAATTTAGTTCACTTTGCAGGATAGACTTTCCATCATGTCGGATTTCCATCAGGGCTGTAGCCCTCAAGCTAGTAGAGAGTGTTATGAGGCAAGACTCCATCTCTACCAGTTTCATATGAGAAAGTGGTGAATTCCAACATACTATTTTTTTTCATCCTAGTCTCCAAATTAAGGCCCTATTTAAATATTTTTGGGGAATATGATTTTTTTTTTTTAAATATTTATTTATTTATTTTTGGCTGTGTTGGGTCTTCGTTTCTGCGCGAGGGCTTTCTCTAGTTGTGGCAAGCGGGGACCACTCTTCATCGCAGTGCGCGGGCCTCTCTCACTATCGCGGCCTCTCTTGTTGCGGAGCACAGGCTCCAGACGCGCAGGCTCAGTAATTGTGGCTCACGGGCCCAGCCGCTCTGCGGCATGTGGGATCTTCCCAGACCAGGGCTCGAACCCGTGTCCCCTGCATTGGCAGGCAGACTCTCAACCACTGCGCCACCAGGGAAGCCCGGAATATGATATTTTTAACTTAGATTACCAAGCTCTCGGAAATTTCTTCTTTTAGTGTCACAAAGTACTCTCTATCTAGAAAGACAGTCTCTCCTCTGTGAACCCTAATCCTTGAATTGATAAAGTTTGTGCTCTCTTGGTATACTTACTTCATCTTTCTAGGCCAGAGATTCTAAACTCTGGCAAGTTTCAGAGCCTCTCCACCTTTATGACTGTTTTCCAGGTACTTCCTTGTATTTTGCATTCCTTCTTCCTCTCAGTGAGTGCAACCTCACATTCTTCCTGGGTCTACCCTCTGCACGGGGTTGTAACTTGGCACCTCTGCCCCTCTCCCCGTGGTGTCCGAGGAGCTTCTGTCAGCAGGCTTGTGAGCTTCTGTGCCGCCCTCCAGTCTCACTGTGAGGGCCTCTTCTGATCTGGAAGGGGTGTCAGCAGAAGCTCCTCACCTGGATGACTAGCTCAGGCCAACACTGGCCTCGGCAGACACCAAAGTGAGAGTCCACTCTTATCCTTTTCTGTCTCGGATGCCATGCCTCTCAGTTTCTTTGTTAGTCCAGACTCCTCCGGGTTTCCTTCACAGATTCTTTGTGATCCTGGAGGGAACCAAGCACAACGGTATTAGAGGTCTGGTAGCACTAAGGACCTGTTATTGTCTGCCTAAATATTAAAAAAGGAGAACAGTCTGAAGATAGAATGTGATTTGGCAGTGAACTTGGACCAGGAATGGTCACCAATAGTACCAGCTTCAGGCTGAGATCGGTCATATGGCAAAGCATGTTGTATAAATTTAAATCATTTTCTCGTGGAAAGATCATTTTTGAGCCAAAGAGAAAAAAAAAACCTAAGTAAGAAGTCTCTTCATTAAATAGCAGACACAGCATCTTTTTCCTGAATTAAAGACTAAGACAAGAAAGGAATTAAATGTTCTTACCACAAAATGAAATGGTAATTATGTGATGGAATGGGGGTGTCAGCTGATGCTATGGTGGTGATCATTTACAATATGTAAATACAACAAATCAACACATTGTACACCTTAAACTTATACAATGTTGCATGTCAATTGTATCTCAATAAGTATGAGGGGAAAAGAGGCTTCACCACACCCTTTGCTCATACAATGTAAAAAAACACTATGAAATCTAGCATCCTTATTTTTAAGGTTTCTGATAGGATAAACAGCCCAAGCCAGTTCTTCAAAGGTAAAAACCAAATAACACAAAATAAAACCTTTGCTTACATAAGCACCTGATACACTGCAAAGTATTACTAAACCATTTTACATTCTAACATTCTCGTGATTCCCTTTTGGGTGGTGGCAAGTACTTCTGAGCAATGCTTAAATGGAAAGTAGTCTATTATTCTGAGAGAAAACGCAAAGCAGGGGTCTCCTGGACACCTGTCTTCTAAAATATTTAATTTTAAATGTAACTCAGTACAGAATTTCAATAGTTTTCTTCAGGCACAGGAAAACCACATTACTTTTTTTCACTTTCCACTGTCAGCTTATAGGGCCTCTTGTAAAGAAATGTCCCAAAAGGGAGATTTACTTCTTTAAACTCATCTTTAATGCTGAAGGTCCCCTAGGGTAACAGATGTACTCCGCTGGAAAAGAGAGGAAAAATGGTGTAAGCCCCACCTCCTTTTTGGGCAGCTACCTGTAACATTATGTGGATTCTCTTAATCATGGATGAGGTCCCAGGAGCTAAGAAGGTTTCTTCTTATTCAGGTCAGAAATTCCTGTTGGTCCCCTCCATGATGATGCCTGGGGAATGCTGCTGACTGTCAAGTCAAATTGTGATTCAGTTCATTTAATGTTAATTTACCGAGAGGGACTTCAGATCTGTTGAATGTATCCTTTCATCACGAATTTAGCTTGCCTGTCGGAATATAACTTACTGGAATGGGAGCCAACACCAAAAGCACACGTCCCACCTCCAGCCACCTGTCTAAGGGTCTGGGAGCCTGAGGTGTGCTTCTCATTATTGCTGAGCGCAGTTGTGAAAAAAACATTTGAAACCAAAGTGGGCTTCAGCAAACCTCGGTCACTGATTGGGTGGATTACTCCCCGGCACCTTAGTTTCTCTCTGTAAAATCGGGATCTTAATATGTTATGAACCTTCAGCAAAGTGAGGGCATATTTATTATTTAGAACATGGACGGTGTCCTAGCAATTTGTAGCCAGTGTCAGTATATTAGTAGGACAGAACCCACTTTCTTCGGACACAGGCAACATGGTGATGACGTCTGTCTTCACTATGGCAGGGACCTGTCAGACCTGTCCTGGCATTAGTGAATGCTGACAACTTTCTGCACTGGGAAGTTATCCCTGTGTAGATGAGAAAGCACCGCTGGAAGAAACCCTTCCAGAGGAATGTTCTTGACTCTTTGGGGAATAAGTGATGTCCAGCCTTCTGATTGGAGAGAAGAAAATAGAAATATCATTTGCTACTGACATTTAACTTCCTAGAACTTACTAAAACTCATATTTCATTACAAATAATAGCACAAGAAAGGGTTTTCTTTAAAAACACTTTTATTATTTATTTATTTATTTATTTATTGGCTGTGTTGGGTCTTCGTTTCTGTGCGAGGGCTTTCTCTAGTTGTGGCAAGCGGGGGCCACTCTCTTCATCGCGGTGCGCGGGTCTCTCACTATCGCGGCCTCTCTTGTTGCAGAGCACAGGCTCCAGTCGCGCAGGCTCAGTAGTTGTGGCTCACGGGCCTAGTTGCTCCGCGGCATGTGGGATCTTCCCAGACCAGGGCTCGAACCCGTGTGCCCTGCATTGGCAGGCAGATTCTCAACCACTGCGCCACCAGGGAAGCCCCAAGAAAGGGTTTTATCTGGAAAGAAGCTACACTAGGAAAGTGATGAACAGTTTTTCTAGAAGAAATTCATGTTAACAGAGTCACTTTTAAAAAAATTTTATTGGAGTATAGTTGATCTACCATGTTGTGTTAGTTTCAGGTGTACAGCAAAGTGATTCAGTTATACATATACATATATTCGTTCTTTTTCAGATTCTTTTCCCATATAGGTTATTACAGAATATTGAACAAAGTCATCTTACATTAATAAAAAAGAAAGTCGTGTGCAGAACCTTCTTATAGAAGGTGTGAAACCATACATTAAAGGCGAAATCTTTCCGAACTTTGATATTTAAACAATAAACAAAGCCATTCTTAGCCTTCTCTGACTTTCCTGAAAGTTGAGGCAGGTCCAAGGGGCTGTGAAGTCACCACTGAAAGGTCCTGCCTCGAGTCCCATGGGCACTAATGTTAAAGGGTGAAGAACACAGATTAAGTATTTGCAGCCATCTAATGCAGGGGCTTTCCGGGCTGCCTCAGAACCTGGGCCAAGCATCCAGGTCACCTGCACTCACCCTGCTGTTCTTTACACATCTCTCTGTGAAGAGTACCTTACAGCGAGAAAGCGTATCATTTACATTACTTTTCAAAATGGACAATAAAACTTGCCTTGCTAAATTGCAAAGTACTAATGAATTAGAGACTAGCTTGCAGCTTTGTGACTACTTTCTGCCTCTCAATATTTATATTTGCATGAGTTTTTATGAGTCTTTGCTGATGTACAATGCTGTGAACGAGAGCCATGCTTATATGATATTTGTAAAAGATCGTATTACTTCACATTCTCACTCCATCCATGGCCACTCATGCTTTTCCGTAAGTTAGTATATAGATATAATTCTTTACTATGTTTAATAGTTACATATATTTAATATACATTTGTATAATAGAGATATATATCCACATATATGTGTATGTATGTATACACATACATGTAATAACCTCTCAAGTAGTTCTTTAAATTATTTGTAGATGAATAATTTCTTAAGAATAGATGGCCCTAAAGTCTTGAGTGTAAACAATATATTTCACAGAGAAATTAGAAGTGATATATGAATAATTATTTTCCCAATTTTCTTTGGTGTAAAGAGGTTTTAAAACTTGCCCAAATTTTCATGGCCCATGAGTGGTGAGTTGGGGTTTAAACCCAGGCAGCTTAGCTCCAGGCTGTGCTTCCCTCAGGACACACTGGGATTAGAAGTGGAAGGAGAGACAAGTGCAGTGGGCTTTGCAGCTCTTACTTTAGGAACAAATACATAAGTCTTATGAGGAAAACTAGACCTGGGCCAGGATCTCTCCTGGTTCCTGGCGTTCCTAATCATGAAATTGCTTGAGATGAGCCCAAACTTTTAGAAACCTGTGTATAGACAGGGAAGCAGCTTTGAAAGGCACCTTCTCCACTTTCAAATTGTGCTGTGTCTCCAGGCTCAGTGAGATCTCAGAGAAACGCCCAGTGGTCCCACTGGGAAGGCATTCAATACTCCTTTTGAGGACTAGAGTCACAAAACTATGATAATTATTAACACACATTTCTTGTATTATATATAATGGAATAAAATAAAACTTGTAAAGCATTTTTAAAGTCTCAGAGATAAGAGTTTCTGATAGGTATCTAGTCATCAACAAATGGTAAATGGAAACTATGCAACAATCTCTCTTATTTAAGATGTGCAAAATGACTTTGGTATTCTTTTTATAGGATGTCTGTGTTTTATTCAGTGAAGATATATTTATAATTTTCACTTGGGACTGGGGTTCTTTTAGCCCTGTTTTCACCATATCTCCAACTTCTCCACCTTGGATTCTACTACAATGTCATTTTCATCATTTGAATATAATCTCTTCCTGAAAAAAATGAATAGCAATTTTTGGATATGAAGCCTATATTCCATTTTCAAATGGGAATAACTATTGATGTATTTCCAGTCTAGATAGAAATTCCAACAATTTCCCCAAATGCCAACAAAAAATACTCTTAAACACCTATATAACAACCCGACAAGGATATCTGAGTACTATACTGGTTATGAATTATAACTTCCTTCCACACTGCAAAGAAAACATGTTACAATGTAAATGAATAATGATGTAATGTTTAAAAGATGTTAAAGATACCATCTAAACTTAGAGCCAGTTTTGGACTTCCCTGGTGGAGCAGTGGTTAAGAATCCACCTGCCAATGCAGGTGACATGGGTTCGAACCCTGGTCCAGGAAGATCCCACATGCCACGGAGCAACCAAGCCCGTGTGCCACAACTACTGAGGTCCACGTTCCTAGAGCCCGTGCTCCACAACAAGAAAAGCCACTGCAATGAGAAGCCCGTGCACCACAACAAAGAGCAGCCCCACTCACCACGACTAGAGGAAGCTGGCACGCAGCAACAAAGACCCAATGCAGCCAAAAATAATTAATTAATATTTAAAAAAAGAGTCTAAAAAATAATAAAAATATAAAATAATATTGGACCCAGTTTTGCAATGTTTGACAGGTTTGAAGAAGTAAAATTCACAAACCATTAGGGGCTAAACCCTCCAGGAAAGGGAAGGGAAGATGATAATCATGACACACAAGTGTAAAATAAGTACCTACCAGTAAGCTTGCTGTAAAACAAGCCATCCCAAATCTAGTGTTTTTTCATACAGATGTACTTGCGAGATACTGCAGGTTCAGTTCCAGGCCACCACAATGAAGCAAATATTGAAATAAAGCCAGCCATATGAACTTTTTGGTTTTCTAGTTCATGTTTGTACCATATTGTAGTCTAGTAAGTTTAAAATAGCATTATGTCGAAAAAAAGCAATGTGTAAACTTTAACTAAAAGTACTTTATTGCTAAAAATGCTAACCATCAACTGACAATGCAGGGGTGCCACAGACTTTCAGTCTGTAAAAGCACAATCAATTGAAGCTCTATGAAAGCCGATATGCCTGTGTTCCTCACGGTTCTTGGATGGGATAGTGGTCTGGCGCTGGTGAGGTGAGGATGGTGTCCCTTACCTCTGAGGTGGTTGGCTTGATGTGAGCTGGGGCTGTGAGCCTGGCATTTATATAATTCCCAGCAGGCTGGCCTGGTCTCATCCATTTGATGGTTGTTTCAGGGTTCCCCAAAAGCAGCAAGACAGGCCAGCCTCTGCACTCAAGCTTTTTCCAAGTCTCTGCTGCTACTACATTTGCTGTAAGACACATGGCCAAGTCCAGAATCAGTTTGGGAGGCGCTGGCCATGGCCATGGACAAAGTAAGAGGAGTTTTGAACTTTCAATGATGCAAACTTGCATTTGCATGTCCAAACAAGTAAGTTAGTTTATGTGTCTGGCGTACATTGTCATTTGCTTGCATACTCTAAATGATTGTGATTTTGTGTACTTTACTGTACAGTACTGTATAGCATACAGTAGTACAGTATCTTTAGTTCAAGCCCAGCATGTCTGGAAGCAAGCGTAAAAGCAGTTGTGATGTAGCTGGTACTGCTAAAAAGAGATTCACGATGCAAGAAATAGCAAGGGGATTTTCTTTATTTGAGGAGACACTGTTTTTGACGCACAGGACTCAAATGTAGAACTGTGCACAAAATTTGCAGAAGCTGTTCAGAATGCAATCCAGTGCTACAGTGTCATCTATGATGATAAAAAAAGAGATATTATCCAGACATCACTGGATCGTTTTTTCAAGAGGGTAGATAGAATTGAATCCAGCAAGGAACCAGAACCTGTGCCATCAACATCAGGTGTGAGTGAAATTGCAGCTTGCCCTCTGTCTCCTACTACTGATAATCCTTCAGCTCTACCATCTCCCACGTCCTCTGCCTCCTCCACTCAGTAATTCTTCTTACCTGTTCACTCGATGCCAGCCCTTGTATGCCAGGTGTTGTACTGTACTACTGTACTTTTCAAGATTAAAAATGTTTTATTTTTTTAATGTATTATTTGTGTGAAAATATTATAAACTTACTACAGTACAGTACTATATAGCCGATTGTGTTAGGTGGGTACCTGGGCTAACTTTGTTGGACTTATGAATAAATTGGACTTACGAACGCGCTCTCAGAATGGAATTCGTTTGTAGATAGGGGACTTACTGTAGAAGGTTTTCCACTTGATAGTAAATTTGGATTAAAATGGTTGTGAACTTTTAAAGTGACTATTCAGACAGTGAAAAAATAGGAAATAGGTGTATTTTAAGTGAAAAACTTGCAAGTGGCAGAAACTATTTAAGAGCAAATGCTAAAAACACATTTGGATAATTGTTTTTTACCTTGGACACTTTCAACTCATTTAAGGCATTTTATCTCAAAGTGAGTACTTATTTTCTTAGACTTCATTTGGTCTGTACATAAGTTTTCTAGGGCTGTCATAAGAAAATACCATAGAGGACCCTCAAGATGGCAGAGGAGTAAGACGTGGAAATCACCTTCCTTCTCACAAATACGTCAAAAATACATTTACATGTGGAATAACTCTTACAGAGCACTTGCTGAATACTGGCAGAGGACCCCAGACTTCCCAAAAGGCAAGAACCTGGTACCTGGCGGTGTGTCTAACAGTGTCTTGGTGCTCTGGCCTGGTGTCAGGCCTGAGCCTCTGAGGTGAGAGAGCCTCAGGATATTGGACCACCAGGAACCTCCCAGGCCCACATAATATAAATCAGTGACAGCTCTTCCAGAGATCTCTGTCTCAACGCTAAGACACAACTCCACCCAACTACCAGCAAGCTCCAGTGCTGGATGCCCAATTCCAAACAACCAGCGAGACAGGAACACAACCCAACCCATTAGCAGAGAGGCTGCCTAAAATCATAATAAGTAGTTCACAGAAACCCCAAAAGACACCACCAGACTCAGTCTTGCTCACCAGAAAGAAGATATCCAACCTCATCCACCAGAACACAGGAACACCAGTCCCCTCCACCAGGAAGTCTATGCAAATCATTGAACCAACCTTACGCAGTGGGGGAAGACACCAAAAAACACCAGAAACTACGAACCTGCAGATTGGAAAAAGGAGACCGTAAACACAGAATGTTAAACAAAAGGAGAAGAGAGAAATATGCAGCAGATGAAGGAGCATGGTAAAAACTCACCAGACCAAACAAATGAGGAGGAAATAGGCAGTCTACCTGAAAAAGAATTGAGAATAATGATAGTAACGATGATCCAAAATCTTGGAAATAGAATGGAGAAAAATGCAAGAAACATTTAACAAGGACCTACAAGAACTAAAGAGCAAACATAATGAACAACAAAATAAATGAAATTAAAAATTCTCCAGAAGGAATCAATAGCAGAATAACTGAGTCAGAAGAACGGATATGGGGCGTGGAATATAAAATAGTGGAAATAACTACTGCAGAGCAGAAGGAAGAAAAAAGAATGAAAAAAATTGAGGACAGTCTTAGAGACATCTGGGACAATATTAAACACACATTTGAATTATATGGGGTCCAGAAGAAGAGAAAAGAAAGGGACTGAGAAATATTTGAAGAGATTACAGTTGAAAACTTCCCTAATATGCGAAAGGAAATTGTCAATAAGTCAGGAAGCACAGAGTGTCCCATACAGGATAAATCCAAGGAGAAACACACAAAGACACGTATTAATCAAACTATCAAAAATTAAATACAAGGAAAAAAATATTAGAAGCAGCAAGGGAAAAAAAACAAATAACATCCAAGGGAATCCCCTTAAGGTTAAAAGCTGATATTTCAGCAGAAACTCTGTAAGCCAGAAGTGAATGGCAGAACATATTTCAAGTGATGAAAGGGAAAACCTACAACCACGATTACCCAGAAAGGATCTCGTTCAGATTCGACAAAGAAATCAAAACCTTTACATACAAGCAAAAGGTAAGAGAAATCAGCACCACAAAACCAGCTTTACAACAAATGCCGAAGGAACTTCCCTAGGCAGGAAACACAGGAGAAGAAAAAGACCTACAAAAACACACTCAAAACAGTTAAGAAAATGGTAATAGGAACATACATATTGATAAAAACATTAAATGTAAATGGATAAATGCTACAACCAAAAGACATAGACTGGCTGAATGGACACAAAAACAAAACCTCTATATATGCGGTTTAGAAGAGACCCATTTCAGACCTAGAGACACATACAGACTGAAAGTGAGGTGATGGAAAAAGATATTCCATACAAATGGAAATTAAAAGAAACATGGAGTAGCAATTCTCATTCAGAAAGAATAGACTTTAAAATAAAGACAATTACAAGAGAGAAAGAACGACACTACATAAGGACCAAGGGAAGAAGAAGACATAACAATTCTAAATATTTATGCAACCAACACAGGAGTACCTCAATACATAAGGCAAATGCTAACAACCATAACAGGGGAAATTGACAGTAACACAATAATAGTAGGGAATTTTAACACCCCACTTTCACCAATAGACAGAACCTACAAAATGAATATAAAGAAGGAAACACAAGCTTTAAATGATACATTAAACAAGATGGACTCAATTGATAAGTTTTGGATGGATAAGACATTCCATCCAAAACAACAGAATACACTTTCTTCCTAAGTGCTCATTAACATTCAACAATGGAGAGAGAAGATGACACAGCCAGAAAGCATCCCTGTTCCTTTGAGGCTGTGCTTCCTCTCTCATGTAACATTCTCCAGGATAGATCATATCCTGGGTAACAAATCAAGATTTGGTAAACTTAAGAAAATTGTAATCATATCAACTATGCTTTCTGACCACAATGCTTTGAGACTAGGTATCAATTTCAGGAAAAAATCTGTAAAAAAATACAAACACATGGAGGCTAAACAATACCCTACTTAATAACTAAGAGGAAATCATGAGAGAGATCATGAGAGATTACTACAAGCAACTCCATGCCAATTAAATGACACCATGGAAGAAATTGAAAAATTCTTAGAAAAGAACAACCTTCCAAGACTGAATCAGGAAGAAATAGCCAATATAAACAGGCCAATCACAGGCACTGAAATTGAGACTGTGATTAAAAATCTTCACACAAACAAAAGCCCAGGATCATATGGCTTCACAGGCGAATTCCATCAATCATTTAGAGACGAGCTAACACCAATCATTCTCAAACTTTTCCAAAATATAGCAGAGGGAGGAACACTCCCAAACTCATTCTGTGAAGGCACCATCACCCTGTACCAAAACCAGACAAAGATGTAACAAAGAAAAATGCAGTCCAATATCACTGGTGAAATAAGATGCAAAAATCCTCAACAAAATACTAGCAAACAGAATCCAACAACACATTAAAAGGATCATACACCATGATCAAGTAGGATTTATCTCAGAAATGCAAGGATTCTTCAGTATACGCAAATCAATCAACGTGATACACCATGTTAACAAACTGAAGGAGAAAAAACCTAAGATCATCTCAAAAGATGCAGAAAAAGCTTTTGACAAAATTCAACACCCAGAAAGTAGGTATAGAGGGAACTTACCTCAACATAATAAAGGCAATATATGACAAACCAACAGCCAACATTGTTCTCAATGGTGAAAAACTGGAACCTTTTCCATAAGATCAGGAACTAAGACTGTCCACTCTCACCACTGTTTTTCAACATAGTTTTGGAAGATTTAGCCACAGCAATCAGAGAAGAAAAAGAAATAAAAGGAACCCAAATCAGAAAAGAAGAAATAAAGCTGTCACTGTTTGTATATGACATGATACTATACATAGTGAATCTTAAAGATGCTATCGGAAAACTACTAGAGCTCATCAAAGAATTTTGTAAAGTAGCAGGATACAAAATTAATGCACAGAAATCTCTTGCATTCCTCTAAACTAATGATGAAAAATCTGAAAGAGAAACTAAGGAAACCTTCCCTTTTACCGTTGTAACAAAAAGAATAAAATACCTAAGAAAAAACCTACGTACAGAGACAGAAACCTGTATGCAGAAAACTATGACACTGATGAGAGTAATTAAGGACCATACAATCAGTGAGAGAGATATACAATTTCTTGGATTGGAAGAATCAACATTGTGAAAATGACTATATGACCAAAAGCAAGATTCAATGCAATCCCTATCAAACTACCACTGGCATTTTCCACAGAACTAGAACAAAAAAATTCACAATTTATATGGAAACACAAATTACCCCGAATAGCAAAAGCAATCTTGAGAAAGAAAAATGGAGCTGGAGGAACCAGGCTCCCAGACTTCAGACTATACTACAAAGCCACAGTAATCAAGACAGTATGGTACTGATAAAAAAACAGAACTATAGGTCAATGGAAAAGGATAGAAAGCCCAGAGATAAACCCATGTACATATGGTCACTTTATTTGTGATAAAGGAGTCAAGAATATACAATGGAGAAAAGACAGCCTCTCCAATATGTGATGCTGGGAAAACTGGACAGCTACATTTAAAAGAATGAAATTAGAACTGTCTCTAACACCATACGCAAAAATAACACAAACTGGATTAAAGACCTAAATGTAAGGCCAGACACTATAAAACTCTTAGAGGAAAACATAAGCAGAACACTCTATGACGTAAATCACAGAAAGATTCTTTTTGACCTACTTCCTAGAGAAATGGAAATAAAAACAAAATTTTAAAAATGGGACCTAAGGAAACTTAAAAGCTTTGGCACAGCAAAGGAAACTATAAAGAAAACGAAAAGACAACCTTCAGGATGGGAGAAAATAATTGCAAAGGAAGCAACTGACAAAGGATTAATCTCCAAAATATACAAGCAGTTCATGCAGCTCAATATCAAAATCCAAACAGTGCAATCCAAAAATGGGCAGAAGACGTAAATAGACATTTCTCCAAAGAAGATATACAGATTACCAACAAACACATGAAAGGATGTTGAACATTACTAATCATTAGAGAAATGGAAATCAAAACTGCAATGTGGTATCACCTCACACCAGTCAGAATGGCCATATCAATAAAAAAATCTACAAGAAATATATGCTGGAGAGAGTGTGGAGAAAACGGAACCCTGTTGCAGTGTTGGTGGGTATGTAAGTTGATACAGCCACTACGGAGAACAGTATGGAGGTTCCTTAGAAAACTAAAACTAGAACTACCATACGACCCAGCAAGCCCACTACTGGGCCTATACCCTCAGAAAACCATAATTCAAAAAGAGTTATGTACCACAATGTTCATTGAAGCACTATTTACAATAGCCAGGACATGGAAGCAACCTAAGTGTCCATCGACAGATGAAGGGATAAAGATGTGGCACATATACACAATGGAATATTACTCAGCCATAAAAAGAAACAAAACTGAGTTGTATGTAGTGAGATAGATGGACCTAGAGTCTGTCATACAGAGTGAAGTAAGTCAGAAAGAGAAAAACAGATACCGTATGCTAACAAATATATGGAGCAAAAAAAAAAATGGTTCTAAAGAACCTAGGGGCAAGACAGGAATAAAGACGTAGATGAGAATTTACTTGAGGACACAGGGAGGAGGAAGGGTAAGCTGGGACGAAATGAGAGAGTGGCATTGACACATATACTTTACCAAATGTAAAATAGATAGCTAGTGGAAAGCAGCCGCATATTACTGGGAGATCGGCTCCGTGCTTTGTGACCACCTAGAGGGGTGTGTTAGGGAGGGTGGGAGGAAGATGCAAGAGGGGGGAGATATGGGAATATATTTATGCATATAGCAGATTCACTTTGTTATACAGCAGAAAGTAACACAACATTGTAAAGCAAATATTCTCCAGTAAAGATGTTTATAAGAAAAAGTACCACAGACCTAGTGGCTTAAAGAAAAGAAATATATATTTTCATTGTCTGGGGGCTAGAAGTCTAAGATCCAGGTGTTGGCAGGTTGGTTTATCTTGAGGCCCTCTCCTTGGCTGGCAGACGGCCGCCTTCTCCCTTCATCCCCACATGATTTTCCTTCTGTGTGTCTCTCTCTTCTCAAAAATACACCAGTGAAATTGGATTAGGGCCCAACCATATTGCCTCATTTTAATGTAATCGTCTTTGAAAGGCCCTGTGTCCAAGTACAGTCATATTCTGGGGCACTGGGAGTTAGGACTTTAATACACAGATTTGAGGGGAACACAATTCAACCCTTGAATTTTCTAAAGCCACCTCTTCGCACACCTCTGTGATGGGCTCCTGCCTTTTTGGAAAGGAACCAGGAACATGGATTTTTCCCTTAGAATGAGTGAGCACACAAGGACCTAGACTTCAACAGTGTGGGTGAAGCAGAAATAATGTTCTCTGTTGCCTCCTACCCTGCAGAGGTGGGAGGACAAGAAGATTTGCTATCCAAAGTGGGCACATCGGCTGGAGCAGAGAAGGAATGGGGTCCCGGGAGACTGCTGTGTCTCCGGAGCTGGGTGTGACCTGGTCTGCTGAGAAGGATATGCTCAGCAGGTGTCCTGGGGCACGTTGGTCAGGCAGTGCTTTGTGGCCACCCTGGAGAGGGAAGGGAGAGCAGGGCCCTTTCTCTATTTGGGAACCCACTAGGTTCCCTTGGAATGGACCCTCACTGAAAGGGTACAGGCATTTGGAGGCTGAGCCCCCAGATACAAGTCACCACATCATACTTAAAAGTACACAGCAGGCAGGCAGCACATCACTCTTCCATGTGGTGAGTGGCAGTAGCTCCCAGCCCTGGCTACAGAATTATAGTCATGTTTCAACTGGCAGCTTTATAATTAAGGCCTCGGATCTTTGCTGATTGGTGGAACTCTCTGGTAGTCAAGAAAGTGCTCTTAAATGATGCTGCTTTCTCGGTGCGGGGAGGGAGTATTGGTGCTATGGGCAAGGATCGAGGGACCACGTTACAGTGTTATGTGCTCAACATGCAGACAACTGTGAGCTATTCCAATCAAAGAAACAAGGCATTCACATCAGGAGAAGAAAGTAATATTATGAAGAAAAGCAGGCTACAGCCAAACGTGTAAAGCTGAGGAGCCATGCCTCAGGGAGTTGGGAGATGGGAGGACTGAGAGATGAGATGAGGGCTTCCAGGTTTGGGGAGAGCACGGGTGGAAGGGGGAAGATGAGGGTGTGTGCAGAGTATCTCGTCACATCGGGAAGAGATGTCTATGGTAAGCGGTGTGTTTACAAGGAATCAGATGGTCAGCTTGGGTTATAAAGAAAAGAGCCCTAAGTATCATGCAAAGGAGTTTAAACTCAATTCTTAGAGTAGCCATTGTATGCTTTTGAGTAGCTGTGGTAGTTGGAGAATATAACATCCAATGGAATGCTTTAATCTGAAAGACAAGTTTAATCTGAAAGCAGTAAATATATAGCTGAAGTCCAGAGGAAGGACAGCTATTCAAGAGAGGGAATGTTGAAAAGGCGAGCAGGCGGATGTGGAAAATGTCCACAGGGTGTAAGAGGGGAGCCTGCTTCCCGATGGGTGCCCATTCCACCCCTCTTATGCCCTTGCTAGTCCTCCATCCATTTCCCACTGTCCCCTGCACTGCTCCCCATCACAGGGGGCTGACTCCAAAGCCTGCCTTTCCAGGTCCCTGTTCACCTGGCCTCCTGCTGGGTTCAGCCAATCTGAGACACTTGGGAGATAAGGACAGAAGGGAGGGAGATTTTCCTCCTATTCTTTTGACTGCTAGCATCATCTCCAACAGCAGCTGTGTCTCCTTCATACCCTTGCTTTTCCTGGATTGGGTCCACCTGACATCCACAAGCGAATTCTGGCACAGATTCATGAACACCATGTGGTCCATTGGGTCTTCCCAACTTGCATCATGCTTGCAAAATTTAAGCCTCAGAGCTCCTCCCTTGCAGAAGCTCCTTCCCAGGCCCCAGGGAAGGTCATAGCAGTGTGTGATATTTGCAAATGCAAAGCATTTTAAATACTGCTATCTCTTTCTCCTCTGATTCCCCCATTACAAATTCCTCTTGTTGGGTGCAGGTACTTGTGGCCCCTAAGGGGAGGTGGGGCTGGGGAAGCTTTCAAGCTGTGGTTAATGGGTTAGGGTTCCCTGCAACTTCCATATACTGTGATGTTCACGGGATGAGCAAGACCCAAGCTCTATCCCAGAATGATTGTTTCTCAAAGTCCAGCACTCCCGAAGTATGGGTGGCTTGGAGGAAAATCCTAGAGCCCAAGTTCAAAGGCAGAATCCACAAACTTTATATAAAAGAAACGAGGCTTTTCCCCATTTAGTAGAATCCCAAATATGCACATGATATTTCCAATAATGAACTGTGAGTTGAAGTAAACTTTAAAAAATCTATTAATAATAAAACATTTTGTTTCATTATACCAGAGTAAGTAATAATTTTTATTCTCTCTTTCTAAAAACCTAACATCATAAAACATTGTCATAGAAAGGTTTGACCAGAGAGCAAGCAAGCAAAAGATATATGACTTGTGAATATGATGAAAGTGGGCCAGTTAGCAAATAAAAATAAAATCTATTTTCCCCAGATTATGTTATTTTTGTGGCATTTGCGATTTTTGCGTATTCATGTAGTTTTCTCATTCAAAATAAATGTATATATTTTATTTAATATTATATTTATATTTATATATCCTTTTCTTAAAAAGGGCCCTAGGTTACATTAGTATCAGGTGACAAGTCCTGGACCTGCTCAGGAGGGCACCATGTTTCCCTGTTGCATCTTGAAGTTACCTGGTTTTCTGATGTTCCTACGGGTGATCCTTGTAACAAATACTTTTCACAACCCACCCTATCTGAACTGGTCTCACTCCTCTCAGGTTTGATACAGTCTTCCCTGATGGATACACCCATCACCTGTCCACTTTCTGCCCAGTGGTTCCAGGACCAGATGGGAGGCCTGGTCCCTGCAGAGCCCTCTGCACCACCCGGGTGGGCCTCTCTGGCTTCCTGAAAGCTGCGCTCATATTGCCTGGGTGCCAGGTGGGGCATCACACCCTCTCCACATTCTGTGGGCCCAAGCTCCTGCAGGCAAGGATATTGCATCTGGCTTTATATAAACCTAGCCTCCTGCCCAGCACAGAGTAGGGCTTACATGTTGGAGTCGGTGAATGGCTTTCAAAGACTGAAGGAGCCTGGGGTTGGTGGGAAGGATGTTCAGGAAACTCAGGGGTGCAAAAAGGACAGGTGCAGCCCCTGGAGACTGCAGATCTGAGGGAGGGCTAGAGCAGGTTTTTGGGGGAGAAATGGAGGCCAGCTGTAAAGCCTTGTTTCCTATGATGCATTTGAGGAAATAACACCAAAAATATATATTTGTTATGCTTCTATACCAGATCATGAAGAAATAAAAATCATTTTATTCTAATTATCATTACATATTATACATTTTTAACTAACGCATTTGAACAAAGTCTAATCGGCATGGGCCTGTAATTTCCATTTTATAAAGAAACTGCCAGTGACTTCGAATACTAAAAGATTTTTCTGTCACGTTCCAGGCGATGTCCTGACGTGCTGGGACAGAGGGAGAGTGCCTGTGCCCCGGAGTGTTTGTCTCCTGTATCCACCTGTCTCCAAGTCCCTGTCCTTTATTAATCTATCATCTTTCCACATGGCCATCTTCTTTAGTAAAGGAAAGGAGAAAAGCATTAGAAAATAACTTTCTAATGTTTTAGAAATTACGGAGAGATAGAATGAAGAATCATAATTTTTCTTTTGTTTTGTTAAAATACTCCACAAGCTGTTGGCCTATTTAGGAATCATTGAGCCCTCCAACTATTAAAACAAATTATCGGCATAGGCTCTCCACAACATGAAGTTGGGACTGTTGCACATTTTTCACCTGTTGCATTTATTAGTATTTCAGACACATTAATTTCACAGCTATTTATGAATTATATAATATGTTGTTTTAGATAGACATTGTAAGAATGAATTTTTTTTCCTCTGCAGGAAAGATGATTAATGCAGTTACAAAGAAAGTTTATGAGAGACATAAAAATATTACTTTGTGGGTGGAAAGTGTTTCTCCAACATTTAGTCAAATGTAGACACAATAAAACATCCACACCAGGCCCCACGCGCACCATCCGCATTCTGCCCTCTTGAGTTGGAGTTTGTGGCAGGACTTCAGAATAAAGAGATAATCCCTCCAAACCCTGCAGACCTTTCCTCAGGGCATCATGGTGTGATCCCTTTCCTTACAGAAAAATAGTTCCCCTACAGAAAAATTACTTTCAACACTAAAAGCTAACTCCAGGCAGGGATGCGGAAATATAAAATGTTAGTGGTGGAAGCGTTCTTATATTTAACCTAACCCAACTCTCCCATTTTACAGAGGAAGAATCAAAGGCCAAGGAAGGCGAAAAATCTCACACAGTTGGTAAACAGGGCAAAAGTGGAATGATTGCCCACACTGGGGTTCTTTCTTCACGTCCTGGTGGTGGTTCCTATATCTGATAAGTAGATTGCAGCTGCTGCAGCCTTTCTCACTCACATCAAGGAAAGCAGATTTTTAAAAAACTTTGTTGACATATAGTTTTTTGACAGTGTTGTGTTAGTTTCAGATGTACGGCAAAGTGATTTGGCTAAATATATATGTGTGTATATATATATATATATATGCTCTTTTTTACATTCTCTTCCATTATAGGTTATTACAAGATATTGAGTATAATTCCCTGTGTTATAAAGTAGGTCCTTGTTTTTTATTATTTTATATATAGTAGTGTGTGTACGTTAATCTCAACCTCCTAATTTATCCCTTCCCCACGCCTGCTTTGGTAACCATAAGTTTGTTCACTATGTCTGTGAGTCTGTTCTGCTTTGTAAATAAGTTCATTTGTATCCTTTTTGGGTTCCACATATAAGTGATATGATATATTTGTGTTTGTCTGGCTTATTTCACTTAGTGTGATAGTTTCTAGGTCCATCTATGTTACTGTAAATGGCATTATTTCATTCTTTTTTATGGCTAATAGTCCACTGTGTGCGTGTGTCTGTGTGTGTGTGTGTGTGTGTGTGTGTGTGTGTGTGTATACATACATCACATCTTCTTTATCCATTCTCCTGTCACTGGATGTTTATTTCCACGTCTTGTCTATTGTAAATAGTGCTGCAGTGAACACTGGGGTGCATGTATCTTTTTGAATTATGGTTTTCTCCAGATACATGCCCAGGAGTGGGATTGCTGGATCAAATGGTAGTTCTATTTTTATATTTTTAACGAATCTCCATACTGTTCCCCATAGTAGCTGCACCAATTTACATACCCACCAACAGTGTAGGAGGATTCCCTTTTTTTCTGGGAAGAAGATTTTAACTATATAGTTTGGCACAATTGGTACTTAGCAGCTGTGTGACTTGATGAAAGTTACTTAAGTTCTCAGGCCTTATTTTACCCCCTAGCAGAAAATCATTATTACCTCTGTCTCAATAGTGCCTGGTGGGTACAAAAACATCTGTGCCTCATGGGAGTGACTTTAGGTAATGCTGCCTAGCTTGCTATACGATTTACCCATCTCAGATCTGCATTTTAAAACGTACTATGAAGGGACATAAATGGGGATGGTAAGCAGAGAAGATAAGTAGGGAAAGGGTGTAAAGAGGAGGACTGTTTGGTCATCAGGAGTCTTTTTGATTTGTCATTTTTAAACAATAAAAAGACCCACTTGGAAATTTTTACTTGGTGTCCTTTGGTAACTTTGGCAAATTTTGAAGTTTTCTGAGTTTCAATATCCCTGATATAATATAGGGATTTTTAAATATCCGGTTGGCTTTAGAATCGTTCCAAAATACACTTGGTGCCTTTACAAAGAACAGTCTTTACTGGCTATCATTGCCCACATGATTGGTGGGCCTTGACCCTGTTGAGGAGAACATCTTTATCCTTCTCTCCTTATTCCTTTACCCAATAAACCAGTGTTAAAGGGAAAAGAAAGTAATTCGTATGGGTACTTATATGTGCCGTCCCGGCTATTCTCACATCTTGAATTTTAAGTTTTGAGTGTGTTTTCATGTTCTCTGTGCAAATATAGTCTATTTCATAGTCAGCAATCATCATCGTTTGGCTAAAATCTTGCCACCAAGGAGGTGAGGGGTCTGCTCCCCTGCCCCATTCGGCTGAATCTGTACCACAGCATTGTTCCTGCTTCTCAAGAGTGTCTTTGACATTCCTGCTTCCTGTGTTCAGGACCCTGGCAAGGGAGGCAGCTATCTGCCCAGCTCACTCTTGTACCTCACTGAGGTCTTGTTCTAAGTCACCTTCTCAGTGAGGATCGTAGCCCCCGCCCCTGCATCCTACTCTCTCTACCTTTTGCACCTACAATACATGTCTGGTGTGAATCATGGGGACACTGATCATGTGGGCACAGTTTCTCAGGGCCCAAAAAGGGAGCATGTGAATCTATCATATGCCCACAAGGAGGGATGTTGCAATACTTGGTGAATAGTACCAATGACCATCATGATCTGTCTTTAGCTGCCAAATGTTTTGTTTGTCTTTCCCTCATCAGGACAGACACACTCCTCACTTCTTCAATTGAGGTAACCCCAAAGGTCCAACCCGTCCCATCCCCTACGTTATGGTTACCTGTATGTGTATTAGTCTTCACATCGTTGCACATGGCTTTCCTTGATCCACCAACCTGTAAACTGAAAAGAAAAGCTGTCTCACCCACACCCACATATACAGTATAGCTACAAGGATGAAGAAGCCCAGGATAATCAAAATCAACCCACTAGTTTGCAGCAATTCTGAGACCCCAGTGGGCAGATCCTGAGTGGGCTCTTTTCCCTGGGAAGAGAGTGTTTTTAAGTTTTAATTCTCCTCCCAGAGTTGGGCTCCCAAGGACTCTTCTTTTTGGCTCTTGACTCCATTGTCTGGGAGTTTTCCTTTTCCATTAACTGTTCTGGACATGGGAAAGAAATGCAAGACTATATCTAAGTCTCAAGTAGTCACAGACATTTTTTCCTGACTTGAGGTTCCTTTGGCAGTAGAACTCCCTCAAAACCTAGCCAGCCTCTTACCTTATAGGCCAGTTTAACACGTGCATAGATTGTGTGTCAACACGATTCCAAGATCCATGATATGTCTTTGTTTTTTAATGCCACTGCCTCTACCCAACCCTTTGCTTTCACTCTCACCTTTACTTTTTCTCTTAAAAAGTACAGACACCTTGGTCCCATCAGTCTTCAGTGGAAGAGTCATATATTAGTCGCTTGTCCTTGCACAAAGATTTTGCATCATGACAACCCATTTAGAGGTTTTTAGCAATGGGTCAGATTATTTCTGCAAAGGTGAGTTTCAATAGGCTTTTAACAGTCAAAGCATTTCTTGAGTCTTTGATTTACTGATAGGGTGAGAAGCATTTGCTTCTTCCATTCGTACAAGAATCAGTGTTTGTTTTTTCTTTCTCTTTTGTCAACTAAAGAAAAACACACAAACTAAAAGTTGCAAGTTATTATTTGGGGATCTTACTGAGGACTTAAGTCTGGGAGACAGCCTCTCAGATAGCTCTGATGAACTGCTCTGAAGAGTTAAGGGAGAAGCCATGATACACAGATTTTTGCTGGAAAAAATGTAGTCAAACATCAAAAGATCGCTGTTAGTTACACAGAACAGATATCTCAAGTTAATGATTTTTGTGCTTTTCTATATATGGGAAGATGTAAGAATCTAGATTCATTGACATTATTCCTTAGATATGAATTTTAACTATCTAGGGTCAGTTTCCAAAGCACAAAATACTTCCTCATTTTCTCCATCCTGAATTCCCCTCAGGGTACACCACTGCAGGGGCTGATGGCTTGGTCCTTGTAGAACTGGAAATTGGGGCAACATTCTTTGCTTACTGGAATGGCAGGCAACAGTCCCGTTCATACTTTCATAACTGCTTTCAAACTGGCCAATTATCCTCTGAGATAATTTCTTTCTCGTGTTAACTTACCAAGCATAGTCAATAGCACTCAATACATCAGACATGTCATTTTTTTTCACCTTAATTGTCTGTTTAAGGCCTTTTTTCCCTGACTGGAACAAAAGCCCCGTGAAGGCATGGGTTTTTCCTGTTGGCACACTTCTGGCCCTTCGATGGTTTTCAGGGCCTGACATAGTCTGTGCAACAAATAGATGATGAATGAGGGGATGTTAATAAAAGGCTGGATTTGGTCTGTTGAAGTACCTGTGTCAGAAAAGTTCTTTAAACCAGAAACTCAGTGAAAAGGATAAATATGGGATTTGTTGAGAATTACTGAACTGTGTAAAAGTAATTCATTTTTAATATCTAATATGTAAAGAAACTATGAAAGATATTAAGATCACTAACAATCTGCCTCTAGATCCTCCTTACTATGGACCTAAAACTAATCCTTTAAACTGTGATTATGGGAGGAGCCTCTGCAGTGGTCCAGGCTCGAGACATTTGTCGTCTCACAGTGACATCAGCCTCATCCTGTATCTAAATGCTGTGAATACTGGGGTTGCTTCCAGTTACACAAGTAATTTGAGTGCCATCAGCCCTCTTTTTGGAATCAGCATTCGGCCTGGGTGTCTATCAGCTCTATTTTTGTCATTGCTTATTTTTTACTTTTTGATTTGTGTTGTGTTATTTGAGAAGGCACTAGAGCTTTTTATTTAACAATTTATTTCCTTCCTTATAGCCCCTTTAGGACGTAGGCGCTACTATTCTACTCAATTTACAGATTAGAGAATGGTAGATTTTGCCACCTTCCAGAGCTTGGCTTAAGAATATAGGAGGGTCTGCATCTATGTTCTGAATTGTATTCTACTACCTCTTGGCCCCTCACCACACTCTATGTGTCTATTACAATTTATTATTTACAGAATATTTTCACATATGTTATCACACTGTTGACAAATAAATCAGTTACCTTTATTGACTGTCCATCACGTTGATCCAGACACAGTGTTAGGCACTAACAGAAAGGGATGTGGGCAGGTTAGGATGCACACATAAGGAGAACAATACTCCTGAGAAAGAAAACAAAGCCTGCAGAAAAGCCACTAATAGAAATGTCTTGCCCCTCCTTTTGCTCTGTTTCAGGAATACCAAATTGATATATTTTTTGCCCAGACCTGGACCGACAGTCGCCTTCGGTTCAACAGCACAATGAAAATCCTTACTCTGAACAGCAACATGGTGGGGTTAATATGGATTCCAGATACGATATTCCGCAATTCCAAAACTGCAGAGGCTCACTGGATCACCACCCCCAATCAGCTCCTCAGAATTTGGAATGATGGGAAAATCCTTTACACTTTAAGGTGAGATGCTACTGATGGTCTGATATTGGGGACTTTAATTTAGATCACTGTAGGAATGGGACCCTATTTTTCATTGCTAAATTCTATCATCACTTCTCATGTTCAACATGCTACTGGGTCTTGAAGAAGTTTTTCCTAATCCCATGTTGTGTAAAAATAAAGACATACAAATGATCTGCAATGAATATAAAATCCTTCCTTCATCAGAATCCATTTCCGCTGTAAGTGGGCTGTGGAAATTATCTTTAATATGTTTAACCCACAGGACCATTCAGCTAAGAAAATAAAGATGTCTTGGTGTACTAATTGACAAATGTAATTATAGCCAAATTTGAGACCACAAGGAACAAAAGAGTACAGAGGGTGTTCCCTAATGCATCCCTAATGGAAGTGGCAGCTACCTTGTAATGAGTCCTCCTGGGGGCCAGGCTGTCCTCACAGAAACCCAGCAAAGTAAGAGGGGCTGCGTTTGAAAGATGTGAATAGACCTGCCTGCCCAAAGTCTCCATCGGGAACTAGTGTTACCCGGGTTTGAACCTGGGTCTGTATCTCTCAAGAGTCTCTCCGCTAGGGTGATCTGAGTCTAACTGAACACATGGTTGAAACATTCCATAGAAAGCCCTCCACCTAAGCCAGTCTTTCTGCCCACCCAGCGTTGGGATCAGGACAGTGACGTCTGGACCCTGCTCTCCCACCATCTGAACCCTCTCCAGAACACTGGACGGAGTGCCTTGTGCTGATTATCTCTGTCTCATTGGCTTTGCTGCTTTACAGCTGCTTCCTGCACCTCCTGTCCACCTCCTGACACAGCCTGTCCTCATTCTGTTCCTCCTGCCTTAGGAATTCCCACTCACTTTACCCTCTTTCCACTTTCCTGCTGACTTAGCTCATCCATTCCTAAGACTTTAAAAGCCATATCCACGCTGAGGATTCATTCCCACATTCATTTCCAACCCCAAACTTCCCTTCTGGGCACCAGATTCTATGAGCCACCTGCCTGTGTGTACCTCCTCCTGAAAGCCTAAAAGGCATTTTGATTCAACATGCTGCAGGGGAATGTCATTTCTCTAATACCTCTGACCAGGCCCCTGTGTCCTCCTGGCTCGGTGAATACCACCGCCAGCCCCTGAACACACCTGCCTGTTCCCACATCCAGTATCAGGAGCTTTTAATTGCAAATGATTTGTGCCCATAAGGAGAAATCTGTAATTCATATGGTAAACACGTATTTGTAGCACAAAGGCACAGATTAATATCAAAATAAGCAGAAGATTAATTTTAAAGTTTCATGGAAATAATAATGTTGACAGCTTGGGAACAGCAACAACAATAAAAGCCACAACAGGGAACTCTGCTGATGAGTTAGTTACGTTTGGAGAACAGGAGTTTGTAATAGCTATTTCCTCATCAATTCTTAAAGGAATATAAATGAGACTCTGAAATGAAGGTGAGCTTCAGCAAACCAGCATAGAGACATGGCCAGTCCTGCGATCCTTTATAGAAACTCTGACCCAAGGAATGTCTGCTTTGAAAAGATGCAATACACACATTTAGTGCAGCCACCACTTGCCTAGTCAAGTAGGGGAGTTGGCCAAATATGAACTCTTCCCTACAAGTGGATGAACTTGGTATTATACCTATTTAGGCAAATATACCATTTTAAAAATGGAGGAAAGATTTAATTCAGTCAAACAGATTAAAAACCAGGACATAAGAAACAAGGACCTATGAAAACAAGGACATATTGTTTTGATTTGTTTCCTCTCTTACTTGGCTTATATTTCTAGACACAGTCAGGAATTTTACTTATGGAAACTTCCTCTGCTTCTGATAGTTAGTAAAACAAAGTAACACAACACAAAAAAACGCAAATGGTATACTGAAAGTATGGTGCCCCTACTAAGAGTGAGCTCCATGTGGCCACTCCAGGCCCCTCCTCCCCACATGGTAGTAACGTGACAGCCCCTGGCCTTGCTTAGGGCCTTTGTTGGATTGTCGCTGGCTGGCCACCAGAGTGATGCTTGGCTCCCCCACAGGCTCACCATAAATGCAGAATGCCAGCTGCAGCTGCACAACTTCCCCATGGATGAGCACTCCTGCCCGCTGATATTCTCCAGCTGTGAGTACTGACTTGGGGTATAACTGTTGTGTAAATGATTAGCCTATGCTGATTTCTAGCAAAGAGTCACATGATCGATTATAGCATCACTATACAACCAGAGAAAATGGATAACGGTTTTGGTCTTGGCCACGTGGGTATAGTCACTCCAGACTTTGTTACATAGGACCCATGTTATAAAATAGGTAGCTTTGATAAATCCTTGAACAACTTAACCATTTTGTTATAATATTAAAGAACACAGAAATTGATGAACAGTTGACTTACCAAAGACACTTATGCTAATTATTTGGACATATACAGAATTCATTTGCAATAATTTTATGCTTAAGATCATCTTCAAGTCAGGTGGTTTGTATACAAAAGATAAACTTTTTACTTAAATATATTTATATTTGTCTCATTACACTATAATAGGATGTAATTTTTCATAGTATTTCATTTTCCAATATTTTACATATGATTGATACTAGAGCTAACAAGTAATCATTTACAAATTGTTAAAGACAATATCTAATGCTAAGTACAAGGCTACAAATAAAAGGAAATATCAAATTTATTTGCTTATAAAGTTTTAAAGTAAAGGTCAATATAGAAATATATCTGTAGAATTTATGATGGTTCATTTAAAATATATTGACCACAACTGCTTAAGTATGACTCATAAGAATTCAACTAACTTCATTGACTAGCTTTAAAATTGCATATGGATATGACAAATGTGATGAAGTCTCAGGCAGAAGGTTTTGTGGCTTTCATTAGAGTGAAAAGACAAAAATGAAAAATTGGATAAACACATTTTACAGTTCATTTTAAATTCAGATAAAGACAAGATAGAAAGCAAAGTTTCACCTAGGGATAAATTTTTTTGATTATAAAATGGTCAGAAGATATAAAAAGACATTTTTTTCCAAAGAAGACATGCAGATGGCCAACAGGTAGATGGAAAGATGTTAAACATCATTAGTCATCGGGGAAATGCAAATCAAAACAACAATGAGATATCATCTCACACCTGTCAGAATGGCTGTCATCAAAAGACAACAAATATTGATGAGGATGTGGAGAAAAGGAAAACCTTTTGCACTGTTGGTGGGAATGTAAATTGGTGCAGCCATTGTGTAAAACAGTATGGAGAGTCCTCAAAAAATTTAAAATAATATTGTCTTATGATCCAGCGATTCTACTTTCGTGTATTTATCCAAAGAAAATGAAAACACTAACTCAAAAAGGTATACGCCTAGAAGGAGGGCACCATCTGCATCTCTTGGTCAGTTGTTTTATCCCCTTAAGGCAGGAGGGCAGGCTGAGTAGGAAAGATAGGCTGAGCTCAGCCTCATCATTATCAGGCTCCAGCAGCATCTGATTGGACTTGCAGAAGAACAAACCAGAAAGGTTTATTTTTAGGAGCCACAAATACCTCCTTTCTTCCCGTGTGCAGCATGCAGAGTGCAGCCAAATGTATTTCATTCTAAACCCTTTTTGGGTTTAGACCTGAAGAGGGAACCAAGTGTTCATGGCTCATCCAAATGCTTCATAACTGGTGTGTGTCTTAAAATAAACTGAGACAAAATTGCCCATTCCCTCCCTGCTTCCCGGGAGCATTAAAGAGGTGGACGCTCTGCCAGGTGGACTGTCCTGGCAAGTGAGACCTTTGCTTTGGCAGGAAAGAAAACACACAGCTCCTTGAAAGTCCATTCTCTTTTGGATGAGTTAATCACCAAATAGCAGATGCTCTGAAATGCCAGCAGTGGTCCTGTGTCCTTTGAAGCAAATGCTCAGGTACAAAACTTCCAAAAGGAAGCCCGTCTTCCAAAGGGAGAGCAACTGTTCATTTTATGTATCACTTGACTGGTCTAAGGCAGAGGTCCCCAAACTTTTTGGCACCAGGGCCTGGTTTCGTGGAAGACAATTTTTCCATGGAACGGGGTGGGGGGAGAGGGTTCAGGCGGTAATGGGAGCGATGGGGAGAGGCAGATGAAGCTTCGCTGGCTGGCTTACCTGCTACTCACCTCTTGCTGTGCGGCCTAGTTCCTAACAGGCCACGGTCCAATACCAGTCCGCGGCCCGGGGGTTGGGGGCCCCTGGTCTAAAGAATGCCTGGATAGCTGGTAAAACATTACTTTTGAATGTTTCTGTGAGGGTGTCCACAGGAGAGATCAGCATTTGAGTCAGTAGCCTGAATAAGGAAGATCGCTCTCACCAAGGTGTGTGGGCGTCATCCAGTCTTTTGAGGGACAAAATACAGGCATACTTCCTTTTATCTTCTCTCACTTTATTGTGCTTCACAGATACTGCATTTTGTTTTACAAATTGAGAGTTATGGCATACCTTCCCAAACAGCATTGTTTTTTAGTTAAGGTATTTACATTGTTTTTTAGAAGTAATGCTACTGCACACTTATCAATAATAGGCTGTAGCATAGAGTAAGCATAACATTTATATGCTCTGGGAAACCAAAAAATTTGTGTGACTTGCTTTGTTTGATGTTTGCTTTATTGTGATGGACTGGAACTGAAGTTGCAATATCTCCAAGGTCTGCCTGTAGAAGAAAAGGTGGAATTTGCTCTTTGAGCTGGGATGTGCATCTTCTGCTCTCAGCTATCAATGCTCCTTGTTCCCAGGCCTCAGACTTGGACCAGGACTTAAAACCTCAGTCTCTTAATTCTCAGGCCTTTGGACTCAGACTGAATTACACCACCAGCTTTCCTGGGTCTTCAGCTTGCAGATGACAGATTGTAGAACTTCTTGTCTTCCATAATCTGATGAACAAATTCCTGTAATAAATGTCCTCTTATATATTTATCTCTATCTATCCCTGCATCGACATTTATCCTCTTGGTTCTGCTTCTTTGGGGAACCCTAATACAGGGAGCGAAGTTCCCACACTTCCAGCCTACAAAATATGTGGACTCCAAAGTTCCCAAAATATTCCTGTTTTCACTTGAGTTCACCTGCTTTGGATGTAACCAAAGGGAGTTTCTTGGCATGTCCAGGAGACATGGCAGAGTCCAGCAGCCTGGAGCTGAGAGTGAGAATCAAGGCAGTGCCCTGGAAGCAGGTTCCTGATCAGGGGCCATGCCAGACAGATCAGTGCAGGGGGTGAGGGGGATTTTGCCATCTTGTCTCTTTGTCTGCCCCATCTCCTTGAAGTGCTCGCCCTTCACCTGCTAGCCAGGTCATCTTCCCACATGTTCCTGGATCTCTGGCCTCTCCAGCTCTTCCTTGTCCCTGCCATCTCACTGCTGTAGACACTCACACCCTGGGGGGTAAGAGGGTGACCCCTGAGGCTGGTCCTGGTTGTATGTGCCTTCTATGGAGACAGTGATGCCTGTAGCAGGAAGGACAGAGCTTTGGGGTCTCCTCCATTAACTGTTACTCTCATTATGGTGGAAACAGCTGCTACTCATGATTGCACTGGCTCTGCTGTGCAGTCTTGAAAGTGAGTTATTTTTATTCTGATTCTAAGTGAAGTAAGTTGTTCGGAGAGGTTAAGGGCTGGGTCATGGCAGAGGAAGAATGCCTGACTGCTAGACAGGACTTGTGACTTTGAAGGCTGTGTTATATTTTCCTTCTTTTTTTCTTTCACAATGATATCCTGCCACCCTTATTTTAGTTTTTAAAACCACTTTATTGAAGTATGATTGACATGAAAAACCTGTGCATAGTTAATGTCTAGAACTCACTGAGTTTGGCAAAATTGTAAGTACACCATACAGTACGGTTAGCTACAGGTACCATGCTGTATAGTGTAGTCCAGAACTTATCTTGCAAAAGAGAAACTTTGTACCATTTGACAATCACCTCCCCATTTCTCCTTACCCCAGCCCCTGGAAGCAACCATTCTACTGTCTGCTATGTGTTTGACTACTTTAGATTCCACACATAAGTGAAATCATGCAGTATTTGTCTTTCTGTGCCTGGCTTATTTCACCTAGCATAGTGCCCTAAAGATCCACCCATGTTGTTGCAAATGGCAGGGTTTCCTTTTTAAGGCTGAATAATATTTCACTATATCAAAACTTCTTTATCCATTCATCTGTGGATGGATACTTAGGTTATTTCCATGTCCTGGTTATTGTGAATAATGCTGCTATTAACATGGGGGTGCAGATATCTTTCCAAGATGGAAATTTTTGTTTCCTTTGGATATATATCCAGATGTGGAATTGCTGGATCACATGGCAGTTCTATTTTTAATTTTGGGGGGAGCTTCTATACTGTTTTCCATAATGACTATACCAATTTACATTCCCACTAACAGTGCACAAGGGTTCCCTTTTCTCCACATTCTCACCAACACTTGTGATCTATTGCCTTTTTGATGAAGCCATTGTGACAATGTGGGGTGATGTCTCATTGTGTTTTTGATTTGCATTTTCCTGATGATTGATCACCTTTTCATGTACTTATTGGCCATCTGTATGTCTTTTTCAGAAAAATGACTGTTCAGGTCCTTTACCATTTTTAATCAGGTTATTTGTTGTTGCTGTTTTCTACTGAGTTACTGAGTTGTGTGAGTTTCTTATGTATTTTCGATATTAGTCCCTTATCAAATACATTATTTGCAAATATTTTCTCCCATTCTGTACATTGCTTTCCATTTTGTTTATTGTTTCCTTTGCTGTGCAGAATTTTTTGTTTGATGAAATCCCTCTGTAGCCAGATGACCCTGGGTGCCCTGTCACGATGGATCCCTGGAGGCATTGTGGCCTTTTCTCAAGAGCAGATGGAGGGGAGAAGGACGGTGCAGTGGCACGAAGGTTGGGGAGGCACTGGAGAAGGTGATCGTTCAATATCAGATCTCCTCACAAAACCCTTCCTCTTGGTGCAGCCAATGGACTTGTGGGTGCTGGAGAAGAGTGTGCACTAGAGGGTACACAGACGCTATTCACACATCCCAAAAACTGAGTGCCTGAAAACCAGCAGAACGGAAGTGTCAGAGGGCTTGGAGTAAAACAAGAGTGAGAGCTCCTCCCGCTGCCAGCCCTTCTCACCGCTTAGGTGTTTGCATATTGTTTAAATTCTCTGAGATTTAGCTTTCTCTTCTATGAAACGAGGATAATAATACCCACGTCATCTGTCTCTGTGAAGAATAAATTAAATGACAGAATGTGTATGTGATGGGAGCAACCTGCCCAGGGCTCCCTGAGTGATCAGGAGGGAGTCATTTGATTGTCATCACTGTGAATACCCTTGTGACTGCAGAGATTGTTGCTGGGGGTAGGGGGAGTCTGAGAGGGAGGGACCGAGGCTGTGAAGAAAGGCTTCCTGGACTGGAACCGCAGCTGCCTACTCAATCACTGTAGAACAATGGGGAACATTCTTCACCTCTCTAAACCCTGCTAGGCCTTCCTTCCCCCATCTGCAAAGTGAGAATGGCAGCAAGTTAGAAAACGATGGAAGGGACTAGAGACATACCCTTTATAGATTCCTAGTCGATTTAGCTAAAGATGTGGACTTGATGGGAGTTAGGTGACAGAAGCGGGTGTGAGGGATATTTGCACATTTTCTCTATTACTGTTGGATTCCCCAAAGATGCACAGCTGCGCTGGACAAACTCTGCACATGGAAGGCTTCAGGAAGAGAAAAGACCTAAACCCTCATTAGCAATTAGCCTTTCATTCTGCGCTTAATTTCACCAGTTTGGAAGTATCTACGCAACTATTTTTTGTTAAGATGTTACGGAAAACATGAATGAACTTATTGGCCAACACAATATGTACACACTTGTCTGTAAAGGTTGCCTGCAGACACTGGACTCTGTGACTCTGTTAAAAATAAAGCCAAGGAAAAGATGGCCACTCTCCTTTCCCTAGACTTTATGAATGGTGTGCTCACGAGACTGGTTTTTGTTAGTGCAGAGTTTTTAAAGAGTTTAGGGAAATCAAGGTTTCAACCTGCGAACACAGAGAAGTGTGTACATTTTTAACAACTGATGGGAAATTCTATTGGTCCAATTATAGATCAGCTCTCTTTGTTCCAGTGGGGACAACAAGCACCCCTGAGGATTTAGGTAAGACCTCACTGAAATGTCCTACCTTGGGGAAAGCATCAGCATGCTGATTCTGCTGCCAGGAAAGATCTTCACCTTCACTCCACTGTTGGTTGTCACCCCCACATGAGCACCAAGACCAGAGACAGCTGATGTGACCACCAGAGCAACAGTATGCAGCTGATCCGGCCCAGGTTCATAGCCGTAGCACAAATGGGTTTGAAGGAGCCACTGATGGACGCTTGATCCATTAAGGGCAAATTTTGCAAAAATAACAATGTCGGAAAACCTTCATGTTTCTCACATCTTGCAAAAAGAAAAACGAAGTCACTGAAGATGGAACCAGAGATACAGCGTCAATAATTAGAAACCTAATCACAAAGTCATGGCGTCCTTGGTTTATAGTAGAGAGACCTTTCCTATCGTTCATCCAACATAATCCCACACGTGTCGTCTTACTCATGCAGCAGACAAACCCTGAAGAGTATACAAAAGAAACAATGCAAAGCAAAGACTACCTTAGCTATGAAGAGTCTTTCCCTACGTCTTTCATAGTTCTCTTACATATCTTTGTGCAGTATTTTCATTTTGAAAATTAGTTCATAGGAACAGAGACTCAGAGGACTCAGAGATATAAACATTTCTGCTCTGGGATGTGTTTTTGGAGGGAAAGAGGGGCAGAATGGCTGGAACACTTTATTGAGAAAGGAAGAGGAAAGCTTCAAAATACCTAAACAATACCTTAATTTACTGCAATACTGCCTAGGTTAACAACTCTATTGACTATTTACTGTCCATATTAGGGTTTCTGTTTTTATATGAGGCTTTCCAGAGGAAATTTAATATTAGTAATAGGGTGGGGATGGGGGGAGACATTTAATGTTCACTTTCATTATTTCATGAAAAAAAACTTATTTGCCTTTAAAAAGTTTCCCCCATTCAAAGTCTTGATAGTAAACGTTATTTAGGGAGTAATAATGAAATCTCTAGCATCGCTGGTGTTTCTGCTGTTTTATATAAGGCATGTATTCACAAAAATAAAGTTTAAAAAGCTTTTTGAAAGATGATAAATATGTGAACCATACTGAGTGTCAAGGAAGCTCTGGGCCAGCCTCCAGCCTGCTTGGACTTACTCACAGTCTGACATGGGGGCATCGGGCTCAGTGTTGAGCACAGAGCTTGATGCTGGAAACTGGGAATCCTCACTTTCCCTCTAACTTGAGTAGGTGCATTTACTACGCTCCGGGCACTGCTCTGAGCAACTACAATCATCAGGTCATTTGATACATATAATGACCCTGGGAAGCCCTGTTTTTCTCAATGCCTTCCACCGTCAAGGAAACCCAGCATGGGGCAGTGAATTCATCTGCCCGCATCCGCTTGGAGAGCAAGGGCAACTGGGTTTGAATGAAGTAGAATGGCTATTGAGTCTGCGCTCTTATTATTATCACTATTACTTTTATTGCTATTGCAAGAGGACAGATGGAGCAAAATGAGATAGACCTCAAGGTATGATACGAATTTTGCTCTATCCCCAGTAAAAATTTAGGGTGAAAACACCAACAGAGCAAGCACATTTATACTCTTTCTTTTAACATCTTTATTGGAGTATAACTGCTTTACAATGTTGTGTTAGTTTCTGCTGTACAACAGTGAATCAGCTATACGTATACATATATCTCATATACCATCCCCCTTGCGTCTCCCTCCCACACTCCCTCTCCTCCCTTTTAGGTAGTCACAGAGCATGAAGCTGATCTTCCTCTGCTATGCAGCTGCTTCCCACTCGCTATTTTACATTGGGTAGAGTATATATGTCAATGCCACACTATCACTTCATCCCAGCTTACCCTTTACCCCCTCTGTGTCCTCAACACCATTCTCTACGTCTGCGTCTTATGCCTGTCCTGCCCCTAGGTTCTTCAGAACCATTATTTTTTAGATTCCATATATATGGGTTAGCATATGGTATTTGTTTTTCTCTTTCTGACTTACTTCACTCTGTATGACAGACTCTAGGTCCATCCACATCACTACAAATAACTCAGTTTCTTTTAATTTTATGGCTGAGTCATATTCCATTGTATATATGTACCACATCTTAACTCATTCTTCTGTCAATGAAAACTTAGGTTGGTTCCATGAACATTGTGGTACATGACTCTTTCTGAACTATGGTTTCCTCAGGGTTTCCCAGTAATGGCATTGCTGGTCATATGGTAGTTCTAGTCATAGTTTTTTAAAGAACCTCCATATTGTTCTCCATAGTGTTTGTATCAAATTACATTCCTACCAAAAGTGCAACAGAGTAACCTTTTCTCCACACCCTCTCCAGCATTTGTTTGTAGTTTCTTGATGATGGCTATTCTGACTGGTATGAGGAGATACCTCATTGTAGTTTCGATTGTATTTCTCTAATGATTAGTGATGTTGAGAATCCTTTCATGTGTTTTTTTGAAATCTGTATATCTTCCTTGGAGAAATGTCTGTTTCGGTTTCTGCCTATTCTTGGACGGGTTTCTTGTTTTTTATATTGAGCTGCATGAGCTGCTTGTAAATTTTGGAGATTAATCCTTTGTCATTTTCTTCATTTGCAAATATTTTCTCCTATTCTGAGGGTTGTATTTTCGTATTGTTTATGGTTTCCTTTGCTGTACAAAAGCTTGTAAGTGTCATTAGGTCCCATTTGTTATATTTGTTTTTATTTCCATTTCTCTAGGAGGTGGGTCAAAAAAGACCTTTCTGTGATTTATGTAATAGAGTGTTCTGCTTATGTTTTCCTCTAACAGTTTTATAGTGTCTGGCCTTACATTTAGGTCTTTAATCCATTTTGAGTTTGTTTTTCTGTAAGGTGCTAGGGAGTGTTTTAATTTTATTCTTTTACATGTAGTGGTCTAGTTTTAGCAGCACAACTTATTGAAGAGGCTGCCTTTTCTCCATTGTATATTCTTGTCTCCGTTATCAAATATAAGGTCACCATAGGTGCGTGGGTTTAATCTCTGGGCTTTCTATACTGTTCCATTGATCTATATTTTTGTTTTGTGTCTGTTTTTCTTAAGATTGCTTTGGGAGTTAGTGTGAATGACACTGGGTGGTTACTCAAAAACCTGGGCGACGTTCTGGCTTAATCCTCCCTTCTTCGTTTCATTAATATGATTATAGCCTTTTCATTATTTCTTTTATATACTCATTACTTCGATCATTTGCACATACCCTTTGCAGCAGAGGAGACTGACTTGAAGAATCATGGCTAGGTGTTAAGATTAACAATTTTTTAATAAAGAAAACTTCAAGATGGTGGAGGACTCAGACGTGGAAATCACCTTCCTCACCACAATTACATCAGAAATACATCTACATGTGGAACTACTCCTACAGAACACCTCCTGTTTGCTGGCAAAGACCTCAGACTTCCCAAAAGATATTTTTTTATTTCCTCTTTCTCTTCTTGTGAGTGTATAAGTGTATGGTTCTTTGTGTGATTTTGTCTCTATAGCTTTGCTTTTGCCATTTGTCCTAGGGTTCTGTCTGTCTGTTCTTTTCATTTAGTTTTGTTTTTTTTAGTATACATTTTAGTGCATGTTATCATTGGTGGATTGGTTTTTTGGTCTGGTTGCTCTCTTCTTTCTTTACTTTTTTAATATTTAAAAAGTTTTTTCTTAATAATTATTTTAAAATTTTTATTTTAATAAAATAAATTTATAATATTTTCTTTCTCTAATTCTGCGTTGTGTGGCTGACAGAGTCTTACTAATCTGGCTGGGTTTCAGGCATGTACCTCGAAGGTAGGAGAGCTGAGTTCAGGACAGTGGTCCACCAGAGACTTCCTGGCTCAACATAATATCAGTGAAAGCTCACCCATAGATCTCAATCGCAATGCTAAGAACAAGCTCCACTGAAAGACCTGCAAGTTACAGTGCTGGACCCCTACGCCAAACAACTGGCAGGACAGGAACACAACCCAACCCATTAGCAGAGAGGCTGAGTAAAATCATAATAAGGTCACAGACACCCCCAAAAAGAACCACGGACACAATCCTGCCAGAAAGCCAAGATCCAACCTCATCCACCAGAACTAAGCACCAGTTCCCTCCAACAGAGAGCCTACACAACTCACTAAACCAAGCTTACACACTGAGGGCAGACAGCAAAAACAACGAGAACTACGAACCTGCAGCATGTGAAAAGGACACCGCAAAAACAGTAAGCTGAACAAAATGAGTAGACAGAGAAACACAGAGCCTATGAAGGAGCAAGGTAAAGACCCGCCAGAAAAAACAAATGAAAAGATAATAAATAGGCAGTCTACCTGAAACAGAATTCAGAGTACTGATAGTAAAGATGATCCAAAATCTTCTAAATAGAATGGAGAAAATACAAGAAAGGTTTAACAAGGAGGAAGAACTAAAGAGCAAACAATGATGAACAACAAAATAAATGTAATTAAATATGCTCTAGAAGACTCAATAGCAGAATAACTGAGGCAGAAGAATGGATAAGTGACCTGGCAGATACAATAGTGAAAATAACGGAGCAGAATAAAGAAAAAGAAAATGAAAAGAATGGAAGAGAGTCTCAGATTTCTGAGAAACTATAAAACTCTCGAGGAAAACATATGCAGAACACTCTATGACATAAATCACAGCAAGATCCTTTTTGACTCACCTCCTAGAGAAATGCAAATAAAAACAAAAATAAACAAATGGGACCTAATGAAAGTTAAAAGCTTTTGTACAACAAAGGAAACAATAAACAAGACGAAAAGACAACCCTCAGAATGGGAGAAAATATTTGCAAAGGAAGCAACTGACAAAGGATTAATCTCCAAAATTTACAAGCAGCTCATGCAGCTCAATATCAAAGAAACAAACAACCCTATCCAAAAATGAGCAGAAGACCTAAATAGACATTTCTCCAAGGAAGATATACATATTGCTAACAAACATATGAAAGGATTCTCAACATCACTAATCATTAGAGAAAATCATATCAAAAGAAATCGTGGTATCACCTCACACTAGTCCAAATGGCCATATCATCAAAAACTCTACAAACAATAAATGCTTGATAGGGTGTGGAGAAAAGTGAACTTTGTTCCGCTGTTGGTGGGAATGTCAGATGATACAGCCACTATGGAGACCAGTATGGAGGTTTCTTCAAACTAAATATAGAACTACCACACAACCCAGCAATCCCACTACTGGGCGTATACCCTGAGAAAACCATAATTCAAAGAGTCATGTTTCGCGATATTCATTGCAGCTCTGTTTACAATAACCAGGAGATGTAGGCAATCTAAGTTTTCATCGATGGATGAATGAATTAGAAGATGTGGCACATACATGCTATGGAATATTATTCAGCCATTAAAAGAAATGAAATTACATGTAGTGAGGTGGGTGGACCTAGAGTCTGTCAAACAGTGAAGTAAGTCAGAAAAAGAAAAACAAATACCGTATGCTAACACACGTATATGGAATAAAAAAAATTGTTCTGAAGAACCTAGGGCCACGACAAGAATAAAGATGTAGATGTAGAGAATGGACTTGAGGACACGGGGAGGGGAAAGTAAGCTGGGACGACTTGAGAGGGGGATGGACATATATACACTACCAAATGTAAAATAGATAGTGGAAAGTACTCGAATAGAACAGGGAGATCAGCTGAGTGCTCTGTGAG
This sequence comes from Balaenoptera physalus, assembly GCF_965194825.1. Classification (NCBI taxonomy): domain Eukaryota; kingdom Metazoa; phylum Chordata; class Mammalia; order Artiodactyla; family Balaenopteridae; genus Balaenoptera; species Balaenoptera physalus. Next base: position 128,153,029 of record NC_138883.1, read on the forward strand.
CCCTTAGAGGGGTGGGATAGCTAGGGGGGAGGGAGACATAAAAGGGAGGAGGTAATGAGGTTTATGTACATGTATAGCTGATTCACTTTGTTATAAAGAAGAAACTAACACACCATTGTAAACCAATTATACTCCAAGAAAGATGTTTAAAAAGAAAAAAGAAAAGATTGCTTTGGCTATTGGGGCTCTTTTGTGTTTCCATACAATTGGCTATTGGGGTTCTTTTCTGTTTCCATACAAATTGTGAAATTATTTATTTAGTTCTGTGAAAAATGCCATTGGGGTCTTCCCTGGTGGCCCAGTGGTTGAGAGTCTGCCTGCTAATGCAGGGGACACGGGTTCGGGCCCTGGTCTGGGAAGATCCCACATGCCACGGAGCAGTTGGGCCCGTGAGCCACAATTACTGAGCCTGCGCATCTGGAGCCTGTGCTCCGCAACAAGAGAGCACGCGATAGTGAGAGGCCCGCGCACCGCGATGAGGAGTGGCCCCCGCTTGCCACAACTGGAGAAAGCCCTCGCGCGGAAACGAAGACCCAACACAGCCCTTAAAAAAAAAAAAGAAATGAAGTTACTGGAGGTTATAGGTGTGTATAAAATGACATAAAAAAGAGCGGTCAGCTTGACCAGGAGTTTGGGGAATAAGTTTTAAAAAAAAAAATGCCATTGGTAGTTTCATAGGGATTACATTGAATCTGTACATTGCTTTGGGTAGTAGAGTCATTTTCACAATGTTGATTCTTCCAATCCAAGAACACGGTATATCTCTCCATCTATTTGTATCCTCTAATTTCTTTCTTCAGTGTCATAATTTTCCGCATACAGGTCTCTTGTCTCCTTAGGTAGGTTTATTCCTAGGTATTTTATTCTTTCTGTTGCAATGGTAAATGTGTTTCCTTAATTTCTCGTCAAGATTTTTCATCATTAGTATGTGGGAAACGAGATTTCTGTGAATTATGTATCCTGCAAATTTACCAAATTCATTTATTATCTGTAGTAGTTTTCTGGAAGTATCTTTATGTTTCTCTATGTATAGTATCATATCATCTGGAAACAGTGACAGCTTTACTTCTTTTCAGATTTGGATTCTTTTGTTTCTTTTTCTTCTCTGATTGCTGTGGCTAAAACTTCCAAAACTATGTTGAATAATAGTGGTGAGAGTGGGCAACCTTGTCTTGTTCCTGATCTTAGAGGAGATAGTTTCAGTTTTTCACCATTGAGGACGATATTGGCTCTGGGTTTGTCATATATGGCCTTTATTATGTTGAAGTAAGTTCTTTCTATGCCAACTTTCTGGAGGGTTTTTATCATAAATGGGTGTTGGATTTTTTCGAAAGTCTTTTTGCATCTATTGAGATGATCATATGGTTTTTCTCCCTCAATTTGTTAATATGGTTTATCACGTTGATTGATCCGCGTATATTGGAGAATCCTGGCATTCCTGGGATTAACCCCACTTGGTCATGGTGTATATTTTTAATGATCTGTTAGATTCTGTTCACTAGAATTTTGTTGACGATTTTGGCATCTATGTTCATCAGAGATATTGGCCTATGGTTTTCTTTTTTTCTGGCATCTATGTCTTCTTGGGTATCTGTGTTATTGTGCCCTCATAGAACTAGTTTCGGAGTGTTCTTCACTCTGCTATATTTTGAAAGAGTTTGAGAATGATAGGTGTTAACTCTTCTCTAAAAGTTTGATAGAATTCACCTGTGAATCAATCTTATCCTGGACTTTGTTTGTTGGAAGATTTTTAATCACAGTTTATATTTCAGTGGTTGTGATTGGTCTGTTTTTATTTTCTGTTTCTTCCTGGTTCAGTCTCGCAAGGTTGTTGTTTTCTAAGAATATTCCCATTTCTTCCAGGTTGTCTATTTTATTGGCATATAGTTGCTGGTAGTAATGTCACATGATCGTTTGTATTTCTGCAGTGTCAGTTGTTACCTCTCTTTTTTCATTTCTATTTGAGTCTTCTCCCTTTTTCTATTTGCCTGGCTAATGTTTTATCAATTTTGTTTCTCTTCTCAAAGAACCAGCTTTTAGTTTTATTGATATTTCCTTCATTTCTTTTTCATTTATTTCTGACCTTTATGATTTCTTTCCTTCTGCTAACTTTAGGGGGGTTTTGTTCTTCTTTGTCTAATTGTTTAAGTGTAAGGTTAGGTTGTTTATTTGAGGTTTTTCTTGTTGCTTGAGGTAGGATTGTATTGCTATAAAATTCTCTCTTAGTACTGCTTTTGCTGCATCCCATAGGTTTTGGGACTTCGTGTTTTCATTGTCATTCGTTTCTTGGGATTTTTTGATTTCCTCTTTGATTTCTTCAGTGATCTCTTGGTCATTTAGTAGTGTGTTGTTTACCCTCCATGTGTTTGTATTTTATACATTTTTTTCCTGTAATTAATATGTAGTCTCATAGCATTGTGGTCAGAAAAGATACTTGATACAATTTCAATTTTCTTAAATTTAACAAAGCCTGATTTGTGACCCAAGATATGATCAAACCTGGTGAATGTTCCATGAGAAGAAAGTTTATTCTGTTGTTTTTGGATGGGATGTCTTATAAATATCAATTAAGTCCCTCTTGTTTAATGTATCATTTAAAGCTTGTGTTTCCTTATTTATTTTCATTTTGGATATCTGTCCTTTGGTGAAAGTGGGGTGTTAAAGTCTCCTACTATGATTGTGATGCCACTGATTTCCCCTTTTATGGCTGTTAGTATTTGCCTTAAGCATTGAGGTGCTCCTATATTGGGTGCATAAATATTTACAATTGTTATATCTTCTTCTTGGATTTATCACTTGATCATTATATAGTGTCCTTCTTTGTCTCTTGTAATAGTCTTTATTTTAAAGTCTATTTTGTCTGATATGAGAATTACTACTCCAGCTTTCTTTTGATTTACATTTGCATGGAATATCTTTTTTCATCCCCTCACTTTCAGTCTCTATGTGTCCCTTGATCTGAAGTGCGTCTGTTGTAGACAGCGTATATACAGGTTTTGTTTTTGTATCCTCTTAGCCAGTCTATGTCTTTTGGTTTGAGCATTTGATCCATTTACATTTAAGGTAATTATCGATATGTATGATCCTATTACCATTTTCTTAATTATTTTGGATTTTTTTGTAGGTCTTTTCCTTCTCTTGTGTTTCCTGTCTAGAGAAGTCCCTTTAGCATTTGTTCTAAAGCTGGTTTGGTATTGCTGAATTCTCTTACTTTTACTTGTCTGTAAACCTTTTAATTTCTCTGTGAATCTAAGTGAAATCCTTGCTGGGTAAAGTAATCTTGGCTGTAGCTTCTGTAGTTTCTTTCTCCTTTGATTTATCCTGTACGGGACCTCTCCCTTTCATGGACTTGACTATTTCCTTTCCCGTGTTAGGGAAATTTTCAACTATATTCTCTTCAAATATTTTCTCAGACCCTTTCTTTTTCTCTTCATCTGGAACCCCTATAATTAGAATGTTGGTACGTTTAATCTTGTCCTAGATGTCTCTGAGACTGTCCTCCTTTTTTTTCACTTTATTCTGCTCTGTGGTAGTTAGTTCCACTATTTTATCTTCCAGGTCACTTATCTGTTCTTCTGCCTCTGTTCTTCTGCTATTGATTCCTTCTCGAGAATTTTAAATTTCATTTATTGTGTTGTTCCTCATTCTTTTTTTGCTCTTTAGTTCTTCTAGGTCCTTTTTTCTTGTCTTCTTTTTTTCCATTCTACTTCCAAGATTTGGGATCATGTTTACTATCATTACTCTGAATTCTTTTTCAGGTAGACTGCATATTTCCTCTTCATTTGTTTGGTCTGGTGGGTTTTTACTTTGCTCCTTCATGTACTGCATATTTCTCTGTCTTCAATTTGCTTAACTTGCTGTGTTTGGTGTCTCCTTTTCACAGTCTGCTGGTTCGTAGTTACCGTTGTTTTTGGTGTCTGCTCCCACTGGATAAGGTTGCCTCTGTGCATTATGTAAGCTCCCTGGTGGAGGGACTGCTGCCAGTGTTCTAGTCAATGAGGCTGGATCATGTCTTTCTGGGGGACAGGACCATGTCCAGTGGTGTGTTTTGTGGTATCTGTGACCTTATTATGATTTTAGGCAGCCTCTCTGCTAATGAGCATTGTTGTGTTCCTGTCTTGCTAGTTGTTTGGCATAGGGTGTCCAGCACTAGAGTTTACTGGTCGTTCATTAGAGCTGGGTCTTTGCATTGAGACATAGAACTCTGGTAGATCTTTCGCTGATTGATATTACTTGTGTCCAGGAGTCCTCTGATGGTCCAATGCCTTCAACTCAGCTCTCCCACCTCAGAGGCTCAGACCTGACACCAGGCTGGAGCACCAAGACCCTGTCAGCCACACGGCTCAGAGAAAAGGAGAAAAAAAAGTAAGAAAAAAATGTAACAAAATAAAGTAAAATACAAAGTTATTAAAATAAAAATTAAAAATATTATTAAAATAGAAATATTTAAAATGTAATAAAAAAATAGAAGGGAGCAACCAAACCAATAAACAAATCCACCAATGACAACTAGCGCTAAAAACTATACTAACACACACATGAAAATCAGAAACTAGTCAGTCACATACAGCAAACCCTAAGTCTACAGTTGCTCCAAAAACCACCACCTCAATTTTGGGATGATTCATTGTCTATTCAAGTATTCCACAGATGCACGGTACATCAAGTTCATTGTGGAGATTTAATCCAGTTCTCCTGAGGCCACATGGAGAAATTTCCCTTTCTCGTCTTGTGCACACAGATCCTGGGGTTCAGCTTTGGATTTGGCTCTGCCTGTGCTTGTAGGTTGCCCTCTGGCATCTGCTCTTCACCCAGACAAGAGGGGGTTAAAGGAGTTGCTGATTGGGGGCTCTGGCTCACTCAGGCTGGTGGGAGGGAGGGGTACAGAATGCAGGGTGAACATTGCCGGCAGCGACCAGCATGATATTGCTAGAGCCTGAGGCGTGCCGTGTGTTTTTCTGGGGAAGATGTCCCTGGATCAGGGACCCTGGCAGTGGCAGGCTGAACAGGCTACCAGGACGGGAGGTGTGGCTATTGACCTGTGCTTGCACACAGGCTTCTTGATCGCTGCAACAGCAGCCTTAGCATTTCATGCCCGTCTCTGGTATCTGCACTGATAGCTGCAGCTCATGCCAGTCTCTGGTACTCGTTTAGGCATTGCTCTGAATCTCCTCTCCTTACACACCCTGAAACAATGCTCTCTTGCCTCTTAGGCAGTTAGACAGTTCCAGACTTTTTTCCGGACTCCCTCCTGGCTAGCTGTGGCACAGTAGCCCACTTCAGGCTGTGCTCACGTAGCCAACCCCAGTCCTCTCCCTGGGATCTGAGCTCCGAAGCCCATGCCTCAGCTCCCAGCGCCCACCCACCCAGGCGAGTGAGCAGACAATTCTCTCAGGCTAGTGAGTGCTGGTTGGCACTGATTCTCTGTGTGGGAATCTCTCCGCTTTTCCTTCTCCACCCCTGTTGCTGCATTTCCCTCCATCACTCCAAAGATTCCCCCACCACCCACCCCTCTCTCCTCTAGTGAAGGCTTCCTAGTGTGTGGAAACTTTGCCTCCTTCACAGCTCCCTCCCAGAGGTGCAGTTCCCGTCACTATTCTTTTGTCTCTGTGTTTACTTTTTTCTTTTGCCCTACCCAGGTACATGGGGTGTTTCTTGCCTTTTGGGAAGTCTGAGTCTTCTGCCAGCGTTCAGTAGGTGTTCTGTAGGAGTTGTTCCACGTGTAGATGTATTTTTGATGTATTTATGGGGAGGAAGTCTTACTCCTCTTCCATCTTGAAGGTCCTCCCCCACGTTTATGTGCTTTGTCTTTGAAACCCGTGCCAGCTGTAACTGTACTTGGGCTAGAGAAATTATTAGGGAAATGTCACTGCTATTACAGTGATGCTGGAATATCTGAGAAAGTTGGTTGATTTTCAGAGTTTTAAAAGGCAATGCTCCTTTTTCCCAACATAATAGCAAATCTTTGTGTCAAAGTATTTGACCCTGCCCCCACATAGTTATAGCAGTCTCAAGGACACATCCGGTATTCTCTCTGGCTAATGCATGAAGGGTGGCCAGAGAACAGTGACATCTCTCTTTTATGATTTTGTTTCCTGTCAATGTGCAATGTAGCACCTTCTGCCCTCCATTCCCACCTGCCGACCCGCTTTCACAGATGAGAAAACTGAGTCTTAGAGAAAGAATGCAGTGTAAGTTCACACAACTGGTGCACTCTTGCTTCTCCAAAATTCCAGGGTCTTCTCTACCACACCAGGCTTTATCTGTGCTATTAGCTAAAGAGACCCAATGTCAAAGCAAATGAACCCCTGTAAGGCATTCTAGAAATATTTTTTTCTATATCACTTCCATCTGTATTCTGACCACTGCCTCCTCGATCAATGATTGAAAAACATGGACCTGCATGCAAGACATGACAGAGCTAATGCTTCCCTCCCCCAAAAGGAATATGGAAATTACAATTCTCAGGGGATTCCTAAGGAAAGCTTGCATCTTTCAGGAGAGAAAAACTTTCACATTCTTTATCAAAGCATTGTGGATATGTTCAGAGCCAGCTTAGTATATAATGCTAGGAATTCTTGGAGCATCTCTCCCCAGTGCTTTGCCTTTTCCACTGAGTGAACCAAGGAAGAGAGGGGAGACTGCCTCCTGGATCCTGATTCAGAGGCTTCTGCCTGAATCAGGTAAGCCCTGGACATAGAACAACTCTCCTGACTCATCTGCTTCTGGCCTGTCATCTGGGCTCTTAGGAAGCTTCACGTTGTTCCTCACTCTGTTCAGGGTTAGAGCACACCTCAGCAATAGTGTGGGAACCATTCCAGGACTATTTGAGCAATGTCCAGGTGGGTGCACTCAACAAGCAACCACCGAATAGATAAACCACAAATAATTGTCTGTGAACATAGAATTTCTACCAAAAGTATTTTGAAGACCCTTCTTTTCTACTGTAAAAGTTGTCTCTTTTCCCCTTTGAGCTCCCCTGTCCCTCTCAGCTGCCCAACAGCAGTATTGTTTGGTGTAAATGGCTTATCTGATATGAAAAAGGAGGGAGAAATGGGGTCTGAGAGCTTAGCATTTCCAATATTTATGAGAAGATGCCTGTGCTTCATCCCACTTGTCTACTGATGTACCTGTTTATTAGGAAAATCATTGTCTTCAGTGATGAAACCAGAAGTGTCTGGGATATGTGCTTTATTGTGGCTTTAGCAGCATGAAAAGATGAAAGAAATCTGTAAACCAAATAATTTCTCCTGCTGAGCCAGGGAAGCCATAATGTAACTGGAGAGAAAGTCTACCAATGCATTTTGGTTATAAGGTGTTCTTTCCATACACTTAGTCAATATTTTCAAAAAAGTTTGGTTTTGTTGATTTTTGTATTTTAGGGAGCATGTCTTCTATGAGCTATTCACACCTGTTCACATTAGGTGCTTAATAGATCTTTATTCTGTGTAGGTGACTGCCCAAGACAAACAATGTGTGTTAACAGCTCAAGATGATGCAGCCCATGTAATTCCTCATTTGGGGGATGCCATTTGACTATGTAGGTGATTAGTTCATTAATGAGAACATATGCTGTTCCTAGTCAAAAACTTTGTCCATCAACAAAGTCACACCATCAAAGAAAAAGAGGCATGGGAAATCTCTATAATTTCTGCTCAATTTTGCTGTGAACCTACAACTGTTCCAAAAAATAACGTCTGTATATAAACAACCAAGGGCCGAGGGAGAGTCTCCAACGAAGAAGCAAAGTGGAAGCAGTGCCTCTTCCCAAAATTTACAAAAGGAGTTTGTTGGAGCAGGTGTGTCGCACTTCATCAGAGGGTGGAGAAAGAGGGAGGGAGGGAAGGAGGAAGGAAGGAAGGAAGGAAGGAAGGAAGGAAGGAAGGAAAAAAGGCAAGTTCTGGTACATTCTTTTTTTTTTTTTAATATTTTTCTTAACCATATTTGCTTATTTATTTATTTATTTATTTTTATTTTATGGCTGTGTTGGGTCTTCGTTTCCGTGCGAGGGCTTTCTCTAGTTGTGGCGAGCGGGGGCCACTCTTCATCGCGGTGCACGGGCCTCTCACTGCCGCAGCCTCTCTTGTTGCGGAGCACAGGCTCCAGACGCACAGGCTCATCAGTAGTTGTGGCTCACGGGCCCAGTTGCTCCGCGGCATGTGGGATCCTCCCAGACCAGGGCTCGAACCCGTGTCCCCTGCATTGGCAGGCAGATTCTCAACCACTCTGCCACCAGGGAAGCCCAAGTTCTGGTACATTCTTAATTGATTTTCATTATCTGGGAACAGAGCCAAAACAATCCATTTATTCCTTGTGGAAACATGAAAGAGCGACTTGGGTAATGTTTAAATGTGTCAGGTGACTTTCATTCTTTACTTTTAGATACATTTCCTCTCTTTGGATGACTAAGAGCTGGAGAAAATCGGATAACTATATATTTCATCCGTTTTATTGGAGCCATGCCAGCCAGGCAGAGTTTGTGGCTTTGAGAACAATTCATATTTTTTGAACTTGAATTAGGAAAATAGTTGTGGAGAATGGGAAGTACCTCTTTTCAGGGTTCTTTTTTTTGACACATAGCTTACATCAAGCGGCATATTTCCGCTGAACTTAGCGTGCTGGGATTTTAGGTCATCACCTGTAAATATGTGATCTATTCTGAGAGTACTGGGAAAGAGGAACATCACTCTGTTCTCCACCTGTTAGGCTTGTTCTGATATAATGCATATTTTTGTGTTAGTGTGCTTGGGGTAATGGAGCCATAGGGGCCGACTCTCAGGCCTGGTTTAGATGAGGGATTTCCTTAGTTTTCTTAATACCTTAATGTGAAGTGGTGTTTTGCTTTTAATTCTTATAAGTCTGATGCAGACCTTGAGCAACAATACAGATGTGCTTTGCTCTTTAGTGTTTCTCTTACAGCTCTCATTCCATTACTGGTCTTTCTAAAGAAGTTTCTTTAAAGAAGCCCCATTGTGAAAAGCTAATAATATAGGAGAGAATTGAGTATCTGAAACAGTGTCTCAATTTAGCAGAATTAAGTACTGTTGATCTTTGAAAGACAATACCATTTTTATTTTGAACACTATAAAATTCCATAAACACTTATTAGGAAATATCAAGCCACAAATTGCTGCTTTGTTTGATCATAGGTTTATTGATTGAGAAATTACCAATTGATAAAACATTTTTTATTTAGATTTTGGTTCTTACATCTGCCGTTTAATAGCTAAGTAAATTTCTGTATTTACTAAGAAAGGGGTGTTGAGGTCCCTAACTATAATAGTGGGTTTATTTTTCAGTTCTTGTAGTCTTTCCTCATATATTCTGATATTGTTTGTTACGTACATACGGATCTAGGATTGCTTCGTCTTCTTGCGGAATTAACGCCTGTACATGTCAGCATGGATTAAAAAATACCCTTATGTCATCTACGAGAAACCCACTTTAAATATAAAGACTTACACAAGTTAATATCAAAGGAATGAAGAAAGATATACTAACACTAATCAAAGGAAAGAATAGGTATTTAACTTCAGACAGAGCTGGCCTGAGAACAGGGAAGTTAATTGGGGTAAAGTGGCACTTTTCCCATTAGAACCTTGAACATATTAATCATAGTCCTTTTAAAATTCTTGTGAAGTAATTCCAATATCTGTGGCATCTGTGAGTATGGTTCTTTTGAGGACTTTGCCTCTCCAAATGGTTTTGTGTTTGTTTGTTGCCTTTTTGCATGCCTTACGCTTTTTTTGTTGAAACCCAGTCCAGTTGTATTGGTTAATAGGTTCTGGTAAATACACTTTTCTAATGAGACTTTATGTTAATCTGGCTTGGAGTTGGGTTGTGTGTCATGTTTGCTGCAGTTGTAGGTTCTAGAGGCTAAAAATTCCTACAGTGGGCTTGCATTTGCTTCTCTTTTTTGATTTGGGCTTCCTGAGTATGCATCCTCAGAGAGGGTCGGTCTTGTAGCTCTTTGCCTGTAACCCACTGTTCTTATACTGGAGCCCTGTTGGTTTGGAGTGAGGTGTTGGGGATGGGGAGCTTTCTATAATCTTATGATTATACCTCAGTCTTCTTGTGAACCTGTGTTTCTGCGCTGTGACTTCCCAAGTTTTTCTCCAGTGGAATAGGTATTCTTCTAACTCCTAGTCCCTGCCCAGCTGCCGTATTCCCAATCTACTTCCTTGAAGTGCTAGTCCCTCTTGACTCTGTCCTACCCCTGAGGTGAGACAGGAAGACTAGAGGGGTGGTGTGCAAGGATGCCCTTCTCTCTTACGGGATAAGGCTCTGGTAAAGTCTTTCCCTTCTAGAGTAGATCTTTGTTATGGCAAATGTTAGCGTGTATTTCACAATGATTAGTCTTCCCCTGCCAGAGAAAAAAAGGGATTGTTTTGGATCTTCACTTTGACAGCCTTACAGGACTCATGGAGGTAAAGCCCATGAAAGTGTTGGAGGCACCTTGAGGTAGTTGCCGCCCAAGCTTTTTGTCTCATATTAGCTCGTACAGCCTTCAGCGATAACCAAATTTATTATTTAAGTGTTTCTGCCAGTTTTGGGCTTCAGCAACTTCTCCAGATAAACGTCTCCACATTGACTCTCCATGTTTCCTTGTCTCTGCAGATTTCTGGGTGGTGATTGCCCTGAGACCTCAGTTCTCTGGTGGGTCCAAGACTAGTCAGTGACTTTCAGTTAGTCCAGGCTTTTCTCATAGTAAAGATGGATGTGACGACTTCCAAACTCTTTTCATGTTGGAACTGAATCTGGGAATCCCTTCATATGCTATTTCAGTTAGAGTTAGTGGTTAATAGTCAGGAATTTTCAAAGGTAGATGGCCTTGAAATTTGAAATGAAAGATTGCAAAGCTAAATAAATGTCATATGTTCCATTTACTGTTGGAATTAGTGAGAATCTCAATGCTGCTGCCTTGAAGCATTCAGTGTTCTTGGTCCTTGTCTTCAAGGATGTTGAGAGAGTTATGTATCTAACCAGGAGATATAAATGGTACTGAACACCTACTATGTATGAGATACCGCTTTAACGGCTATATTCCTATATTAATTAATTAATTACACCCCTAAGAAAACCCAATGTGATACATACCATTGTTCTCCTCATTTTCCAGATGACACTGAGGCCCAAGATGCTTAAGTAACTTGCTCAAAGTCACATGACTCAAGATTCTTAAACAAGCCCCAGATCTCATGCTCTTAACCACTGTGCTTTACCTCTCTGTAACAATTATGTGCAGATAATATACTGATACGAATTCATAATAAGGCAAACAGTAATAAGGGAAGTAAAATTTCCTCTGACATTTCATGGTAGCGGAGTTAGGGGACTTACTTCTCCATAGGAAATCAGGGAAGAGTTATTTTAAGTTGTTAAAGTTAAGATCTTTCAAGCTATTGTGGTAGGAGAAGTTTGGGGTACGGAAAAAATGGATGTCAGGCCCAGGGACTCATAAACAATGTTCCGTGAAAAAGAGGGACAGATGCCTGGAATGGAACATCAGACTGGGAGAGCTGAACTCTTTTCTTTCTTTTTTTTAAAAATAAATTTGTTTATTTATTTATATTTGGCTGCGTTGGGTCTTCATTGCTGCACGCAGGCTTTCCCTAGTTGCGGCGAGCAGGGGCTACTCTTCATTGCGATGTGTGGGCTTCCCATTGCGGTGGTCTCTCTTGTTGTGGAACAGGGGCTCTAGGCACATAGACTTCAGTAGTTATGGCATTTGGGCTTAGTAGTTGTAGCTCACTGGCTCTGGAGCACAGGCTTAGTAGTTGTGATGCACGGGATTTGTTGCTCTTTGGCATGTGGGATCTTCCAGGACAAAGGCTCGAATCCGTGTCCCCTGCATTAGCAGGTGGATTCTTAGCCACTGCACTACCAGGGAAGTCCTGAACTGTTTTCTGAATAACAGCTTTTGAATTAAACAAATGACAGGGTCACCCAGGTGTTTGAGAAAAATCAATGTGTAGCAGAATGCAGGGAGAGCTGAAGAGAGAGGGAAGGGATGCAGCGTTATGAGGTGGGAAGGGGCAGAATGTCAGGACTGATGAGGATGCCTGACGTTTGGGGTGTGCAGTCAGGGAAAGGGAGGAATCCTAAATGACTCTAGCATTTGACATTTGTGTACCTCGATAGTGATGCCATAGTTTGCTAAACACCAAATTTTATATATATGTGCATATAGATATATATATATATACACATACACACATATATGTATGAATTTTAACTGGAATTGGAGCCTTTAGAGGAGAATCCCTCAAATACTCTAGCTTTCTTGGTTGTTATAATTATCTGGGCTTGAACGTTCGCAGGGCGAATTTTCTAATAGCCAGAGAAAAAAGGGGAGTTTTGTCTGTGGTAACTCCCTCAGAAGAGGGCTCTGTCATTTCTTCGGAAGAAACATACTTCTATTAAGTATAACATCTAAGGAGAATTTAACTAAAAGGGAACAGTAGAAATAACAAAGGATTGTGTAAATTGTCGAGGTTAACCTTTGAAATCTTCCAGCTTTGGAAAACGTCGACCAAACACTGGGTCTGGTTTTCTCTCCTTACAGCCCTTCTAAGGGTATTTCTTTACCGTTTGACTGGAATAACAAAATCTTTCCCACTTTCTGAGCCTTGTGACAAGTTTTCCACAGCACACAATTTATCAGATTATTAGAGGAGAGAACAGAGAGACCTTTAGAACTCTGTGCTTTGGGGTAACAAGAATTTTAATGGGAATATTGAGCCTCATTCTTTCTCCTAGAAATACAATTTCAGGATTCCTAATGACTTACAGACCATGTTTATTCTTTTGTTCTTACCTAACAGCATCCTTTACTGCTTGAATTTTTTTACTTTTAGAGACAATAACAAAAATCATTTCCCTTCAGTACTTAATTTTGGCAACTTAAGCAATAGCCAGAGGGTTAGTGTGTTGGGTTTGCAATTTTCCCCTTTGTACAAACAACAAACTCTGGAGAAATCATCACTCTTGTCACAAGTTGTTTCTTCTCTCTGAGTAACATACCCAGCTGTTATTTTAGCCTTCAGGATTTCTATTTAGAAATCCTGGAGGCATTTACATTAGAGGCATTTAAAATTTCCAGCTTGAAGGTATTTTACAGATAATCCCATCTGAGACTTCCATTCCATTCATGAGGAAACAAGGCCCAGAGAGATTAGCTGTGCTTCTGACAGGCACACAGTTGGCCTTTAGTGGCTACAAGATGGGAAACCACGGCTTCTGACTTCTAGTCTAGTTTTTTCTTTACACAGTGTTGGGACGAATTACAAGAGGTAAAGTCCAAAATCAATTCAACAACCTGCATTTGTCTTTTTTGAAAACTGATAAGTGATTGATAAATAAAAATAGAAATATTAAATATAGGTTGACATGAAAATACGTAAAACATTACCCTGTCTTGAGGCGTTTGCTCAGACCACTAGGGACAGACTAGGGGGTGACCAGCCAGCAGAGGGAGGAAAGCCCAGGGAGGAAGCCCCAGAAGCCCTTTTGGTAGAGAAAATGAGCCTTAGAGCTGGCAGACAAAATGGGCTGGGCTCTTGTGAGTAGTGAGAGAGAAGACACAGGAGCCCAGCAGGTTTCCACAGGACCCGTCAGCACATTTCTCTGCAGCTGAAATGCACAGATCTAGACAATTCAGGTGTCCTTCCTTGTGTTTTTTTTTTTTTTTTGCTTTTCCTTCTTCTTAGATCCTTTTAATACTACATGGCATATAGAGACTCTGCCAAACCACTGAGCCATTTAATCTCCATCTCGCTGTCACCCCTCACCTTCTAAATCAATCCAGATAGTGAGAGGAGAGGACCAGGGAAGAGTGTGGTTAGTCTCATACACTTCAAAGGGGGAGGTACCAATTTCTCTTGTACATTTCCTGAAACTAGAAAAAATGGCCCCGGATTCCCACAAGACATAAATCCAAGACAAATTGAGCAGATTGATATTCTTCAAATTAAAACTAAAAGTATTGTCATACATACAATTCTAAGAAGGAGAATACAAATGACAGCACACTGTGGGCCAGGAACTGTCCGACGTTATTTTCACTGAGCTGAAGCAAGAGGTCATGTCATTCCACATGGCCAACAGGGAAGCAGGTGATGAGGGCGACTTGTTCAAGGCCAAAGGCCACACATTAGCATCGGCTTTCAACCCTTAATCATTACAGTTGAGCTTGAGGGTAAAGGCCAAGCAAAATCTCTGTGCCTCTCTGCTGCCCCAGGCTTGACATGGAAGAAGGTGGAGTACCATGCCCAAAGAAGTCATGGAGATAGCAACAACTCACCCACAGGATCATGGGGATGAAATAAAGGAAATCTCTTCTGTAACACACCCAGGAAGGGCCCCACACATGATCATTAAGTAACTGATATCTATATTATATTGTTTAATTTTGCTATTGTTGACAAAGAGGCATTGAAAGGGGGTGGGTGTTCTGCTGGTTGGGTGTCCCTCAGGTATCTCAATATAACATCTACAAACCACCACCAATGTGTCCCTTTCAGTTCTCTTCCCTATTTATTAAATTAAAACTCTGTCTTTGCATTCCTCAGAGTTGTCCTTGACTTCTGTCTCACCCTGTCACCCAGCTGCTGTATCATCCATGTGTCTACATCCACTCTCAGCTTCCACCCGGCTCAGTGGTGGTCTCTCCGTGGACACTGGCAGATGCTTCTTGCCACCACCTGGGCACTGACACTCCATCTCATCAGAGCAGCTACAAGGGTCAGCTGTGTCCTAGCATTCGCTGTCTCCCACACTCAGAATAAGGGCCAAGTCTTCCCCATGCTCCCAGCTCCTCCACCTCCCACCCAGCCACTCTGCTGGCCGCCCTGGGAGTCAGCCGTAACAGACACCTGTGTCCTGCACACACTGGGCACGACCGCCTCAGAGCCCTGCGTCAGCTCTTCTTTCAGAGCAGAAGCCTCTGCCCCACTTTCTTCAGCTCTTGGTATGAAAGCTCACTGCATTCAAGGAGCCTTCTCCCATGTATAACAGAACAGGGCCATACTCTCAAATTCTTCTTCATTTTCTCGGAGACACCATGTATGTGTCCCTGTTTCTGTGTCCACTGCCTCTCCCACCTCAGTGAACGCCGTGAGCACAGGAGTTTGTTGTATCTCCTCCTGCACCTCTAGGTCCTAGGTCAGTGCCTGGCACTTGGAAGGGCTCAAAGTGCTTTGGAAAGAAGGAAGAAATGGTAAGTGAGGCAGCTGGCTAGCTCTGCAGTCTGATCATTTTGGCTCAAATCCAAGTATGCACTGTTAATCTGAATGATGTAGGACAATTACTGTGTATTTCTGTTTTAGTTTCATAGCCCAAAAAATTAAGGTAATAATAGGAGGATAAATTAGGTAGCTTGTGTAGAATGGTGAGCCTAGCTCCTAGCGACAACAAAACTGACAGCAGGTGCCAGTTATCATTTGCAGTTTATTCACCCCAGGAATCCTACAAGTCCCTGCTGGCATCCTTCCCAGAAGAGCAGGATAGACCTCAGTGGAGGGCCACAATCAACATGACCTTGAATTTTTTCTAATTAACAGTAGCGTATCCTTCTCCAGTATTTTGGCTGATTGTGTCTTGGGCCACACCTCACACTTCGGTGGAACCACGATGACACCTCCCACTCCTGATAAGAACTCCTTAACGATGGGTGGTGCTGCCTGTGTGTGGATGGGGTTCCTGACAGCCCAGCTCTCGTCAAAGGCCAGAGGAAGGAAGGGATGTTAGCTGTGCGGGGAAGCACCAGGAGGACACTTTCAGGAACGCTGATGTACTTTCTCATATTTTGTGGGTTATGGTAGCAGTATGCCCCACCAAAGAATCTACAGTAGAAACTTCATATTTAGTTAAGGTTCACTGCAGGGTTCCATTACATGGGTGTCTCACATGTATTTAAAACATGATTACTCAGCTACAAAAAAGAATGAAATAATGCCATTTACAGCAACGTGCATGGACCTATCATTACTTAGTGAAGTAAGTCAGACAGAGAATGACACTCTATGTTATCACTTATATGTGGAATCTAAAAAAATAAAACGAATGAATATAACAAAATAGAAGCAGACTCACAGATAGAACAAACTAGTGGTTACCAGTGGGGAGAGTGATGGGGAGAGGGGCAGTACAGGGGAAGGGGAGTAAGAGGGACAAACTACTGTGCATGAAATAGATATGTAGCAAGGTTATACTATACTGTGCAGCATAGGGAAATATAGCCACTATTTTGTAACAACTTTAAGTGGAGTGCAGTCTATAAAAATATTGAATCACACACAAAAAATTAAGCATGATTCCATTCCCACAATCTCAATATCTACCACGGTGTTATGGAAGACTTTGACTAGGTAAAAACTCCCAGAAGTCAGTGGCTGCACCTGCTATTTTCAGTTCCACGTCTTGCATGCAGCTCGAGTGATGCACAACCCATATTACTGAGTTTTTTAAAATGCGCTTTTGCTGATTGATAGCTCTGTTCATACCCAAGACTTGTATGTTATGTGATTTGTTCTAATGGCAACAGTTTAGGGAGGGAAAGACCATTGGTGATAATTCTGAGAGAAAAACAGGATTGAATTGTGCTGTGCCAGGAAAATTCAGGGTATTCAGGATTGCATTTCAACAAGGAATCTCTCTCTCTCCATTAATGGCCATTGTGAGTTTTAGCATATTTGTCTCCTACTCTCTTTGTGTCTCAAAATCTGCCCCCAGATGGCAGCTACTTAGTGAACGTCAGTCTGTAACCTGGTGGGGTGTCTGTCTCCAGTGTGTAAAGGAAAAGACCATGAGAATAGGAGCATGTATATGTACAACTCAACAATTAAAAGACAAATTGTTCAATTAAAGATGAGCAAAGGAACAGAATAGACATTTCTCTACAGAAGATATACGAATAGCCAATCAGTACAGGAAAACATGCTTAATATCATTAGGGAACTGCAAAGCAAAACCACAATGAGATACCACCTCATACCCACCAGGGTGGCTATATCACAAAAGATATCATAACAACTGTTGGTAATGATATAGAGAAATTAGAACCCTTGTACATTGCTGGTGAGAAGGTAAAATGGTGCATCTGCTCTGCAAACAGTTTGGCAGTTCCTCAAACAGCTAAACATAGAGTCACCAAATGATTCATCATTTCCATTCCTAAGTATATATCCAAGAGAAATGAAAATATATGTTCACCCAAAAATTTACACATGAATGCTCATAGCAGTTATCCATAATATACAAAAAGTGAAAAAAAACCAAATATTCACCAACTGATGAATGGATGATAAAAGATGTGTATATCCACACAATGGACTATTATTCAGCAATAAAATGGAATGGAGTACTAGAGGTATGCTATCGATACAATATGAATGAAACTTGAAAACATTTTACTAAGTGAAAGAAACTAGAAACAAAAAGACAAATATTTGTATGATTCCACTTATATGAATTACCTAGAATAGACAAATTCATGGATACAAAAAGTATATTAGTGGATGACAGGGGCTGGGGGTAGGGAGGAATGATGCGTGATAGCTGAAAAGTATAGAAGGTGTTTCTTACTGCAGTGAAAAAAATGATCTAGAATTAGATATTGATGCATTGGTAAGCAATTTGTGAATATACTAAAAACCACTGAATCGTCCACTCTTAAAGGATAATCTTTATATTATATGAATTTTAGCTTGATAAAGCTGTTAGTTTTTTTAAAAAAGAATTTCGGTGATTTATAAACAGTATTAACCATAATGAATTTTACGGTTATATAATAAATTATATTTCACTTTTGATTTCTGTGACAATTTGAAAAAGATGTCCTTAGCTGGAGAGTGGGGAAGACTTAGGTGAGGGGAGTAGAAGTGGGGAGGAGGGAATTCCCAATATGCAAATAAATTTGACCTCTCGGCAGCTCTATCTGTGATTCTCCTTCTTCCAGTCAGAGATTCCAGAGATAAATCTGCTCCCACTGTGCTTCATCATTTAGTTATTCATTTCTTTGCTATTTATTGAGGATCTACTATGAGGCAGGATATCTGAAAGGACCTAGAGTTGCTTCCTCAATCCTTCTTGTCTTCGAACTAAACTCTACCTTTTCTTCAACATCTGTGTATGGACTCAACTTGCAAAACAAAAATCATGTTGACATAACTTGCCACACTACACACAATAAACCCTGGAATAGTGTATGTTCATTCACTGAAGACTACTAATTCTTGGACTTTATCAAAGCAAGTAAGGATCATTGTTATAGAAAAACGAGTCCATTTCAACTTTTCTCAAATAAGTAGGGTCTAATCAACCCCAATATTCAATAATCTGAGATAAATAAATTCCGTTATGTCCATATAAGAACAGGCTGCACAGTTTGAACATGATACTGAGGATTTATATTCACTGACATGGAAGGAATTTCCTAATATATTGTTGACTGAGATATGCAGTTGGACCACAGCAGAGCCCTTATAAACAGGTGGATTTATTTGATCTATACAGATAAGTGTGAAAGCAAGTATAGGGCTATGTTAATTGTAGAATCTTAATGGATATATGGATATTCATTAAAAAATATTGTCAAATTTTTTAAAATCTATATTATTCAAAATTCAAGGATTTTGTGAAATTTAAGGACACAGATTTACACTTTTGCAAATTTCTATAATGTTTGGCTTAATGAAAGGCAGAGGATTTTTATATCTGCTCCTGCATTCAATCTTTTGTCACATGTAAATCTGATTGAAGATAATCCAGCCTGAGACAGATATGTAGTTCAAAAATGGATCAGTATTTTATTAGACTTTTCAGATAATCATGGATATTCTTTGATAGCACATAAAATTTAACATGTAGTAATTTATTAGAATTTAGATATAATGTGGAAACTGATACTGTATCAAAGAACTATTCATACTCTGTTACCTTGCACTCCATTGGTCTATAAGCAAGTATAGGGCTATGTTAATTGTAGAATCTAGATGGATATATGGGTATTCATTATAAAATATTGTCAACTTTTTTGTATATTTGAAATTTTCATAAGGTTATAAAAAGTAAATTATCCTCAAGAGTGGAACATTAATCCAGTTTTCTAGACTTCAAAGGGATTCCACAGAGATATTCTCCAATGTAAAAATTACCCTTGCATTCAGAAGTCCTATATTGTACTTGGAATATACATTTTACCCATGTGTGATTTTGTACATCATGCATTGGTCCTTTGGGAAATATTCGTTCACAGAGTTATGCAGATCATCCAAATGTTGACACAATATCCCACAGATCACTTGTGTTAATAGTCTCACCAATCTCATTAGAATACTATTTTAAGTATTGGGAAGCTGTCAGGCTCATGATGTTGGATACCAGTTTTCCAAAATTCAAATGTCCACTTTGAAATCTCAAATTTTAGTACTGGAAACAAATATTGTCAATTGTGTTCCTAGAAGTGAAAGACTCCGTTCAATCATTTTCAAGAAAATATGTACCCAACACTCAAGTCACCATTTTTTTGCCAGTTGTTCTTACAAGTAAAAATGCTATTTCATGAGAAAAGCTTTGCCCTTCAGTACCTTGGGTTTCAGGTTGATTGTAGATTAATTCTAAATCATTTCTGGGAGCTGCTCTATTGGAGGGGATCTCCTTCACAGCTCAAGGATATGTTAAACTGAATGAAGATGGGAAAGGAAGTGTGGAGAGAAGGGTTGGCCCTTGGTAGCACAGCAAACAGTAACTCCTAAGGGTGAGATAAGTGACACACCCTCAGTGTGCCTCCCCAGTGAGAAGCCGAGCCCTGAGCTAACAGGTCTGCCTGAAGCCCTTTATTCCTGCCAGATTCCGCTGAGATCCAGAAAAGAAAAGAGGTGTCGGAGCACGGGATTTGTGATAATTGAGACGCTGGATGAACATTTAAAGAACGCAAATGGAAAGTGCTGGATAAATATGATTTATTCCATATTCAAACACAAATATCAAGAGCCTACTGTGAAGTGTGCAATTTTAAAAAAGGGGTTCTTTTAATTTTAATTTTTCTCTTGAAGAACACAGAAATGTAGGAGGCCTTGGTTGCAGCATGTTCTAGGAGCTTGTGAGTTTACAGAGTTATACAATGCAGAGAGTCACTTCTCAGGGGTTG
Source organism: Balaenoptera physalus (assembly GCF_965194825.1). NCBI lineage: Eukaryota > Metazoa > Chordata > Mammalia > Artiodactyla > Balaenopteridae > Balaenoptera > Balaenoptera physalus. Next base: position 128,173,178 of record NC_138883.1, read on the forward strand.
TGGGCAGAGGGTCTGGTGACTTCTGCCCTGCGGCTTTTCCTTCAGAGGGTGTACACCTTCTTAGATCCAAGAGCTGCAGTGACACCTTCTGGTGGATGAGATGCACTGCAAGCTCTTTTCATGGACACGCAGGCTTGAGGATAAAGCAGCAGAGAGGTATACTCGGCAGGAGGGTGGGCCCAAGGTCTCCTCCCGTCCAGGATAGTTCAGGCCAAGCACCACTTCACAAAAGTGCCCCCAGACACTTGCATTGGCATGTAAGTTCCTACTCACCCAAAGAGGGCAAGAACACACAGAGCTGCTTTTTCTAAAATGTTATGAAATTATAAATAAAATGTATTCCTTTTTATTGTTATGTCTCTCAGCCATTTTTTTGGCAGAATGTTCACTTTTAATTAGATTTTTAATATTTTCCACAGAGGTCTGTAATTAAAACAATTTAGTGAGAAGAGACGTATTTATTTATTTCTTTATTTTTGCAAGTAATCAAATTAAATAGAAAACAAAAGCTAAGATAAACAATAAAATTATATTTTAGCCAGGATGTTATAAATTCTCACATATACCTGACGAAACAAACATTTGTGGTCTATCCCTTCCCCATGCTTAAAAACACAATACAATATAAATTAAAAGGGAAAGTATCTTTATGGCTAGCCGTACACCATATAAGCATTCCCATCTAAGTTTTTTTAAACTTTTCTGTGAAGTTGCTATAGGCAAATGATATGTTACATTTTTTAATATTTATTAAATAATTTCTGCTATTTTTATGTATGTTTATCTTAAACAACCATCCAGAATTTTCTTTCTGTAAGAGTCAAAGCAGAGGTTTATGTAAACCATGGAAGTCATGGCAAGATTATCTGAATATCTTGCTGAAACCTTCAAGCTCTCTGATTTAGTTCCAATACAGATGTTTTCATATGTTTCTCTTCTGTTTTTTAGAAGAAGTTTCTGTAGCTTACCTACTTTGTTTCCTTCTATTCTGGGGGAAAAGGCGGAGGGAACAACGTTATTTTCCCAGGTAAACTGCCATGAAATTGAATTTAGCGACCACCAGAGGACTGAGTTGTTTGGTTTGCTTTTCACCCTCATGAACTCTCATGCAGGAGAAGACAGGAGACCTCTCCTCCCCATGGAGAGTCCGCGGGGATTTTCCCATAGCACACTAGCCTTTAATGAGTGTGAGGGGTCAACAGACTGTAAGGATGAGAGGGAGGTCAGCTCTTCCGGGCTAATCTGTTCTTATATAAATGTTACTTGATTTCTGTCATGTTTCTGAAACTAGCTATCAGCCGGAGACAGGCTAACTGAAGACGATGTGTCAATTAAGTCAAATTACAAAATTTAGCATTCAATCTGTTATTTCAACATTTCCAAAATGATTGTTATCTTGCATCTTAAAGACTAGGATTTATTTAGCTGACGTTCAGTAGCCCCTTTGAGGATATACCTATAACCCCCACTTTATTAACTTTTGAGAAAATACCAAGTTAAAAAATTAATATACACGTGTATTTTACACACACACAGACACACACACACTTATATCATTTTCCTAGCTTTGGACTCCTTGTATTTAATGATGATGACCACAGATGTTAATCAGGTAAAATGATTTGCTCTTTGTTCACCTGTATTTAGTGTTAGATTGGCTGCTCTACCAAGCTACCAACTCTTTCAAGAGTTCAGATTGGCTCAATTAAATGTACTTATAGAATATTAAAAAGCACAGGAGCAAAAGTGGCAAACTGACACCTTTTACTACCACCTTTCTGTCTTGCTCTTTATCAAGAATACCAGGAGCTGGTTTCATTTCAGTGACAGAATTAGGTTAAAGTGTAAAATCTAGATGGTGAGTTCCATCAAGAGAGAATTTTTGCACACAGCCCGAGCCCCAACAGGATTTATCCATGAGTTTAAATCATAAAATTAAAGATGGTGTTTAAATTTGTGGTGTTCTCTGAAAGAAATCAAGAATGAAAATTAAAAATGTTGTGACCTTATAACTGTAAAAGTAGAGGTTTTCAAAGGACTGGGTTTTCGCAAAGAAAGTAGTAAAAACTGAATAATATCTATTTCAATTGTCACATTTTTGTGGTTTTATTTTTCAGTATACATTAAGAGCCTTTTGATGCAGCATTTATATCCATTATTTTCAAGTACAAAAAAATAGACTCAGTGAGCATATTTCCCTTTGTGTGATTTCACCATGTAAAGGAAATGGAAGTTTTAACAAAAGGACATTGCTCTGTATGCCTTGACATTCAAGTAGATGACTTGCATTTAATGTCATCATCATGTTCTTCTCCAGGTTGTTGTTGCTGTTCCAATTAGCTTGGGCTAACCATTCTATCTCAGATGTGAGAGCCAGATATTGGTATTGGTATTTCAAATGACCATCTCTCCAAAATAATCATGTGTCAGAAGCTGTTGAACTGCCAAACATAACACTTTGTTCTTCTGTATTTCCAGGGACTAGAAAGTACATAAGAGTAAAACAAGTAATTATTTTTGATAAGCTTCACCTTATGAAAATAATATGAAATTGTATATTACTACAGATATAGAAATATTTGCAGCAAATCCAGTTTTAATGGCTCCTAAACTGGTACATAATTCATTAAATTTTGTGTTCTTTTCAGTTTTTTTATAATCTTTCTGGCAACCACCATAGGCTGTCTCTATTTGAGGGAAGAAGACCCCACATCTCCACATTTCAGACTTGCTTCACTTTTCAATCTAGCATGAAGGAATCTCCTCCTCCTGCACGATGAAATCAGCGAGTACCCTGAATTTCTCCTGGTATATACTTTGATAAGCTTTCTATATATTAAGAGGTGAAAATTTAGAGGAAAGCTGGTCCCCTCCACCGGGAAGTCCTACCCAATAGGATTCCAGGTCCAGCTGAGCACAAGATATCACCCAAATCTTCCAGAAATCAGACAAACAGGAGAAAATTGGTTTAGAAAAATTAAAATTTCAGGAAAAATTTTCTGAACAAATTTAGATAGTGTCTCCTGTGGGCGTGTGCAAGACTTGGTAATCAGGGGAGCCTTCTTTGAGGGGTGGCAAGTGAGCTGACCTGGGAGTTAGGAAAGCAGGACCTCTGTGAAGACGCGGGGATGAGTGTTCCAGATATAGGGCTGGACGAGATAGGACAATTGTCAGGTCACTGGATGGAGGACCATTGGCTCAGTGGTTGGGTGACATTAAGGGAGCTAGTTCTGCCTGAGGAAAAAACTCACCAGCCAAGTAAAATTGGGATAAATGTTCTCTAAACTGATGGATCTAGGTTTTTACTCTGGGTACCACCACATATAGTTTCCTTTATCTTAAGCAGGTCTGTGAGAGAGGGATGGCCACTCACAGGTCTTGCTCATTCATTGCTCTTAGGGCCTTTGACTACTTATCTATATCAGCTGATCCAAAAGGCAATGACTGGGATGGGGCCTGGGGGAGGACCATTTTCCTTATGGGCACTGGCTCTGAGGAAGCAGATGGTCTAATAGGGGAGGAAACTGGGTCAAAGATGGCCAAGGGCAGCCAGCATTGTTACTCACAGAGGGTCCCATAACGACCCAGTCTCCATCTGGGATTTTAGGAAGCCTTTAATGTGTATCTTTGAGAATGACTGCAGACACTTAAGGTGCAGATGAGGACGGTACTTTGAAGAAGTTGTAGGATAAAAGCAGAGATACCCAAACAAGGAGAGAAGTAGGTTATGGGCTTACTCTAGAGACAAAGGGACCAAAAAAAAAAAGCAGGCTGGGGTTGCAAATGTGAGGTTGGGCATCACTAAAGCAATGATGTGTCATGTGCTCTTTTTGCAGTTTGTTCAGTAATGAAGAAGAATAGGATACTTGAGGTAACGCTAGTGGGCATTTTTCTAGCCAACGAGGTTTTCTGCAACAATGCTGTGAGGGCAGTATGGAGTGGGGATTGAGACCAGAGGGAGGTAGTAAGGAAGCCAAAATGACATTTCATGAAAGCCTGGAGAGGGGGAGGGCTCTGGAGACAAGATGCACATCAGAAGTAAAATAATTTTTTACATCATTTTCTGACCCTCAGGAGACCTAAACAGGTCTGAAGACTTGAGTTTATTCTTTCAGAAGTCTGAGCCAGTGTCTATTGTCAATTAGAGAGCAGCTGCCCTCCTCTGTGCCAGGGTGAGGAAGGCATACATCTGCCTCTCTTCTCTGAGGCGAGAATGCCTCTCATCGCTGGACACATCAGTTAGACCCTGGCCACACAATAGGGACTGTGTCTTTTGAGGACAAGTTCATGATCAGTGGCAACCTCCTTCTCTGTCTGACTTACCCCCACAATCGATCAGTGAAGCATTGCATTTTCCTTTTCTCCACTGATTTCCCACATTGACGGGCATTTACTCCTCCCCCTCTGTCATTTATGGACTTAGCCAACAATCAAACCAGTTACAATATGTGAGTTATCATTCGTTCTTGTAAAGGATTTCAGCTATTAAAACTCTGACTTAAGGCCTTCTCTGGTGGCACAGTGGTTGAGAGTCTGCCTGCCATGCAGGGAACACGGGTTCGAGCCTTGGTCTGGGAAGATCCCACTTGCTGCGGAGCAACAAGGCTCGTGAGCCACAACTACTGAGCATGCACGTCTTGGAGCCTGTACCCCGCAACAAGAGAGGTCGCGATAGTGAGAGGCCCATGCATCACGATGAAGAGTGGACCCCGCTCGCCCCAACTAGAAAAAGCACTCACACAGAAATGAAGACCCAAGAGAGCAAAAAATAAATTAATTAATTAATTACTTTTTTTAAAAAAAACCTCTGACTTAGACTTACATGACAGGATTTGAACAACCTGTGAAGTTTCAGATGAGAGAAAATGGAGAGGAGGCCAACATGGCTGCCATGGTGACAGAAAATCTCACCAGAAGACTGACCACATGGGCTGACCCGATGGTCAGCCTGTGTTCTGGAGCCTTTCTATTTGGGCACATGGCTGTGGGATCTGATGTGTACATGTATTGGGTCTAAATGACCAAAATGAACCTTCCTTTAGAAGAGCAAGGAACTAATGTTTGTACCAAAAAGAAAGGAGTAGTGACACAGAATGGTCACTACCTAAGCACAGGTACCTTGGTGTGGGCACATCATTGTGTATGAAAACCATGTTCAGAGGGACCTCAGGAAACATTTAAAGAACTGGATTTCTGTCATTACATTGTTTGTATTATGAAAAGCTCTTTTTGGTTTTATACATTTCAAGAGAAAAACTAGTCTAATTGCTTCTAATTATAGGGATCTGCTGTTGTCTGTAGTATTCAGTTTGTGTGGCAGTCACATGGCTCAATTATATGCAGGCACCATGTGGATGTGCCTTTTTGGGTATTGATATGATCTCCTAAAGCAGGTTGTACCTCTATATGTCCGGAGGCAGCCACAGTTTGCATCTGAGTAATAATGGGAACTATGATGTTGCCTGGACAACAGGTTGTCTGGGAGGAAGAAATGTTCCTCTACCCTTCCAACTTCTTCTGGCTGGTCTAAGAATTCAAATGACATGAAACCGATTAGCAGAAGAAAATAAAACAAAGTTTAATAACATGTATGCATGAGCAAGACCCAGCAAAAGAGAGTAACTCCCCAAATGGCTGAAATCCTCACCTTAATTCAGCTAAAGACAAAAGAGGATGTTGGGAATAGAGGTTTGGGACTTCAAAGGGAAGGGAGGCAATTCAGATGAAGACGGAAAAGCAAATGTTTGGTAAATAAATCTTTGCTGGGCCAGCAGAGACAATGGGACACAGAGTGGACTCTGATCTCAGAGAGTTTCCCCGCCAGTATAGCCCATATTCTTTGCAGACATCTCTGTTAATCACTCTATTCTTGTAAGAGGCTCTCTATCTAAATTCTCCAGGCAGTTACAGGGAAGCTCATTTTTTTTTTCCTGAGTGTTTAGGACTTCTTTGCTTTCAGTTTAAAATAATTCAAAGGCCAGAGACATTTTCGGGTGGCAAGTTTTGCTACCCTACAAAGTGCTTCAATCACAGGAGGGAAAGGTGCTTTTTTTTGGAGGATCTAGCAGGTGTGGCACGTTGTGATGTGGCTGTCAATGGAGATACTTTCCAAGTATCATTGGAGAGGCCTGGCATAGCTAAGAGAAAGGTGCACACACATTCCTGCTGTGAGTAGATGAGCGTGCTGTTCTACAGTGACACTGAGAATGGTTTCCTTAGAAGTTCCCAGACAGCAGTGGAGGGGAGGAGAGTATGACCGTTCCCAGAACTATTTTTTTGGACAGTTTTCCTGGAGTATGATTGGCTTAGAAAACATTGTAAAAAAAAAAAAGAACTTCTTTATAACTTGGCTACACCATGATCTTGTAGCACATTTCCAGACTCTTTACCAATCTACTTGAAGGTAACCATTACATAGTAATGCAAGTAGCATGAAATATTATATGCAATATTGCTACAAATTTCATATATATTATCACCTTCTTTGCCTTTTTATTTTGAAATAATTTCAGGAATACAGGAAAGTTGCAAGAATAGGAAAAATAATTTTTGATACTCTTCACTTACATTCCCCAAATGTTGAAACTTTATATTTACTTATTCTGTCTCTTTTTCTATAAACACAGACAACTTTTTGTTTTGTTTTGCCGATCCATTTGCGATCTAGTTACAGGTATATTGCCTTTTTACCCCTAAATAAGTTAAAATATATTTCCTAAAAACCGAGGTATACTTTTATATAATCAGAGTACATTTTTAATAATCAGGGCATTGCATTGATACAATACTACTATCTAATTTACAAACTTTGTTTACATTTCATCAGTTCTCCTAATAATGATATTTATAGCTAAAGAACACACACACAAACACACACACACACACACACACACACACACACACACACACACACACACAATAAACTTCCTTCTTCCCAGTTCAAGACTCAGTCGATGATAACAAGCTGTATTTTCCCTTTTTGTCATTTTAGTCTCCTTTAATCTGGGCTGGTTATTCAGCCTTCTTAAGACAGTGGCATTACTGTAACAGGTGGACAAGTCATTTTGCAGAACCTCCGTTCATTGGGGTATGTGTGCCCTTTATGGTTAAAGTTGTGTTATGCATTTGGGCAGGTGCACCACAAAAGAGGCGTTGGCATTGTGTCCCCTGTCCCTAACTAGTTAGGTTCACTTTGATTACTTTTTAAAACAGGTCACCAGATTTCCTTGCTATAAAGCTATTTTTCTCTCCGTAATTAATTATTCCTATGTAGGCTGTCTGCAAAACATTCCTGTGAGGATGAAATTCTTACTCTCATTAAAAATAAAAAATCAGAGGCTCAGAAGCTGTGTAACTTTTCCAAATCATATATTCTGCTGGGGGTACAGAAACAGGTATCATGACAAATTATAGTCTACTATGATAGAAAGAATAACTGAAGGGAAAAATATATTTGTATTGATTTGCTAATAAAAGGATTTGAGATTTTTGTGGGCCTAAATGGAATAAGGCTCCCCTTGGAGGCAGTTTTAGTAGTATCAGAGAATAGGAAGAGAAAAGGAAACAGAAACATGTAATGACCTCATTCCTTCTTCCAGTTCCTGGAAAGTAGGACGTAAAGCTCCTTTCAGGTTTAGGTATCAGAGCCCCAAGACAGCCATAGAAACAGGAGAATGAGACATAAATTATTTTTACAGCTAAAATAGAGGGCACACAGTCCTTTAAAATTGGGAGACGACAGAGGAGGAAGAGCCATGAGACTCATGCGCAGCAAGAGGCAGTGGCTGTGGATCCAGGGTTATGTGACAGGTTCATGAAGCCAGCCGGGCTATAGCTGTGCCTAGAGTCTATGATTTCTGACTTCCAACTCCATGACATTTTCCTGCATCACAGGTAGAAAAATCTTGACTGCAGGATAAAAATGTATCCCCTAAAATTCCAGGTAAGAAATAAAAAAGAAAAAGGAATTCCCTAGCTTTGTTTTGTAGGACTGATGTAACCTTCTTAATATGGCATCATTCTCACTGAGTGTCGTGTGTTGGGGACAGGTCTTGGACTTGTGAATTTATGCCACCTGCGGTATGAGGACATCTTGTTCTGCTTTAGCTGGCTGCTTTGGGGTAAAGGATCAGTCTTTCCAGGTTCTTCTCCCAGCGCTGTTCTCCAAGCTAAGGTGTGTCTGTGCACATCCTGATCGTCACACAGGTCCTGGGGCACAAGGTCTTTGCTCATCTCTGCAAGAATAACCTTTTTCTCACCTTATCACAAGGCTCCTTCTGCATCTACTTTTTACCTGCATGGCTGCTAAAACCTGTAATCTGCTCTCTGCCAGAATAGAAACTGGCACCCATGTCCTCACTAACTTGACCTTCCCTGTTCCTGTGCATCTCACATCTCTGTAAATCCACACCTACGGCTGCCATTCATGCATGGAGATGGGTAGAGAGAGAGAGGGAGAGAGAGAAGTTGGGCAAGAGAGGGTGTAAAGAATGAAAGGAGGGAGGGAAAGAGAGACAGACAAGCAGAAAGAGAGACAGAGAGAGAGGGAGAAAGGAAAAGGGGAGAGAGAATTGGGAAGAAGCTGTACTTTCAAAAAACCTTTAAAATGCTTCAAATATAGTGGGATTTTTTGTAAATATTATGGCAAAATTGAATCACTTTATACACAACGTATGTGGCAACTTTTCAAAAGTGTATGTGATTTATTATTTAAAATTTAGTCACCTGATCATGCATTAATTGCAATACCTACTCTATGCCATGCTCTCCTCACTGATTAACCTTCATGGATTACCCTACTTTTTGTTTACCCAGGAAAAGGATTCCAGGTGTAGGAAAAGCAGAATCAGACCCATGTAATAAGGAAAGTTTTCACAGAAGAAGTGGAAAGAGATCAGGGAAAATGCAGGTCCTTCTCTTAGATGTCTCTCTATCCCTTTTCTGAGCATGCTGTCATTTCTGCCTTCCCTTCCTCGCATGTGGGTACTTCTAGGTTGGGTACCCTACCACCTCATGAGGCTCTGGAATGGTCAGAAATGGGATAGGCAACTCAGCTTTAGGTCTTAGAGAGAAGAACTCTTTCTTTTCTTCTTTTAGTTCTTTCCACAGTGGAAGAAGTTCAAAATTTAATGCCTAAGACTATATTGTGAGTTTCAAGGAACAGAGACAAGGACAAACATTTTGGTCTTGGTTGTAAACTCATTCTTAGGACTTTCCACCAGAAAACCTTATGGAGCTGTGAGGGCCAAAGTTCATGGACAAATACACACACACACACACACACACACACACACACACACACACACATTATGCTAAGGAAGTTGGTCAAAAATGTTGGCATATGTTAGGTCTAGATATGAAGAATAAGAAAAAAGACATGGGAGTGACCTCATACTACCTACTGTCTCTCCTGGAAAACACATATATCAATAACAATAATAGTAATCTTACCTGATGTGCATAGTGTCACTGACACTGTCCTGAGGTCACTGCCTTCATGCTGTACCACAGTGGCTCATTTACCACTCACAGCACATATGTTATCAATTCTGTTGTCAATACCTCCAATTTTACAGGATGCCAAGGCAGGCATGTAGGCTGTAACCCAGGATGTACACTCACCGCAGGACATAGGGAGTTAAACTCAGGCACACTCTGAAACTGACACATACCCTCTCAGTTACTGAAAATGAGGAATAGAAACACTGGAGAAGGAACATATACATCTGCTTAGGAGTCTGAGAGACAGTAGAGACACTGAGTAAATGGAGACTTGAAGGTTATAGGAGGTGTGGACGAAGAATGCTGCCTGTCATTTCAGTAAACAAAGGATATTCCAGCCATCAAGCCAGCAGCCACAGTGGTGTACCCTGAGGGGATTTAGGAGGGAGAAAAACGGGATAGGATCATAGCCCTAGATAGTTAAGGTGCATATCAAACGAATGATTTCAGTAACCCAGACTGTTGCATCTTCCCATACATAGAAAAGTGCTGAAGTCAATAACTTGAAAGATCTGATTTTTCTTAATTAACATTATTCTTTTGATGTTCCGACCAGCTGTTTTTGTTTGTTTTCCAAAACTCATATAATCCTGCCTCCTTCCTTACCTCTTCAGGGCAGTCCCTCAGAGCTATCTGAGAGGCTGCCTCCTGGGTTCAAGTCCTCAGTCTGCTGATTAAACTTTATTCTCAACTTTTAGGTTGTGCATTTTTTTCAGTCAACAGAGGAAAGGCAGTAGGGGAAAAGGAAGGGAAAGAGGGACATTACCAAAGCCAGCACGATGGAAAGCCTTGATATTTGGGGAACTAAGGTCACTACTGATGAAGTGCAAAGTTGAAGGAGCCCAACATCTTGAAAAAATCTTGAATAGGTATGCAATGTTCAGATAATAAATTATTTACGTTTTTTAAGACTTGCCTTTAATTCACCTTTTTTTCTTTCATTATTTTGAAAGGTTTAATAAGTTTGATATCCCCTGTAGTATTTTTGAATTTTAATTGTATTTTACCTTACTTTTGCATAATACTAAAAGTGCACTGAACAACTTAACTTTATATTGATGATTCAAAGGTTTTCTAAATTTTATAAAGCCTCAGAGGTCATTTTATCTCACATCAGGCAGCATTACACTAGATGTGAAGAGTAGCAATTAGCAGAAAATTCTAGATAACCCAAGTGTGTTTAGCAAGGTAACTTAATGGTAAAAGTTAAACTGCAGAAATGTGTCTCAGGAGGCTCTGAGAAGCTCAGGTTCTTTATGGTTCAGTGCAGAAAGAACTAAGCCAGAGGTAAAGTAATAGATAAGAAGTGATTAGAACAGGACGGAAGTAAGTGGGCAAAGGTTTACCAACCAAGAACTTAGTGGGCTACAGTTTTATAGTCAAAGAAAAAGCGGGGAAGGGAGAGACATGTACCCTTCATTCTTGAATAGACATCAAGAGATGTTTTCTGGTTCGGGTTCTCTTTTTCTTTTTTCCTTTTTTAAACTTTTTATCTTTATTTTAATAATTATTTTTTACAGTAATTATTTTATTTTTTTCTTTCTTTTTCTTCTTCCTTTTCTTCTGAGCCGTGTGGCTGATAGGGTCTTAGTGCTCCCGCCGGGGGTCAGGCCTGTGCTTCTAAGGTGGGAAGGCCGAATTCAGGATACTGGTCCACCAGAGACCTCCTGTCTCCATGTAATATCAAACGACAAAACTCTCCCAGATATCTCCATATCAACAATAAGACCCAGCTCCACTCAACAACTAGCAAGATACAGTGCTGGACACCTTATGCCAAACAACTAGCAAGATAGGAACAAAACCCCACCCATTAGCAGAGAGGTTGCCTAAAATCATAATAAGTCACAGAACCCCAATACACAACACTGGATACAGTCCTGCCACCAGAAAGACAAGATCCAGCCACATCCACCAGAACACAGGCACCAGTCTCCTCCACCAGGAAACCTACACAACCCACTGAACCAACTTTAGTCACTGGGGGCAGATACCAAAAACAAGAGGAACTACGAACTTGCAGCCTGCGAAAAGGAGACCCCAAACACACTAAGTTAAGCAAAATGAGAAGACAGACAACACAGCAGATGAAGGAGCAAGGTAAAAACACACCAGACCTAACAAAAGAAGAGGAAATAGGTAGTCTACCTAAGGAGAATTCAGAGTAATGATAGTAAAGATGATACAAAATCGTTAAAATAGAATGGAGAAAATACAAGAAACATTTAAAAAGGACCTAGAAGAATTAAAGAGCAAACAAACAATGATGAACAACACAAAATGAAATTTAAAATTCTCTACAAAGACTCAATAGCAGAATAATTGAGGCAGAAGAACGGATATGTGACACTGAACACAAAAAAGTGGAAGTGACTACTGCAGAGAATAAAAAAGAAGAAAATAATTGAGGACAGTGTTAGACGCCTCTGGGAAAACATTAAATGCATCAACATTCGAATTATAGGGGTCCCAGAAGAAGAGAAAAAGAAAGGGTCTGAGAAAATATTTGAAGACATTATAATTGAAAACTTCACTAATATGGAAAAGGAAATAATCAAGTCCAGGAAGTGCAGAGAGTCCCATACTGTATAAATCCAAAGAGAAACATGCCAAAACACATATTAATCAAACTATCAAAAATTAAACACAAAGAAAAAATATTAAAAGCAACAAAGGACAAGCAACAAATAACATACAAGGGACTCCCCTAAGGTAAACAGATGATCTTGCAGCAGAAACTCTACAAGCCAGAAGGGAGAGGCAGGACATATTTAAGTGATGAAAGGGAAAACACTACAACCAAGATTACCCAGCAAGGATGTCATGAAGATTCGATGGAGAAGTTCAAAGGTTTACAGACAATCAAAAGCTAGGAGAATTCAGCATCACCAAAACAGCTTTACAACAAATGCTAAAGGAAATTATCTAAGCAGGAAAGACAAGAGAAGGAAAACAACTACTATACCCAACACTATACAATGAAGAAAATGGTAATAGGAATATACATATCAATAATTACCTTAAATATAAATGGATTAAGCACTCCAACCAAAAGACATAGAGTGGCCGAATGGATACAAAAAAAAGACCCATATATATGCTGTCTACAAGAGCCCAACTTCAGACCTAGGGACACATACAGACTGAAAGTGAGGGGATGGAAAAAGATATTGCATGCAAATGGAAATCAAAATAAAGCGGGAATGACAATTCTCATATCAGACAAAATAGACTGTAAAGACTATTACAAGAAACAAAGAAGGACACTACATAATGATCAAGGATCAATCCAAGAAGATATAACAGTTGTAAATATTTATGCACCCAACATAGGAGAACCTCAATACATAAGGCAAATGCTAACAGCCATAAAAGGGAAAATCGACAGTAACACAGTCATGATAGGGGACTTTGACACCACACTTTCACCCAAGGACAGAGCATCTAAAATGAAAATAAATGAGGAAACGCAAGCTTTAAATGACCCATTTGATAAGATGTTGATACAATATTCCACCCAAAAAAGAGAATATACTTTATTATCAAGTGCTCATGGAATATTCTTTAGGATAGATGATAACTTGGGTCACAAATCAAGCCTTGGTAAATTTCAGATAATTGAAATCATATCAGGTATCTTTTCCGACGACAATATTATGAAACTAGATATCAATTACAGGAAAATATATACAAACACACCAAACCTGAAGAATACACTACTAAACAACCAAAAGCTCAATGAAGAAATCAAAGACGAAATCAAATACTACGTAGAAACAAATAACAATGAAACACGATGACGCAAAACCTATGAGATGCTGGAAAAACAGTTCTAAGAGGGACGTTTATAGCAATACAATCCTACCTCAGGAAACAAGAAACATCTCAAATAAACAACCGAAACTTACACCTAAACAATTAGAGAAAGAAGAACTAAAAAAACCCCAAAGTTGGCAGAAGGAAAGAAATCATAATGATCAGATCAGAAATAAAGGAAAAAGTAATGAAGAAAACAATAGCAAAGATCAATAAAATTAACAGCTGCTTCGTTGAGAAGATAAAATAATTGGTAAACCATTTGCCAGACTCATCAAGAAAAAAAGGGAGAAGACTCAGATCAATAGAATTAGAAATGAAAAAGGAGAAGTAACGACTGACACTGCAGAAATACAAAGGATCATGAGACATTACTGCAGGCAACTATATGCCAATACAATGGACAACCTGGAAGAAATGGACAAATACTAAGAAAAGCATAACCTTCAGAGACTGAAACAGGAAAAATAGAAAATATAATCAGACCAATCACAAGCACTGAAATTGAAACTGTGATTAAACACCTTCCATGAACAAAGCCAAGGATTAGATGGATTCACAGGTGAATTCTATCAAACATTTAAAGAAAGCTGAAACCTACCCTTTTCAGACCCTTCCAAAATATAGCAAAGGGAGGAACACTCCCAAACTCATTCTACAAGGCCACCATCACCCTGATACCAAAACCAGAATAAGATGTAACAGAGAAAGAAAATTTAGGCCAATATCAGTGATGAACATAGATACAAAAATCCTCAACAAAATGCTAGCAAACAGAATCCAACAGCACGTTAAAAGGATCATACTTTATGATCAAGTGAGGTTTCTCCCAGGAATGCAAGGATTCTTCATTTATGCAAATCAATCAATGTGATAAATGATATTAACAAATTGAAGGAGAAAAACCGTATGATCATCTCAGTAGATGCAGAAAAAGCTTTTTACAAAATCGAACACCCATTTATGATAAAAACCTCCCAGAAAGTAGAGTTAGAGGGAACTTACCTCAACATAATAAAGGCCATATATGACAAACCCACAGACAACATCATCCTCAATGGTGAAGAACTGAAAGCATTTCCACTAAGATCAGGAACAAGACAAGGTTGTCCACTCTCACCACTATTTTTCTACATAGTTCTGGAAGTTTTAGCCACAGCAATCAAAGAAGAAAAAGAAATAAAAGGAATCTAAATTGGAAAAGAAGTAAAGCAGACACTATTTGCAGAAGACATGATACTATTCATAGAGAATCGTAAAGATGCCACCTGAAAACTACTAGAACTAATCAATTAATTTGGTAAAGTAGCCGGATACAAAATTAATGCACAGAAATCTCTTGCATTCTTATACACTAATGATGAAAAATCTGAAAATGAAATTAAGGAAACACTCCCATTTACCATTGCAACGAAAAGAATAAAAACCTAGGAATAAACCTACCTAGGGAGACAAAAGACCTGTATACAGAAAACTAACACACTGATGAAAGAAATTAAAGATGATACAAACGGAGAGATATACCATGGTCTTGGATTGCAGGAATCAACATTGTGAAAAGATTTACTACCCAAAGCAATCTACAGATTCAATGCAATCCCTATCAAACTACCACTGGCATTTTTCACAGAACTAGAACAAAAAATTTCACAATTTGTATGGAAACACAAAAGAGCCCGAATAGCCAAAGCAACCTTGAGAACGAAAAATGCAGCTGGGGGAATCAGGCTCCCTGTCTTCAGACTATATTACAAAGCTGCAGTGATCAAGTCAGTATGGTACTGGCACAAAAACAGAAATATAGATCAATGGAACAGGATAGAAAGCCCCGATATTAACCCATGCACATATGGTCACCTTGGCTTTGATAAAGGAGGCAAGAGTATACAATAGAGAAGTAGCAGCCTGTTTATAAGTGGTTCTGGGAAAACTGGACAGGTACATGTAAAAAGAACGAATTTAGAACATTCCCTGACACCATACACAGAAATTAACTCAAAATGGATTAAACACCTAAATGTAAGGCCAGACACTGTTAAATTCTTACAGGATAACAGACAGAACATTCTATGACATAAATCAGAGCAAGATCCTTTTTGACCCACCACCTAGAGAAATGGAATTAAGAACAAAAGTATACAAATGGAACCTAATGAAACTGAAAAGGTTTTGCACAGCAAAGGAAACCATAAACAAGGGTAAAAGACAACCCTCAGAATGGGAGAAAATATTTGCAAATGAAGCAACTGACAAAGGATTAATCTCCAAAATACACAAAGAGCTCATGCAGCTCAGTATCAGAAAAAACAAAAAACTCAATCTAAAAACGAGCAGGATACCTAAATGGACATTTCTCGAAAGTAGATAGGCAGATTCCCAAAAAACACATGAAGAGATGTTCAGCATTACTAATCATTAGGGAAATGCAAATCAACGCTACAATGAAGTATCCCCTCACACCATCAGAATGGCCATCATCTAAAAATCTACAAACAATAAATGCTAGAGAGGGTGTGGAGAAAAGGGAACCCTCTTGCACTGTTGGTGGGAATGTAAATTGATACGCCCACTATGGAGAACAGTATGGAGGTTCTTTAAAAAACTAAAAATAGAACTGCCATATGGCCCAGCAGTTCCACTACTAGGCAGATGCCCTGAGAAAATTATAATTCAAAAAGAGTCATGTACCACAATAGTCACTGCAGCTCTATTTACAGTAGCCAGAGATGGAATCAACCTAGCTGTCCAACAGCAGATGAATGCATAAAGAAGATGGGGCATATATATACAATAGAATATTACTCAGCCATAAAAAGAAAAGAAATTGATTTATGTGTTGTGAAGTGGATGGACTTAGAGACTATCATACAGAGTGAAGTAAGTCATAAAGAGAAAAACAAGTACCATATGCTAACACATATATATGGAATTTAAAACATGGTTCTGATGAATTGGGGGCAGGAAAGGAATAAATTCACAGATGTAGAGAATGGACTTGAGGACACAGGGAAAGGGAAGGGTAAGCTGGGACAAAGAGAGTAACATTGACATATATACACTACTAAAAGTAAAATAGGTAGCTAGTGGGAAACAGCTGCATAGCACAGGGAGATCAGCTCGGTTCTTTGCGACCACCTATAGGGGTGGGATAAGGAGTGTGGGAAGGATACACAAGAGGGAGGGGATATGAGGATATACATATGCATTTAGCTGATTCACTGTTTCACCGCAGATACTAACACAACATTATAAAGCAATTATACTCCAGCAAGATTTTTTTCAGATAAATAAATAAAACACACAAGCAACAGGAAGATTTGCCTATAATACAAAAAGGAAATTCATACAGAAAAAAGTGGGAAATAGAAATTTAACACAAAAATAAGTTCCATATCACTAAAATTGAAAGTATAAATGAAAACGTGTTACTAGTTTAAACTATGGGATTAGCAAAAATTAAACTCTTGAAAGTGTCCAACAGAGTGTGTAAACAGGCAGTTTTATAATAACACAAATCAATACAGTCATCTTGAAAGTAACTGGCATTCAATGCAAGTTTTATTTAAACCTGCAATCGCACTTCTAAGTGGGAGAATACTCGTACCACATAGAACAGAACAGATGCTCATATAAGTTAAAAGCTCATTCAGCTAAATTTTTGCCAGTGAAAACACTGTTAACTGAGGTCAAATTGTTTCAAGACACGTGGATAATATTGATAAATAATATGTAGTGTTGGTTTAATTTTTTTCCTCAGAACAGTGGTGTCCACTGCATACATTTCATCACTTAACAGATATTTCTAACCTTTTAAAGTGATGTCTTCTTGCTTGCAATCCAGCGCATAATCTAACTCTGATTGGTAAAATATACGGATTATAATGGCAACCTATTGAAAACTTACCAATCACACCTACACAGAGCAAGTTGTTCAAATGATCTCTCAAGCTAAAAAATCAAATTTACTTTGCTAAAATGCTTAACAAACAAATATTTAGTTTCCCTCTTTACCTTTAGCAAATATTTTAAAAAACTTAATAACATGTTGTAATGTACCTTACTGCTAGGAGGGTGCAAAAATGGTCATAAATTTAAGGAAATAGATAATAGTCAAATACAAATAATGTAACCTATCACACGTCTTTGCTAATTGTGTGCTGGAAATCTGCTAAAGAATGTATAAAAATGTAAATGTCAATTTCCAGTACCACTGCATCTGCAGTAACCATTGTCTTTTGATTTCTTTAAAATAAGCTTCTTATTTTGAGATAGCTTAATATTTATAGGGAAAATTGTGAAAATAGTAGAGTCCCCACATACCCAGTCCCGAGTGTCCCTACTATTAACATTGCACATGTATCAAAATTAACAAACCAATATTGATATATTTTTATTAACTAATGTCCAAGCTCTACTCAACATTTCCTTAGTTTTTACCCACCTACTATTCGCTCTGTTCTATGAGTCCATCTAGAACACCATATTACATATAGTTGTCATGTCTCCTTAAGTTCCTCTTGGCTATGACAGATTTCTCAGACTTTGTTTTTGATGATCTTTACATTTTGGAGTAGTACTGGTTATTTTTTTGATTATTCTCAATTGGGAACTGTATGTTTTTCCCACAATTAGACTGGGATTATGGGTTTTTAAGAGTAAGACCACAGAAGTAAAGTATAATTACCATCATCATCATATTTTCAACATGGCTTTTCACTGTTGATATTAACCTTGATTACCTGGCTGAGGTGGGGCCCTCCACTGTAGGTAACGTTCTCCATTTTGAAGTTATTTTACCCACTTTTTATACAGTACCTTGTACTCTGGGAGGAAGTCACCATTTGCAGCTCACACATAAGGAGTGTGAAGTTAAGCTATACTTCCTTGAAGACAGAGTATCTATGTAAATTATCTGGAATTCTCCTAAATGGATATTTGTCTATTCTCCCTGATATTTATTAATTCATTTACATCAGAATAAATTTATGAAAATTGATTTTATACATTGGTTTATTACCCAAATCTACTTTACTTTGTTACTTAAATTGTTCAAGCTTTCGCCATTGACATTTCTTTCAGTTAGCTCTTTTGTCCCTTTGACATATGCAATATTATTATTTTTTTAAAACTCTTTCCTACTCTCTGATACTACAAGATGGTCCAGGCTCATTTTGTATATTTATTGCCCCAGTCCAGGAACTAACCATTGTTCTACTTTCATTAGCGAAATCAAGATCTGGGTATGAGGTACGGTCATTTCTACTAAAGTGTCATTTCTAAGTCCTCTCAGATGACAAAACAAAAAAATATATGTATCTATGATAATCAGATGATTAGATGAATTTCAAATGCATATTACTGTCTGTGAAGTTCATCTACAAATTTTGTGATTCCATTTTATGACACTCTGGAGAATGTATATACACATATCTATGCATATTTATATATATATAAAACTATGTAACTGTAAATGTACATGGCCAAACAAGAGTCCTTATTGACGTCTCCAGTTCTAATCAATTACAACATGAATCATTCTAGTATTTTCCCCTTGCTTATCTGTAAACTCTCGTTTCAGTAGTTAAAATCCTGGCTTCCATTTGTTTAATTAATCCACCATTCAGCTGCTTAATTATTCAATTCCAGTGCACAGGTATAGTGGTTTCAGAATTGATAACCTATACCCACATGGAAACTTTATTAACTAGAGTACAGTACTCAAGTGCAGTTCCTTTTTCTTTTAGACTTACAGACTCCACTCATTTCAAATGTTTCTTAAGGCAATACATGTATCCCCCATTCCCTTCAGTAAGGTTATTTTATACACTTGTAAGACAGATTCTTTTGTCACATTCTATGTTCCTTTCTGAGATCCCCTAACTTCCTAAGTTTAAAAATTTGTAGACGTTAGGTTTATTTATAATTATAAAGATCTATGGGTTATCAGACACATATTATTATGTATCAATTTTACAGTATCATACAGGATAGTTTCACCTCCCAGGAAAATAACCTGCGCTTCACTTATTTAACTCCACTCATTCCCCCTGAACAACTGGCAATCACTGAATCTCTTTACATCTCTATAGTCTGTTCTTTTTCCGGAATGTCATATAAATTGGAATTTCTCAGTATGGTACCTTTTTTTTAGATGAGCTTTGATTTAGCAGTATGCATTTAAAATTCATCTATGCCTTTTTGAGGCTTGATAGTTCATTCTTTCTGTCACTGAAAATATTCTACAGTATGGATGTACCATTTTTTAATGATTACTGAAAGATATCTTGGTTGTTTCCAGTTTGGGGCAATTATGATTAAGCTGCTATAAAAGTTTAAGTGCTGGTAGCATGCCTGATTTATCAATTACTAATAGAGGGGGTGTTAAAGTCACCAAATATATTAGAAGATATTTCTATTTCTTCTTTCATTTCCAGCAGTTTTTGCCTTGTGTAACTTGATGCTCTCTTTGAAGGTGCATCATGTTTAGGATACTCATGTTTTATTGGAGAATTCATCTCTTTATCACTATGTAAAGCCTCTCTATTGCTGTCAATTTCTTCTGAAATATGATTTTTCTGATATCAGTAAATATATTCCTGCTTTTTTTGTTACTCTTAACATGTTATATATTGCCGCATCCCTTTGCTTTTAACCTGAGTCTTTATATTCAAAGTACGTTTCTTTTTCTACTCTGACAGTCTCTATATTTGATGCATTTAGACCACTCACTGATAAAGTGATTATTGATATAGTTTAATATTTAAAATATTGTAACAGTTCTGTTTTCAATGCATGTATTTTTGTTACTCTCATTTTCTACTTCTGGCTTTAATTTAGCTATTTATATGATTCCATATTAATCTGTTCTCTTTGTATACCATTATACCTCCTTAAAAATTCTAATCGCAATGTACAATTTTAACTAAATTAAATACACCTTCAAATAAACGTACACTGTTTCAAGCGCGTGCTACAGTTTCATCCGTTTGAGATGGCTCTCATTCATCTCACTTATCTATACGTTATAACCACCCAGTGAATAGTTACTGTTATTACTGTACAAACTTTTAGAATGTTAAGAATTAGGAAAAAAAATATTTTATATTACTTTCGTTTATTCTTACACAGATGCTTTTCTTTTCCACTTTGTAGATCCATGTTTGTGACCTCTACCGAGTTTCCTTCTCCCTGAAGAACTTTTAAAATATATTTCTTGCAAATCAGGTCTTATGGTGATGAAATCCCTTGGTTTTTGTTCAGCTGAGAAAAATCTTCATTTATTCTTCAATTATGAGCGATAATTTGTGCATAGCTAAGTTGCTTTTTCTTCTGTTTATTTTACTCCACTGTCATTGTTTGCATAGCTTATCTGCTGTAAATATTCTCCTTGTTCCTCTGTAGGTAAAATGTCCCCACACCCCAAGCTTCTTTCAACATTTTCTCTCTTACTTTGATTATCTGCAGTTTGAATATGGTGGGGTTTCCTTTTTGTTTTTGACTTTTTTAATATTTCTCGTCCACTATATCGTCTGAGTTTCCTGAATCTATTCTTTTTTATCTCTCAATAATTAGAAAGTTCTCAGCCATTATCACTTCAAGTATATCTTCTGCTCTGTCCTCTCATCTTTTCCTAGTATATTGCAGTTACATCTATCTTAGACCTTTTGAAATTGTCTCATAGTTCTTGGATGTTCTGTCATGTTTATATTTAAATTCTTTTTGCTCTTTGCATTTCAGTTTGACAAGTGTCTATTGACTTACCTTCAAGCTTACTGATTCTTTTTTTACTGATGAACACAACGAAGGCATTCTTCATTTATGTTACAATGGTTTTGACTTCTAGCATTCCTTTGGATACTTTCTTAGGGTTTCCATCTCTTTACTAATATTACCCATCTGTTCTTACATGTTTTCTAGTTTTTAAAAATTAGATGCCTTAACATATTTATTATAGTTACTTTAAATTTCATGTCTGATGATTCCAACATCTGTCATATCTGAATCTGGTTGAGATGATCTTTTTCTCTTCAGAGTTTCTTTCTTTCTTGCCCTTTGGCATGCCTTGTAAAATTTTTTGTGGAAAGCCGAACTTGTTGTATGAGCTCATAGGCACAGGGCTAACTATGCTTTGGTTTGACTTCTTTGTTACTCCCACTACAAGCTGGGCTGTGTTTAGTGCTATTGTAGCTACAGGTGCCAGAAGCAAATCCCTGAATCAGTCTTATTTACCCCTTCTATTGACGCTGGGCTCCCCTAATTACTGCTCCTGAGAGACAATCTGTTTCTTGCAGCAATTTCAGTTGAATCCACTCTTGTTACACTAGAGTTATTTTTGTGAGGTGGCACAATGTGGGTAAAGAAGGCTTCATACTCTTCTGACTTAATCTCGGCATTTCAGTGGGTCTGTGACTCAGGACTGACATTCACAAGTGTTGGAATAGACTTTTTGCCATCTCACCCCATTCCCTCCTCAGCAACAGTGTTCCCCATCTACTCCCTGAAGCCCTGACCTTGTTGACTGTCTTCCATATCTTCTGACAAGAGAGCTAGAGGTAGCTAGAGTGGGAAGTATTCCCTTTCCCCAACCGGGATAAGGCTCTGGCAACACCTTTTGCCCTGTAGAGTTGGTCTTTGTTATGAAGAAGACTCTGAGCAAATTTCACAGTGATTACTACACACTACTTTACCCCTGCCTCCATACTCTCTGTCCCAAAGCCTAGAGGGGACCTTTCTTGGATCTTCACTTGTGAAAAGCTTGCAGGGTCATTTAGGTAAACCCAAAAAGTGTGGGAATCCCCTTATGGTGGGCTCCATGATTCATTATAATCTAGACTCAATTCCAGCACTTCATCAAAATCACCTATTTAAATGTTCCTACCACCTATGGTTCTAGCAACTTCTGCTCCAGGTAAACTTAGCTGTTTATCCTGGATGTACATGTCTCTCCAGATTTCAGGGTGGTGGTTTGCCCAGCAATTTTAGTTCTTGCATGAATCCAAACATTTTTCAGTTAGTCCTGCTTTTTCCTGTGGTATGACCTGAAGTGAAAAATTACAAGTCTTTATATATTGGATCACAACCCTTAATATTTAAGGTAAAGTAATTTCCTTATGTTAGAGGGTTTGTTTTTGAAGTATAAATTGTATTTATATAGCTCTAGGGTCTTTACTCTCAATCCCCATGCAAACTGCCTCTAAACTGCATGCTCCACAGCTGGATGAGGACAGGCATGTTAGTGACCACCACCAACAAATAGATGACAGAAGATAACACTGCATTCATTTTCTGCATGAATACTGTGCATCAATCAAAAGACAAGATAAATGGAGATACATGATTAAACATGCTCCCTTCAGTAGCCGAGGCAATAAGAAAGACCTTAACCTGTATCATTTTAGGTGTCTGATAGGGAGGTGGTGTTTAGAAAAGACATGTTTTAAACAGTGACTTGGTACGTACCTCTTAATTTGATTAAACCCAGAGCCATCACGTTTAAAACAAAGATGCCTAGAATGAATTTTCATATTAGTACATTAATATATGTGGCCAGAATATATTCACATTCCCAAAAGACACTTCGTCTCCACGGGTATGTAAAGGGGGAGGGAGATGTACACATTTCTTGTGCTAACCCTGGGCAAGAATGTAGACACCAGCCACTATAAGAATGTTCCTGAGATGGGCAATTGTAGAGACAGCCCTTCTTCAGATGGGGCATTTAATGGGTTGGCCTGTTAACTGGGGAAATGTGGCTGGGCAGAGAGTGAGATGGAGATGTCCTTGTGCTGCTCTCCAAGCAACTGAACATTTTCTCTATATTCTCTCCCATCACACACACCTCAAATACCCCTAATAGTTTTACACAGAAAAAAAAGTGTTCCTCAGAGTAAATAAAAAGACTAAACCTTAATGGGACTTTCTAACAGAAAGATAGCCTTGATTTTTATTTTTCATATTTTTAACTTATTAAAAACAGAGAGTTAAAAACAATTCAATGATATTCGGTCAGAAAAATAGAGACTAGCATGATAGTATGTTTCAAATGTGAATATTGTTTCAAATGCGATAAAACTGCAGATTTCTTCTATTATATGTGTGTTTAGGACCATAACCAGATGTGTTTGTTTCATTTCTTTCTATTTTTTAAGGAGAAAACTATTTTATTAGTCCATAGATATGGACTATGGAGACATCTAGACGTATGGATAGGTCTATGGAGAATACACCATAGGGTAAAATGAAGCAATGAGTGGCCTGGATTTTCTTACTTTTCTCTGGCAAGATGTTATTTCCAGCATATGACACTCTTGTCATGTGATTTTTCTGTCTAAATTTCTGGGATCTCTAGAGTTGGGGGATGTATTTCAGGGGCGGGGGCTGTGGTGGGGCACAGGATCAAAAAACTAATCACCCAAGGGAGAACCTAATGTTTAATGAAATATTTTAGGTTTGTAACTATAGTGTTTTGTTTGTCAATAAAAAAGGTAATGGGGTTCCACACATAAAATGCCCTGAACCACTCTTATAATATGACTTGTCTTCCTGGAACATTAGTTTTACAAGGAGTACTGTTTGACATGCCTCTTTAGGTCTGAAGAATTTTGCATTACTGTGTATCAAACAACAGTAAAAACCAAAACTGATAAACTATTTAGAAAAATTAACATAAATTAATACATGAAAACATTATTTTCGGCATGCATGATTATAATTCTCCAAAATTAAGGATAGAGATACATAGATTTGTTGAGATATAAAATTAAAAAAGAGACAGGGAGAAACTCTTGCTTAGGCTTCAGAATATATCACTGGGCTGGATTGAAGTTGTGCTGACTTTCATGTTCATTAACCGTACTTCTGGAGCGTACCAACTGAGGAGTTTTATTGAAAGCATTTAAGTGTCCTATGTTGGCCTAAAATTCATTTGAACAATTTGAATTTTAGTTTTACTGTCAGTGGCTCTAATACAACTGACTATCTCAAATATACCAGGAAACTGACACAATCTCTTAAATTTAAATATAGAGCTACCCTATGATCCAGCAATTCCACCCCTGGCATATATTCAACAGAAATGAATGCAAATACTCACCAAGAAAGTTCAAGGATATGAACTGCAGCTTGGCTTATAAAATTCCCAAATGTCCATCAAATGTGTTACCTTCATATAATTATTTACTCCTTAGAAATAAAACAAAGACTAATTATTGACATATGCACCAACATGATGAAGCTCTCAGACATTAAGAAGCCAGACACAAAAATTGTGTACTGATTGTGCAAATTAAAAAAAGTTAAATAACTTCAGAAAGTAATGTATGAACAAGTAGTATTCTTCTAATATTTTGTATAACTGTGGCTTCAACAACTTTCAAAACTGTTGTACAAGTGAATTTCCCATGTTATACTACATGTAATGCCATGTAGAAATTGTATCAAATTTTCCTTATGATAACAATGTAATTTGCTGAGTACATTTCTTCTCAGATGCCCATTTTAGTTTGTGGTTCTCAAAAAATAGCTTGAAAATATCATA
This sequence comes from Balaenoptera physalus, assembly GCF_965194825.1. Taxonomy (NCBI): domain Eukaryota; kingdom Metazoa; phylum Chordata; class Mammalia; order Artiodactyla; family Balaenopteridae; genus Balaenoptera; species Balaenoptera physalus. The sequence continues at coordinate 128,198,031 of NC_138883.1, forward strand.
AGCTGAAAGCTGTATTTTCATGCAACTGCGGGGCAAAGCTTCCACAGAGAAATTTGTTCTAATAACTGTTTCTTAAAACCTTGGGCAATGTTTCCTAAGTAGAGCAATATATACTGACGAATGTATTTTAATATGTTGCCAAATAGTTTTCCAAATATTATATCAGCCATTTTCATGGAAACAGAATGTTTTCTAAAATAGTATGCAGATTTTTTAATTTTACAAGATCCAATTCTATAGCATACAGGCTTGGTCTGGATTCCTAGGACTCTTCCTTGACTAATGCCAGCTACTATAAGAAGGATAATTTTAACTTACTCCGCTCAGTAGCTTTCTTTTTGTGTGTTTTTGAAATAAAATTTCAATACTGATCAAGACATGTGAATGTAACGCAGTTTTTTTTTTTTTTTAAAGAATTTAGCGCTTTTTAAAAAAAATTTATTTATTTTTGGCTGTGTTGGGTGTTCGTTGCTGCACGCGGGCTTTCTCTAGTTGCGGCGAGCGGGGGTACTCTTCGTTGTGGTGTGTGGGCTTTTCATTGCAGTGGCTTCTCTCATTGTGGAGCATGGGCTCTAGGAGCGTGGGCTTCAGTAGTTGCGGTACGCGGGTTCAGTAGTTGTGGCTCACGGGCTATAGAGCACAGGCTCAGTAGTTGTGGCACACGAGCTTAGTTGCTCCGCGGTATGTGGGATATTCCCGGAGCCGGGATCGAAACCATGTCCCCTGCACTGGCAGGCGGATTCTTAACCACTGCACCACCAGGGAAGCCCAAAGGCAGTTATTAACAAAGCAAACCGAAACTACATTTGATACACTAAAAGTGAAAGAATAGATGAGAGTCTGAGTACATTTTTTAATATTAAAATGTTATATTGAGGCACAACAAACTTACAGTAAAGTGAAAAGTTGATGAATTTCCATCACATATTCACCCATGTAACTGCCACTCAGATCAACATATAAAACCTTTCCAGCATGCCAGAGGGCTCCATTGTACCTTTTCCAGTCAATGCTGTCAATTTGCACACCAACCTTCAACCAAAAGTAACTGGCACTCTGAATTCTATTTTTGCTGATTATTTTTACTTCTTTTTAAAGTTCCTATAAATTGTGTCATATTTGTATGTAATCGTTTCTGATATTTGGTCTCATTCATCATTTTGTGTATGAGATTCATCCATTGTGTATAAGTGGTTCATTTTTTATTGCTGTTTAAGATTCCAATGTAATTATACTATAATATTTTAATTCATTATATTTTTATGTACAGTTGAATTATTTCCAACTTATGGATATTACCAATAAAGCTACAACACCTTCTTAAATATCCTTTGGTTCATAAATGCCTTTATTTCTGTTGGGTATACATCTAGGAGTAGGAGGTCTTCTGTCTAGGAAGATGGAATAGATAGAGCCCTAGCCATACCTTCATTTCAGCCCAGTGAAACCCGTGTGACTCTTATAGACAGCAAATTTTTGGATTATTTTCCCCCTCTCTAATTCATTCTGCCAATATTTGCCTTTTAACTGGAGCTTTAATTGATTTTACATTTGATGTAATTAAATAAGGTAGAGTTTTAATAATGTAATTAAATAAGGCAAATTTGGTAAGATTTACAACTGACCTTTTCTATTTTTTTCCTATAAATATAATGTCATTTTTTTCCTGTTTCTCCATACTACCATCTTTTCTTTTAAATATGCATATTCTAGTGTATCACTCTAATTCCCCTCTTCTGCATTTTAAAAGGCAGTGTTAAATGTTAGTGTTTTCCTGGAAATTATTATACAGTTAGCATCTTAGCTAACAATCTAGTTTAAATTAATACTAACTTAATTTAAATCCTTTACAGAAATTTTACTTTGCAGTTTCTGTAATATAAACCTCCTTTCTATACCCCTCATTATTATTATTGTTACATAATTATTGTCATCTTTATTCATTATAAGCTCATGAACACAATTTAATAACTTTTGATTTATGTAGCTCTTTTTCAAATCATAAGGGAGTTGACAGATTTTATGAAAATACATTGATATTCTTATTTACATTTACCTATATAGTTACATTTACCATGGCGGCTTTACTTGTTTGTTTGGCTTGTTTGTTTACATTGTCTTTTCATTTCAGCCTGAAAGCCCTTTGGAATTTCCTGAGAGGTAGGTGTGCTAATGACTGATCCTATCAATTTTTAAAATCTTGGAATGTTTTTGTTTCTTCTTAATTTTTGAAGGACAGTTTTGCTTACTCTAGAGTTCTTGGTTGACAATATATTTCCTATGACAATGTCAAATATGTCGTCCCAGTGCCTTCTGACGTCCATTAATTCTCATGAGAAGTCAGCTTTACTCTTATTGTTGATCCCTTGTACATTATGAAATGTTTTTCTCTTTTTGCTTTGAAGATAATTCTTTTGTCATTGTCTTTTGTCAGGTTGACTATGATGAATTTAGGTGTGGAAAATCATTGTTTAGTCTGCTTGGAATTTATTGAGCTTCTTATAGAGAGAGCTTAATATTTTACATTATATTTGGGGAATCTGAGGAAAGTATTTCTTCAAATTAGCTTTTTGTTCCTTTCTCTCTCCCCTTTCCTTCTGGAGCTTCCATTACACAAATATTGATACACTGATGGCATATCATCTCTGAGGCTCTATTCATTTCTCTTCATTCTTTTTCTTTTCAGTTCCTCAGACTGAATAATCTCAGTTGACCTATCCTAAAGTTTCCTGGCTCTTTCTTTTTTCAGCTCAAACCTGCTGTTGAACACGCTTTGTATATTTTTTATTTTACTTATTGTACTTTTCTATCCCAGAACGTTTACTTGGTTTGTATATGTCATTTCCATTCCTTTATTGTTATTCTATATTTGGTGAAACTTACGGGATTGTAGATATTTATAAGCTAATTTTAAAATTTAGATGGGAAAGGAAAGTAACAATAATATCTAAACCATTTTGGAAAAAAAGTTTGAAAACTTACATTACCTCATATCATACGTGACTATAAAGCTAAAGCAGCCAACAATGCTATTGTGAGAAATATCTACACAGATTTACATAATTGACACTCTAGAAATAAACCCACATTAACGTAGCCAACTGAATTTGGACAAAAGTATAAGAGAAAAACTAATATTTTCAATAAATAATGCTGGAAAAATTGGTCATCCATAGGCAAGAAGATGAACCTAGACACACACCTAACACCTTACAAAAAAAGTAACTAAAATGGGTTACTGACATAAATGTAAAATATAAAACGAGTATTTCTAGAAGAAAACATGGAGAAATTTTCCTTTATTTGGGGTTAGCCAAGAGTTTCGTACATATTACATCAAAAACATAACCTGTAAATTTTTTAAAATTTGACAAATTTGACTTATTAAATTTAAAACATTTTACTCTGCACTTGGACACTGCTAAGAGAGTAAGACAAGCCACAAAAGGAGAGAAAATATTTTCAAATTACATCTGAACAAAAGGCTGATATCCAGAATGCATGAAGAACACTCAAAAGTCAAAAATAGGAAAACAAAAAACCCAATAAAAATAAGTAATTTAAAACAAACACTTCACCATATAAAGGTATATGCTTCAAATATGCATGTGAAAAATGTTCAACATCATTAATCTTCAGAAAATTTTAAATTAAAATTACATTGAGATATGGTTACATATCTTGTAAATTATGGTTTTATAAAATGACATACAAAGTGCTGGTGAGAATGTAGAGCAACGAGAACACATGCATTTCCTCTGGAAAACAACATGGTACAGTTCCCTTAGAAAAGTTTATTGGTTTACATATAGCTATACATGCACCTACCACATTATTATGAGCATTCCCACTTCTAGGAAATGAACAATATTCACACACACACACACACACACACACACATACACACACACACAAAACACGATCACAACACAATGGAAGGCATTGTATAACTAAATCATCTTGAGTTCAGAAAAAGTCTTGCTGAGAAGCCAGCAAGGACCCAACTATTTAATGATATTTTTTCAGATGATAGAACAAAGTAGTCCTTGAACTACAGATATAATCTGTATTTTATCTGTACACAGGAAAGACAATTGAAGCAGGGAAAGTAGTAGAGTCTGCCCTCGATATCGTCGGATTCTCACATCTGCAGATACAGATGGCCAAAATGGTCCCTTAGGCCATTTTATGTAAGGGACTAGAGCATCCATGAATTTTGGTATCTGCGAGGGGTCCTAGAACCAATTATCTTGAAGGACCATTGTATATAATACAAAATAAAAATGTGGTTAGAATGCAAGTGTGGGGCACGTTTGGACGCAGGAAGGCAGGGCAGGAATTTGTTTTCTGCATTGTGAGTAGGATTACGCCAAAAATGGACCTATGAACAGGGTGTCAGTACTGTACATTGAAACAGGAGAGAAAGGGCCCTCTAATTGCTGCCTGGGTGGAAAAAATGCTCTTTTGCTGTACTCAAACCTGTGCTTAAGATGTTTAATGATGGTTTCCAATCCTGCAGTTATCAATATTCAAGTTTCTTATTTAGCTACAGAGCAACAGTTTCTTTGTAATCCCTTTTCTTCCCCTAGACATACCTAATAATCTTTGTTCTAACCCTAGTGCATTTTCAATTACTATATCAAAAGGCTTAAGCTATGACATTTGTAAAAACCTTTGACTTGGATGTATTTTTTCTAGAGACTCACTCCTGTGCTTTACCTCAGGACTCTTAGTGGGGGAGAGTATTTTATTTTAGATTCAACTTAAAACATTATATGTGCTTGTTACTTGAATAGCTGACTCTGAGAGTCTAGTCCATTTTGTTAAAATGTCTTCAATTTTCTGCCACAAGACTATTAAAGTTATTTCCTGAGGGATGACAGAAGACCCAGATAGTCACACAAACACAGAAAAGGTCAGAGCTGAGTCAGAAGTTAAATATCTCCATTTTGCTAACATGCACTTTGAGTACTCATGCAAAGAAGAGAAATATTTGGTCTTGCTTCCAGGTGAAGTTTAAGCAGTTACATATATATTATAGTATACATAATTAAAACCTATGTTTATTGCATGCTTATTTTTATTTTTATTTCATATTTTCAAAGTTACAAATAAATTTAGATAATTTACCATTTTCTCATCAAACTTTTTTTTTTTTTTAATAAATCCAGTTCTTTAGTTTTTTAATTTATTTATTTATGGCTGTGTTGGGTGGGTCTTCGTTTCTGTGCGAGGGCTTTCTCTGGTTGTGGCAAGCGGGGGCCACTCCATCGCGGTGCGCAGGCCTCTCACTATCGCGGCCTCTCTTGTTGCGGAGCACAGGCTCCAGACGCGCAGGCTCAGTAATTGTGGCTCACGGGCCCAGTTGCTCCGCGGCATGTGGGATCTTCCCAGACCAGGGCTCGGACCTGTGTTCCCTGCATTGGCAGGCAGATTCTCAACTACTGCGCCACCAGGGAAGCCCCACATCAAACAATTTTTAAAAGCTACTATTTCTCATGATATTTTTTAAAAACTTCAAATCTTCCGCCTTAAACTATATTATGGAAACACATACGTTTATTTTGGATTTTCCTATTTAAGATTTTTTAACATACTTCCCATTTGTTTTTTTTTCGCAAAATATTCTGCAGTGATTTAGGATTTTTGCCAATTAATTTGTCTCCTTTAAAATACTGTCTTAAAGTAATAAAAAATGTTGCCTTCCTTATACATTGCTGAGATAATATATTTTATATTCTGTATAATAATAATTGATTAATTCCTTTCACTTTATTTTCCTTCCATTCACATGTTGGTTTACTTGTTTTAAATATTAATTAAGGAAGCACTTGATTTTCCTAGAACTAAACAATCTGGGTCAAACAAATGCAGAATTCTAAGTAACTTTATAACTCCAATATTCCTCAACATTAGGTAAGAATGTGCAGATTTTGTTCTCTTTCAAAATAGTTGCATTTGGAGTGTTCGAAGTCCAAGCTGAGCTTATAAGACTGAGAAGAAACCATCTGGCTTAAAGAAAACTTTATCCCTAAATTTCTTTAGTATTGTTGTCTTTTACTTCACTCTACGGTTTGTTCAATGTGCATTTATTGTAGAGAAGTAGTGTTTTGTAAGCAGTAAGCAGAGACGATGTATTTGATCTCAGGACTAGCTAATTAACTGCAGAATTGATAATTGGACCAATCTTTGGTGTTGGACCAAAGATTTAGCCAAGGCAGATGGGAAGGTACAAAATGAAGCAGTCACAGCTGTGAAATCCACAGTGCTTGCCACATATTTTACTGTTTCCTACGATTCCAGTATGGTGTTATTCTACTCCCGGATGGCTGCAGAGGACATTTCTCCTCATCATGGTAACTGTTGGGCTCTAATTGCTTTCTGACTTCCAGATGTCATGAAGTCTATTTACCTCCACATAGAATAAGATACTCAAATGAAACAGGCAGTTGGAATCATTGTTTTCTTTTTAACTTATTTTGGTAATGCACTTTGAGACCTTGAGTTGTGCAATGATTTTTCCCCCCATGCTCAAGTTTTAAGATATTTTAAGGTTCCATAAATCGCCTTGTGCAATATGTGTTATACAGCTTTTCAGAAAACACTTTTAAAATATTAAGACAATTAAATGAATTTCCACAAAATAGGAACTTTTCCTACTCAGCCTCCCCAAACACTCTTTCTGTCTCCAACATCAGGCAAGATTCACTCTCCCCATCTTCAATTTTTTTTTTCTTGGCTTCCAGATCAGCTCTCTGTGTTGTCTGTCACCCACTGCACGTACTGCTTCAGTGTATCCTTCTTAGCTTCTTCCTCTTCCTCTCCTGTAGCTGCTGGTGCCCCAGCTGGGGGCTCTTCTCTCCTTAAGTGTGAACACTCTTGAAGAGCCCCCATCATGTTTTCAATTACTCTCTCTATATTAATGAGTTCGTATACTTACCTCTTTAATCAGACCTCTGTTATCAACTACAGATCTATTCATCAAAATATCACTGGCTGTCTCACTGCTGTTACAAAATCAACAAGCTGCAAACCTATATCTACACCTTCATCCAGGGGATTATCAAAGCTTGTGGGTTTTGCCTGGCAGTTCCTTTCCTCATCTGCAACAATGGAAAAGTTTGAACTGACAGTATTTGTGTACAGAAAATTTTCTAGATTTAGAGTGACAGCAAAGGCACGGAAAAAACTAGAAGACAAAAGCTTTGCATTACAGTTTTCTAAGAACAGTTTAGCCTAAAAAATTTGGTATAAAATTTTTTGCTATTTAATTTCATACAGCATTGCTCTATAGTATTTATTCATCTAATCATTTATTTTATGAGAAAAGCATTAAGTAAATATATAAAAATTTTAGGCACCATATTACGCAGTGAGATTAAAAATCCCTGTTCCTTGCTCTCAAGGAGCCAAATCTTACCATGAAAGTGAAGCTCTAAGGTGCTCCCTGCCCACCCCGGAGGGCATTATGGAATGTAAGAGGCATATGTACCTTATGTTTCAGGCTAGGCCTGGTTTGGCCATTCACTAATATCATAGCTTGTAGTAAAACACAGCCTTGGCCCACATTTTATAGTTTTAAAGATTATTTTGATTGTGGGACGCAGCACAGTGACAGTAGGAAGAAAGAGAGAACAGTTTTATAACTTGCAGTGCCAGGCAAGAGAAGGCTGCCTCGCATGCTCAAATGAGGGGTTACAACTGGGGCAGGGTCACAGCAAGCTGGAGCTCTAGGGGGCAGCTTGTGCATCGCAAGTGGGCTGGGGTTAGCTTGGTATCATGGGTTCCCTGTAGATTGGCTGAGTAATTTCTTCTGCTCTCATAGGGGCTGTCCTCAGTTGTCTGGTACCTGAGGGCAATGACGGCTGATGCCTAGTGCTCTGAGTGTGAAATTCTGAAAAGGGAGTTGTAGTATGGACTTAATCAGCTGCTCAAGAGAAGGAACTGACGAGCCTCTAGCTAAATTTGAGTCAAGACAAATTAAAAACAAACAAACCTGTATTACAAGCAAATAATTTTTTAATCTGATTTTTTACTTCCATATTTTAGATTACCTTATGATATCTACAAACTCCACTATTCGGTGACTTTTACCCCAACTTTAAAACTATGCCCTATGACCTAGCTACCTTGGTAATGTGACGAGGTTATCATAGTTTGAAGGCTGTCAGCCATTGTCTTCTGGTGCCATAACCCTTCCTCTCCAAATGTTGTCAGAGCAGGTTAACGTCTTCCTCAATTTTGAAATACAATAGTGACCTCAGGAATGGCAGCAATCAATGATCCCTAGTTGGTATTATGATCTTTGCTAAGCTGTGATGGTCAATGTTCTGTCAACCAATAGGTGGACTCAATTCTGTATTTCAATACCCTGGTCTGTTTGCTGTTTCCCAGTTTCCACTCTAAATGAGAACATGTCGCCCTTGGAGTGTATGTTTCTTCTAGAACTGGTGTTTTTCATTTTCTTTGAATATATGCTCAATAATGGAATTGCTGGATATATGGTAGTTCTATTTTTAGTTTTTTGAAGAAACGGTCTACTCTTTTCCACAGTGACTGCACCAATTTACATTCCTAACAATAGTGTACAAGTGTTCCCTTTACTCCACATACTCACCAAAATTTATTTGTGATCTTTCTGGTAATAGCCATTCTGGCAGCTGTCAGATGATATCTCATTGTGGTTTTTCATTTGCATTTCTCTGATGATTAGTGACGTTGAGCATTTTCTTATGCTCGTTATCTGTATCTCTTCTTGGTAAATACTTCTATTCAGGTCTTCTGCTCATTTAAAAAAATTATGTTTTTTTGATATTAAATTGTATGAGCTATATATATATATATAAACATCTTTATTGACGTATAATTGCTTTACAATGTTGTGTTGTTTTCTGCTGTATAATAAAGTGAATCAGCTATACATATACATATCTCCCCATATCCCCATATCTCATCCCTCTTGTGTCTCCCTCCCACCTTCCTTATCCCACCCCTTCAGATGGTCACAAAGCACCGAGCTGATGTCTCTGTGCTATGTGGCTCCTTCCCACAAGCTATTTTATAGTTGGTAGAGTATATATGTCAATGCTACGCTCTCACTTTGTGCCAGCTTACCCTTGCTCCTCCCTGTGTCCCCAAAGCCATTCTAAACGTCTGCGTCTTTATTCCTGTCCTGCCCCTACGTTCATCAGAGCATTTTTTTTTAGATTCCATATATATATGTTAGCATACAGTATTTGTTTTTCTCTTTCTGACTTACTTCCTTCTGTATGACAGACACTAGGTCCATCCATCTCACTACAAATAACTCAATTTCGTTTCTTTCTATGGCTGAGTAATATTCCATTGTATATATTTGCCAAATATTCTTTATCCGTTCGTCTGAGGTTGGACATTTATGTTGGTTCCATGTACTGGCTATTGTAACTAGTGCTGCAGTGCATATTGTGGTACATGATTCTCATAGTATATGTCCAGTAGTGGGATTGCTGGGTTGTATGGTGGTTCTAGTTTTAGTTTTTTAAGGAACTTCCATACTGTTTTCCATATTGGTTGTACCAATTTGCATTCCCACCAACAGTGCAAGAGGGTTCCCTTTTCTCCACACCCTCTCCAGGATTTATTGTTTGTACATTTTCTGATGATGGCCATTCAGAGTGGTGTGAGGTGACACCTCATTGTAGTATTGAATTCATTTCTGTGATAATTTGTGCTGTTGAGCATCTTTTCACGTGCCTCTTGGTCATCTGTATGTCATCTTTAGTGAAATGTCTATTTAGGTCTTCTGCCCATTTTTTAAACTAGATTATTTGCTTTTTTGATATTGTACTCCATTAGCTGTTTGTATATTTTGGAGATTAGTCCTCTGTTGTTTCATGTGCAAATATTTTCTCCCATTCTGAGTGTTCTCTTTTTGTCATGTTGATGCTTTCCATTGTTGTGCAAAAGCTTTTAAGTTTAATTAGTTCCCTTTGGTTTATACTTATATTTCCGTTACTGTAGGAGGTGGTCAAAAGGATCTTGCTGTGGTTTATGTCAAAGAGTGTTTTTCCTATGTTTTTCTATAAAAAGAAAGAATTTTACATTGTCTGATCTTACATTTAAGTGTTTAATCCATTTAGACTTTATTTTTGTGTATGGTGTTAGGGAATGTCTAATTTCTTTCTTTCACATGTAACTGTCCAGATTTCCCAGCTTGATTCCTCCAACTCCGTTTTTCTTTCTCAAGATTGCTTTGGCTATTCAGGGTCTTTTGTGTTTCCATACGAATTTTAAAATATTTTGTTTAGTTATGTGAAGAATGCCATTGGTAATTTAATATGGATTCCTTTTTATCTGTAGATTGCTTTGGGTAGTGTAGTCGTTTTCACAATATTGAGTCTTCCAATCAAAGAATATGGTATATTTCTGCACCTGTGTATATCATCTTAGATTTCTTTCATCGTTATTTTATAGCTTTTTGAGTACTCTTTCACCTCTTTAGGCAGATTTATTCTTAGGTATTTTACTCTTTTTGTTGCAGTGGTGAATGCGTATTATCTTAATTTCTCTTCCTGATTTTTCGTTGTTGATGTATAGGAATTCCAGAGAATTCCATTCATTTGAATCCTGCAACCTTATCAAAGTCATTGATTAGTTAGTAGTTTTCTGGTGGCATCTTTAGGATTTTCTATGTATGGTATCATATCATCTGCAAACAGTGACAGTTTTATGTCTTCTTTACAATTTGTATTCCTTTTATTTCTTTTTCTTTTCTGATTGCTGTGGCTAAAAATTCCAAAATTATGTTGAATAAGAGTGGCAAGAGTGGGTATCCTTGTCTTGTTCCTGATCTTAGAAGAAATGCTTTCAGTTTTTCACCATTATCATACTGGTTGTGGGTTTGTCATGTATGGCCTTTATTATGCTGAGGTAATTTCCCTCTATGCCCACTTTCTGGGGAGTATCATAAATGGGTGTTGAATTTTGTTAAAAACTTTTTTGTCATCTATTGAGATTTTTCATCTTTTCTCTAATTTGTATGGTTTATTCCATTGATTAATTGATTTGCATATATTGAAGAATCCTTGCATTCCTGAGATAAACCCCATTTGATCATGGTGTATGATCCTTTTAATGTGCTGTTTGATTCTGTTTTACTAGTATTTTGTTCAGGATTTTTGCATCTATGTTCTTCAGTGATATTGGCCTGTAGTTTTCTTTCTTTGTGACATCTTTGTCTGGTTTTCGTATCAGGGTGACGGTGGCCTCGTGGAATGAGTTTCAGAGTGTTCCTTCGTCTGCTATATTTTGGAAGAGTTGGAGAAGGGTAGGTTAGGACTTCTGTAAATGTTTGATAGAATTCTCCTGTGAAGCCATCTGGTCTTGGGTTTTTGTATGTTGGAAAATTTTTAATCACAGTCTCAAATTCAGTGCCTGCAATTGGTCTGTTTATATTTTCTATTCCTACCTGGTTCAGACTCAGAAGGTTGTGCTTTTCTAAGAATTTGCCCATTTCTTCCCAGTTGCCCATTTTATTAACGTATAGCTGCTCGTATTTATCTCTCATGATCCTTTGTATTTCTGAAGGGTCAGCTGTTCTCCTTTTTCATTTCTAAGTCTATTGATTTGAGTTTTTCCATTTTTTCTTGATGAGTCTGGCTAAGGGTTTACCAATTTTGTTTATCTTCTCAAAGATTCAGCTTTTCGTTTTAATGATCTTTGTTATTATTTGTTTATCATCTACTTCTGATCTGATCTTTATGGTTTCTTCCTTTTTGCTAACTGTGGTGGATTTTTGGGTCTTTTTTCTCTGCTTTAGGTGTAAGATTAGGTTATTTGAGATGTTTCTTGTTTCTTGATGTAGGATTGTAATGCTATAAACGTCACTTTAGAACTGCTTTTCTTGCATCCCAAAAGTTTTGTGTCGTAGTACATTCATTGTCATTGTTTCTAGGTATAAAATACCTGAAACACTGGGCCTGTAAGTTTACTATTCACTGATATAGGGAATAGGTTTGAGGGCTATCTGAAGAATGTTGGAGATGGAACGATGTGATTATGATTCCTGTTAGAATTGCAAGTGGAGATTCTGAGTAACTCACTTGGAAGATGTGATTTTAGGACAGTAGAGTCTTGATGAGAGAAAAAATATGACAGTATTCCACAGGTCCTTGGTATTTAACACCATGGTACTGAATACAGCCACCTAGAGAAAAAGTGTAGATATTAGGGTTCAGGATGGAGGGCTGGGTTCCTAGCATTTACTGGCTAGAAAGGGAGAAGAAATGCAAAGCAAATGGAGATCACCTAGGGAGTTGCAAGAAAAAGTCAGCCCACAACCTCACAAAACATTAGCAATGATACTTATTCATTTCCATGTTGTATTTGCTTATAATTCTTATTATCATCAAACATTTTTAATTTGTCACACACATGCCAGACAGATCTAAAAATTGCAGCTGCTTAGGAAGAATGAAAAAAGGATCAAAACTCTTCAGACTGATTTTCCAACAGGGTGTATTTTATGCAGCATATAAGGCGAAACATTTTGTTTCAGAGTTACTGAACAAACTCTAATTATGTTTTTGGTTAATAAAAGGAATATAACTGAATGTTTTTCACATTGGAGTTTTAGCAGAAACAGAAATTTTATTTATTATCTGGGAAATAATTTAGTTTGAATTCTACCTGACCAAGAATGGAAAAGTGGCTTTTTTTGCCAATCTTTTCCTACTTTCAACTGCCCTCTATTCCAAACTAGATTTAACTCGAGTGTAGGTGTTTTCTTCTACTCATTCAGTCGTTCTCCGAATATATATAGAGCAGCCACTCTGTCTAAGCCCTCAACAAAAACTTGACATGCAGTGGAGAAAAGCAGATGTGGCTGACTCCCAGTGAAGCTTGCTGTCCTGAGGGGAAAACAGAAATGAAAACGGTATGCATGCCTAACAGAGCAAGGTGCACATGCTACATTCAAACTGAGGCTCTGCCTTAGGAAGTTGGCCTTAGGGGCTGTCCCTTTGGAAGTGGCACAATCTGAGAGAAGAGCAGGAAATAAGTCTGAGTGCTGATGTGTCTGCGGTGGGTATGTGCACTGGGTCAGAGGAGCAAGGAGGGAGTAGTTCACTGGATCCAAGATGGACAGCTGAAGGAGGCAAGCCTCTTGCACTAAAAGGACATTATGCCTTCAGTACCTTAGTTCAAAAGCTATCCAGATTCTATGACCTGAAGATAATGGTGTGGTTGTTTAACTGACATTTGAGTGTTTACTTTTAGTAAACGTTATTTCATTTCCTTATTATTCACTCACCAGAGAACTATGCACTCAATAGCTTAGCTAAATGTAAAGCTGTTTTTTAATAATATTAATTGTACATTTTTATGAAGACTTTTATAAAACAATACTTTGAAGTCTGGAACTTACTTTCTAAAGACAATGTTTAAAGCTGGCATTGCCTACTTCAAAGTACAAGGGAATCCATTGAAATGTGTTCAACTTTGGAGCAATCGCCCTGCGCCTCTGGTAGAGTGCACATGGAGCACCACCGCCTGCCCAAGGTCCACATTCGTGAAGACACGTCTCCTTACACAAGAAAGTCATCCTTGGAGCTATCAAAGGAGCTATCTCCTGCTCACTCCAAGTAGTTTTGTGCCTTGGAAATACATTTTACTGCCTGATGAGCAACTTTCAGAAGATGAATCACCATAGAATGCAGAAACCTACATATATCTTCAAGATATTCACTACGGAACTTAAAAAATGATCATTATCCTGTTAGTTTTCTATAACTAGTCGACCATGACACATAACAAGGCTTCTAGATAGCTCAGTTCACCCAGCAGCATTCCTGTGTCTGTCTTCTCTCTGGTGGCCACCCACACTGCAGTCGCCAGCTGAGTGCCCAGGACACATTGAGGAAGTGAAAGGACACCCTGGAAGATCAAACACACTGGAGGAGAAGGCAAACACGAAAAGTGCATTTATACTTATCAACGCTCCTCTTCCCAGCACCACCCAATAAAGTGGCCTCCTCCACTGTCTTACCAGCCATTGCTGTCTCCATTTCCTCTCAACTCATCTAGGTTCTAACACAGGTGTATTCAAATAGGGGATGGATGAAGCAAAATCCTGTTCTTATCAGGGTCCGCAGGGTGTGAAGCGGATAGAGAGGACAGGCTCGTGACAGTCAGAAGAAAATTGCATTTTGTAGTTAACAAGTAAAGCTAGACAAAGGACAGATTGAGGGCAGGTTGATGGTGGTAAAGTATGATTGAAAAAACTCAGTTATGTGATTAAATTTGGCTAAAGAATACACTTGTTTTCCAGTAGATGGTGTAGAGTTTGAAATAAGAAATTCAAATGTAGATCATCTAACTACAAATTGATGTATATAACCTCTGCCACTGAGCCAAACACTACTCTCACAGCTTTCCAGACAGTATTTCTGGTCTGTATATACCAGAATAATGTGTTTTTATGATAAAATGGTGATTACCACTGAGCTAGATGCTCAGACTTGTGGCTTATGATTATCTCAGAGGCTGGGCAGTGCTGAGTGGGCAAAGGCAGAGTCTTGATCTAGGACCCAGACCTTCCACCGACTGTAAAGTTTCAACTTGTCTTCCTAAACCAGTAGGCAACACACAACACGTTCTCAGGCTCCATAGTTGCCATCCCATTCCATTCTTCTCCCAGATGGCAGTCTGGGTCGGGGTCTCTCAGTTATTAGTTACAGACTGATCACTGGGTTATTTCTTCAGGTGATAAATCTCATCATTTAGGTGTACATTGCACCGGTTTAATGACCAGGGCATAATCTTATTTCCAAATTGATAACAATTGACACCAGGGACCTTATTTCATATCCCACATTTTTACATTTCCCCCTGTGTGGTGATAGCATACATGTGAAATTTTGGCTATATATGAATTACCCATGTCTGTGGTCTGTGTGCACATCACTAAATAGTGAACTTTGTAAATGAATTGTCTCCTCCCTGCACTTTTCTCAGAATCCTCACCCCATCCTGGTCATTGGCATGCTGTGGTGCTTCAAACTGCAGTTCTTTTTAGACACTTGCTCTGCCCATCCTTTTCCCCATGTCCTACAATCTCTCAAGATCTTTTGGCTTTCCCTGGAAGGTTAATACAATGTCTCTTCTGAAAAACAGATACACCAACACTTCTTTATCTATTCATCTGTTGATGGACATTTAGGTTGCTTTCATATCTTGGCTTATGTAAATAGTGCTGCTATGAACATTGAAGTGCATGTATCTCTTTGAATTATTATTTTATTTTTTCAGAGATATACCAAGAGTCAAATTGCTGTGGTATATGGTAGATCTATTTTTAGTTTTTTGAGAAACTTCCATGTTTCCCCAGTGGTCCCACCAACTAACATTCCTACCAACAGAGTACAAGAGTACCCTTTTCTCCACATCTTCGCCATCACTTGTTATTTGTAGTCTTTTTAATGATAGCCATTCTGATGGGTGTGACGTAACATCTCCTTGTGTTTTTAATTTGCATGTCTCTAATGATTAATGATGTTGAGCATCTTTTCATGTGCCTGTTAGCCAGCTGTATGTCTTCTTTGTAAAAATGTCTATTCAGGTCTTCTGCCTTTTTAAAATTAGGTTTTGTTTTTTAATGTTGAGTTATATTAGCTCTCTATATATTTTGGATATTAACCCCTTATCCGTCATGTCATTTGCAAATATCTTCTCCCATTCAGTAGGTTGTCCTTTCGTCTTGTCGATAGTTTCCTTTGTTGTGCAAAATCTACTAAGTTTAATTATGTCTCATTTGTTTCTTTTTACTTTTATTTCCTTTGCTTTAAGGGACTGATGCAAAACCAATATTGCCATGATTTACGTAAAAGTGTGTTCTACTTATGTTTTCTTCTTCTAGGAGTTTTATGGTTTCAGGTCTTACATTTTGGTTTTAGTCCATTTTGAGTTTATTTTTTGTATATGGTGTCAAAGATTTTTCTAATTTCATTCTTTTCCATGCAGCTGTGCAGTTTTCCAAACACCAAAGATACTGTCTTTTCTCCATTGTGCAGTTTTGCCTCCTTGTCACAGATTAATGGACCATAAGTGCATGTTTTACCCAATTTTAGTCATATTATTAGGGAATTTATTGTCATTAAGTTGTATGAGTTTTATACATTTTGGATATTAACCCCTTGTCAGATAGAGGGCTTGCAAATATTTTCTCCCATTCCATAGGCTACTTTTAATTCTCTAGAGTATTTCTTTTGCTGTAGAGAAGCTTCTAGTTTGATATAGTCACACGTCGATTTCTGCTTTTGGCATTTGTGCTCTTGGTGTCACAGCCAAAAAATCATTGCCAAGACCCATGTCAAAGAGATTTTTTTCCTTAAGTTACTTTCTAAGCGTTTTATGGTTACATGTCTTACGTTTAAGTCCTTAATCAATTGTAAATTAAATTTTTGTGAGTGATATAAGATAGGGGCCAAGTTACATTTTTTTTGCAACACCACTTATTTTCCCCAACACCACTTATTTACGGTCAATTTTTTCCAAACATTGAGTTTTCTTGGCTCTCTTATCAAATATTAGTTCACTGTCCTCTATTCTTTGTAATCTATTTCATTGGTCTATGTGTTTGTTTTTATACCAGCATCATAATATTTGGATTATGTTCGCTCTGTTATATACTTTGAATCAGGACGGTGTTTGGTCAATATATTTGGGTGCTCCATTTTGGGTACGTGTATATTCACAATTTTTATATCACTTTGATAAATTGACCTTCCTTGTCTCTTAGTACAGTTTTGATTTAAAGTCTATTTTATCTGACATAGGTAGCTACCCATGTTTTCCTTTGGTTCCATTTGCATGCAGTACGTTTCCCCATCACTTCACTTTGTGTCTATGTGTGTCCTTGACACCGAAATGAGTCTGTTCTAGTTGGCATATCACTGGGTATTTTTTAATCCATTCAACTCTGTGCCTTTTTATTGGAGCACTTAGTGGTATAATTTGATTCTCTTCTCTATCTCTTCTATGTATCTACTTAGGTTTTTGCTTTGAGGTTACATTGAGGTTTACTAAAATATCATACACATTAACAGTCAATTATAAGCGATAACAACTTTTATCCCCCCATATTTTATGTTTTTCAGGTCACAATTTATTTCTTTTATATTGTTTATTCATTAACAAATTATTGTAGCTATATCTACTTTAATACTTTTGTCCTTTAAACTTTATACTAGAAATAAATAGTTAACACACCACCATTTCCAGTATTAGAGTATTCTAGAGTATTACCAGTGTGTTGTATATTTTTATGTTACTAATTAGTGTCTTTTCGTTTCAGCTTGAAAAACTTTCACCATGTCTTTTAAGGCAGGTCTAGCAGTGATGAACTCCCTTAGGTTTGTTTAGGAAAGTATATCACCATTTCTGAAGGACAACTTTGTCAGTTAAAGTATTCTTGGTTGGCAGTTTTTTCTTTCATCACTCTCTCCTGGCCTTCAAGTGTTCTGCTGAGATAGCCACTGACAGCCTTATGGAGTTTCCCTTGTATAAAAGGATGTTTATTTTCTACTCCTTTTAAAATACTCTGTGTTTTTACAATGTATCTAAGAGAAGACTATTTTGGATTGAAATTTTAAGGCGATTTATAGTTTCGTGAACTTGAATAGCCAAGCCTCTCCTCATGATTGGGAAGTCCTTTTTTTTTAATTTCAAAAATATTTTACTGTAGTTGACTTACAAAGTTGTGTTATGTTCTGCTATACAGCAAAGTGATTCAGTTTATATATATATATATATATTCTTTTTCATATTCTTTTCTGTTATGGTTTATCACAGGATATTGAATATAGTTCCCTGCCTATACAGTAGGATCTTGTTGTTTATCCATCCTATGGATGGATAAAGTAGTTTGCGTTTGTTAATCCCAGACTCCCAATCATTCCCTTCCCCACCCCCTTCCCCCTTGGCAATCAAAAGACTGTTTTCTATGTCCGTCAGTTTCTGTTTCATAGGTATTTTTATATGTGTCATATTTTAGATTTCACATATAAGTGATGTCATATGGTATTCGTCTACCTCGTTTTGACTTACTTCACATAGTATGATAATCTCTAGGTCCATCATGTTGCTGCAGATGGTGTTATTTCATTCTTTTTCATGGCTGAGTAATATTCCATTGTGTTTGTGTTTGTGTGTGTGTGTGTGTGTGTGTGTATCATATTTTCTTTATCTAAATGGACAGTTTAGATATCCATCTAAACTGCTATCAGTTTAAACTAATATCAGTTTAGATATCTATCTTCATTTCTAAATGGACTGTTAGGATCTTCCAGGCCTGTTTACTTTTGTAAATAGTGCTGCTTTGCTCATCGGGATGTATGCATCTTTTTAAAT
This sequence comes from Balaenoptera physalus, assembly GCF_965194825.1. NCBI lineage: Eukaryota > Metazoa > Chordata > Mammalia > Artiodactyla > Balaenopteridae > Balaenoptera > Balaenoptera physalus. The sequence goes on from NC_138883.1 coordinate 128,216,418, forward strand.
TATCGCTTTATCTGTGTATATGCATAAGAGTGGGACTTCTAGATCATAAGGTAAGTTTATTTTTAGTTTTTTCAGGAAAATTCGTACTGTTTTCCATAGTGGCTGCACCAATTTACATTCCAAGCAACAGTGTAGGAGAGTTACCTTTTCTCTCCAACATTTATTGTTTGTAGACCATGATGGTCATTCTGGTTTGTGTGAGATCGTACCTCATTGTAATTTTGTTATGCTTTTCTCTAATAATTAGCAATGATGAGCATCTTTTCATGTACTTATTGGCCATCTGTATGACTTCTTTGTAGAAATGTTTATTTAGGCCTTCTGCCCATTTTCTAATTGGTTTGTCTTTTTGTTGAGTTGTGAGTTCTTTGTATATTTTGGAAACTAAGCCCTTGTCAGTCGCATGATTTGCAAATATTTTCTCCCAGCCCGTAGGTTGAACTTTCATTTTGTTTCTCATTTCCTTTGCTGTGCAAAAGCTTATAAGTTTGACTAGGTACCATTCATTTATTTTTGCCTTTATTTCTATTGCCCTGGGAGACTTACCTAAGAAAATATTGGTACGATTTATGTCAGAGAATGGTTTGCCTATGTCCTCCTCTAGGAGTTTTCATGCCTTATATTTAAGTCTTAAATTCACTTTGAGTTTATTTTTGTGTATGGTGTGAGGGTGTGTTCTAACTTCATTGATTTACATGCAGCTCTCTAACTTCTCCAGCACCCATTTTTGAAGAGACTGCCTTTTACCCATTGCATATTCTCACCTCCTTTGTTGAATATTAATTGATCATGGGATTTGGTGTTTATTTCTGGGATCTCTATTCTGTGAACCATATGTCTGTTTTTGTGCCAATAACACGCTGTTTTTATTATTGTAGCTTTGTAGTATTGTCTGAAGTCTGGGAGGGTTATGCCTCCTGCTTTGTTCTTTTTCCAAAGGATTACTTTGGCAATTCTGGGTCTTTCATGGTTCCATACAAATTTTAGGATTATTTGTTCTCGTTCTGTGGAAAATGTCATGGATAATTTGATAAGGATCGCATTAAATATGTAGGTGCTTTGGGTAATATGGCCATTTTAACAATAGGAATTCTTCCAATCCAAGAGCTTAGGATATCTTTCCATTTCTTTGAATCATCTTCAGTTTCCTCTATTAATGTTTTGTAGTTCTCAGCATATAAATCTTCACCTCCTTGGTCAGGTTAATTCTTAAGAATTCTATTTTTCATGAGATTTTTGTTTACTTTCCCTTATACTTCATTGTAATTGTAGAGAAATACAACTAATATCTATATGATAATATTATTTCATTCTACCTTGCTGCAGTAGTTTGCGTCTGTAGTCTTTAGGGTTTTCTATATATAGTATCATGTCATCTGCATATAATGACAATTTTACCTCTTCCCTACCAATTTGAATACACTTTATTTCCTTTTCTTGTCTGATTGCTGTGGCTAGGACTTCCAGTATGTTGAGAAGTAGTGAGAGTGGGCATCCTTGTCTTATTCCAGATTTTGACTGGAAGTGTTTCAGCTTTTCACCATTGAGTACTGTGTTGGCTATGCATTTGTCATAAATAGCTTTTATTATGTTGAGATATGGTCTATCTATACCCACCTTGGTAATCGTTTTTTTCATGAATGGATGTTGAATTTTATTGAATGCTTTTTCTGCATCTATTGAGATGTGATCATGTCGTTTTTGTCTTTTTTTTTTTGTGGATGTGTTTTAACACATCGATTGATTTGTGTATGTTGAACCATCCTCGTCAACCTGGGATGAATCCAATTTGGTAGTGGTGTATGATTCTTTTTTTATGTGTTGAATTCAGTTTGCTAGTATTTTGTTGAGAATTTCTACTCTGTATTCATCAAAGATATTGGCCTGTAATTTTCTTTTCTAGTAGTACCTTTGTCTGGTTTTAGTATCAGGGTGATGGTGGCTTTATAGAATGACTTTGGGAGTGTTCTTTCTTCTTTAGTTTTTGGAAGAGTTTCAGAAGGATCGATATAAGTTCTTTTTTGTATGTTTGGTAAAATTTGCCTGTGAAGCCGTCAGCCCTGGACTTTTTTTTTGTAGGGAGTTTTTTTTTGTTGTTTCTTTTTCTCTTTAATTACAGATTCTATTTCACTTCTACTGATCAGTCTATTCAAGCTATTATTTTGATTCAGTTTAATGGGCTGTGTGTTTCTAGAAAGTTGTTCATTTCTTCTACGTGGTCAAATTAGCATATAATTGTTCACGGTATTCTCTTACGGTTTTTTGTATTTCTGCTGTGTCAGTTATGATTTCTCCTCTTTCATTTCTTGTTTTATTTATTTGCGTCTTCTGTCTTTTCTTCTTGTTGAACCTGGCCACAGGTTTGTCAATTTGTTTACTTTTTCAAAGAACAAGCTATTGGTCTCATTGATTTTTTTTCCCTAATTCTTTAAACTCTATTTTATTTGTTTCTTTTCTGATCGTTTATCTTCTTCCTTCTGCTGATTTTAGGTTTTGTTTATTATTCTAATTATTTTAAGTGGTGTGTTAAGTTGTTTATTTGAGATTTTTCTAGTTTCTTAAAGAAGGTCTGTATTGCTACGAACGTCCCTCTCAGAGCTGGTTTTGCTGCATTTTTATAGACTTTGTATGGTTGTGCTTTCATTGTCATTTGCCTCAAAGTATTTTTTAAATTTTTAATTTGATTTTATTTTTCACCCGTTTTTTAGTAACATGTTGTTTAGTCTCCATGTGAGTTTTTTCTTCTCATTTCTTATTCTGTGGTCAATTTCTACTGTGGTAAGTATTTAGAAAACACTAGTTGTTTGAAATTATTTACCTCAAAGAGCCTGCAGAACTTCAGAAAAGGTAAGACTTCTTACAGGCATCCTGTGCCTGCACACACACACACGTGTACTCATGCACACACTCTTACAAAGTTATTAGAAAACAAATAAGAATTCTCTTAAAGAAGCTACTCTGATGTAAGGTTTAGGCCAGCAGTTTCTAAAATTATGTTTATTTCATAATTCTTTCAAATAGACTCAGGAAACCCCTGAATAACAAAATCCAGTACTTTTGTTTAATACTAATCTTTTAGAGCCTCTAATGTAATCATCATCTCTAAGAGGGCGGGAATGTGAACCGTGTCCAAAATTATCTGTGAGACACGCAGTCGTCTTCCTTTTCATGCTAATCTCTCATCTTCAACCTGATCTCCTGCAAGAGATGAGCTCTAGTTTTCAAACAAAGCTCTGCCTTTGCAGACGTATGGAAATTCTACAACTTCCAAACATGCTCAACCTCGGGGGCATCCTCCTTCTTCCAGGCACCTCCCCAGCATCTTTCCTTACCTCAGGTAATTCAGGGGAGAGCTAGAGGAACACACAGAATTCAAGCAATAATGCGCAGCTCTGCAGAAGACGTCTTTATCACTTTATCCCATTTGGACCAAGACATCCTACAAGGTTTTAATAATGAAATCTAAAGTATTTTTTAAAAAATTAAATTTTTAATAGTTAAGACAGTAAATCGCATGAAAATAGAAAAATTTAGAAATGTTTACATTTCCTGGTTTTTAGATAGAAAGAAAATAATTTTGTTATATTGAGCTTCCTATATTTTCCCCAAGGTGAATCAGATTATCTGGTTTAAAATGGCGAACAACAAAATGAGATATATATAATGGATTATATGGGCTCCTACTTTAGGAGGTTAGGTTATTTGTGTGAGTTGTAAGGGAAAAGGTCCCCTAAAACGATGTCGCATGGGTTATGAAAATAGGGGTTGACTCAGAATATTTAACACCTGCATTAGTGGAGTCACATTGTAATCATCAACTCAAGTTGAAGTTTGTGTAAAGTTCAGTTTAAAGAATTGAATGCCCCCAAAGGTTGGCCAGATTCTTTTAGTAGAAAGAGAGTTGCTCTCCTGATGTGTTTAAGGTGCTGGTGGCTATGATTTTGTACTTTTTCTGTATCTGCATGAAGTCTAAAATACTCAAAATATTTGAAACATGATTTTGCAGGCTGATATCAGGCATTTTGCGGTGGAGATAGCCTGAATGGATGTCTGGTACATAAACGGAGAGTCTGGAAAAATTCTGTCTAGTCTACAAGAACATGTTATTTCCTGGCAAATACATTTGGGAGTGTATTTTCATAGACTGGACTAAAAACGTATCTTTTGCAAATTCCTGTCCTGCTGTCATTCTCTTAATTTTTAATCCACTGCATAATACTGCCCCAAAATATTAAAATGTATGTTACTCATTTACATCAGAGTAGAACATAGATAATCATATCAGTAAGGTTTGAAATTTCACAAAATTATTCAAACCATTTTAGATGCAAAATCTTAATTTTTTATTTTTGCAAATTTGTACACTTTGACCAAAACCTCTTCATTTCCACCAAACAGCCAGCCTCTAGTAACCACCATTCTACTCTTTCATCTATGAATTTGACTTTTTTATACTCTATATGTAAGTAATATCATACAATATTTTTCTTTATCTGGCTTATTTCTCGCAGCATAATTCTCTCCAAGTCCATCCATGTTGTTGCTATTGGCACAATTTCAATTCTTGTAAGGCTGAGTTGTATTCCATTGTATAAATATATATACCACAGATTTTTCTGACCGGTGTGAGGTGATACCTCATTTTAGATTTGATTTGCCTTTCTCTAATAATTAACATGTTGAGCAACTTTTCATGTGCTTGTTGGCCATCTGTATGTCTTCTTTAGAGAAGTCTTTATAGATCTTCTGCCCAGTTTTTGACTGGATTATTTTCTTTTTTTGATATTGAGCTACAAGAGCTGTTTGTGTATTTTGGAGATTAATCCCTAGTTGGTTTCATCATTTGCAAATACTTTCTCCCATTCTGTGTGTTGTCTTCTAGTTTTGTTTGTGTTTTCCTTTGCTGTGCAAAAACTTTTGTTTAATTAGGTCCGATTTGTTTGTTTTTGATGTTATTTTCATTACTTTAGGAAGTGGAGCCCAAAAGATGTTGCTGTGATTTATGTCAGAGTGCTATGATTATGTTTTCCTCTAGGAGTTTTATAGTATGTGGTCTTATATTCAGGTCTTAAATCCATTTTGAATTTATTTTTATGTATGGTGTTAAAGAAAGTTAGTTTTATTTTCTTACATGTAGCTGCACCATTTATTGAAGAGATTGTCTTTTCTCCATTTTATCTTGTCACCTTTGTCGATTAATTGACCATAGGTGTGTGGGTTTATATCTCTGCTTTCTATATTGTTCCACTGATCTGTCTTTGTGCCAGTACCATACTCTTTTGATTACTGTAGCTTTATAGTATAATTTGAAGTCAGAGAACCTGATACCTCCCACTCCATATTTCTTTCTCAAGAGTGCTTTGGTCTTTTGTGTTTCTATACAAATTTTAGGATTTTGTTTGTTTGTTCTAGATCTGCAAAAAAAAAAAAATGCCTTTGGTAATTTGATAAGGACTGCACTGATTCTGAAGATTACCTTGGGTAGTATACTCATTTTGACAATATTGATTCTTCCAATCCAAGAACGTGGTATATTTTCCCATGTGTGTCATCTCCAGTTTTTTTCATTAGTGTCATCGTTTTTGGAGTACAGGTCTTTTTTCTCCTTAGGTAGGGTATTCCTAGATATTTTATTCTTTTTGATGTTGTGGTAAATGAAATTGGTTTCTTACTTTTTATTACTGCTCTTTCAGTGTAAATGTATAGATATGCAACAGATTTCTGTGTATTAATTTTGAATCCTACAACTTTACAGAATTCATCCATGCGCTCTAGTAATTTCATGTTAGCATCTTTAGTATTTTCTATGTATAATATCATGTTATCTGCAAAAAAGTGACAGTTTTACTTCTTTTCCAAGTTGATCACGTTTCTTTTTCTTTTCTGATAGCCATGGCTAGGACTTCAAAAACTGTGTTGAATTATAGAGGCCAGATTGGAGATCTGTTCCTTGTTCCTGATTTTAGAGGTAATGCTTTCAGCTTTTCATTTTTTTAGTGTGATATTACCAGTGGGTTTTTCATATATGGCCCTTATTATATTGAGGTATGTTCAATTTTGTTTTTTTCAAAGAACCAACTTTTAGCTTCCTTTGTCATTTCTATTGTTTGCTTTGTCTCTATTTCATTTATTTCGGCTCTGATCCTTATGAATTATTTCTTTCAGCTAACTCCGGGTTTCTTTTGTTCTTTCTGTAGTTGCTTTAGGTATAAGGTTAGCTTGATTACTTGGGAGTTTTCTTGTTTCTTGAGGTAACACTGTATTGCTATAAACTTCTCTCTTAAAACCGTTTTTGCTCCGTCCCATAGGTTTTGGATCACTGTATTATCGTTTTTTTTAATCTTTAGGTATTTTTGGATTTCCTATTTGATTTCTTCAGTGATCCATTTGTTATTTACTAGCCTATTGTTTAGTCTCCATCTGATTGGTTTGTTTTTTACAGGTTTTTTTCTTGTAGTTAATTTCTAATCTCACAGCAGTATGTTTGGAAAAGATGCTTGATATGATTTCAGTTTTCTTAAATTTAGTGAGGCTTTCTTAATGGCACAGCATGTGATCTATCCGAGAATGTTCCAAATGCATTTGAAAACAATGTGTATTCTGCTTCTTTCAGATGGAATGCTTTATGATATCAATAAAGTCCATCTGGTCTAATGTGTCATTTACGGCTTGTGTTTCCTTATTGATTTTCTGTCTGGATGATCTGTCCATTGATGAGTGTGGGTTGTTAAAGTCCCCTACTACTGTTGTGTTACTGTCGATTTCTTCTTTTATTGCTGTTACATTTTGCTTTATATATTGAGGTGCTCTTTTTCGGTGAAGATATATTCACAATTGTTTTATCTTCTTGTATTGATCCCTTGATCATTATGTAATGTTCTTCATTGTCTTTTGTACCAGTCTTTATTTTAAAGTTTATTTTGTCTGAGTATTGCTACTACAGATTTTTTAAATTTTAATTTGCATGGAATATTTTCCACCCCCTTTCACTCTGTATTCTTCCCTAGATATGAAGTGGGTCTCTTGTTGGCAAAATTTATATGGGTCTTGTTTTTTTATCCATTCAGCCATCTTTTGGTTGGATATTTAATCCATTTTCATTTAAGGTATTATCAATATGTATGTTCTTCTTGCTAGTTTGTTTTGGATTTGTTTTTGTAGGTGGTTTTTCTTCCCTCCCTCTTTTGTTCTTCTGTTACTTGATAACTAACTTTAGTGTTGTGTTTGGGTTCCTTTTTTTTTGTGTGTGTGTATATCTATTGTAGAGTTTTGGTTTGTGGTTACCATGAGGTTTTGATATAGCAGTCTGTAAACAAAATATATGGTTTTAAGTTGCTGGTCTTTTAATTTCAGATGCTTTTCTAATATCCTACATTTGTCTTCTCCTTCTCTCACAATTGCGTGTTTTGATATCATTTGTGTGCAGATTATTTCGTACTTTTACTGTATGTTTGCCTTTACTGCTAAGCTTTTCCATTCATAATTTTATTTCTAGTTGTGGCCTTTTTCACCTATACATATTCCTTCAGCCGTTGCGGCAAAGCTGGTCCAATGGTGCTGAATTCTTTATGCTTTTGCCTGTCTGTAAAGACTTGATTTTTCTGTCAAATCTGAATGAGAGATATGCTGGGTAGAGTATTCTTGCTTGTAAGTAAGTTCTCCCTTTCATCACTTTAAATATGTAGTGCCACTCCCTTCTGGTCTGAGGAGTTTCTGCTGAGAAATCAGCTGATCACCTAATGGTGATTCCTTTGTATGTTATTTGTTGCTTTTCCCTTTTTGCTTTTAATATTTTTTTCCTTGTGTCTAATTTTTGTCAGTGTGATTACTATGAGCCTGGGATTGTCTGAACATGACTTGGGTGACTGTTTCCTTTCCCATGTTAGGGAAGTTTTCAGCTATTATCTCTTCAAATATTTTCTCAGGTCCTTTCACTTTGTTTTCTTATTCTGGAACCACTATAATGTGAATGTTGGTGCATTTAATGTTTTCCCAGAGGTCTGTTAATCTATCCTCATTCCTTATCATTATTATTCTTTATTCTGTTCTGTGGCAGTGATTTCCACCATTCTGTCTTCCCGGTCACTTACCAGTTCCTCTGTTCAGTTATTCTTCTATTGATTCCTTCCAGTGTATTTGTCATTTCATTTATTGTATTGTTCATCTCTGTTCTTTAGTTCTTCTAGATCGTAAATATTTCTTGTATCATCTCATTCTGTGCCTTCATTCTTTTTTCAAGATCTTGGATCATATTTACTATCATTACTCTGAATTCTTTTTCAAGTAGATTCCCTATCTCCACTTCACTTAGTTGTTCTTCTGGAGTTTTATCTTGTTCCTTCATCTGGGACACATAGCTCTGCCACGTCATTTTGTCTAAACTTCTGTGTGCTTTCCTTTCTGCAGGCTGTAGTGCTGTAGAACTCTGCCCCGCAGTAGGCGAAGCTGGTCTAAGAGGCTTGTGCAGTCTTCCTTGGTGTCTGCCCACTGTTGAGTGGAGCTGGGTCTTATCCCTCTCGTGTGTCTGATCGTGTCAAAGGCTGTGTTTAGAGGGACGTTTGGGCTCAGGAAGGCTTTAAATATCCTGTCTGCTGATGGGTGGGGCTGGGTTCTTACCCTGTTGGTTGTTTGGCCTGAGGTGTCCCAGCATTGGAGCCTACGGGCTGTTGGGTGGTCCAGGTCTTGGCATCTTTTCGGTCAACAGTTGTTCAGCAGTTAATTGTGATCCTGTGTTTTCATGAGAGGAGTTGAGCTCATGTCTTTCTACTCCACCATCTTGATCATGATGATAACTTTCACAAGTGTTTGCTTATGTCCAAACTCATTAAATAGTGTACAGGCAGGCCTTGAAGATATTTTGGGTTCAGTTCCTGGGACTCTTTTTCCCTTTTCCTTTGCATTTATTCTAGTTTAATTGGTTCATAGTTCTCGAATCCAGCACTTTCAGAAAGGGTTTCTAGCACAAAATTGGATTTCCTTTTTTGAAAAACACCGATCTTATCCTTAGCCTTTCCCACACCTTCCCTTGGCCTGCATCCCTGTTTTTTTCTATTCTTCCTTCTCCTACACTGTGCCATCTGTTTCTTGCATATGTCTATGTGCTATCCTCTGTAGTCCTGTGTTAGGCTCAAGAGTTCTTCTGTCTGTTTCAAAGTCTATATTGAAAATGATAGTTCCACAGTGGCTCTGCCATTATGAACAAGCTCATACACAAGTGTGAAGAAAAGGATTCTGCACAGGGTCAATTTCGTCATGTACCTTAGCTTATGCAGCTCCAGTGTGTGTTTCTCTTTAAGATGGGATTTTGGCTATGCCTTTAATGTTTTCACTAGAATGACGCACCACTTCCTTGAACACTTTGGAAAAGTTTGTATGTGTGGGATGACATGCACATAACGGATTCTGTGATATGTCCCTGTGCCTGTACAGAAATGAGAGAAATATCATGTTGCATCATAAGCACATGCCTTACCTAGATATTTGCAAAGCTTTCCTGGGGATGTTTATACCAGGTATTAAGATACAGAAAATTTGAGTAATGTATTTCTAATAACTTTGCTTTTAAAGTGAAGAATTTTGTGGAATGGTAATTGATCACATTGGTGATAGTCGTGTTAATATTTCTCAAGCAGAGGGAATATCATGATCCAAGGGTACGAGGTTTCTGGTGGCTCAATAATGATACCTCCATGCAAACACCCAGTGCTGCCGATGTAATTGTGTTTCTTTCATGTTGGGAAACACAGAAAGGTGAAACTCGCAGTTCTGACTATGTTATTAATCTATCTGGAGCACTCAGACCATGGTGGCAGAGGGGTTGTCATATTACAATCTGTATTACATTCCTCTATTTATGTGTCAGTCGTTAGCAAACCATCTTTGTTTACATTTGGAAACGTGCATTTTTGTCCTTGCAAAACAACTTTGGTATAAACATATACATATATTGATGAAGTGGATAATTTCAAAAAGTAACCCCAGCAGGAAGCAGTAATGAGTTCACCCAGTTCTATATTACATCTTACATAAACCATAATACTTGCAATGTTACATGGTCATTATTTATCTTTCCTTTCTCCCTGCAAGCAGCTAGCTCTATGTGCCTTCTTTAACTTAAATAAACATAGGCATCATTCCCATTTACTGCAGCATCTTAAGGTAGCTCAGTAAATATTTTCCTTTATCAATTTACTAATGCTCTCTGCCTGAAGCCTGACACTGTCTAAAGAAAATTTGCTTTTCATTGGAGCTATTCTTCCTTACAAGAATTTTAATTTTAAAGGCCTTATAGGTGATAAACTGCTAATATTTCTGGTTATCACCCCATTATCTGGGCTGGCAGAATGAAGAGCTGACAGTCTACAGAAGTAAATCAGTGTAAGTAGCTACAGCACATTTTTTTATGTATATGTGTGGTGTATGCTTGAGAGTATGTATCTGGTGTATGTGTGTGGGTATGGATGGGTGGTACACCTATGAGAGTGTGCACAATGTGTGTCTGCGTGTGCGTGTGTTTGTGTGTGCCTATTAACCTAATCTGAAGGTGCTCTGTAACTTGATTCTACACCATTACACAAAGCTTTCAAGATTTGGGGCTCTGGGGCTCCTTCATGGGATATTATTGGTTGCAGCCTGGTAGAGGAGGCAGAAGCAAGGCTGGTGACAAGGCACTTTTTCCTCTCTCATAAACTTGCAAAAAAAGTGCAGAAACTATACCCAAATCTCCAATTCTGTGTCCTTGCCTCATGATACATCTCTATATCTCAGTCTCTGTCTGTATTAAGCAGAATTCTCCAGGAAAACAGAGTCAATTGAAAAAAAGGGAGACATTATAGATATTAGCTCATGTGATTATGGAGGCTGCAAAGTCCTATGATCTGCCATCTGCAAGTTGAAGATCGAGGAAAACGGGTGGTGTAATTCAGCCTGAGTCAAGGCCTGAGAACCAGGTGAGCTGATGATGCAAAACTGGTTTAAGGGCAGGAGAAGGTGAGATGACATGTCCTCGATCATTCAGTGAGGCACAAAAAAAAAGAACAAATTACGCTTTCCTCCGCTTTTTGATTTTATTCATTCTCTCAAGGGATTGGATATTGTCCACCACCATTAGGAAGGCAACCTTCTTTACTGAGTCCACTGATTCAAATTCTCTCATCTAAAAACATAAACACACCCAGAAATGTTTTATCAACTTTCTGGGCCTGCATTAGCCCAGTCAAGTTGACATAATATTAACCATCACAAATCTTCCCCTTGACAACTTGAAAAATATACATACCACTTTCAACATACTTAATCTCCAAATAAAGAAAATAATAAGGGCAGAATTCTGCCTAAGATGATAAAACTATCCTGTGTACAACTGAAAACACAATAATTCCTTCCCCCGAAGACAGTCCTTGAATTATTTTACTCTTCTCCTTGAGGTCCGGTAACTTAAGTACTATAATGTAAAATTACTAACTCTTACATACTATGATATAAAGTTCATATATCTTATGTTACATAAGGGAATAGGGAAAGAAAAATATTTGCTTCACACACATAAACATAATACAAAATAAGGACGAATATTCATGACAATTATAGCCCTCTTTTCTGTTATTGTAATAACAGCTGATATTTATAACTACCTTCTTCCACTACATATTCCACATACCCTCTGCCATCAGCAAGTACTTAATACGGTTAGGGTTTTTTAGATGGTGGGGTTACCCAAGACTTCTCGAAGTGTGTGGGACATTAGTAGCCCTACCTAAGTTGGATTGTTTCAGTTTTCCAATGACCTCTACCACAGACCATGGTACTACTGAGATGTCCTAAGGGATCTGACATACATAGTCTTGTATTCCCGTCATACACTTCCTAAACTCTGCTTTGAAGTGATATCATCCAATATCCCCTCAGGAGTCAGAATCAATTACTCCAGCCACCACAGTAACTCCTCCCTTGCCTGTTGATTCAGAAGCATGGGTAACACAAAGTGGCTGCGTGGCTAATCAAAACCTCCAAGTCAATGAAATCATAGGTGTTTCCTGGTAGAACTAAGATCTCTAGGCCTGCAGAACATAAAGTCCTAAGAAGCAAAAATTTCACTAGTGGGTAACTAAGGGTAAAAATGAGGTACCTCTCCCATCTCCATCCTTTGATTCTTGAAGCTATAAATCCTCACCATCAGAGAAACACCTTACTCTCTGGATGATGAGTCAAAGTATATGCAACCTCCTGGAGAAACTTGCTTTAACCCTGAAAAGTATTGCCACCTACTTACTGGCAGAGCACCTGAGTCTTCAAAAAGTCATTCCAGTATCCATCAAGACCAATGACTTCCAAGAGCATGGGTGCTTCGTCACAGTTCTTTTGCTGGCAAATGCTAGACACTGGCTTGAGGTACCCGAAGTGTCTACATGACCTAGACATCATCCTCAGGACAAAAAAATGCAGATCATGGCCAGTCCGCTGGAAGGCAGCTTTTAAGAAAGATGCCTCTCCGATTCTTCAAATGCAACTAAATGGACCATAATTTGATCATATGTCATCCTCCTGAATCACATTGACATTCATGCTGTTTATCTCCATTACAATTTGGAGGAAAGCACAACAGGGCCACTTAATAATAGTACTTTTCGGCAGTGACATGCATTTGTGTAACCAATTCTCACCCTGATTGAAATGGAAATTGTGGAAATTGATTTAATACAGCCTTGGTTACTGGGAATGTAATCACCTTTCCCTGAAATTGTATTCCCATTCACATCCTTATCAAGTCTTGAGAGATGTTCACAGCTGTCTCATGATTTGAGAAAATGCAAACACCATCTCATTATCTGGGTGAGAAGCAATCAACATCAGAAGTAGGGTGGCAATAAAATGTGCCTCTCAGGGAAGTCTGTGTGAACTAAGCAGGACTGTCTCTCTTCTTATGATCTGACAAAAAAAAAAATTACCAAAAGGAAAATAATCCAAGCTTATTTCCTTATTTCCTAAAAGTTATTTCTTTTTTTTTTCTTCTTACTTTTTGACCCCCTTAACGCATTTCTTCCACTCTTTACCCTCTGCCTCTGGGAGCCACCAATCCATTCTCTGTATCTATGAGCTAGGTTTTGTTCTGTTTTTCAGATTCCACATGTAAGTGAGATCATATGGTATTTGTTTTTCTCAGACGGTATTTCTATGTGAGTTAAATGGATGCAAATTATTGCATACAACCTATAGCAGAGGATGCAATGATGAGAATCTAGGCTGCCCACAGTCTTTTAGAGGAGCTTTTGATTCATGTGACATTCAAGCATGGGACAGTGGCTCTCCAGGAAAGAGCAGTGTCACCTCCCCAGAACTTCGTTTTCTTTGACTCTCCCATCTCCGCAATGTTTCTATCCCTCCCTTCTTGTCCCATTGCCCATATCATCCTCTCCACACTCTCGTTGCTCGAGTCCACCCATATCCACTACTATAAAGCTTCTTTTCCTTCTGTGCCAATCATACACCCTTCTTCTACACAGCACACATTCATGAACCTCAAAAGTTCTTGTTCCTTACTCTCTGTTTCAACAATTTTTAGATGTAATACGGATTGGCCATTGAAAATGTATCAATATGAAAATATGAAAGGGAACCATTTTCTTTCAGAAAATACTGTTCTCTCAGTGAGATAAAGACACTTTCAGAGCCAGTCCGCAAAGAGTAGCGGCTGCTCTCCTTTTGCCCCAGTCTCACAACGTCATATCTGCTGAATCCCTGGAACATCAAAGCACATGTGATCTGTGAGCCAAGGACTGACTGTGTGCTTTATGTGACACAGGTGACAACGTGGGGGCTTTCCAAGAAGAAGGGAAAACCCCTTCAAAAGCTGTTGTCAAACAAAAGATTTCATACTCCAAAAAAGAAACTAGAAAACTAATTACAATTAGCTTAATAAAACTTGAAAACTTAAGGTGATGGTTTGAACATTGCTCTCTGGAAGTCCTTTGCAATTGCATAAAATTAAGGTTCCTTGAATTTAACATTAAATTTCTCAGACTCATACCCATTTTCTTTTTTTCAGTTTTTCTCTCTCATTTCGTGCTATGTAAGTGTAATTTTTCATTATCAAAGACTGACAACATAACACTTGCATGTTTCTACATTTATTTCTAATTGGCTATTTCTGGTTTGTGGGAGGTGAGAAAAATGTGACTATGGCTGGCTGAATCTCAAGGATCCCCAAAATCACTTAATAGAGACCATACCTGTGGAGTAGCAGCTATATACAAGAAGATTTGAGCTTACTAACTAAACACTGACTTTTTTTTTTAAGACAGCAGAAATGGGCTAGGTTAGATTATGTATTTACTTATTTATTTTTATATTTATTTTTGGCTGTGTTTGGTCTTCGTTTCTGTGCAAGGGCTTTCTCTAGTTGTGGCAAGCGGGGGCCACTCTTCATTGAGGTGAGTGGGCCTCTCACTATCGCGGCCTCTCTTGTAGCGGAGCACAGGCTCCAGACGCGCAGGCTCAGTAGTTGTGGCTCACGGGCCCAGTAGCTCCTCGGCATTTGGGATCTTCCCAGACCAGGGCTCGAACCCGTGTCCCCGGCATCAGCAGGCAGATTCTCAACCACTGCACCACCAGGGAAGCCCTAAACACTGACTTTTAGGCTAATTTAGTTATTATAATAGTATTGGATACATTTGAGTATTATATACTGTAATATTAGTATAATCAATAAAGTGTTAAATATATTACCTTTGCTAGTATTTTGCCCACAGTTTCCTCACAACGTTTCATTTTATGTATTTTTAGTTTCTAGTTTTTCATATTAGACAGACAGACAAAAAACAGTATTTCGAGGTGACTTTTTGGTGATAAGTTGCATGCTGCAATAATCTAAAAAAATGTCTAGAGTAAAGGAAAAGCAATAAACTCCTCCTCATGGCACTTACATCCTTGCTCAATGCTGAGCCATGGGGGCACACGTTGTACTTGTACAATACATTTATGTTTGCCAGGGCAAACATAAGTACACGCATATACACAGATACAGGTTATGTTTTTTAACTAAGATAAACTCATACTCAAAATATCATTCAGGATCTTGCATTTTTAAAGGGCTGTAGGTATCCTTCCAATGCAATACATATAGTGCTACTTCAATTTTTTAATGGTTGTGTAGTAATAAAGAATGCAGATGACCTATAATAACTTCTACTATTCAAGTTGTCTAAAAATGGCATGTCAATAAACATTTATGTGTGCCTATTTTGTTTTTTTTTTTTGTTTTGTTTTGTTTGTTTTTTTATACTGCAGGTTCTTATTAGGCATCAATTTTATACCTATTTTGTTTTTATTTATTACTATTATTTTTATTTTTTGCTTGCACTGTATTTCTGTCAAATTCACAAGTCAAAATTTATGAACATTTACTACTTCAACAAATAGTGTCACATTGCATGCCATGATTTAATATGAATTAAGAGTGTGCAAGTGGCCTCTTTTCCCCCACTTTGTCACTGGCTGTTATGATATTTTTTATAGTGCGTTGCTACACATGTATATCTCATCTTTTCTAAACACAACACTATGAGACTAGAAATCAACTACAAGAAAAGAAAAAACTGAAAATTTATTTATACAAGTTTACCCCAGGAAATAAGAAAAATAAATAAACAACCTAACACAAAGGAAACACGAAAGTAGTAAAATAAATGAAATCATAAAGAGCTACAATCTCCCAAGAATGCACCAGCAAGAAACAGAAAATGTGAAAGGACCAGTAATGAAATTGAATCTGTAATTTAAAAACAACAAACAAAAGTCCAGTACCACATGGATTATTAGGTGAATATTACCAAATATTTAGAGAGGAGTTAACAGAAATCCTTCTGAAATTATTAAAAACAATTTGCAGAGGAAGGATTGCCCCCAAACTCATTCTATGTGGCCAGCATCACCTTGAAAACAAAACCAGAGAAAGATACAAAAAAATAGAAAATTACAGGCGGATATCACTGATCAACATAGATGCAAAAGTCCTCAATAAAGTATTACCAAACTAAATCCAGGAGGACCTTCAAGTTGGCGGAAGTGTAAGACATAGAGATCACCTTCCTCCCCACAAATACATCAGATATACATCTACAAGTGAAACAACTCCTACATAACACCTACCGAATGCTGACAGAAGACCTCAGAATTCCCAAAAGGCAATAAAATCTCCATGTACCTGGGTAGGGCAATAGAAAAAGAAAACAGAGACAAAAGGATAGGATGACACCTGCACTTCAGAGAGGGAGCTCTGAAGGAGGAAACGTTTCCCCACACTAGAAAGCCCTTTCACTGGTGGAGACACGGTGTGAGCAGGAGTATTCTTGGGAGCCACAGAGGAGAGCTCAGCAACAGGTGTGCAAAAGGCAAAGCGGAGAGATTCCCACACAGAGGGTGGTGCTGACCAGCGCTCACCAGCTTGAGAGGCCTGTCTGTTCAAGCGCAGGAGCAGGTGGGGGCTGGGAACTGAGGCTCAGGAATTGGAGTTCAGACCCCAGGAAGATGACTGGGGTTGACTGTGTGAACACAGCCTGAAGGGGGATAGTGCGCCACAGCTAGCTGGGAGGGAGTCCAGGGAAAAGTCTAGACCTGCATGAGACAAGAGACAATTGTTTGGGGTGGGTGATAAGGGATTCAGAGCACTGCCTAAATGACCTTCAGATATTGGTATGGACCACGGCTATCAGTGTGAACACAAGAGACAGGCATGAAATACTTAAGCTGCTACTGCAGCCAACAAGACTCCTGTATGCAAGCACAGGTCACCGTCTACTCCGCCCCTCCTGGGAGCCTGTGTAGCCCACCACTGCCAGGGTCCCATGATCCAGGGACCACTTTTCTGAGAGAACACATGGTACGATCAAACTGGCCTCTGCCGCCGCAGGCTCACTCCTCATTCTGTACCATTCCCTCCCCTCGGGCTGAGTGAGCCATAGCCACCTCCTGTCAGACGCCAGAGGGCAACCAACATGCAGAAGCCGGGACAAATCCAAAGCTGAAACACAGGGGCGGTGCAAAGAAAAGAAGGAAATTTCTCCCTGCAGCCTCAGGAGCAGCAGATTAAATCTCTACAATCAACTTGTACCCTGCATCTGTGTAATACTTAAATAGAAAACAAATCATCTCAAAATTGAGTCTGAGGACTTTGGCAGGAACTGTAGATTGGTGTTTTCTGGATGCGATTGACAAGTTCTTGATTTATATGTTTATCTTAGTTTAGTTTTTAGCTGTTGCTATCATTGGTGAATTTTTTTATTGGTTTGGTTGTTCTCTTCTTTTTTTAAATTATTTTAATTTTATTTATTTTAATTTATTTTTCTTTCTTTCTTGTTCTCCCTTTTCTTCTGAGCCATGTGGCTGACAGGGTCTTGGTGTTCCTGCCAGGTGTCAGTCAGGCCATACCCTCGGAAGTGGGAGAGCCGAGTTCAAGACATTGGACCACCAGAGAATTCCAGGCCCCACATAAAAATCAGCTAGAAGTCTCCCGGGAATTTTTTATCTCAACACAAAGACCCAGCTCCATTGAATGACTAGCAACCTAGAATGCTGGAAACCCTATGCTGAAAACTAGCATAACAGAAACACAGTCCCACAGTCTTTGGCAGCAGAGAGGCTGCCAAAAATCATAATAAGACCACAGACACCCCAAAACACACCACTGAACGCAATCCTGCTCACCAGAAAGTCAAGATCCAGCCTCATCCATCAGAACACAGGCAACACTCCCATTCAACAGGAAGCCTACACAACCCACGGAACCAATCTTACCCAATGGGGGCAGATACCAAAAACAATGGGAACTACGAATCTGCAGCATGCAAAAAGGAGATCCCTAACACTGTGAAGTTGAGTAAAATGAGAACACAGAGAAACAAAAAGCAGATGAAGGAGCATGGTAAAACCCATCAGACCAAACAAATGAAGAGGAAATAGGTAGTCTATCGGAAAAATAATTCAGAGTAATGATATTAAAGATGATACAAAATCTTGGATAAAATAGAATGGAGAAAATACAAGAAACGTTTAACAAGGACCTAGAAGAAATAAGAGCAAACAATGATGAAAAACACAATAAATGAAAGTAAATATTCTCCAGAAGGAATAAATAGCCAAAAAAACTGAGACAGAAGAAACGATAAGTGACCTGGAAAATAAAATAGTGGAAATTACAGCAGAGCAGAATAAAGAAAAAAGAAATAGAAGATTTAAGGACACTCTCAGAGACTTCTGGGACAATATTAAACGCACTAACTTTCAAATTATACGGGTCCCTGAATAAGAAGAGAAAAAGGACTGAGAAAATATTTGAAGAAATTATAGTTGAAAACTTCACTAATATGGGAAAGGAAATAGTTATCAACTCCAGGAAGCACAGAGAGTCTCATACAGGATAAACCCTAGGAGAAACACCCCAAGACACATATTAATCAAGCTATCAAAAATTAAATTCAAATAGAAAATATTAAAAGCAGCAAGGGAAAAACCACAAATAACATACAATGGAATCCCCATAAGGTCATCAGCTGATTTTTCAGCAGAAGCTCTGTAAGTCACAAGGGTGTGGTAGAACATATTTAAAGTTATGAAAGAGAAAAACCTACAAAAAGATTACCTTACCCAGCAAAGATCTCATTCAGATTTACAGAGAAGTAAAAAATCTTTACAGACAAGCAAAAGGTAGGAGAGTTCAGCACCACCAAACTAGCTTTACAACAAATGGTAAAGGAATTCTCTAAGCAGGAAACACAAGAGAAGGAATAGACCTACAATAACAAACCCAAAACAATAAAGAAAATGGTAATAGGAATATACATATAGATAATTACCTTAAATGTAAATGGATTAAAGGCTCCAACCAAAAGACAGAGACTGGTTGAATAAATATAAAAACGAACCCATATATATGCTGTCTACAAGAGACCCACTTCAGACCTAGGGACACATACATACTGAAAGTGAGGGGATGGAAAAAGATATTCCATGCATATAGTACTCAAAAGAAAGCTGGAGTAGGAATTCTCATTTCAGACAAACTAGACTTTGAAATAAAAACTCTTACAAGAGACAAAGAAGGACACTCCATAATGATCAAGGGATTAATCCAAGAAGAAGATATAACAATGGTAAATATCTATGTACCTCAATTAATATAGGTAATGCTAACAGCCATAAAAGGGGAAATCGACAGTAGCACAATAATAGTATGGGACTTTAACCCGCTACTTTCAACAATTGACTGATGAACTTAAAATAAATAAAGAAACACAGCTTATTTGACACATTAAGCAAGTTGTACTTAATTGATATTTGCGGGTCATTCCAAAAAACCACATAATACACTTTCTTCTCAAGTGTACATGGAACATTCGTCAGGGTAGAACATACCTTGGGGCACAATTCAAGTCTTGGTACATTATTAAGTAAACTGATATCGCATCAAGTATCTTTTCAAACCACAACAGGAAAAAAAAGGTAAAATAATCCTCCAAACACTTCAAGGCTAAACAATACAGTACTAAGTAACCAGAAGATCGCTGAAAAATAAAGAGGAAACAAAAATTATCTAGAAACAAATGACAATGAAAACTCGACTGCCCAAAACTTACGGTAATTAGCAAAATCAGTTCTAGGAGGGACGCTTTAGCAATACAATCCTACCTCAAGAAACGTGAAAAATCTCACAACCTAATCTTATACCTGAAGCAATTAGAAAGAACAAAATAAACCCTCAAGTTAGCAGAAGGAAAGAATTCATAGAGATCAGATCAGAAATAAATGAAAAAGAAATGAAGGAAATAACAGCAAAGATCAAAATAACTAAAAGCTGGTACTTTGAGAAAATAAACACAACTGATAAATCATTAGACAAATTCATCAAGAAAAAAAGGGAGAAGGCTTACGTCAACAGAATTAGAAAGGAAAAAGAAGTAACAACTGACACTGAAAAATACAAAGGATAATGAGAGATTACTACGATCAACTTTATGCCAATAAAATGGGCAACCTGGAAGATATAGACAAATTCTTAGAAAAACTCTATCTCTGGAGAGAAAATTCCTCAGAAATTAAGCATAGTGGGAACTAACCTCAACATAATAAAGCCAATATATGACAAACCAACAGCTAACATCATTCTCAAAGGTGAAAAATTGAAAGTATTTCACTAAGATCAAGAGCAAGACAAGGTTGCCGAATCTCACCACTATTAGTCAACATAGTTTTAGAAGTTTTAGCCACAGCAATCAGAGAAGAAAAAGAAATAAAAATAATCCAAATCGGAAAAGAAGAAATAAAGCTGTCACTGTTTGCAGGTGACATGATACTATACATAGAGAACCCTAAAGATGTTACCAGAAAACTACTAGAGCTAAACAATGAATTTGATAAGGTAGCAACGTACAAAATTAATGCACAGCAATCTCTTGCATTCCTATACACTAATAATGAAAAATCTTAAGAGAAATTAAGGAAACACTCCCATTTACCATAGCAACAAAAAGAATAAAATACCTACCTCAGGAGACAGAAGACCTGTATGCAGAAAAGTATGACACCGATGAAAGAAATTAAAGATGATACAAACAGATGGAGAGATATAGGATTTTCTTGGAATGGAAGAATCAACATTGTAAAAATGACTATACTACCATAGCAATCTACAGATTCAACGCAATCCCAATCAAACTACCAACGTCATTTTTCACAGAATAGGAACAAAAAAATTTTCACAATTTGTAAACACTAAAGACCTCGACTAGCCAAAACAATCTTGAAAAAGAAAAACGGAGCTGGAGGAATCAGGCTCCCGAACTTTAGACTATACTACAAAGCTACAGTAATTAAGACAGTATGATAGTGGCACAAAAACAAAAATACAGATAAATGGAACAGGATAGAAGGCCCAGAGATAAATCCAGGCACATATGGTCTCGTTATCTTTGATAAGGAGGCAAGAATATACAATATAGAGAAGACATCTTCTTCAATAAATGGTGCAGGTAATACTGGTCAACTACATGTAAAAGAATGAAATTAGAACACTCCCTAATACTATACACAAAATTAAACTCAAAATGTATTAAAGACCTAAATGTAAGGCCAGACACTATCAAACTCTTAGAGAAAAACATAGGCAGAACACTCTATGATATAAATCACAGCAACCACTTTTTGACCCACCTCCTAGAGAAATGGAAATGAAAAGAAAAATAAAAATGGAAGCTAATGAAACTCAAAAGCTTTGCACAGCAAACGAAATAATAAACAAGATGAAAAAGGACTTTCAGAATGGGAGAAATTACCTCACACCATGCAGAATGGCCATCATCAAAAAATCTACACACAAAAATGCTGGAGAGGGCGTGGAGATAAGGGAAACCTACTGTTGGTGGGAATGTAAATTGATACAGCCACTATTGAGAACAATCGGGAGGTTCCTTAAAAAACTAATAATAAAACTACCATATGAACAGCTATCCCACTCCTGGCATATACCCTGAGAAAACCATAATTCAGATAGGTACACGTACCACAATGTTCATTGTAGCACTATTTACAATAGCTAGAACATGGAAGCAATCTAAATGTCCATCAACAGATGATTGGATAAAGAATTGGTGCACATATATGCAATGGAATATTACTCAGCCATAAAAACAAAAAAAACTGAGTTATCTGTAGTGAGGTGGAGAGACCTAGAGTCTGTCATACAGAGGGAAGTAAATTAGAAAAAAACAAATGCCATATGCTAACACACGTATATAGAATAAAGAAAATATTTCTGAAGAATCTAGGGCCATGGCAGGAATGAAGACGCAGTCATAGATGATGCACTTGAGGACACGTGGAGAGAGAAGTGTAAGCTGGAGTTAAGTGAGAGATTACTTTGACATATATACACTATGAAATATAAATTATATAGCTAGTGAGAAGCAGCCACATAGCACAAGGAGATCAGCTCTGTGTTTGGTGACAAACCAGACGGATGGGTTAGTGAGGGTGGGAGGAAGACGCGAGAGGCAGTGGATATGTGGATATATGTATACATATCGCTGATTGAGTTTGTTATACAGCAGAAACTAACAAAACAATGTAAAGCAATTATAGTACAATAAATATGTTTTAAAAAGTAACAAATATAACAGAAATATGTATACATACGTATGTACATTCTGTGTAAATATATATTCAAAATATTTAAAAAAGCAAAAAAAAAAAACACCATAAGTAAATCTAGTGATACACTAAAAGGATCATACACCATGATCAAGTGAAATTTATCCCAGGCACGCAGGGATGGTTCAATATCTGCAAATTAATCAATGTGATACACCACATTAACAAACTGAAGAATAAAAATCATAAGATCATCTCAATAGATGCAGAAAATGTGTTTGACAAAATTCAACCTCCATTCATAATAGAAAATCTCATCAAAGTTGGTAGAGAGGGAATGTATATCACAACATAATAAGGTAATATATGACAAGCTCACCTCATATTCAACAGTGAAAACCTGAAAGCATGTCCTCTAAGATCAGAAAGATGACAAGGAGTCCTACTCTCACCATTTTTCTACAATATATTTTTGGAAGATTTACCAAAATGGAAAGAAACTAGTAAAACTGTCAGTGTTTGCAGGTGATATGATACTATACATCAAAAATTCTAAATACAGCACCAAAAGACTATGCGGTCTCATCAGGGGATTTGGTAAAGTTGCAGGATACAAAATTAGTATGCAGAAATCTATTGTATTTCTATACACTAACAATGAACTCAGAAAGAGAAGTTTAAAAAGAAATCACATTGACATTTGCATAATAAGGAATAAAATACCTAAGATAGATCTAACTAAAGAAGTAAATGATCTGTACTCCGTAAACTAATGAAAAAAATTGAAGATGACACAGAAAGATGGAAAGATGCACCGTGTTCATGGATTAGAAGTATTTATACTTTAATATGACTTTACTAGCCAAGGCTATCTACAGATTCAATGAAATCCTTACAAAATAGCAGTGGCATTTTTCACAGAACTGGAACAAACAACTTTGAAAATTGTATGGAAACTGAAAAGAAGCTGAATAAGCAAAACATTCTTGAGAAAGAATTACTGAGCTAAAGGTTTCATGATCTGTGACTTCAGACTATACTACAAAGCTGCAGTAATCAAAACAGGATGGTATTGGCACAAAACCGAAACAAGATTAATGGAACAGAATAGAGAGTCCAGAAATACACGTATGAGCTTATGGTCAATTAATCGACAACAAAAGAAGTAATAATCTATAACGGAGAAAAAGTTTCTTCAATAAGTAGTCCTGGGAGGACAGGACAGCTACAAGGAAAAAAATGAAATTAGAATATATTCTCACACCACATTCAAAAATAAACTCAAAATGGAATAAAGATCCAAATGGCAGATGGGAAACCATAAAACTCCTAGGAAAATACAAAGGCAGAACACTGCCAAAAATTGCAGCAGTATATCTTCAGATCTGTCCCCTAAGGCAAATAAATCAAAAGCAAATATAAATTGGATCTAATTAAACTAGTAACCTTTTGTACAGCAAAAGAACCTATTAAAAAATGAAAAGACGGCATCCTGGAGAACTTATTTGTAAGTGATATGACTTGATGGATAAGGAATCAATATCCAAAAAAATAACTCATAGAACTCGAAGTGAAAAATCCTACAGCATGATTAAAAGTGGAAAATAGACATGAATATTTTTCCAAAGAAGACACACAGGCAAAGATGGCCAACAGTCTCACGAGAAGACATTCAACATAGCTAATCAGCAGACAAGTGCAAATCAAAACCACAATGAGACACCTCACACCTGTCAAATGGCTATCATCAAAAAGACCACACGTACAAAATGTTGGCAAGTGTGGGAAAAAAAGGGATCCCTTGTACACTGGGGATATAAACTGGTATAGCCAATGTAGAGAAGATTATGGAGGTTGGTGAAAAAACAAAAAATAGAGCCTTACGATCCAGCATTTCAACTCCTGGGTCTATATTCAAAGATAATGAAAATATTTTTAAAATGTACACTAACTCCAATGTTCATAGCAGCTTTATATATAATAGCCATGATATGAAAGCCACAAAAGGGGCCATCATGGATAAAGAAAATATGGTCGCTATATACAATGGAATATTCGTCATATAAAGGAATGAAAATTTGCAGTTTGCAACAGCAAGTTTGGTCTAGAGGGTATTATGCTTAGTGAAATATGTCAGACAGAGAAAGATATATACTGTATGTCGTCAGTTACATGTGGATATAAAAAATAAAACAAATGAATTTATGAAACCAAAAAGAAAGAGACTCAGAGATATAGGGAACTATATCACAGATGTAGTGGTTACCAAATTGGAGAGGGGGTAGAAAGAGAGGCAAAATAGGGGTATGGGATTAAGACTTACAAACTACTATGTATAAAATAAGGTGCTAGGATATAATGTACAGCAAAGGCAATATAGCATTATTTTATAAAAACTTGAGTATAATCTATAAAAATCTTGTCACCATGTTGTGCACCTGAAACTAATATAATACCGTAAAACAACTATACCTCAAAAAAAAAATAATAAATGAAAGTAAAAGTTCAATAACAGAAAGACCTCTAGAAAACTTACAAATATTTTCAAATGAAATGACACACTTTAAAAACATTAATGGATCAGAGTCTTCTGCTTCGGGGAAGATGTATTTAGTATGTATTTCCCTATTCTACTAAATACAAATCCCTGAAAATTATATATAAGACACATATTTTAAAATTGTAAAGGTGAAAAGAAAAAGAGCAGCTGGGGAAAGAAGGTATCATAGAACAACAAAACGATGAGTGCTCCAGGTTTAATTATTAATGCCATATAACTTTTAAAAATTGTGACTCACTATGTTGTACACCTGCAACTTATACAATATTTTATATCAAACGTAGTTCCACAAAAATTTAAAAAATAAAAAAAAGGGAAAAAAGTTGACATCATGTAGTATATGTTAGCATCTCTTTCTCTCTCTCACACACACACACACACACACACACACACACAGATGTTCATGGAAATGTGACACTCAAGTAGAAAGGCCTTGATCTAAATAATTTCAGAATGACTAAAAATGAAATATGTAAAACTATAAAATAATTACAATTAAAATTTGAAAATATCTGGAAGTATTTTAAGGAAGGATTACTTAAATATAAAAACAAAAACAAATATAGAAATGACTCATTGGTTTAATAATATACAAATTTTAAGTTCAGTATGTCAAATATACAACAAAAATACCAAAAGAGAGGAAACAAATAGGAATAGGAGGCTGTTTCTATATGATTCAAAATTACACAAAAAACAGTCACTGCACCTCCCCCAGGATTCTCTAAGGACCTCTGAGAGTTCTCCAAGGTTCTAACTACCTTTAATTTCATGGGCACACTCAACTCTGCTCCAAGGAATTCACTGCCTTGGTGTTGGTGTTCTTCAAAGCTTTGAAGCTTTCTCAACTGTAAGAAGTGTTTAATAAAATGCCCCCAAAGAACAAAGATGTTGATATCAGGTTCTTGGGAAAACCGTAGCTGATAGAATATTTTTTAGAGTATTGAAAACTTTTATTTTCTTCTGAAAGAACTTTCATTACCTGTGTTTCCACAAAGGTCAAGAGAGTACGCATTTTGGAAAGCAATCATCATACGACTCTTGAGAAAAGTGGGTTATGAAAGGGTGGCTGGTGTTCTCTGTGGTAGGGTATGTATTCTTGAAGGAAATCCTTATATGTTGAGAAGATTGGCTTTTTGGAACATAATCAGAAGTGGAGACCAGTGTAATGCAGTGAGTAAGTAGATAGACCCTAACGTCAGACGATCTAAGTTTGTATTCTGGCTCTGCCATAGGTGTATTACTGAGTCTCTGTGCCTCAGCTTTCTCATTTGTAAAATGGAGAAAATACCTATGTCACTACGATTGTTGTGAGAGAGTATATTGAAAGGCCTTGGAATATTTCCTGGAACATGATTACAGTTACATAAGAAAGCAATATGATGTTGTTCGTGGTGGTGATGACGATGGTGATGATGATATAATGCTGATGGTGACTGCATGCATCTTCAAAGAGTATTGTTAATTTAAATGTAATTACGTCTTATAGAAAATATTTCATTTAATTTTATTAACCCATTACTACTGAGTTTTTTTTTATGGAAGAGATACAAAGAGAGGCTTTGTGAACTAGAAATAAATACTAATGGACCTTTTATAAAAAGAAGTTAGGTAGAAAAGAGCTGAGAGAAGCCTTTGGGTTTGTACAGACCTGGCTTTGTTATGCAGTTTCATCAATTTTGAACAGTTTGGTCCCGGACAAATTGTTACAATGCTAAGATCAGTCTAGAAGAAAAAGGCAAGATTTAAAGGAAAATGTTAGTAAAAGTCCAATTAAAACAACCGGTGTTCAACAAAGAGGACTGACTTTTTAACAAGATTATAGCAATGGGAGATCAACTTTGGAATGGTGGTGTGAGGACCTCAGTGACCATTCTCCCATAAAAGCTGTGAAAATACTGAGGTAAAAAAAACAACCATTTCATAAAAATATGATTTATGCAGAGTAAAAAAGGACAACTCAGAATTATCTGCCTAAGGAAAACTTCTGAACCTCAGAAAGACAATGAAGCCTGTGCATGTCAACTTGGGTTATTCCCTTTTTTTCTTCCCAGCTCACTGCCATGGTATCCGTGAAAGGGCTGCAGGCTCACAGTAAACATTGGTAAACAGTAAACAAATGGACCTCTTTCAGGACACTGTTAAGAACTCTATACCCAGAGTAGTCTATATTTTTCCAAACTCCGCAGGACTTGGAAAATCTCCATTACCAAGGTTTTGTGGTTGTTTTGACTCAGAGCTCAGCTCAGAAAAAAACACTCTCCAGGAATCATAGAAAAGTAGAAATCTCCTGGTTACTTCAGATCTGCCTACGGTTAGTGCAAACAAGTCCAACTCCTCCCCCCGCCCAAAAAAGAAACAATTAAAAGGAGGACCTAGAGAACTGGATGATCACAAAGAACTTTGAAAAGCACCGGTGAATTCCCAAGGACTTAGAAGAACACCATACACATGTGCAGGACTGTTTGCATGCCCAGGAAAGACCCCTATCACTCACCTCTGGCCTTGCGGAAATTTTCTACACACAGGAATTAAAGCTAAGGCTTTCTCATAAACTGAAATCATGCTTTCACACACAGATCCCAACAAGACCAACAACACAACCTGTTGTGCAGAGAGGGTTCTGATACCAGTGTTGTTACACTATATTATCTAAAATGTAAAATGTCTGGTTTCCGGACATTTTTGCTAAACATTTACAAAACCTACAAACAAGAAAGCATGCCACATACAAAGGAATAAAAGCTGTCAGAGGTCATCCTTGAAGAATCCTAGATGTTGGATGTACTTGACAAAGACCTTAAGTCACCTATTTTAAACACATTTGTAGAACTAAAGCAATCCATGTCCAAAAATTAAAGGAAACTATGACAAGTAGATTTGAGTAGACAGAACAAAGGATCAGCAAACTTGAAGACAGGCCAGGAGATTTTACCCAAAGACAGGGAAAAAAAGGAAAAAAAAGGAAAACGGTGTAACAAAACTCGTAAACCTGTGGCACATCATGATCAGCAACAATTAGTAGGAGTGCTAGTGGAGTAGTCTATACATCCAAGAAGCTCAACAAACTTCAATGAACTCAAAGAAATCCACGCTTATATTATAGTTAAAATGACAAAAGTCAGAGAAAATTTTGAAATAGGCAAGAGAAAAATAATTATCATTTTTAAGTTTCAATAAGATTAATAGCAGATTTATCATCAGATACCATAGGGGCCAAAAAGATATTTACATGATATCTTCAAAGAAAAGTCTGCCTCAATAATTTTATAAATAGTAAAACTCTCTTTGAAAAATGAAGGATAGAGAATAAAAAGACAAGCCACATAATGGCAGAAAATATTTGTAAAACATATACTTGACAAAGCACTTGAATCCAAAATACACAGCTCTTAAAACTCCAAAATATGAAACAAAAAACCCAATTTTAAAATGAGCAAAAGAATTGAACATAACCCGGCAAACATATGACCAATAAATCCATGGAAAGATCCTCAATAACGACAGTCATTTGGGAAATGCAAATTAAACAATAAGTGACAACCTGATACCTCTATGACTGTTGGAGAAATATTAAATATAGTTTTAACCCATGAACAACAGTTCCACTCAAGTATATACTGAAGAAAACTGAAAACATATTGACACAAAATCTTGTACACAATGTTCCTAACAGCATGACAAATTTAAAAATTGCATATACATACAGCAGAATATATTAAACAATAAATAGGAATGAAGTACTGACATGTGCTACGATGTGAGGGAAATTTTAATACATTATGTTAAGTAAAGGTATAAAAGATAACATGTTGTATGACACAATTTATATGAAATGCCCATAATAGACAAACCTATGGACAGAAAATGTATTAGTGGTTGTCTAGTCTGGGTGAGATGCATATGTGTAAGGAAGTGGAGAGAGGAGTGAATGCTAATGACTAGGGTTACATTTTGGGATGGCAAAAATAGTCTAAATTTAGATTAATATGACAGTTGCACCACTCTGAGAGTATACTAAAAAACACCGAACTTGTATGTTAAATGTGTGAGTTTTATATCTCAATAAAGCTCTTTAACAAAACAAAGCAAAAAACAAAGAATTATACCATAAAGTACTTTTTATAATTTGATAGGTTAATGAGGAGATAAAGCTATTGAGACAGTGGCTAATGACCAAGTAAAATGTTTGCTTACTTCAGACTAAGTGCCTTGATGTCAGCTTTGTCCCGTTAGGGGAGAGCAAGCAAGTATCCTTGCAATGTTGACAATAATTTCACAGAGCAATCCACAATTAGAAAGCAGGAAGCATACTTGTGCTCTATTACACCAGAGAGTTCCAGAGAATTAACGGTGTGGTCCCAAGTGCTGTTCAGAAAGGGGATCTAGGAGTTGAAAAATGGCATCGGGCCAATCTCTGGCTTGGGCTTAGGGAGCCAGGGGACCCCTGGGAACTGTACCAGTAAGAATGGAGTAGAACCCTTATCCAAGACACACAGCTCTGGGCATTTTGCCCACAGTGAGCCTAGAGCACCAAAACATCTTGCTTTCTGGAGTAACTAACAAGTTGGGTAATGGTCTCAGGAAAATGTCAAACTGATCAGAACCTGAGACTCAAATCAGAGCATAACTAAGAGTCAGTTGAGCTCTCAAATCCTTATTAACTTTGTCTTTCTTAAAGGCATTATGCTAAGTGAAATAAGTCAGAGAGAGAAAGGCAGTGCATGAAATATATCACTTAAGTGTGGAATTTAAAAAATACAACAAACTAGTGAATATAACAGAAGAGAAGCAGACACAGATTAGAGAACACACTAGTGGTTACCAGTGGGGAGAAAGAAATGAGGGCACTAGAAGTTAGGGAATCAAATGGTATAAACTGGTTTGTACATGTTACAAGGATATATTGTACAGCACAGGAAATATTGCCAGTATCTTATAACTGTAAATGTAGCTTATAACTATCACCTTTAAAAATTGTGAAAAATTATACTGTACACTTATGACATATTGTAGATCAACTACACTTCAATAATAAAAAATAAATCTGTTAGATATAATAAAAGCTATTTATAATAAAAGTTTATAAAGAAAAAATTAGATTCACCTTTCCTGAGATCTGGACAAAGTTCAGGAAAAAGGTGGAAGGTCGGATTGGTGTTGGCCAGGTTGTTAGATCCTACTGTTTAGGAGCTAGTGAGACTCTGACCAGTTCTTTCAAGTCCATTCTTTGAAGGTCATCTATAATCAAGCCTTCCACAGTGAACGATGTGTGTTGTGTCCATACAGACGATGGAAAGTCTTGTGGCTGGGAACATCTAGCTGATTGTAAAGATCTACATGAGAAACCTTCAGAGTTAGGTGGCCTTTGCCCATTCATTTTTGGAGTTTCAATGCATATGAGGAAAATTTAGAGATTAAATATGGACTAAAATTTCAACTCCTATTAAATGTTCAGAATAATTATTTTGACATTAGTGCTTTACAAACCTACATCTTCAAGTGTTAACATTTTTTTCTGCATTTTCAGATGGCTACCCCAAAGAAGAAATGATTTATAGATGGAGAAAAAATTCGGTTGAGGCAGCTGATCAGAAATCCTGGCGGCTTTATCAGTTTGACTTCATGGGCCTCAGAAACACCACAGAAATTGTGAAAACATCTTCAGGTAGGAGTTAACTTACAGAAGTGTAGATCTCCAAAAAAATATCCGACATTTTCCCCCTAATGACTAAGGCATACCTTTCCCTTTCATGTAGAATTTCTTCCTGTGTATGTTTTAAAATAATTCTCTTCGTACAACCATGATTCCTAAGTGAGGCAAAACAGCTGATTCAAAACTCAAAAATAATGTTTTAACTGGGATTGGGGAAAGGGTGACCAGATTGTCTTATATTTTTAAATCGAAACTATGTTGACTTTATGTCCATAAACCTAAGATTCTCATCCCTGACCAGATTTATATAAACCAATTTCCTAAGAGAGTTCTACAACTTAGCATATACAAAATAAACAGCAGGTATTATAATTCACAAATAAAAGAAGTTACTGTGAAATGTCCTTCAGTTTTAATTTCTAGCTTCTCCATTTCCTTTAAACAGTGTCTTAAACTTTCTCTTTAAATATATTGAACACATGTAACTAGATATAAAGAGATGTTTTAATTATTAATATCTTTAAATATATTTTTGTTTTATGGTTTTTGTTTGTTTGGTTTTTGGTAATTTCCACAATAGGAATCTATGGTCCACTATTTTTTAATTAGTTTTTTTCTGACAGGGCTTGGGAAGTAGATTGGTTTCAAGTCGACCTTTTGGCTGATCTAGTTATTTGTTAATATGAATAATTTATTGGCTTTTAAAACTCCATAATATTTTGCATCATGCGACTAGGTTAAGTGTAAATTTTAATAATTAGTGGAACTATTTTTAAAGAGCAGTCTGAATTCTTGATAGAATTCTAAATAGAGAACTACTGTTGCCCTTTGATATCCATGGGGATTCGTTCCAGGAACCGTAAAGGTATCAAAACCCCGGTTGCTCAAGCCTATTACATAAAATGGCATACTATTTACATTTAACTTACTTCCTCCTGTATACTTTAAATCATCTCTAAATTACTTATAATACCTAATACAAAGTAAATGCTAAATAGTTGTAAATAAAATATGAATGCCATGTAAATAGTTGACCCTTGAACAACACAGTTTAAACAGCAATAGGGCTCGAACCTGTGTCCCCTGCATTGGCAGGAGCATTCCGAACATCTGCCCAACAAGGGAAATTCTAGGACAGTTTTTCATGAATAGGAAATGTCTTCTTGAAATTCTTTATTATGAGTAGGAAATGTCTTTTTAAAATTTTTTAGTAATTTATGAATAGGAAATGTCTCCCTGAATTTCTTTTTCTCACTCATGGCAAAGCGAGTCTTTGCATGAAGTCAATAGAATGTATTGGCATTGATAAAAGGATGTTCTCCATCTGGTACTCTTAGCTAGCTTTCTCCTATTTATGTATATATACACATATATCCCCATATCTCTCCTCTCTTCATCTCCCTCACTCCCGCCCTCCCTATCCCACTCCTCTAGGTAGTCTCAAAGCACCGAGCTGGTTTCCCTGTGCTATGCTGTTGCTTACCCCTAGCTATTTTTCATTTGGTAGTGTATATATATCCATGCCAACTTCTCACCTTGTCTCAGCTTACCCTTCCCCCTCCCCGTATCCTCAAGTCCATTCTCTAGTAGGTCTGTGTCTTTTTTCGCCTCTTGTCCCTAGGTTCTTAAAACTTTTTAAATTCCATATATGTGTGTAATCATATGGTATTTGTTTTTCTCTTTCTGACTTACTTCACGCTCTGTGACAGACTCTAACTCCATCCACCTCACTACAAATAACTCAATTTCGTTTCTTTGTATGGGTGAGTAATATACCATTCTATATGTGTGCCAAATCTTCTTTATCCATTCATCGGTTGATGGGCACTTAGGTTTCTTCCATGTCCGGGCTATTGTATTAGAGCTGCAAAAAATATTTTGGTATATAATTCTTCTTGAATTATGTTTTTCTCAGGGTATATGCCCAGTAGAGGGACTGCTGAGTCTTATGGTAGTTCTATAGTTAGTTCTTTAAGGAACCTCCATACTCTTCTCCATAGTGGCGGTATCAATTTTTATTCCCAGCAACCGTGCAGGAGGGTTCCCTTTTCTCCACACCCTCTCCAGCATTTATTGTCTGTAGATGTTTATATAATGGCAATTCCGAAAGGTGTAGGATGATATCTCATCGTAGTTTTGATTTGCATTTCTCTAATGATAAATGATATTGAGCATTCTATCATGGGTTTGTTGGCAATCTGTATATCTTCTTTGGAGAAATGTCTATTTAGGTCTTCTGCCCATATTTGGATTGGAATGTTTTTTTGATTTATTCTGAGGGTTTGTCTTTTCACCTTGTTTATGGTTTCCATTGCTGTGCAAAAGCTTTTAAGATTCATTACGTCCCATTTATTTTTGTTCTTATTTCCATTTCTCTAAGACGGGTGTCAAAAACGATCCGGCTGTGATTTATGTCATAGAGTGTTCTGCTTATGTTTTCCTCGAAGACTTCGATAGTTTCTGGCTTTACATTTAGGTCTTTATTCCATTTTGAGTTTATTTTTGTGTATGGTGTCAGGGAGTGTTCTAATTTCATACTTTTACATGTATCTCTCCAATTTTCCCAGCACCACTTATTGAAGAGGCTGTCTTTTCTCCACTGTATATGCTTGCCTCCTTTATCAAAGATAAGGTGACCATATGTGCGTGGGTTTATCTCTGGGCTTTCTTTCCTGTTCCATTGATTTATATTTCTGTTTTGTGCCAGTACCATACCGTCTTGATTACTGTAACTTTGTACTATAATGTGAAATCAGTGAGCCTGATTCCTCCAGCTCCATTTGTCGTTCTCAAGATCGCTTTGGCTATTCGGGGACTTTTCTGTTTCCATACAAATTGCGAAATATTTTGTTCTAGTTCTGTGAAAAATACCAGTGGTAGTTTGATACGGATTGCATTGAATCTGTAGATTGCTTTGGGTAGTAGAGTCATTTTCATAATGTTCACTCTTCCAAATCAAGAACATGGAATATCTCTCCATCTATTTGTATCATCTTTAATTTCTTTAATCAGTGTCATAATTTTCTGCGTA
Organism: Balaenoptera physalus; assembly: GCF_965194825.1. NCBI lineage: Eukaryota > Metazoa > Chordata > Mammalia > Artiodactyla > Balaenopteridae > Balaenoptera > Balaenoptera physalus. Next base: position 128,249,802 of record NC_138883.1, read on the forward strand.
AAGGTCTTTTGCCTCTTTAGGTAGGTATATTCCTAGATATTTTATTTTTTTTGTTGTAATGGTAAATGGGAGTGTTTTTAAATTTCACTTTCAGATTTTTCATCATTAGTATATAGGAATGCCAGAGATTTCTGTGCATTATTTTTGCATCTTGCTACTTTACCAATTTCATTGATTAACTCTAGTTTTCTGGTAGCATCTTTAGCATTCTCTATGTGACACAGTTACAGCTTTACTTCTTTTCCATTGGAATTGCTTTTATTTCTTTTTCTTCTCTGTTTGCTGTGGCTAACACTTCCAAAACTATGTTGAATAATAGTGGTGAGAGTGGGATTCTGTTTGCTAGTATTTTGTTGAGGAGTTGTGCATCTATGTTCAGCAGTGATATTGGCTTGTCAGTTTCTTTCTTTGTGACATCTTTATCAGTTTTTGGTATTAGGGTGGTGGTGGCCACAGAATGAGTTTGGGTGTGTCACCCACTCTGCTGTATTTTGGAAGAGTTTGAGAAGGATATGTGTTAGCTCTTCTCTAAATGTTTGATAGAATTCGCCTGTAAAGTCATCTGGTCCTGGGATTCTGTTTGTTAGAAGATATTTAATCATAGTTTCAATTTCAGGCCTGTGATGATCTACTCATATTTTCTATTTCTTCCTTGTTAAGTCTCAGTAGGTTGTGCATTTCTAAGAATTTGTCCATTTTTTCCAATTTGTCCTTTTTATTGACATATTTGCTTGTAGTAATAACTCATGAGCCTTTGTATTTCTGCAATGTCAGTTGTTACTTCTCCTTATTCATTTCTAATTCTATTGATTTGTGTCCTCCCTTTTTATCTTGATGATATGGCTAACGGTTTATCAATTTTGTTTATCTTCCTGAATAACTAGCTTTTAGTTTTATTGATCTTTCTCTCGTTTCCTTCATTTCTTTCTGATCTGATTTGTATGATTTCTTTCCTTCTGCTAACTTTGGGGTTATTTTGTTCTTCTTTCTCTAATTGCTTTAGGTGTAAAGTTAGAATGTTTATTTTAGCTGTTTCTTGTTTCTTAAGTTAGGATTGTATTGCTAAAAACTTCCCTTTAGAACTGCTTTTGCAGCATCCCATAAGTTTTGGGTCGTCTAATTTTCATTCTCATTTGTTTCTAGGTATTTTTTTTATCTCCTCCTAGATTTTTCCTCAGTATTCTCTTGGTTATTAAGTAGTGTATTGTTTAGCTTCCATACATTTGTATTTTTTACAGATTTTTCCCTGTAATTTATATTTAGTCCCATAGCGTTGTGGTCGGAAAAGATACTTGATACGATTTCAGTTTTCTTAAATTTACCAAGGCTTGATTTGTGACTGAAGATATGATCTCTCCTGGAGGATGTTGCATGAGCACTTGAGAGGAATGTGTTCTGTTGTTTTTTAATGGAAAGTCCTATAATTATCTATTCCACCCTGTTTAATGTATCTTAAAGCTTGTGTTTCCTTATTTATTTTCATTTTTACTGATTTGTCCATTCGTGAAATTGGGGTGTTGATGTCCCCTATTTTGATTTGTTACTGTTGATTTCCCCTTTTATGGCTGTATTTGCCTTATTTATTAATGTGCTCCTATGTTACATACATAAAAGTTACAATTTTTATATCTTCTTCTTGGATTGATCTCTTGACCATTATGTAATGGTCTTCTTTTTTCTTGTAAAAGTCTTTGTTTTAAAACCTATTTTGTGTGAGAATTTCTTCTCCAGGTACCTTTTGATTTCCATTTGCATGGAGTATCTTTTCCATCGCCTTTCTTTTTTTTTTTCATCCCCTCTCTTTCATTCTTTAGTATCCCTAGGTCTGAAGTGGGTCCCTTGTTCACAGCCTACATATCGGTCTTGTATTTGTATCCGTTCAGCCAGTCTATATCTTTTGGTTGGAGCATTTAATCCATTTACATTTAAGGTAATTATCGATATGTATGTTCCTATTCCCATTTTCTTAATTGGGTTTCTTATAGTATTCTTTTCCTTCATTTGTGTTTCCTGCCTAGAGACGTTCCTTAGCATTTGTGATAAAGCTCTTTTGGTGGTGCTGAATTCTCTTAGCTTTTGCTTGTCTGTAAAGTTTTTTCTCTGGCAAATCTGAATGAGATCCATGCTTGGTAGCGTAATCTTGTTTGTAGGTTTTTCGCTTCCATCACTTTAAATAAGTGCTACCACTTCCTTCTGGCTTGCAATGTTTATGCTGAAAGATCAGCTGCTAATCTTATGGGGATTCCCTTGTGTGTTATTTGTTGTTTTTCCCTGTCTGCTTCTAATGTTTTTTCTTTTATTACTTTTGATAGTTTGATTAATATGTGTCTTGTGTTTCTCCTTGGATTTATCCTGTAACGGACTCTCTGTGCTTCCTGGATTTAAGTATTTCCTTTCCCATATTAAGGAAGTTTTCAGCTATAATCCCATTAAATATTTTCTCAGTCCCTTTCTTTTTCTTTTCTTCTTCTGGGACCCCTATAATTCGAATGTTGGTGCGTTTAATGTCTCAGAGGTCCCTGAGACTGTCCTCACTTCTTTTTATTCTTTTTTCTTTATTCTGCTCTGTGCTAATTATTTCCACTGCTTTATCTTCCAGGTGAATTATCCGTTTTTCTGCCTCAGTTATTCTGCTATTGATCGCTTTTGAGTATTTTAAATTTCATATATTGTGTTATTCATCATTTTTTTTGCATTTTGCTTCTTCTATTTCTTTGTTAAACGTTTCTTGTATTTTCTCCATTCTATTTGTCGGATTTTGGATCATCTTTACTCTCATTATTCTGAATTTTTTTTCAGGTAGACTGCCTATTTCCTCCTCATTTGTTACATCTTCTAGATCTTTGCTTTTCTCCTTCATCTGCTGTGTGTGTCTCTGTTTTCTCATTTTGCTTAACTTACTGTGTTTGTGGTCTCCTTTTCGCAGGCTACAGGTTGGTTGTTCCCGTTGTTTTTGGTGTCTGTCCCAGTAGCTAAGTTTGGTTCCGTGGGTTGTGTAGTCTTCCTGGTCGAGAGAATAGTGACTGTGTTCTGGTTCTTCATTCTGATTTTGGTTGCTACCACCTGCTTATCTGTGAATGTCAAGCCCACACCCAGCAACACAGAGCCTTGGCCAGTAGTATTAGGCTAGGCCCCGATATCATTGAGCTTTCCTTTCTCAGAGACACCATTATTCTAACACATCCTTTCATTAATATCCCTTGTGATTTTTTTTTACATTGTTAGATCCTATAAATTTCAAAATACTTCCCTGAATGGTATCTTCCAAATTTGTTTTGCATTAGTTTGATATAGGAGTGGATTCCATGGTTTCCAGGCTTCCTGATGTAATATTCCCTTACTCTTTGAGTTCTTAATTTGAGCCAACAATTCATGACAGAAAGTTATTTCTTTCATGAACGATCTATGAGTGTTGTTTTCACTGATTTCTTTCACGTGATTTAAGAACAGTCTATTCTTTCATTGTATCTTGGCTGAGTCACAATTTCTTTCCTTCAGAACTTTGTACACATTGTTCTATTTTCTTTTAGCACTGACTGTTGTTTAGAGAAATTTGAGGCAATACTTTCCCCTTGAAAACATATGCCATATCTGAAAGACGGAAGGTTTACAATTTTCATGGTAATCACTGTGAATTTCTACATGGCTTGACTACTGACTAATATGATAAGCTACACTTTTCTGAGCTATGGCTGGGCTTAGTCTAGCTTTTGGTTATAATTTAGGAAAAAGATATCCGCCCATTAGGATTTCCTTATCAAATAAACCTGGTTGGTAAAAGTGGTACACAATGCTTTCACCATCCCAAGGTAACTAACTCATATTGCTCCAGTTATACTTTTTCATATTTACAGTTGCACATTATGACAGTTCTTAGAATTTTCAGGATTTAATTTTATAAAAAGATGTAAGATGACTCCAGAATATTTAAAACCCAGATTTGATGAAATGGTTGCTAATCACTAGTTGATTTCAGGCAGAAAATTACCCAGGAGTTTCAGGAAAAAGATATAGTCCACAGAGGAGATTGGCTTCTGAATGCCCATTTTTTCCCATTAATATCCACATTATTGAAACAGTAGTTCTAAATCTAGAGTCAAGTTCCTGGCTGTAAACAACCCAGTCATTAATGAGAGTTACAGTCATATAGAAAAATATTCAACACTATTATGATTCAAAAACCAATTCCCTTTGATATATAGCTATTGTTTTAATGGAAATGTTTATTTTCCATATAAGAAGTAATAAATCTTTGGAAAATATTTGATAAGCTATGAACATAAACATTAATTTAGCTTGTAACTCTTATTTAAGAAATTAGATACAAACTATGAATTTCTGTCATTCCTAAAAACACCAAAGATGCACATAGTATCTACAACATTAGCATGCTTTAAACACAGCTGACGTGCTTACAGCCTTCTTCTGCTAGCATTTGTTCTGAGGGTTTTACGTTTATTAATTTGTTTAATCTTCTCAACAACCAGAAGATATATCTATATATCTACATCTATATTGATACCTATTGATAAATGCCAGTATTATTCTTGTTTCAGATGAGGAAGATGGTCACAAAAAGATGAACCACCCGAAGTGAAATACAGATAGTACAGTTTCTACAGCTGTGCACTTAAATATTGTGCTATTCTGCTTCTTTACAAATAAGAGTTCTGATAATGGATGAGAAATATGCCAGCAATTCTGATAAGCACAGAGAATAAAACTATTGTATTTGAGTCTACAAAGCATATCAGAAAATTGGCAGGTGTTGAGACTATGAGCAGAAGAGGGAGCCCACTGAAATTCCTACCTGTGTAATATCTTGCTTTACCTACTAATCCATTTGGTTTAGCCTAAAGCAGAAAGTGGATATTTATTCATTTATTGGCTGGCCTGCCTAGTGATCATGTGCTACATCAAGGACCAGGAAGCAGAGAGAGTCTAAACAGGATCACCCAAAGAGGACCACACCATTGTAATGAAAATGGCGAAAAAGAAATCTAGGGAAAATGAAAAGAAATAAAGGAAAAGGAACAAGTTGTGTAAAAGGGAACTCCCATAAGGGTATTAGCTTACTTTTAAGCAGAAACTCTGCACCAAAAAGGGAGTTGTCTGATCTATTTTAAGTGATGAAAGGAAAAACTTACAACTAACACAATACTCCACTCAGTAAAGCTTTCATTCATATTTAATGCGGATATTGAAAATATTACAGAGAACAAGAAACTACTTGTTCAGAACCACCAAATCAGCTTTATAAGAAATGTTAATGGGCCTTCTATAAGGGAAAAAAATCACGACTAGAAATATGAAAAATCTCATTGGTAAAGGCAAATATAAAGGTAGGAATTCCTCTGTATCCGCCATAAGTACCTAACGGATACACAAAAGCAAAATGTGTAAAATATAATGTTAAAAAAAACAGTAACTGGGGGAGAGAATAAATATCAGGGTTCTTGAAATTCATTCACATTAAGGTTTCAAGAACTTAAAATAATCATGCATATATGTTTAGGACCATATATAGACCATAAGGTCCCTCTAGCCTTCATTTAAGGTTATATTAACTGATTAACTTTTCACAGAATTAGTATACACCATATTTCCCAAAACTTGCTTGTTCTAAAAAAATGTCCATGACTTTATAATTAAACATTGCCTAAGCACATGAAGTAAAATCGGATCTAATTAAAAATCACTTATTTCTGTGGTAAAATATGTAATAGAGACATTTTATTTGTGTGATATAAACACTGGATGGTAAGGATCTGGATATGAACACAATTATTTATTTAAATAGAAATATGTTTGTGATTTTCCTTTTAAAAATGACATAGTGTGGGAGATTAAAAATATTTTTACTATATTGGAATTAATGGAATGCAAAAAACAAAAAAAAAGAAAAAATCATCAAAAGAAAGAAGTAATGTGAAATCTGCTGGTACCACTAAGAAAAGAAGCTATAGTGAAATAATTATGAAATTAAAAGAAAACGTGGAAAGCATATCTACCATTCTTTTCTAAGAATTTCCAGAGTTTTGCAAAAATTGACCCTTCCAGAAACTTCTGACTTGGCCCAATGCTGTTTGGGTGAGGGGGTAGCAGTCTAGAGGAGAACCACTGAATAAGGTCTACACTGAGAGTGAGAGAGGAGGTGACGCTGAAGAACGCATCATAGAGACAGGTACAATTCCATGGGACAGACAATTGCCATGTAAGTAAAAATATAGATTATCCATGCTGTTACTAATCATGGAAAAGAAAACTCTAAATCATTGGCCCTAGCCCTATGTCTTACAAAGATCTTTTTAAAGTCCCCACTCATATCCTGCTCAGTGAAAAATCAGGCAATGCACAATGGTGAAAAGATTGATTGCTCATTCAATAAGAATTCATTGAGAGCCTACACAGTCTCAGAAAGCAAAGAAAAGGGGCAGTGTTTGTTCTCATGGAACTTGCACTCTAGGTGGCAAGGCAAATAGATGGTAAACAAATAACATATCTCATACACTTGATAGTGATAAAAGCTAGAGAAAGAAATAAAACAAGAAGAAAAAGGATTTCTATAGTTTGTGGCACACCGTTCTTATTTTATACAGGCTAATAGGGATCTAATATGATATTATTTGGGCAATATCTGAAGGTAGCAATAGAGAGATCTGTGAGAAGAATGATCTGGGAACTGGAAAGGCAAGACTAGAGGGACAAAATTGGAGTGTTTAAAAATAGCATGAGGGTCAGTGTGGCAGGAGTTGGGGGGGTCAGTAATAGAGACGGAGCTCCAACAATGGAGGACTTTGTTATCTAATCCAAGATTTTAGTCTAAATCTGAATGAGATGGGAAGTTACTCGTTGGAACTTGGCCAAAGTTCAGTATGCTCCCTATTTTAAAAGAATTGGTTGGCTGCTGGAAGGAGTCTGCAGAGTGGCAAATTGCGCAGCTATTATAATAATCAGGTGGGATAGTCATATGCATTTGTTGGTAAGGTGTGGTTGGAAACTGAATATATATTAATGATTTTTTTAGTGGATTGAATATATAGTGTGATGTGAAGAGAAGGATCAAGGGTGACTCAATTTTAAGTCTGAGCGTTGACAGTTGCTGATCTGGATCTACTGTGGACAGACCCTCTTGTTCCACAGTAGGACACAAGGGAAGAAGGAGTCATGGTTTGAAATGCCATTTAGACATTTGTGTGATCATATTGAGTTGATATTAGGATAAGATATCAGTGCTTCCAGAAAATGGCAAAGACTGTGTGAAACATTGATAATATTTAAACCTCCGAAATTAGAAGACACCCTCTGGAAAATAAAATAGAAGACAAATCCCAGGGCTGAGCCATGAGCTTGCTTATATATGGAGGTTGTGCAGGTATGTGTACATTTGCAGAAGGGGACGCACATAGAAGGAACATCTGTTTTTCATCGAGTCCTAGAACTAATAGCAAATGTAGCTACGAATGTATCTGGCCTGAGAAACTTTCCATGCACATGTTTTCAGAAGCAAAGGAAGAGGTTTTGCCTCCTATGAAGACATGATTTACCTCAGGCTTACATAACCATGTTAAATATGTATAGAAAAATATGATGATATGAATGAAAATCCGTGGCCTCTTCCTTCCAATTTGGGATGAGTGGCACGTTGGCTTTGCGTTGGTCTTCTTGTAGGGGACAGTGAAGTTGGAAATCACAATTCCTCCTCCCCACGCTTCTCCAAGTTGAAGCTGGAAAATAGGAAATCTGGGTTCTCTGGAACGACTCTCTGTGGTGTGTCCCAGAACCTCACCAAGAGCCAAGACTTCCCTGGCGGTGTAATAGTTAAGAATCCTCCTGAAAATGCAGGAGACACGGGTTTGAGCCATGGTCAAGGAAGATTCCACATGCTGTGGAGCAACCAAGCCTGTGGTCGACAACTACTGAGCCTGTGTTCTAGAGCATGATCCACAATTACTGAGCCTGCATGCCACAACTACTGAAACCCGCACACCTAGATGCAGTGCTCCACAACAAGAGAAGACACCACAATGAGAAGTCCGTGCACTGCAATGAAAAGTAGCAACCGCTCGCTGCAACTAGAGAAAGCATACGTGCAGCAATGAAGACCCAACACAGCCAAAAATGAAAGAAGAAAGAAAAAGAAAGAAAAAAAGAACGAGAAAGAAGAGAAAGAAAGGAAGAAAGAGAAAGAAAGAAAGAGAAAGAAGAGAAAGGAAGAAAGAGAAAGAAGAGAAAGGAAGAAAGAGAAAGAAGAAAGAAGTTATTTTTTAAAAAAAGAATCTGGTTCCAAAATTTGGCCCTGACAGTCCCTTCTCAGTTTCACACCTGACAGTGGGACTTTCAGGCAGACCTCTGAGTTAGACAAAGGGGTATTCCAAACCCAAGATTTGGGGTCCCTGTCAATTCAGGTTGGAGCAAAGTGAATGTGTTTGCTAAAATGAATTATGTGCTTACAAGGGAGTTGTCCTTGTTTATCTTACTGAGGTGGTTGAAGAAATGATTCAACTCTTTGTATATTCCACTTGGGTTGTGTTCATAACTGTTAGATTGATTTATTAGGTGTTGCTTTTTGTCTAATGTTTGTTTTCTGTAAATTAATAAGCATTTATATATCATATATAATTCAATAATATTTCCCAAGGAAGTAATGTAACTTGACTTTCATATTACTTAGAAAAATATTTTCGTGGGTTTTTTTTAAAATCACTTCAGGTTAAGCATTCTGATTCCTTTATAATGGAATGCTAATTTGCTAAAAAATTTAAATGTTTCTTGGGAAATGATCTCAAAATTGGTGTTCTATCAGCCATCTTGAATGTTGCTATAACAGAACACCACATCCCTCAATAAATATTCTAATTTATTGAGAGGTATAAATTTATACGGGCTTAATATGGTCTCCCTGTCAATATTTTTTTTTTAATTATTTATTTATTTATTTATTTATTTATGGCTGTGTTGGGTCCTAGTTTCTGTGCGAGGGCTTTCTCTAGTTGTGGCAAGTGTGGGCCACTCTTCATCGCGGTGCGCGGGCCTCTCATTATCGCGGTTTCTCTTGTTGCGGAGCACAGGCTCCAGATGCGCAGGCTCAGTAATTGCGGCTCACGGGCCCAGGTGCTCCGCGGCATGTGGAATCTTCCCAGACCAGGGCTCGAACCCGCGTCCCCTGCATTGGCAGGCAGATTCTCAACCACTGCGCCACCAGGGAAGCCCCCCTGTCAATATTTTTAAGTAAAAATGGGACTTTCAGTATGATCTCTTCATTAAACAAATACCAGTTGATTGCTTACCAAGTAACATTGATAAACAAGACATATATTCTATAACCCAACTAATTTACTGTTTTTAAGGCAAGATTGTTTTTATCAGTAATTATAGAAATAACTTTATTGCAGTTGTTAGGAGCAGGTAGGGAGTGCCTCCTGGTGGACTAAATGATTTCTAAGCTGTGTTTCAAAGTTGACTTAGAACTATGTGGATGCACGTGATAGGAAAAGAGAAGCATCCTAGGCAGTAAGGAAGGGATGCAGCAACAATTGGGGAAGGATCTTGGCAAATCTGAAGACCTGGGGAGTCCAGGAGTGCAAAGAAAATGGGCGCAAGCGGCATTTCATGCAGAATGGTGTAGACTGTTGGGGAAGGAGAAATTCCCCCCTCTACATCTCTTGAGTTCTTGTGGCTGGACTAACAGCAAAATTGACACATGACAAGGTTTGTTTATACAGGCTTCTTTGTGATTAGGAAGTTTTGAAAATTTACAGGGGTAGCAAGATGCTGTGTTCTAGAAATATCCTTTTGGAGGCAGGACATATAATGGTCTGGAGTGGAGAAGGTTGTTAGAAGAGAAGCTGGGGGTTATGATAGTACCTGGGCTAAGTAGAAGAGCACTTGATGCAGGAAGAAGAAGAGAAAAAGAGTCAGAGATGGTTTCTGGGTTCTCAACTTGAATACGTGAAAGGAGGACCTAAATTAAAAGAAGGTATCAGTGTGACAGAAATGATGATAGTTCACTATGATCATCATGAATTTCAGTTGCCGGAAGGTTGAATCCAGCGGGCTGAAGGATGGAAGTCAAGTTGGAGGAGGGGGGAAGACACAATTTCAGCAGGTTACTTAGAAAAGACATGAATATAGACGATTTTGGAATAAAATGTATGATGTATTAAATATGCACCCTTTCTCAATCCCTCATGGAATCTTATGAAATTTCTAATAAGATCTCTATTGATCCCAACTCTTCCATGTTGTGGCTTTGCTTCAGTAAGAATAGAGAGGAATGTCATAAAAGGATTTCTTCTGTATTTCTGGGTTGGCACAGCCCAAGTACCTAGTCATGAAAGCATAAGATAAATATAAAAATATTAAACATAAAGATCCATAAGCTTCAATTCATACTGCAAAAATAAAATTATAAATTTGTTACAGGAGTTTAGATTTGAAAGTTTATGTATAACTCTGTTACTATTGAAAAAGCAAAATGACAATGGATTTACTTGAGGGTTGAGATTTTTCTTCCCCTTGATTTTAAGCATGCAACATACAGCTGAACATTGGATAATGATCTGTTGTGGAATAAGTGTGCATATCTATCACCTCTAATTAATATGTATCTTTTGCGCCTTTTACAGTAAAACGCCTCACACGACCATGGATATGATAAAAATTAAGTTTAAGAACACTAGAATTTTGACTCCCGTTTGACGAATGTTGTAGTTGAATAAATTTATCCGTTATTCATTTAACAAAATAAGCTATAATAAATTATTTCTTTGATTTATTTTAACACACAATAGTTGTGTTAATTTTGACAATACTTATTACAGGTGATTATGTTGTCATGACTATATATTTTGAATTGAGTAGAAGAATGGGATACTTCACTATTCAAACATACATTCCTTGTATACTGACTGTGGTTTTATCCTGGGTATCATTTTGGATCAAAAAAGATGCTACACCAGCAAGAACAGCATTAGGTGAGTTCCAAAACACCTTCGCTACCATTTTATTTAATTTTAACTTAGAAGTATTCATAAAAACACATTCAATAAAACGCCTAGCTCAAATGTAACTGATCTACTTTGAAGGCTTCTTGATTCATCCTTGCTTTTAGGTAGACAAGTTAGACTGTTCTTCCTGACAGTAGAATTCCATGTGTGTATCTTAGAAGTTGAGGTTAGGGATTCAGAGTAAATCAACTGCAGCATCTGACACTGTGCTCTAAAGATGATGTCATCATAAAAATGTAGGCATTTTCTGGAACTACCACACGCAAAAGTTTCCTTATGTCAGTGTATGGAAAAAGAAATTACCACACACACACACAAAAAAAATTACCACCCACCTTTGAGGACTGATGACACAAATGAGTAAAGCTAAGTCTTTGAACAGAAGTTCTGCTTGTCTAGAACAACTTTACCAGCAAACAAGAACATGATCATTCTTTTTTGATATAAACTTTGTAGATTATCAAAAGATTATATAATCTTTCTATCTATATTTCTTATCTATAATCTAAAAATTCTTTCATGAATTTTTCTCTGGCATCCAAAGTCCTCTTAATAAAACATTAAATTTCAGTGGTTTTAGGATTGTGCAACATGTTTTATATGTTTTTTTATGATAGGAATTTTGCCTAACTTTTTATATTTTGATTTATTAATACAGGCAATATAAAATGTAGAGGCTCTCCCCAAATTTCTTTCAGTAAAGAGGGAGCTGCTTAAATTTAATAATCTTTACAAGTCTCCTATATTACATTGAACATTTTCTGTTGGTTTTTTAAAAAATCTTTGTTTAACAACAAAGTACTTTTTAAAAAAAATTAGCCTTTCGTATCCTCTGCCAATATTAGTTTTGCATGCTGATCAGAAAATACATGATAGAATTGGTAAATCAGCTGGCAAAAGCATAGCACAAATTTAGTAACTATTCTTGAGGTTATGACCTTACAATTACAAATTCGGGTGTCATACTGAGAATGACTTTAATGATTAGCTCACAACTTGAGACTATGAATGTCCTTTCAAAGTGTCGCCATTGTGGCATTAAGAGGACAAAGGTACTAGATACAGTGTTTGCACTTAATAGAGTTACAGACCAGAAAAATAGGGAAATGTCATTAACACCAGGATATTTAGTTAAGACAGCACAATGGCTGTGCCTACTTTAGATAAAGCTTAAATCATCCTATGACAAGATCAAAGAGAACCACCAGTAAATCAATTATAAAAGGCATTCAACGTTCTTTTTAAAAAGATAACTGTCAATGCTCTGTATAATGTATCATTTACAATATTGTGTATACAGTAAAAAATTACTAGACTTTCTAAGAATTAGGTAAATTGACTCGATCGAAGAAAAAAGTCAACATCAAAATGCAACTCTGATGTTGAATCAGCAGACATGGGCTTTAATGTCGCTATGATTACAATGTTCAAGGATCTAAAATAAAATAATGAATTACCAGATGACCAGATTGATAAGAGCCGATGTAATATATTAAAAAAGAAATTCTAGAATAAAATGTATAACAGTTGAATTGGAAAAAAATCGCTAGATGAGCTTAAGAGCAGATTGAAAATGGCAGGGTAAAAATGGTCATGGATAACTGAAGACCATCATATAAAATTTATCTAATCAGAAGAAGAGAAGGATTAAAAAGATTCAAAAGAATTAAAGAGCCTCGGTGATCTTTGGGACAATATGAAGATGTATAACACAAATGCAACTGGTGTTCCAAAATGAAAAAGTGAGATTTAAGAAGTTTTGAAGAAATTAGGGAAAAATACCCAAATTTAGTGAAAAATAACTACCTACAGATTCTGTAGACATGACATGGTCATCACTTTTTTTAAAAAGTTAAATTGGACATAGATTTATTACAAAATCTTCTTTCATAAAAAACTTGTCAATAGTGTAGACTTTTCAAATTTACAATGCATTTTTACAAAAAGTATCACAAATTGCTCACCTACAAAAAGGAGAGCCTGGCATTCTATTTTCACTGAACTGATTAAAGAAACTGATACAAACAAGGTAACTTCATATGACCAAATGTTGAGAAGGCACGGAGCAAGGCTGAAGGCGTTGACTTCTAGTTCATTATCCTGTACACCTGGTCAAGCTGTTTATGCTGTGCTGTTTGACTCATTCTACAACTGGCCCTTGCTGATTGCCAAGCCAGGGAGGCACTAAACTGGAGCTGGGATGCAAACTGCAAAGGTGGTACCTAATATATGTGCATCTGTCACGTATACCTGATCCCTGATTAGTATTGCTGGGCAGGCATTTTATAGTACTTCCTGCCAGTGTGACAGCTGTAATGTCGCATGTTCTAATTTCCTGCGGGCTCATCTAGGGGAGAGATAGCCTTAAATTTTACACCTGATAATCATCCAGTCATGTCACTCTTTATTTTAGTAGACTCCATTCCCTTTTCTTGTATTTCTTTCTAAACTATCCGTCACATGTATTACTCTTTCCTAATTTTTTCCCCACAGTCTTTGATTAAATTTTCAGTGTTGGCCGACATATATGAATTAGATTGAATCGAGTGTGATTAGTTAACTAATCAACGAATCAATAAACTTACGCAAAGCACTTATTGAAATGCCTAGAATACTAGGCACAATGTTAGGTAATAGGCAAGCAAGATGAGCAAGATACCGTCTTTCTCTTAAAGATCACACAGTCTGTTCAGGGAGACAGACTGCAAAGACATATGCAATTCTCTGAAAAGCAAAAAAGTGAGGTACGTAGAAGGTACGGAAATAATGAAGCTGTACATCTTATCAGATCTGCCTGGGGTACTACAAAGCCGTTTGCCTCAGAAAAAGAGGTATACAGCTGAATCTTCAAGAAAAAGAGTTTACAAATTGCATAGAGAAGGAGAAGTAAGAGAGAAAACGGATTACCTGGGCAGAAAAAAAGTGTGAGATGGGGACTTGATGGAAAGTATAGGGGACTGCAAACTGTATTTTCATTAAAAATATATTTAAGAGGCAAAATGTCGAACAGTAGGAGAATAAATGAATAAACTGAAAGATAGCAACTTAATTCAGATATTTTTATGTTACTGTGAAGACTGTAATAATTTTATGGAAATATTGCTTAGAAAATTAAACAATTGCATTTAAATATATTCTCTACGCAATGTCAAGAAGTAGTCACATAAAAATAAAACACTGTGTTGGAATGGAAGGATTCTGTGTGGTCCCTTTCACAACTTGGTATGTGTCTCCTGTGCAGGCATAACCACAGTGCTGACCATGACCACACTCAGCACCATAGCCAGGAAGTCCTTGCCTCGTGTTTCCTATGTGACAGCCATGGACCTCTTCGTGACCGTTTGCTTCTTATTTGTCTTTGCTGCTTTGATGGAGTATGCTACCCTCAACTACTATTCAAGTTGTAGAAAACCAGCTACCACTAAGAAAAAGACATCGGTGAGATCCAGTAGCAACGATTTTTGGGGAGGGTAGTGGGAGGATAGTTTGAGGTAAATGATTCTTATTCATAAGATCTTATACAACATGATATAGTTTAAGAAGTCTTTTTAAAAAACAACACAGGTATTCCGAAGATATGAATGTGACATTCAAGCACTCTTCAGCTTCACCTACCAGTGGCATGGATTGATGTAATCATACCTTAAAGATTACTCTTTACCAGTGATTTCTGATGCAGATTTCCATAGTAGTTTTCTAAATTCTTTTTCTGATTTTCTTGTAGTTACTATATCCAGATTCCTCAAGATGGATTCAAGAACGCATAAACCTACAAGCCCCCTCCGTACGTATAGTATTGCAAGTGCAAATATTTCTGAGAACTCTGAATAAACTACAATTGAAAAATACTATTGTTTACATATGCACCTATTGGAGGCCAATGAATAATGCATGTACTCCCTTCCAAAAGTTATTTAATTCTTTAAAATATGTCCAATTCAGAACATTTGGAAAATAAAAGGAAAAGAATCACTCCTTCTTCCCACCCCTGGGTAAAAATGTATAGCGTATATATTTCTTCAACAGAAAATTAATTATGAATATATTTTCGGGTCAAAATATTAATTTATAGGATCATTTTATTAATTGCATCATATGTTCATGATTGATGCACAATCTTGGCAGAACACGGGGCTAATCCACACCTTTTCACTTTCAAACATATTTTTATCATCAGAGTCCTGTACATACTTGTAATTATTTACTTAGTATAAATTCCTAGAAACAGAAGGGCTAGACCAAATGTTGCACAGGTTTTGCCAAAATGCATTCCATCAGGTCATATTTCAACTCATTTATCCTCACAACCCCCATTCTACTGAAAGGACGCCGAGACGTTGAAAACCCAAGGCCTGTTAAATATTGATTAAGCCTTCACGATTTTTAAAAAAAAATTGTTATATTTAATTATTAATGTGCTTGAATTTTGAGTGTATGAAATGTAAGAATTTATTGAAAAATTGAACAATATGTCTTTAAATTATTGATGTGAGCTATCGCTTTTATCATATAACAATTTTTACATATAACTGTATTCTTTTACACATGTGTACTCACAAATTGAATGAATAATTTATGCCCACCCATACACCACAGGTTGTTTTCTAACTGCTGATCAGCACCTTATGTTCAGTGCATTTCAACCAATTTTCATCAGGAGACTGTGTAGTTATCCATCCTCTTCAAGTGTGTATCATTGTAGTTCTGACAGAAGATGAGGCAATTTTTACACAGTGAACATATAGTTTCGGCCAGCAAATGCTGCCAAATAACAACGCACTGAAAGGTAATGAGAACGGGTCGGAGTGGGTGATGCTGAATAAAAGACACAAATCAGAACGAATAGCCTGAGGCTGGAGAGCACATTATATCTTCCACCACTCTCAGCCTTCACATAGTGCTGGGAGTGGAGAAAGAAATATGGACATCATTGGTGTAGAAATGATACTGAAGAAAGAAGGAATAGCTACGAAGCTAGAAGAATTTATTTTTCTTAAGCGGAAAGTGAAATGACTCTGAAGTACATAGGAAAACAATTCACGTAGATAAAGAGCTCCAGGCCATGTGCAAAGACACAGAGAGAACTTCAACAGAAGTTCAGAGGAAAGAGGAAGGGGGAGTTGGATGATAATGTCTTCAACTCTATTCTGAAAGATCCACATGTTATAGTTCAGGGGCCACTGTCTCCAAAAAGGAAAAGCAGAGATAAGCAGCCTCTCGGTTTTGAAGGTCAGCAGCTGGCTCTACCGATGACCATACTTTGCTTTGGGGCAAGTTGTCCAAACAACTCTGTGCCTCGGTTTCCCAACCCATAGTCTGCAAGGCTAGTCCACTTTGAGAGTGCAGTAGTACATGCGGCCAGGAAGCACAGCGGATCTGAGGAAGTCACAGTGATGCAATATACAAAGAGGTGAAACAGGAGTGAGTTGGGAAAGAACCAGGCTGGGCTGAAGATGACTTTGGAGACTCGTTAATTAAAATATCTATTTTATTTTCCTCTAAGAATTTTATACTGTCAAGCCTTATATTTATGTCTATAATCGATTTTGATTTTATTGTTGTCTATGGTGTTAAGAAGTGCTCTAATTTCATTCTTTTACTTGTAGCTGTCTAGTTTTCTCAGCACCACTTATTTAAGAGGCTGTCTTTTCTCCATTGTATATTCTTGCCTCCTTTAGCAAAGATAAGGTGAACACGTGGGCATGAGTTCATCTTTGAGATTTCTATACTGTTGCATTGATCTGGTTTTGTTTTTGTGCCAGTACCATATTGTCTTGATTACTGTAGCTTTGTAGTAGGTCAGAAGTCAGGGACGCTGATTCCCCCAGCTCCGTTTTTCTTTCTCAAGATTGCTTTGGCTATTCGTAGTCTTTTGTGTTGCCATACAAATTGTGAATTTTAAAATACTAGTTCTGTGAAAAATGCCATGGTAGTTTGATAGGATTGCATTGAACCTGTAGATTGCTTTGGGTAGTATATTTTCACAATGTTCATTCTTCCTATACAATAACATGATATATCTCTCCATCTGTTTGTATCGTCTTTAATTTCTTTATCAGTGTCATAGATTCTGCATACAGATTTTTTTGTTTCCTTAGGGAAGTTTATTCCCAGAAATTTTATTCTTTTTGTTGCAGTAGTAAAAGGGAATATTTCCTCAATTTCTCTTTCAGAATTTCGTCTTTAGTGTATAGGAATGCAAGCAATTTCTGTGCATTAATTTTGTAACCTTCTACTTTACCATACTCAATGTTTAGCTCTAGCAGTTTTCTGGTAACATTTTTAGGGTACTCTAGGTGTTTTATCATGTCTTCTGCAAACAGTGACAGTTTTACCGCTTCTTTTCGATTTCGAATCCTTTTATTTCTTATTCTCCAATTGTCGTGGCTAAAACTTCCAAAACGCCGTTGAATAAGAGCAGTGTGAATAGGCAAATTTCTCTTGTTCCGGATCTTAGAGGAAATGCTTTCACTTTTCACCAATGAGGATGATGTTGGCTGTGGGTTTGTCATATATGGACTTTATTATGTTGAGGTTCCTTCTACATCTACTTTCCTGAGAGTTTTTTCATAAATGGGTGTTGAATTATGTCAAAATCTGACAGGACAGGAATAAAGATGCAGACCTAGAGAATGGACTTGAGTACCCGGAGGAACAAGGGTAATCTGGGACGAAATGAGAGAGTAACAGTGACATATATACACTACCAATTGTAAAATAGATAGCTAGTGGGAAGCAGCCACATAGCACAGGGAGATCAGCTCTGTGCTGTGTGACTATCTAGAGGGGTGGGATAGGGAGGGTGATAGGTACACGCAAGAGGGAGGGTATATAGGGATATCTGTATGCCTACTGCAGATTCACTTTCTTATACAGCGGAACAAAACACATTATAAAACAATTATACTACAATAAAGAGGCTTTTAAAAAAGAGTAAATGGACATAAAAACTAAGCAGAAGACGTAATTTTGGATTGGACGATAGACCATAATCTTTTCCTCTTTTTGCTCTAAAGAACATTTAGACAATTGCCAAATATAAAGTAAAATATAGTGATGTAAAAAAGTAACTAATCCTCCTCCAAAACAATCTCTATTTAGGGCACAGTTTGAAATTTCTTGACAAATTTGTGGAATCCATTTTTAAAAGTGTAGTTTTCTTTTGTCCCAGATATCTTATTGTTTTTAGCCTGGAACATCCTTGAGCACCCTCTGACTCTCTAGTGAGCTGTCTCTTTCCCTGCAGAGGTTTCTGATGTCCATTTTGAGTCAGCTCCTTCTGCTGGGCCTGCCTGCCTGTAATGGCTGCGCTTCTCTGTGTGACCCTACACAGATACAAAGGATTGAAGAAATAAAATGATGAAAATCTGGCTGAACGTTGTCAGAACTCATGTGCCATTTTTAATAGAGGCAGATATTTTCCAACTTGAGCTTGTTGGAAAGATACCAATAATATAAATTACCTTGGTAGAGTCAGGAATCTGGTTTTTTTCAGCAAACCCTCAGGTGATATTTACACCCTCTAGGGAGAAAGAGGATATATATCCACATTGAAACCTAAGGTAGATGAAAGTTTTAATTTCTGGCCATTGCCTAGAATTGTAGATGAAAGTAGACAGCTGCACCATGATGCTCCTGACTGGCTATTGGCTTGTGCACAGTAGAACGAAGACATCTTGATTCAGGTCGGTCCACACACACAATCACTTCCCAATTAAAAGGATGTCCCCAAAGGCTACCAATAGTATTACCGAATACTCTACATCTCTACCTGCTTCTCTGTGGTTTGACTCCACACAGCTACAAATATATTTAATCAAACTATTCTCTTGTATGTGTGGTTGTAAACTGTCCTGTCTCCTTATCTCCGCCATACTGACGTCCACATCAGGCGAAGACCTTGTGAAGTAGAAAACAAAACATTCCAAATGTATACAAATTTTGGCTATCTAGAGAGGACAAGCAATGTCTGGTATCCACACATTGAAAACTCATTTTTCACCTGAATTGCATGGAACAGGGATATACTCTCATCATCCCTATACACTTTTTAAAAAAAAACTGTTTAATAAATAGAAAAAGAAAGAACTTTATACCACTCCACACTTTATTATATGTATTTTTTAACATTTGAGGAATTATATATATATGTGTGTGTATATACCCAAATCAGAAGAGTAGTAGGCAGAACAGTGACTTGAAATGGCAAATACACATTTGAAAATACGCTTATTCTCCCTTATCATTAACTCAAAAAATACAAGAATTGCAAATTGCACTGTACTTTTTCTCTCATTAGATTGGCAAAGATTTGAACTCTTCAGAGCAGGAATGGGGGTGGGCATAGGGCAGGGCACTGTCCTCTTTATTTAGTGAACAGACATAAACTGTACTTATTGCTTGATTCACCTCGGGCTGTTCTTGATTCATCTCATGATGATTTTTGGTTTATTCTTGTTGCCAGCAGAACTATTCTCTCCTTGATATGAGTCCACCACCACCGGCAATGGTTACCCTAAACAATTCCATGTACTGGCAGGAATTTGAGGATACCTGTGTCTATGAGTGTCTGGATGGCAAAGACTGTCAGAGCTTCTTCTGCTGCTATGAAGAATGCAAATCAGGATCTTGGAGAAAAGGGCGTATTCACATAGACATCTTGGAACTGGACTCATATTCTCGGGTCTTTTTCCCTACATCGTTCCTGCTCTTCAACTTGGTCTATTGGGTGGGATACCTGTATCTCTAAGTATTCCTCCTGGTGATAAGTGAAGAGTGTTAGATTTCCTTCTAAACTTTGGCCCTACCCAGACCAATAGTTGTCAGTTGGAGTAGCAAGGAAAGATACTACTCAGTTTCTCTGAAATTATGTAATACCTTTGAGCAGCGTAGGAGTATATGGCAAATATTTCTATTATGTATTTCAGACTCACACACACATGAGAGCACACAAACAGGTTAATTCAGTTTTAAAGTGATATTCTTGCTAATCTTTACTGAATCTGTAACGTGGTGATATATTTTTTGGATATTGGAAGCAGATGCCAATTTCCTTGTGAAGAAATCTGTGAAACCTACAAGTAAATATCTGAGAAGCTCTATTAGGCCCCGACCCTTTCTGTATCTTTTATTTGCAACGCTTGGCAGCACCAGTGTCCATCTATGCGAAGTCACTGCTGGCCAAGATACACTCTACTGATCTCAGCGCCCAGGCAGTCTGAGTTCAAGTGTGAACTGCAGTGAGTTACCACCCAGTTTCCTCTCTCTGTGGCCTCTTTGCTCTGGCGCCACCTTCACTGGTTTGCATTCTTTTATCTAAAAACTTCACCCTAGGCTTGGGAATGGTGTATATGCATCATCCTAAGTTTTCAGTAGAGAAAAAATTCTAATTTTCAAAATTCTCATGTGGTTAAAGTCCAAGATGTTTATTATCTTTTAACACCAGTAGTTCAACATTTTACCTTGAGTTCTGTTTTACTAGACCAAGGTGAACCCCAGAGTATATGCTATTACGGGTTCAATCATTATCTTGCAAAGATGGGTATACAGCATTCACAAGCCGTTGTTTTGAAATTGTTTTCTAGAGTGTGAAAGAAATATAGATAGAATTTTTACAAAACTTTCTTAGTGAATATTAACTTTCAAGTCAAATCAACTTTAGATGCAAAAAACATGGGTAATGGTTATCATCAATGGTATATTTTGAAGAATATTTTATACTTTGAAATATGGATATGTAGCAAGATTCCAAAGAAAAAAAAAAACCTTGAAATTATTACTCTTTTGATATTTTTATAACACAAAACCAACTTGCTTCTTGACGTTAGTTTTTTGTTATAACTGGATGCTATTATGTACTTCACATTACTCTTCAGAAGCTTTCCACCGTTGAAAAGTCCTACCGGTAAGTTAACAGATAAACATCTGTTAGCATTATTAAAATTTTCGCACTAATTGTGTTTTTCACCTTTCTCACCTGAAAATTGTATTTGTTTTATTGGAAATCACATTTTATTTTATGTATTTGGATTTTTACTCTTAGTATCAAGTGAATGCAGATATACTGATCTTTATCACGCAGTTTTCAAGGATATATATATAATGTGAGATACTTTCTTCCCGTCAACTTCCTTCCTGTCATTTGAGTTTTTAGTTGCTACATAGGCCACTAACCAATTGGCTTTTATTTAGAGAATCCAATTTAAAACATTAACAATGAGTATTTGTAGAGAAACACTTTGAACCTATTGGTCTAAATGAAATTTCTCCTCAATTGGAGAATTTCACCTGCTAGCAGTCTCACTCCGTCCCTAATACTTCAACCTCATACTCACCCACAGGGAGGGTCTCTGGAGGTGTTCCAATCAAGGAAGACAGCCCAAGGCTGTTCTTCAAGCACAGTTCCCAACTTTATAACTTCTAACAATTATGAAGACTTTCCATCTAGTGTTTATATACATAGATACGTATGACATTTCATCTTCAATTTCTTTCTGTAAAAAGAAAAAAGTGAATGACTTAGGATAAGCATAATTGGATGTAAATGTACATTGAAATGTTTACTATTAGACTGGAGAACCTGATTACTTTAAAAATATTCAGGAAAGTGTATGTAAATAAGAGGGAAAGTACCAGATTTTGAACACACTGTAAATGTAAAATTCACAATTTTCTATTGAAGCCCACTTCTCATTGCCCAAAACTGAGGAAGTGTGTAATCTGTACATGTTTTTCTCAAATTTGCCTGTAGGAGACCTTCAGGGTCACACAGTTTAGCAATACCACTGCATTGAATAATAACATCCAAAGAGCCAAAAAAATAACAGTTCAGGCTAAATGACAGGCCCCTTCTTATATTCCTTGGTGATTTACGTTTTACTAAAAAAAGTTTTCTATTATTAAGGAGAGAAAACATGTATATGTTGAGAAAATAAGGAAACACCTCAGCCAGTCATAGCTCTGGAAATATAAAACTATGGGTTTTAATAAAATGTCTGATAATCTTTGAAGAATAGACATTAGGGCATTTCCACTCCTTTTACAATTTCTTGTAATTGCAAGTTAGCAATTCCAGGATATATACCTGGCGTAGTTCTATTCGGGTCAAAACGGAGAATGTTTCCTACTTTTTTTCAAAATGTCCTCTAGTTAAATGATGCTTTGGTTTTTAATGTCAATAAAACATCTTATTACTCTGCTCACATAAACACAAAATTTTTTATATCAGTGCTAAAAAAAGTAGCTGAACACCCACTAAATCTTCAATGCTTTGAGTTAACCAAGTTGGTTTTTAAAATTGTATTATACAGGAACATGAACTAGACAATAATTAGGAAGACAAAAGGCAGAAGCATACACACTCACAGAAATAAAGCCACACTATATGAATGTACCATTCAGGTAATGGGACAGGAAAAACCCTCAATACACAGAACTGCACTTCAGTCACTTCGATGGGATCAGACCACCCTATCACCTAACAGTAACAGTCAACCCGTCCACCAATCAGCTAACTTGCCCCATTCATTGAGTCCGTGCCCTGGGTAGAGCAGGATGGCCCGCGAAGCTTACAGAGACTTTAAAAAAAAGAAAAGAGAAAAAGCTTCAGTTTGAAGCCACTGCCAATGTAATTAAAAGATAAATATTGAAAGAAAATATATAATTTTGCTGACTAGATTTTAAAGTTGACAGCAGAATATGATAGGATTTTAGAAGAAATATAAGCTACATCCGCATTATCATCATAATCATAACCACCACCACAACCAACACCATCAACATCATCATCTATGTCCTTTTTCATGTTCCATGCTAGTCCTAACTATTCATTCAACAGAAAGATTTACTGTCTTTTCCAAACAATAACCAAATTATAACTTAAAAGTGGAAAAGTGTGATTTCACCCTAAATATAAAATATGCAGATCATAGTTCAAATTTTTGCTCGCCTATAACATTTCCTGAGAGTCTCTTTGTCCTAGAAGCACTATCTGTCTACACTGCCTCAATCAGAATTTAAAATTTTTCCTCAGGAATATATTCCACTTAATTGTTTTTTGGTTGCTTTTGGGCTTTTTTGTTTTGTTTTTTGTTGCTGCTTTTACTGCATTTGCCTTTTTAATTCTTCTCATGAAGTTAAATTTAAATTGCCTGAGTGCTCTTTTCCCTAGAAAAAATGCTCTGTGTACACCTCAGATTTTGTTAGCCCATGAGTAATATCAATATGCTTCTTATTACACAGTTTAGGTCTAACCTTTCTGATATATGTCGGGATTTTTACTTTTGGATAGAAATAGACACACTTAAAATATATTGATGAAATTTTCAGTGTTTATCATACTTTGGCTGTTTAGAATAACTCTTAAAACATTTAAAAGGGTACTTTCATTCTTGATCTTCAAAATGACTAATTTTGTACTAGTGAACAATGTTTACACATATATGTATGTGCAACTACATGATATGGTTTTCTTTACAAGCAACTCCTGGATTAAATGAAATATTCATTCTTCACAAATGCATTCTCTCTGGAAGATTCTAAGAGAGCAACAATTTAAGGGATTGGGCCTGGGTTGTTTTGTGAAGAGTAAGAGGCCACCTTGTGTTTAAATGCAGTGATGTGTGTATTTGTGTCCCCGTTACAGTGGTAAAACTGGAACAACTTATTAGCATGTGTATTACTCTAATTGTATGACCCCAAACATAGTTGAAACAAAGAGGAGCACAGTTTCCTAATAATAGCATATTAGCTTCTTAACCATTTTAAGGAAAAAAGAGAGACAGAGGAACTGACAATAGACGTTTTTGGAAGAGTGGGACCACATTTTTCTTTAAACAGAAAATCAAGTTTAATGCCTGATCAGAAATTGTTTTGGAGTCCAAACAAACCTGCCTCCTACTGAGAGCATCAGATCATCACTTTTTCACTAGGGTGCACCTGAGAGATTCTTTGGTCATTTGTGCATTGTGGTCTACTTTAACTGATTAGCCAAAAGTAGTTCTTCGAGATGTAGGTTGCATATAGCCACTGTAGCGCTTGTTTAGGACACAGCTTTCACGTATAATGTGAAAAAGCACCAGGTAGGGTGAACTGTGCCACGTGTAAAAGCCATAGTGTATAGTCTTCTATTTTGAATCTTGTGTTTAATGGAAAATGGTCAGGGGCCCTAGGAGATGCCTCGGGCAGAAAGGAAGAGAAGATGCACGTCTCTGCCTGGATGGAATCCTTCCTGCCTGTGAATTCATCTCCTCCAAGTGACAGGTAAAGAAGATGGATTTCAGAATCTGAACCTCTAGGAATCTGCATTGAGTGCTCAGTATAGAGGAGCCTGGCCCAGGGAGGGGAGCCGTCCTGTACAAATGTGTGCTGGTCCCTTTCTAGGCAAGTGGGCTGAGGGCCGGGCCAGGGTCCCTTCCCTCATCAAGTGGCTTCCAACAGTCCTTGCTCTTGTCGTCCTGTGAGGAACTGGAGGTTTTGACTCTTGGTCCCGGGTCCTTCTGTCCTCCTCCTCTCTATCAAGGAGGTGACTCCCTGTTAGTTGGGCAGCTCGTGGTGTCCTAGTGAAAAGAAGGCACACTGTGCCTAATGTGCCTTGGCGACACGGGCGGCGCTGCCTCCCGCTTCACCGGTCTGATCCCCGCTATGCCCTGCTCTGGGCGGGCTGGGCCGCCCTCTGTATTTGTATTTGGATTCCTACATTTGTACTTCTAATACAAATAAATGCACATGTTGGCAGAAATATTTGAGCCAGAAGTAGATGTCTTTCTGGTTGTGGGTTGCCAAACAGGAGGCCTGGAAAAGGGACTGTTAAGACCCTTTCAGGTCCACATGGAGGGCCCTGCACACCAGGGGCGTTATAACACCAACTGCCCCTCTCAGAGGCTCACCCCTGTGCTAGCCCTACCCAGAGGAAGATTCTGCAAAGGTTAAGAGAGGGAATGTTGCAAGTGGCTTATGTCCAAGGTAGGTGCCCTTCTCCTCCACTCCTGCTAAAGCCCAGAAATAGACACCCCACTCCGAACAAGCCACACCTCCCGCACCCATAGAAAGCATGAAATCTTACTCCAGCCAAGCCAAGGAGGGACGTGCCAGCCTCCAGGGCTTCACCTGCAGTTCAGTAGTGGGTTAAAGAGTGTGGGCAGGGTTCCGGTTCACTGCTCCTACACCATCCATGGATGGGGAAGGGAGGACTACCTGCAAAGTCTGAATAGCCGCTCTCAGAAAGGACTAGAGCCCCACACTAAAGTAAAAGCCTGCCTTCGCCAACTGGACTGCCTACCAATGGCAACTGCTACTGCCAAGGAAAGACAGATTTTATATTCTGCTTATGTCAGTTTGAACTGAGAACATTTTATTGAAAACAAACATCAGTTTCCCTAGCTAATCTGTTATGACTTCAACAAGGGAAACCGTTTGCTCCTGGATAGCTACGGGAGGAATGATGGGTAGGGTCGGCTATGCGACGTATTCTTCTACCTCTGCCAGCTTCTACTTCTGCTCCAAGACTTAACGTAGGCTTCTGAACTTTGCATTAGGTTTTCAGATGTCAATTGGACTGCTCAGATGTATCTGTTTTGATACTCTCAACAATTACTTCTTGGATTACTTCGATGTATGCTTGAATGCTGGTAAACATTTCAAGTTCATTAATCCCTTCCTCTTACCAGAATTGTCAAGTTTTCCCTGGTCTATCACCAAAGTTGCAGGCCCCGTCGCAGATAAATTACAATAGCAGCTGTCCTTTATGGAGGACTATGTGCTAAGAACTTTGCGTGTGCTGTATCAGTCAGTACTTCTCTGTGAAGGAGGTACTGTTGTCGCCTTTTTACTGATAAGAAAGCTGAGGCTTTCCAATGTTAAAGACCTAGGAAAAATGAAGAAAAATATTTAAATGCTGGAAATATGGCTTTAAACACTTCAGAACTTGTGTGCTTAGCCACTACATTCGGCAGTGTCTTGAAAACCTTGACCCTATGAAGTGAATTTTTGAGACAATTATTTTTACTATGGCCTACATTTACTTTTTATTAATTTAAACACACTTCTGTTTGGAAAATAATATTTTTTACAGGAGGCCATGGAATGTAAATTGGTACAGCTACTATAGAGAACTTTAAGTATTTTCCTTAAGAAACTAAGAGCTAACATATGCTCCAGCAATCCCACTCCTGGTCATATATCTGGCGAAAAATGGTTCAAAAGGATACATGCACACCAATGTTCATTTCAGCACTGTTTACAATAGCCAAGACATGGAAACAACTCTAATGTCCATAAACAGATAAATGGATAAAGATGTGGTACATATATAAATGGAATAAGCCTTTAAGAAGAATGCAATAATGACATTTGCAGCAATAGCGATAGATCAGGAGATTATCGTACTAAGTGAAGTAAACCAGGCAAATACCATCATATTATATTGCTTATATGTGAAATCTAAAGAAAATAATACAAATGAATTTATTTACAAAACAGAAGCAGAATCGCAGACTTCGAGAATGAATTTATTGTTACTGCGGTGAAAGGTGGGGTGGAGGGATAGACTGGGAGTTACTTGTAAATTAAAAACAGAGTTTATGCACAGACGCTGAATATACTGGTTGCAGAGCGGGAATTCTAAGTAAAAGAGAACCTTCATAAAGTCTCGTGATTTGGGAACCTAAGCCTTGGAGTGGCTTGTTTGAATCTCCAACCTCACAGCACACTCCCTTCTCTTTTCTAAAAACTGGTCAAAGACTCAGCCTGGGCCAGTAGACCCTCTAGTGATTCTTTTCTCATTGTTTCGTGCCCAATAAAAAGTCACATCCAAGCACAGCCCAGAAGGAGAACTTCGGGTTCTTTTCCCGAGTGAGTTTGCAAACTTGAAAGACTGCAGCTTCTTGAACATTTTTAGTCACAGGAGTCTGTGAAGCTTTCAGGGGATTACTTTAAGGATATTAGAACCAGAAAGGACCTACAAAGACTGGGCTGACTGCAATTTATAAATGGATTAAAGAGTACGAGCAATTTGTTTTAAAGCTTAACAATGAAACTATTTGAGTAAAATGACTTGAAATCTGGATTCATACTAGTCTTCAGCCAAAGACATTGAGATGCTGGCACTTCCTTGATAAACCAGAAAGGCCCGTCTTTAAGAGGTGGAAATGTTGGAGTGGGTCCATGTGTAACTAATCCATTCACCATCTAGCCACAAGCAGGGAGGCTCAAGGATATTGCCCTCACCAAGAGACTAGAAAAGTCTCAGTGACAGACGTCCAGCATCTATGGAAACTCAGTGGAGACTGCAAAGAATGGTGGGAGATGCCGCCATGGACCTTAACTCTTGGAGTATCATGGCCAAGTGGCATAACTTAACTTACAGAGGCAGGAGGTTCAATGGCCAAGGTAAGCCCTAGGAATGGAAGATAAATCAGAGCAATTTGATCCACAGCATCTGAGACAAAGGCTAATTGATCCCAAGGTCTGTAACAATGACACAGATGCAAAGCCTATGAAGGCTCTGCTTGGTAATATATACCAGATTATATAATTCGGGGAAGAACCAGGGCCAGAGTGTGGTAATACATGTTGACATAATGGGGGCTCATGGACTCTTATTTTGGCCACAGGTTTAAGAGAGTACATCGATTCATAGCCCCTTTGTTGAGCAGGTCCCTTTGAAAGAAGCCCAGCATCATGGCCTTGTCTATACTGCAATTCTCCCTCCGTCTGTCCCAGAGGAAAGGAGCTATTCACCATGGTGACTGTGCCCAGAGGAAAGGAAAATAATCAAAATTTCTGGAGTAAATCCATTCTGGCTAGAATTTTCAAAATTCCCTGGATACACAAAGGACAGGGTCAAAGGTCAGAGGGGGATATGGAAGTCAGGGAGTAAGAGTCTGTTTACCTATGTTCGTCTTCCAGGAGCGCAGAAGAATAATTGGATTTCTCTTTGACTCATACCTGGATTCGGTAAACTCATGTGTTTTCTGTCATAATATATCCAGCCTGGAGGGACTCTAATCATCTTGATAGCCTGTGGGGCATTGGGTTAGTTCTTCTGAGTGGCAGAAGTAAGCACCTTAGGTGCTTTATTACAGAGCCTGAAGTGCAATGTGACCCAGCAGAGCCAATGGTACTTAAAGTATCTGTTCAAATAGGGATGGCTTCTCTGACAAGTTGAAGTGGGAGAATCCCCAAGCAGACATCCTGAGTTTTGAAACAGAAACATGTGTTCACAACCATTCTCCAGTCTCATAGATCCTTGGCGTCCTAGTGTGCCTATAGATTGTGGGTTTCTATTAAAGAGACGTGGCCTGATATATCCATCATGAATGGAGATTCTATACACCAAGCCGGAGTAGGGCTGGAAAGTATAAGCTTTTGCATGAGTAAGGGATGCAGATTCTCATGGCATCAAGTCCACATGCAAAATAACCATAACAGCAGAGATACAGGACATCCATGAGCTCATCAAAGTGGACTTTCCCTCACCAAAACTGATTTGCCACTAATGAGCACCCATCTGCTACCAAAGGGAGCCAACTCTATTTCTCAATGTGGCACCATTTCCTTAGGGATATTGACAGGTTCATTACTGCAAAGCCTTGCATCCTTGCGTTGGCAGCGTGTGTTCTTCCTCTTCTTTGGAATAGATGTTTTCAGATGTGCATTTGCCTTTCCTGTCAGCATGACCATTCATATTACATTCCTTAATCATTGCCATGATGGCTCACACAATATTACCTCTGCTTTTCAGGCCAATTCAACTTGCCAGAACTTCAGAAAGTCTCATAGATTTTAATGGTCTAGAAATCAGTACTTTTTATTGGTGGTGAATGTTTTAATAGTAGTGGTATAATAGTATGATATAATCAATCGTGTGCAAACACTTCACAAGACTCCAGCCAGATAAGTCACATTTTAAAAATGTCTGGCTCTAATTCATTGAGGACTAATAGAATAGAAATAAAAGAGGAAAAAAAGAAATAATAATTGAGCATGAAAAGGAAGGCTGGACACTCATCTTTGATTTGTCAGTATCAAGTTCTTCAGCCAAACTTTCAATAAAGAATAAATCTCCTCACCTTACAGATACAATACAGAACAGAAAAACCACACAACTGGGTGAATCGGTAAACATGGGCCATCAGCAAACTGCATACACCTGACCTGAGAAGCAGCATTTGCCATTTTAAAAGCAAGATGCAAAATATTACAGATCACCTGCTGACAGAAAGTAATTCTAAAAGAATTTTTCTACACATTTTTCTCTGGTGAAAGGAATAAACCAAACAAGGCAGAAAACTCCAAGGCTAAGGAGAATAATTTCTCACAAAATAAAGGCCTTGTTAAGGATGGAAGGTTAAAAAAAGGTCATCTTCCAACCATGCTTTCGTTCCATCTCAAAGCCTATTTTGCCAAATTTCTCATTTCCATAACTTGGTTGCTGATAAGTAATATATCATGGGGCGCTCCTGCTAAGTGTTCCTAGTGTCCCTCTGGAGGTTTTATTAGGCTTGCAATAAGACCCAGTTTGCACAGTACACCTTTGTGAAACATTTATTGGAAGGGATGTAAGAGGTGGAAACGGGAGCAAGAGGTGAGAGCTGAGCGAACCCCTTTAGTCATTCCACAATACAAATCCATAAATTAGGTATATATTTGCAGCTATTTTGAAACTAAAGTAGCAAATCTTCTCTGCAAGCAAAATGGTCCTAGAATTAAGCAGTTTGGCTTCAGATGCTGTATTCACCAAAGGAGACTAATACAAAAAACTCTAAACTCTCAGCTGTTTCTCATAATCAGAACTTTCTCACATCCCAGCCTGGAAAAGTGAGCAGCGGTCTCTAGCTCCACCCAACATTTTTCTCTTGCGTGGCTCTACTCTACTTTTCCACTTTTCCAACAGATGGATAAAAGAGAGTGAGTCTCATAGGTAGAAGATATAAAAGCAGCACGCATTGTGTTAGGCATAGCCAAGGAGCATGGCAACTCCTATCTGAATGCACAGGCGGCTAGGAAGTGTCCATGAAGATGAAGGGGAACATGGATATTACTGAAGGAGAGCCAAGTGAACAGGAGCAAAAACGGGAACCCTTGTGGTTCAAATGTCAGAAAGCAGCCCTGTGGCTGATGAGCAACTGCAGTACGTGGTTCCGCATGGCCATCAGCAGCCACAGCACTGGGACGATTATTTAGAAATGCAGACTGCGTAGTGTCCATCACAGACGTACTGAAATAAATCTGCATTTAAACGCACTTTAAACTATGGGACACACTGGCTGCTCTTGCCAATCCAAATTGTCTCCAAATAGTTTAATTTTATAGTAACTTTAAGATAATTTGGAAATGAGAAATTCAATTCAATTAAACTTTCTCAGATATCGCCACGCACATCATCTCAAATTAAACAGCAATTAAAATAATTGTTTCATGTGTGTCAGGATACACCTTTCAAATTCAAACGTGTTCATTCTTATATATTTCTAGAGTTCTGAGTCCTAAGAATTATCTTTAAAGTCGTATAAGTTAACCAAGGTACTTAAACATCAGTATTCACACAAAATGGCCCTAATCTATAGATATTTGAGACCATAATAGATAAAATTCAGATCAATTACCAGCACTTCATTCACCCACACCAATAACAACACCCACACCAAGCAACAACTGCTACATTGATGAGCCACTGCACAAAAGCCCCGGGTTACAGAAAGATCTGAACACTTGTGAGAGAGGATGTGATCTTTCACTGCTGGGTGGCCGTTGACAGCATTGAAGATCTGCATTTTTAGGCAAAATCCCTTCCATCTGTCCAATGAAAAGATCACTGGCAAACTCTGCCACAAGTAAAAGGCAAAGATTGGGGGTTCCACAGAGGAACCTATTCCACAGGAGGAATAGTGGACGAATCATCCCAGAAGACAACAGAAAGATATTTTGGTACTTCAAATGCTTTCCCCAAACAGGTTATATTGGTCTTAAAGTACAAACGTTCTCTAAATAAAACGAAATTTCACTACTTTGGATATTGTCATTCGCCCTTCAAAAACAGGGTAGAGAGAAGTCCCACAAGGGCAGTGAACATGTAGGTACGACAGGTAAGAATAATTTTCAGCTTTATTACCCATTTTAATATACTTATTTTTATGATGCTCAGTGCTTTCTTCTTACTTTGTAAAACACCAGGAAAATGAACACGTAAGAAGGAAAAGAATGGAAGTTCATATTAGAAATCCAAGGGCCTCAACAAAGCAAAGGACTTAGACTTGGGGATTTCAAATATGCTTCCAAGCTCTCTAGAAATATAGGCAAAAATCCTATTGCATTTACAATACACCTAACCTGCCTTATTATTGAGCTCAAATATGTCACCTTAGCATGGGTGCTACATTGGCAATGAGAAGCAGATTCACTAATCTCAACTGAGACATTACAAAAGCCATGTACATAGAGGTACATGCCACTTTGGATCATTTTCCTTTAATTATGATTTAGTTTTATTGGAGGGAAAGGGAGGGGTTTCCCACAGAATGACTTTATAATGGCTATATCATTGGTGAAATTTTAGCTCCACTTTGTGTAAACAAGAGATTAGGATTTCTCTCATAAGTAGGCATAGATAATTAGACGTATAATATATAAAGGAGGAAATGATGCCAAGAATTAAGTTTTCTATTTTCCAAACTGTGCTCCGTCAAGTCCTGGGAGTGTGGGGGAGCAGCAGGGAATCTGGCTTCTGAGCCAGTCACCTCAGCCAGAGAGGCTCTGAGAAGGTTTTGCACATCAGGTTTCCTTTAAGATTGGAAAACGGAAAAAAACACTGTGTGAAAACCTGAGTTTGCCTGTATCCCTCAGTTTACCAATGTGATGAATGGAGAAGGTAATACAGTAAATTCCCCAGATGGAATGAGGTAATGAGTGTCGAGTCCGTAGAACAGGGCCTCACGCTGAGTGTGGAATTTGTGTCCGTGCTACTATGCAGCAATCTAGAGAAAAGGCACCTTCTTCCAATAGTATGGCTGCAAGGGGCATATATTGAGGCCCTATAGACTGTTGATGTACTATAGACTGTTGTAAAACATTCATTTCATTTTGTCTCCAAATTTGAAGATTGGACCAAACTAAGACAACTAGGTAAAATTACCACACCCAGAATTTGGAAATACAGAATTCATTCACTCACTGAGATATTCTATAAAGTCCTGTAAAAGAAAACACACACGCACGTATACAATTACGTACGTGTATGCTTGGGCATGTGAAGGGTATACGCAAGCGCACATACACATCCAGCCTCTAGGCTTAGGAAGAAACCTTTTTTCTTTTTGCCTTCAACTTGACTCAGCGGGAGAATGCAAACAAGTGAAACATGAGAACTGCAAAAGAGCTCTGGGCCTGTAATGACTCCAATCCCTGAATTAAGAGATTTGACCAAACTCTAGCATGGCTTCTGGAGGTTTAAGGCCATGTCCCTAGGACGATCCCAGCCCCACCTAAAATGCCTACCTGAGAAAGCTTAACACTGCCAGAATTTATTTGATTTAGCCAAATATATTTGTACATGCCAAAACCTGGTAATAGGCCCCAGTACCCCCCTTAGAGCAGTTAGTTTAGAAGTCTTGAAGTTGTAAATCCCTTCTCTGCCCTTTGAGATGTAAATTTCCCCTACACAAAACTGAACCCTCAAGGACCTGAGAGCTATCTTTGAACATTCCAGCAGGTTCTTTTTTTTTGCTCCCAACCCCTGGAAGAGGATAAGGGACTAACTTAGCTAGCCTTCTGCCTCAACCTGAACTACTGCCTCCCTTCATAAAGATAAGAGAATATTGCTTATCCTCTGGATAAATATCAATTAATAAACCCTAATTAACCTGTAATTAATTAACGCACATGGACCAAAAGCCTCCTTCACACCTCTCAGTAATTCTCACTCAGCACACCTCAGCCTTAGAAAATCTTCTGCCTTTCTTTCAGTAAATTGGCGTTCAGTTCATGATGGACCGTCTTCCCTCCTGCAGTAGTTATTATGAAGTCTATACTCCTTGCCTTAGCTAGTGTTTGTCTTTGACAAATCTAACGTAAAATCATCACAAATGTGTCATATTTCAACTTTTTGCTCTAGACAATTTTCATATTGAAACAAATCTTGTTTTATAATGGAAATAAAATTAGAAAAAATTAAAGTCTGTTCTTACAAAAGAACTGTGTTTCGTGGATTGGAAAAAAGTTTTAATCCTAGTGTGTCTAAAATAAACTATCTTATTGTACAGGATATAATTCCAGAGGCTTCTCACTGGCCAGAAAAACAATGTAGAATTTGTGCAGCAATACATATTTTCTATGTAATATCTGACCATTTAGTCAGATATGTTCATTTTTAAAAGCTGATAAGTAACCCTTTAAAGACAGTGTGTAATGTCTTTGAACCTTGGGAACTATTTTGTCTCAGGCTATCAGGATTCTGTTTCTCTGAGAAGTGTCCATTGAAAAACAAAGCACAACTAAAAGTTGAGATGTATGTTTTTTCTGTAGACAATCTGAGGACTTCGAGAAATCCTGTAAGACACCTCTGAGGCTTACGGCTCCCAAGACGTAAGTGAACAGCCAGGATATATAGCAGTGTTTGCTCAAAGATTAGTCAGAACATTAAAAGATTACTGTTAATTAAAGAAAACAAGACATCTCAAGTTAAGGAATTTAGCACTTTCTATTTATGGGAAGATGAAAACATCTGGGTTCATTGAAATCATTCCTTTCATAGGCACCTCAGCTATCTGGGGCCAGTATCCTGTTTTCATCCATTTTGAGTCCCCTTTGGTTGCATCATTGGGGGCAGCTGTAAAGTGATGGCTTGCTGGCTGCAGCATACTTTGTTAACTGATATAGCAAGCAACATTCTTCTTTTGCAAAACCTGGTATGAAGATTTAGGATTGAGAAGCCTTCTGAGGAGGACTCTGCTCATAGAGAAAGATATGGTCAGGGTGGGTCAATGGAACACCTGTGCAGCTTGGTGAAAGTAGGTGGACAGCTAGGGAGAGTTGGGGGCCAAGCATGGAGATAATCACACTGCAAAAAGGGAAGGAGAGGTTGGCAACCCCTGTCAATTATGAGAAAGCAGGAGCACAACAGTGTGAATATATTAATAGTCGTGAACTGTACACATAAAAATGGTAAATTTTATGTTACTTATAGTTTATTGCATTTTTTTTTAAAGGCAGAAAAACCAAAATTCTTCCCTGTTTGCTCCACACACCAACTTGGATTAGGTTAGAAAGCAAGGACGAAATATCTCTCTCATCTTTATGCAGCTCTCCTAAAAGCACGATTCAAGGGCAGAGAGCAGCACACATTGCCTCAGTCCTGACACTGTTTCCTCTGCTTTAAGTGTGGACAGAAGTCAGTCTTCTCTCAACCAGTGTCCACCTAGACCTCTGCGTACCCAAAGAAGTGCTGAGTGCTGTC
Source organism: Balaenoptera physalus (assembly GCF_965194825.1). Taxonomy (NCBI): domain Eukaryota; kingdom Metazoa; phylum Chordata; class Mammalia; order Artiodactyla; family Balaenopteridae; genus Balaenoptera; species Balaenoptera physalus. The sequence continues at coordinate 128,284,260 of NC_138883.1, forward strand.
ACATTGCATTCACTGTTCTATAGGCTAAGTGTTTGGGAGCACAATTATTTCTTGTGCATCTACTGTCCCCTGAGGACCTCCCACATTCTTTCTTGCAGGTTTGGCCCCCAAAATATGTGTTGAATCCATGATGACTCTCATTTTTCTGCATCGCTTGCCCAGGCATGTTCAAACAGTAGTAGGATAAAGGCTCAAACCTATTCTTTTTGCCTCCAAATTATAAAATTGAAAAATCAAGGAGTAAAACATATTTATATAGACATGTTATGGCACTTTAAGCAAACTCAACTCACAAGTGCATTTTAAACACCATTTGAAGAGGATCTTCAAGATGGTGGAGGAGTAGACAGGGAGATTACCTTCCTCCCCACAAATACATGAAAAATATATCTACATGCGGAACAACTCCTGCAAAACACCTACTGACGCTGGCAGAAGACCTCAGTCTTCCCAAAAGGCAAGAAAATACCCACGTACCTGGGTAGAGAAAAAGAAGAGAGAAAAAACAAAGAAAAGGGACAGGACCTGTGCCTCTTGGAGGGAGCTGTGAAGGAGTAAAAGCTTCCAGACAGTAAGAAGCCACTACAATTGTGGAGACGGGGAGTGGGAAGGGAAGCTTCAGAGCCACACAGGATGGAGCAGGAACAAGGATGCAGAAGGCAAGGCAGAGAGATACCCACACAGAGGATCACTGCCGACCAGGACTCACCAGCCTGATAAGCTTGTCTCCTCACCCACCAAGGGGGCGGAGGGGAGCTGAGGCTCTGGCATTGGAGTTCAGATCCCAGGGAGAGGACTGGGGCTGACTCTATGAAAACAGCATGAAGAGGGCTAGTAAGCAACAGCTAACTGAGAGGGAATCCAGGAAAAAGTCTGGAACTGCCTGAGAGTCAAAAGACAATTTTTTTAGGGGTGGGCGAGGAGAACGTATTCAAAGCACAGCTTAAACAAGCCTCAAATATGGCCATTAGCCACGGCTATCAGAGCAGACACCAGAGAAGGACATGAAACTCTAATGCTACTGCTGCAGCACCTGTGTGCAAGCACAGATCGCTATCTACACGTCCCGCCTCGGAGACTGTAGAGCCGGCCACTGCCAGGGTCCCGTGATACAGGGACAACTTCCCTGGGAGGACACATGGCACACCTCAGGCTGCTGCAATGTCACGCTGGTCTCTGCCACTGCCACAGGCTCTAACTGCATGCCATACCCTTCCTTACCCTCGGCCCAAGGGAGCCAGAATCACCTATTCAACTTCTCATTTAGCTGCGTCCTGTGGGCAAAAACAAATGCCAAAAAGGGACCTACATGCAGAGGCAGGGCCAAATCCAAAGGTGAACACCAGGAGCTGTGCAAAAAGGAAGAGAAAGGGAAATTTCTCCATGCAGCCTCAAAAGCATCACATTAAAACTACAAAATCAATTTGCTGTTCCTTGCATCTGTGAATTCACACAGAATACATCTGTGAATATACCTGAATTCACAATAAATCATCCCAAAATTGAGGGGGTGGACTTTGGGGGCAAATGTAGACCTGGGGTTTGTTGTTTGAGAGTGAGTAGTTTCTGAATTAAATGGTTATCTTAGTTTAGGTTTCAGCGCTTGTTACCATTGGTGGATTTTTTTATTGGTTTGGTTGTTATCTTCCTTTTCTTAAAATTAATTTAAAGTTTTTTGATTTTAATATTTAAAAATTTTTTATTTTAATAACTTAATTTACTTTAATTTCTTTTTTATCTCACTTTTCTTCTGAGCCTTGTGGCTGACAGGGTCTTGGTGCTCCAGCCGGGTGTCAGGCCTGAGCCTCTGATGTTGGAGAGCCAAGTGCAGGACATTGGACAACCAGAAAATTCTTGACCGTATGTAATTTCAATCAGCCAGAACTCTCCAATACATCTCTGTCTCAACAATAAGACTCAGCTCCATTCAACGACCAGCAAGCCACTGGTGCTGGACACCCGATGCCAAACAACTAGCGAGACAAGAACACAACACCTATTAGCTGAGAGACGGCTTAAAAATCACACTAACTTCACAGTCACAACCAAACACACCACTGGAGGCGGTCCTGACCACCAGAAAGACAAGATCCAGCTTCATCAACCACAACACCAGTACCAGTCCCCTGTACCAGGAAGCTGAAACAACACACTGAAACAACCCACTGTCTACGCACTGGGGACAGACAACCAAAAACAAAATGAACTACAAACTTGCAGGCTGCAAAAAGGAGACCCCCCCCAAACAGAGTAAGCTAAGCATAATGAGAAGACACAGAAACACAGCAGATGAAGGAACAAGGTAAAAACCGACTAGACCAAACAAATGAAGAGGAAATAAGCAGCCTACCTTAAAAAGAATTCAGAGTAATGATAGTAAATATGATCCAAAATCTTGGATATAGAAAGAGGAAATACAAAAAAGTTTAACAAGGAAGTAGAAGAGATAAAGAGCAAACAAACACTGATGAGCAGCACAGTAAATGAAATAAAAATTCTTTATAAGAAATCAATAGCAGAACAAAGGCAAAAGAATGAATAAGTGACCTGGAAAATAAGAAGGTGGAAATGACTACCACCATTACCACCAGAGCAGAATAAAGAAAAAAGAATGAAAAGAATTGAGGACAGACTCAGAGACCTCTGGGACAACATTAAACGCACCAAGTTTCGAATTATAGGGGACCCAGAAGAAGAAGAGAAAAATAAAAGGTCTGAGTAAATTTTTAAAGAGATTATAGTTGAAAATTTCCCTATTATGGGAAAGGTAATAAGTCCAGGAAGCACAGAGTCTCATACAGGATAAATCCAAAGAGAAACACGTCAAGATACATTGATCAAACTATCAAAATTAAATACAAAGAAAAAATATTAAAAGCAGCAAGGTAAAAGCAACAAATACAATAAAAAGGGTTCCCCATAAAGTTAACAGCTGATCTCGCAACAGAAACTCTGCAAGACAGAAAGGAGTGGCAAGATATATATAAAGTGATGAAAGGAAAAACCTACATCCAAGGTTACTCTACCCACCAAGGATATTCAGATTCTACTGAGAAATTAAAACCTTTAAAGCAAGCAAATGCAAACAGATATCAGCACCACCAAACCCGCTTTATAGCAAATGCTAAAGGAACTTCTCTAGGCAGGAAACATAAGAGAAGGAAAAGACCTTCAGAAACGAATCCCACAAAAATGAAGAAAATGGTAATCGGAACATACATATCGATAACTACCTTTAAGGTAAATGGATTAAATGCTCAAACCAAAAGACATAGACTGGCTAAATGGATACAAAAACAAGACCTGTGTATACGCTGTCTACAACATTCCCACTTCAGACCTAGGGACACATAGAGACAAAGTGAGGGGATGGAAAAAGATATTCCATGCAAATGGAAATCAAAAGAAAGCTGGAGTAGCAATTCTCATATCAGACAAAATAGACTTTAAAATAAAGACTATTATAAGAAACAAGAACACTACATAATGATCGAAGGATCAATCCAAGAAGAAGATATAAGAATGGTAAATATTTGTGCACCCAACATAGGAGCACCTCAATACATAAAGCAAATGCTAACTAACTACACAAAAGGGGAAATTCACATAACACAATAACATTAGTGGATTTTAACACCCAACCTTCACCAATGGACAGATCAACCACAGTGAAAATAAATAAGGTAACACAAGCTTTAAATGACACATTAAACAAGATGGACTTGTGATATTTAAAAGACATTCCATCCAGAAACAACAGGATACATCTTGTCAAGTGCTCATAAACATCTCCAGGATAGATTGTATCTTGGGTCACAAATCAAGCCTTGGTAAATTTAGGAATACTGAAATCGTATCAAGTATCTTTTTCGACCACAACGCTATAAGACTAGGTATGAATTACAGGAAAAGAACTGTAAAAAAGGCACACCCATGGAAACTAAACAATATGCTACTAAATAACCAACAAATCACAAAGGAAATCAATGACGAAATCAAAAAATACCTAGAAAAAAATGACAATGAAAACACGAAGTCCAAACTTATTGGAGGCAGCACAAGTACTTCTAAGAGGGCAGTTTATAGCAATACCATCATATCTAAAGAAACAAGAACATTCTGAAATACACTCCCTAAACTTACACCTAAAGCAATTAAGGAACAACCCCCCCCCATAGTTAGAAGGAAAGAAATCATAAAGGTCAGATTAGAAATAAAATAAAGGAAATGATCGCAAAGATCAATAATACAAAAAGCTGGTTTTTTTTAGAAGATTAAAAAAAATTGATAAAACAATATCCAGACTCATCATGAAAAAAGGAAGACTCAAATCAAACGAAATATAAATGCAAAGGAGCAGTAACAACTGACACTACAGAAATACAAAGGATCATGAGAGATACTATAAGCAACTATATACCAATGAAATGGACAGCCTGGAACAAATGAACAGATTCTTTAAAAAGTTAAACTTTACAAGACAGAACCAGGAAGAAATAAAAAATATGAACAGAAAAATCACAAACTGAAATTGAAACTGTGATTTCAAATCTTCCAAAAAACAAAAACCAAGGAAAAGATGAATTCACAGGCGAATTCTGTAAAACATTTAGAGAAGAGCTAACAGTTATACTTAAACTCTTTCAAAATATAGAAGGAGTAACACTCATAGACTCATTCTATGTGGCCACACCCTATATCAAAACAATAGATGTATCAAATAAAACTATGGGCCAATATCACTGATGAACATAGATGCAAAAATACTCAACAAAATGTTAGCAAACAGAATCCAGCAGCACATTATACACCATGATCAGGTAGGGTTTATCCCACGAATGCAAGTGTTCTTCAGTATACACAAATCAAACAATGTGATACACCATATTAACAAACTGAAGGATAAAAAACAAGATAATCTCAATAAAGGCACAAAAAACCTGTCAACATAATTAAACACCCATTTATGATAAAAAAAAAACTCTCCAGAAAGTAGGATTAGAGGGAACTTACCTCAACATAATAAAGGCCATATATGACAAACCCACAGCCAAAATCGTTCATAATGGTGAAAAACTGAAAGCATTTCCACTAAGATCAGGAACAAGACAAGGTAGTCCTCTCTCACCACTGTTATCCAACATGTTTTGGAAGTTTTAGCCACAGCAATCAGAGAGGAAGAAGAACTTTTAAAAATCCAAATAGAGAAAGAAGTAAAACTTCCACTGGTTGTCGATGACATGATGCTATACATAGAGATTCCTACGATGCTACCAGAAAACTACTAGAGCTTATCAATGAATTTGGTAAACTAGCAGGTTACACAATTAAGGCTCATAAATCTCTTGTATTCCTATACACTAATGAGGAAAAATCAGAAAGAGAAATTAAGGAAACCTCCCATTTACCATTGCAACAAAAACAATAAAATGCCTAGAATAAACCTACCTAAGGAGACACAAGACTTGTAGCAGAAAACTGTAGACAAAGAGGAAAGAAATTAAAATGATACAAACGGAGAGATATATCACGTTCTTAGATTGGAGAATCAACATTGTGATAATGACTATACTACCCAAAGCAATCTACAATTCAATGCAATCCTTAAACTCCCACTGGCATTTTTCACAGAACTAGAACAAAAAGTTTCACAATTTTTATGGAAACACAAAAGACCCCGGATAGCCAAAGCAATCTTCAGAAAGAAAAACGGAGCTGGAGGATCAGACTCCCTGACTTCAGACTATACTACAAAAGTACAGTAATCAAGAGAGTATTGTACTGGCACAAAAACAGAAATACAGATCAATGGAACAGGATAGAAAGCCCAGAGATAAACCCATGCACATGTCGTCACCTTATCTTTGATAAAGGAGGCAAGATATACAATGGAGAAAAGACAGCCTCTTAATTAACTGGTGTTAGGAAAACTGTTTGGCTACATGTTAAAGAATGAAATTAGAACACTCCCTAACACCATACACAGAAATAAAGTCGAAATGGATTAATGACCCAAATGTAAGGCCAGACATTATACAACTCTTAGAGGTAAACATAGAACACTCTCTGAGAGAAATCACAGCAAGATCCTTTTTGACCTGCCTCCTAAGGAATGGAAATAAAAACAAAAAAAAAATGGGACCTAATGAAATTTGAAAGCTTTTGCACCAAAAAGGAATCCATAAACAAGATCAAAAGACAGCCCTCAGATTTGGAGAAAATATTTGCAAACGAAGGAACTGACCAAGTATTAATCTCCAAAATACACAAGCAACGCATGCAGCTCAATATCAAAAAAACAATCAACCCAATCCAAAATGGGCAGAAGACTTCAACAGACGTTTCTACAAAGATATACAGTTTGCCTACAGATATACAGATTTATATAAGATATAAACTCATGAAAAGCTCAACATCACTCATCATTAGAGAAATGAAAATTAAACTACAGTGATGTATCAATTCACACCTGTCAGAATTGCTATCATCAAAAAATCTACAAGCAATAAATGCTAAGGAGGGTGGAGCGAAAAAGGAACCCTCTTGCACTGTTGGTGGAGGGTAAATTGGAAAAAACACTGTGGAGAACTGTGTGGAAGGTCCTTAAAAGTTAAAAATAGCAGTACCATATGATAGAGCAATCCCACTCCCACTCCTGGGGAAAACCATAATTCTAACATAATCATGTACCACAATGTTCATTGAAGCACTATTTACAATAGGCATGACATGGAAGCAGCCAAGTGTCCCTTGACAGATGAATGAGGACGATGTGGCACATATATACAATGAATTATTACTCAGCCATAAAAAGGAATGAAATTGGGTCATTTGTAGTGAGGTGGATGGACCTAGGGATTGTCATACAGAGTGAAGTCAGAAAGAGAAAAACTACTACTGTACATATGCTACCATATGTATATGGAATCTCAAAAAAAAAAGTTCTGAAGAACCTAGGGAAAGGACAGGAAAAAAGACGCAGATGTAGAGAATGGACTTGAGGACACGGGGAGGTGGAAAGGTAAACAGACAAAGTGAGAGAGTGGCATTGACTTATATACAATACAAAACAAAATAGCTAGTGGGAAACAGCCACATAGCACAGGGAACTAAGAGAATTCAGCACCACCAAACCAGCTTTATGACAAATACTTCCCTAAGAGGAGGGAAAAAAGAAAGGTCACAACTACAAACAAGAAAATCACAAGTGGCTAACACACTGGTCAAGGCAAATATAAACAAGTAGTAGGAAAAAAATCCAAAAATAAATATGATATCAAAACCAACAACCGTGAGGAGAGTACAGGAAATGAGAATTTTATTTGAAATTAAAAGACCAGCAAAATAAAACAACATTGTACGTATACAGACTGTTATCTCAAAACCTCATGGGAACTACAGACCAAATGTCTACAATAGATACATACCCAAAAAAGAAAAAGCAACTCAAACACAACACTAAAGATAGTCATCAAAACACAAGAAGAGAACATAACAAGAAAGAAAACTGATACAAACAAATCCAAAACAATTAAGAGAACAGCAATAGGAACATACATCATAATAATAACATTAATTGTAAATGGATTAAATGCTTCAACCAAAATACATAAACTGCCTGAATGGACACAAAAAGAGGACCCATATATATGCTGTCTACAAGAGACCCACTTCAGACCTAGTGATATATACACAGACTAAAATGAAGGTATGGAAACAGATATTCCATGCAAATGGAAATGAAAAGAAAGCTGGAGTAACAATACTAATATCAGACAAAATATACTTTAAATAATGACTTTTATAAGAGACGAGGAAAGACACAACAAAATGATCAAGGGATAAATCCAAGAAGAAAATAAAACAATTGTAAATATATATGCACTCAACATAGAAACACCACAATATATAAGACAAATACTAAAAGCCATAAAAAAGGAAATCGATAGTAATACAATAACAGCCGGGAAAGTTAACATAAACCAGAGGACAAAACACCCGAACAGAAAAACAATAAGAAAACATAAGACTTAAATGACACATTAGACCAGACGAACTTAATTGATATTTATAGGGCATTCCATCTGAAAGCAGCAGAATACACTTTCTTCTCAAGTGCACATGGAACATTCTTCAAGATAGATCACAGCTTGGGATACAAATCAAGCCTCAGTAAAGTTATGAAAATTGAAATCATATCTAATGTCTTTTCTGACCACAGCACTAAGAGATTAGATATAAATGACAGGGGAAAGCTATAAAAAAAACCCAAACACATAAACAAAGTTACTAAATAACTAATGGAGTGGAAATAAATGAAATAGAGATGAAGCAAACTACAGCAAAAATCAATGAACTAAAAGCTGGTATTTTTATAAGATAAACAACATTGATAAAACTTAAGCTAGACTTGTCAGGACAAAAAGGGAGAGCACTCAAATTAATAAAATTAGAAATGAAAAAAATTACAATGGACAGCACAGTAATACAAAGGATCATAAGACACTACTACAAGCAAATATATACACAAATAAATGCACAGCTAATAAAATTCACCTCTGAGAAGAAATGGACAAATTCTTAGAAAAGTACAACCTTCCAAGACTGAACCAAGAAAAAATATGAACAGACCAATCATAAGTACTGAAATTGAAACAGTATTTTAAAACTTCCAATAAACAAAAGTCCAAGACCAGATAGCTTCACCGGCAAATTCTGTCAAATTTAGACAAGCGTTAAGACATGTCCTTCTGAAACGCTCCCAAAATTTTGCAGAGAAAGGACCACTGTCAGGGTCAGTCTATGAGACCACCATAACACTGATACCGAAACGAGATATATTACAAAAAAGAACATCACAGGCCATTTTCACTGATGAATAGAGACAAAAAATCCTCAGCAAAATTCAAGCAAACTGAATCCTACAACACATATCATACACCATGATCAAGTAGGATTTATCAGAGGGATGCATTTACTCTAATATCAGGAACAAGACAAGTATGTCCACTCTTGCCACTTCTATTCAAGATAGTATTGGAACTATTAACCACACAATAAGAGAAGAAAGACAAAAGGAATTCAAATTGGAAAAGAAGTAAAATGGTCACTGTTTGCAGATGACTTAATACTATACATAGAAACTCCTAAACACGCTACCAGAAAACTACTAGACCTCATCAGTGAATACTGTAAAGTGGCAGGATGCAACACTAATACACAGAAAACTGTTGTATTTCTATACACTATCCACAGATAAACCTACACACCTATAGTCAACTAATCTCTAATCAAGGGGCCAAGAATACACAATGGAGAAAAGACAGTATTGTCAAAAACTGATACTGGGAAGACTGGAGAGCTACATGTAAAGGAATGAAATTAGAACACTCTCTACCATTCTACACAAAAAAACACAAATTAGATCAAAGCCCTAAATGTTAGGCAGGGTACAATAAACAGAAAAAAGGAGAACACTCTGACATAATTCGCAGCAATATCTTATATATGGACTCTTAAAAACTTGTACAAATGTACTTATTTACAAAACAGAAATAGGGTCACATAGAAACTAAACATTCTTAAGGGAAATATGGGGGAAGGATAAATTGGGAGATTGTGATTGACATATACACACTGCTATATGTAAAATAGAAAAGTAATAAAGACTTTATTGCAAAAGGAACTCGACTCAATACTGTGAAATAAATTACATTGGAAAAGAATCTAAAAAAACAATTTATATAAGTATATATGTAACTGATTCACTGTTGTACAGCAGGAACTAACACAACATGGTAGGTCAACTATATTCCAATAAAAATTAAAAATGTGCCCAATCTTATCTGTCCTTTCCTCGGTTGATTGGCTTTCAGATATCTTCCATCTCTTGCCTATTGTTAATACTGCTGAATTAATATTGGTGTGCATGTATCTTTTGGAAATAAGTCTTTATCCAGATATATATTGAAGAGTGGGATTGTTGGCGTATAAACTATTTCCATATTTTAGGTTTTTCAGGAACCTCCTTACTGTTCCCCATACTGGATATACCAATTTACAATCCCACCAACAGTGCAAGAGGGTTGCTTTTTCTCCACACCCTCTCCAGTATTTATTGTTTCTAGATTTTTTATTATGACAATTCTGACCGGTGTGAAATGATATGTCATTGTAGTTTTGATTTGCATTTCTCTAATGATTAATGATGTTGAGCATTCTTTCATGTGTTTGTTGGCAATTTGTATATCTTATTGGAGAAATGTGTATTTAGGTCTTCTGCCCATTTTTGGATTGGGTTGTTTGTGTTTTTGTTATTGAGCTGCTTGTAAATTTAGGAGATTAATCCTTTGTCAGTTGCTTCATTTGCAAATATTTTCTCCCATTCTGAGGGTGGCCTTTTGGTCTTGTTTATGGTTTCCTTGCTGTGCAAAAGCTTTTAGGTTTCATTATGTCCCATTTGTTTATTTTTGTTTTTATTTCCATTTCTCTAGGAGCTGGTCAAAAAGGATCTTACTGTGATTTATATCATAAAGTGTTCTGCTTATGTTTTCCTCTAAGACTTTGATAGTGTCTGGCCTTACATTTAGGTCTTTAATCCATTTTGAGTTTATTTTTGTGTATGGTGTTAGGGAGTGTTCTAATTTCATAATTTTACATGTAGCTGTCCAGTTTTCCCAGCACCACTTATTGAAGAGGCTGTCTTTTCTCCACTGTATATGCTTGCCTCCTTTATCAAAGATAAGGTGACCATATGTGCGTGGGTCTATCTCTGGGCTTTCTATCCTGTTCCATTGATCTATTTTTCTGTTTTTGTGCCAGTACCACACTGTACCTTAGTAGTAGTACAGGTAGAGTATTCTTGGTTGTAGGTTTTTCTCCTTCATCACTTTAAATATGTCCTGCCACTCCCTTCTGGCTTGCAGAGTTTCTGCTGAAAGATCAGCTGTTAACCTTATGGGGATTCCCTTGTGTGTTTGTTGTTTTGCCCTTGCTGCTTTTAATATGTTTTCTTTGTATTTAATTTTTGATAATTTGATTAATATGTTTCGTGGCGTGTTTCTCCTTGGATTTATCCTGTATGGGACTCTCTGTGCTTCCAGGACTTAAGATTTCTTTCCCATATTAGGGAAGTTTTCAACTATAATCTCTTCAAATATTTTCTCAGTCCCTTTCTTTTTCTCTTCTTCTTCTGGACCCTTATAATTAGTACGTTGGTGCATTTAATGTTGTCCCAGAGGTCTCTGAGACTGTCCTCAGTTCTTTTCGTTCTTTTTTTTTCTTTATTCTGCTCTGCAGTAGTTATTTCCACTATTTTATCTTCCAGGTCACTTATCCGTTCTTCTGCCTCTGTTATTCTGCTACTGTGCCCTTCTAAAGTATTTTAAATTTCATTATTGTGTTGTTCATCATTGCTTGTTTACTCTTTAGTTCTTCTAAGTCGATGTTAAATGTTTCTTGCGTTTTGTCTATTCTATTTCCAAGATTTTGGATCATCTCTACTATCATTATTCTGAATTCTTTTTCAGGTAGACTGTCTATTTCCTCTTCATTTGTTACGTCTGGTGTGTTTTTACGTTGCTCCTTCATCTGCTGTGTGTTTTTCTGTCTTCTCATTTTGGTATCTGACTGTGTTTGGGGTCTCCTTTTCACAGGCTGCAGGTTCGTAGTTCTCGTTGTTTTTGGTGTCTGCCCCCAGGGGCTAAAGTTGGTTCAGTGGGTCTTGGTGTGGTGATGGAGATCTCTGTGAGGTTTTCGCCGTTTGGTATTACGTGGAGCTGGGAGGTCTCTTGTGGACCAGTGTCCTGAAGTTGTCACCCCCTCCTCAGAGGCTCAACCTTGTTGCCTGGCTGGAGCACCAAGAGTTTTTCATCCACATGGCTCATAATAAAAGGGAGAAAAAAATGAAAGAGGATAAAAAAATAAATTGAGATAATATATTTATTAAAATAAAAAATAATTATTAAGAAAAAAATTTTTAAGTAAAAAAAAAAAACGGAAGGACAGAACCCTAGTACAACTGGTGAAAGCAAAGCTATACAGACAAAATCTCACACAGAAGCATACACATACACACTCACAAAAGTAGGAAAACGGGAAAAAATAAAATATCTTTCTCCCAAAGTCCACCTCCTCAATTTGGGATGATTCCTTGTCTATTCAGGTATTCCACAGGGGCAGGTACATCAAGTTGATTGTGGAGCTTTAATCCGCTGCTTCTCAGGCTGTTGGCAGAAATTTCCCTTTCTCTTCTTTGTTCGCACAGCTCCTGGGGTTCAGCTTTGGATTTGGACCCGCCTCTGCCTGTAGGTCACCTGAGGGCGTCTGTTGTTCCCTCAGACAGTATGAGGTTAAAGGTTCAGCTGCTTTGGGGGCTCTGGTTCACTCAGGCCGGTGGGAGGGAGGGGTACGCATGCGTGGCGTGCCTGCAGTGGCAGAGCCCGGCGTGACATTGCACCAGCCTGAGGTGCGCCGTGCATTCTTCCCGGCAAGTTGTTCCTGGATCACGAGACCCTGACAGTGGCGGGCTTCACAAGCTCCCGGGAGGGGCGGTGTGGATAGTGACCTGTGTTTGCACACAATCTTCTTGGTGGCGGCAGCAGCAGCCTTAGCATCTCATGCCCGTCTCTGGGGACCACGCTGATAGCCGCGGCTCGTGCCCATGTCTGGAGCCCCTTTAAGCAGCCCTCTTCATCCCCTCTTCTCGCGCACCAGGAAACAAAGAGGCAAGAAAAAGTCTCTTGCCTCTTCGGCAGGTCCAGGGCTTTTCCTGTACTCCCTCCTGGCTAGCTGTGGTGCACTAATCCCTTCTGGCTGTGTTTATGTCGCCAACCTCAGTCCTCTCCCTGCCATTCGACCGAAGTCCGAGCTTCAGCTCCCAGCCCACGCCCGTCCCGGCGGGTGAGCAGACAAGCCTCTCTCGTCAGTGTCTTGTAGTTTTCTGAGTACAGGTCTTTTACCTCCTTAGGTAAGTTTATGTCTAGGTATTTTATCATTTTTATGATGGTAAATGGGAATCTTTCCTTAATTTATCTTTCAGATGTTTCATTATTAGTGTATAGAAGTGCATCAGGTTTCTGCATATTAATTTTGTATCCTGTGACTTTACCAAAATCATTAGCGCTAGCAGGTATGAGGTGGCATCTTTAGGATTCTCTATGTATAGTATCAGTTCATCAGCAAAAAGTGATAGTTAAAATCTTTTCCAGTTTGGATTCCTTTTATTTTTTTTCTTCTCTGATTGTCATAGCTAGAACTTCCAAAACTATGTTGAATAATAGTGGCGAGAGTAGATATACCTGTCTTCTTCCTGATATAAGATGAAATGTTTTCAGATTTTCACCATTGAGAATGATGTTTGCTGTGGGTTTGTCATATATGGCCTTTATTATGTTGAGGTATGTTCCCTCTATGCCCACTTCCTGGAGAGTTTTTATCATAAATGAGTGTTGAATTTTGCATTTTTCTGCATCTATTGAGATGATCATATGGTTTTTATTCGGCAATTTGTTAATATGGTGTAATCACATTGATTGATTGAGTATATTGAAGAATCCTTGCCTCTCTGGGATAAATCCCACTTGGTCATGGTGTATGATCCTTTTAATATGTTGTTGGATTCTGTTTCCTAGTATTTTGTTGAGGACTTTTGCATCTCTATTTATCAGTGATATTGGTGTGTAATTTTCTTCTTTTTTAGTATCTTTGTCTGGTTTTGGTATCAGGGTGACGGTGGCCTCATATAATGAGTTTGGGAGTATTCCTTCCTCTTCAATTTTTTGGAAGAGTTTGAGAAGGACGGGTGTTGGCTCCTCTCTAAATGTTTGATAAAATTCACGTGTGAAGTCATCTGGTCCTGGGCTTTTTTTGTTGGAAAATTTTAATCACAGTTTCATTTTCATTACTTGGATTTTCTATTTCTCTTTTTTTTTTAATTTTATTTATTTATTTATTTATTTATTTATTTATTTATGGCTCTGTTGGGTCTTCGTTTCTGTGCGAGGGCTTTCTCTAGTTGTGGCAAGCGGGGGCCACTCTTCATCGCGGTGCGCGGGCCTCTCACAGTCACGGCCTCTCTTGTTGCAGAGCACAGGCTCCAGACGCGCAGGCACAGTAGTTGTGGCTCACGGGCCTAGTTGCTCCACGGCATGTGGGATCTTCCCAGACCAGGGCTCCAACCCGTGTCCCTGCATTGGCAGGCAGATTCTCAACCACTGCGCCACCAGGGAAGCCCGGATTTTCTATTTCTATTTTCTATTTCTTCCTAGTTCAGTCTTAGAAGGTTATTCCTTTCTAATGTGTCCATTTCTTGCAGGTTGTCCATTTTACTGGCATAGAGTTGCTTGTAGTAGTCTCAGGATGCTTTGTATTTCTATGGTGTCCATTGTAACTTCTTTTGCATTTCTAATTTTATTGATTTGAGTCCGCTCCCTCTTTTTCTTGATTGAATCCTGATGAATCTGGTATATCAGTTTTGTTTATCTTCTCAAAGATCCAGCTTTTAGTTGTATTGATCTTTGCTAATGTTCTCTTTGTTTCTATTTCATTTATTTCTCCTCTGGTCTTTATGATTTCTTTCCTTCTACTACTTTTTGGTTTTGTTTGTTCTTCTTTCTGTAGTTCCTTTAGGTGTAAAGTCAAATTGTTTATTTGAGATTTTTCTTGTTTCTTGAGGTAGGATTGTATTGCTATATAGTTCCATCTTATAACTGCTTTTACTGCTTCCTGTAAGTTTTGGAATGTCGTTTTCATTGTCATTTTTCTCTAGTAGTTTTTTGATTTCCTCTTTGATTTCTTCAGTGATCTCTTGGTTATTTAGTAACGTATTGTTTAGCCTCCATGTGCTTGTGTTATTTACGTTTTTTTCCTTGTAATCTATTTCTAATCTCATAGCCTTCTGGTCAGAAAGGATGCTTGGTATCATTTCAATATTCCAAGGCTTGGTTTGTGACCCAAGATGTGATCTATCCTGTAGAATGTTCCATGTGCACTTGAGAAGAAATTGTTAACTGCTGTTTTGAATGGGATGTCCTTAAAAATTAAATCTGTCTGGTCTATTGAGTCATTTTAAGCTTTTTTCCTTATTAATGATCTGTCTGGATGATTTGTCCATTGGTGTAAGTGAGGTGATAAAGTCCCCCTCTAATATTATGTTACTGTTGATTTCCTCTTTTATAACTGTTAACATTTGCCTTATGTTTTAAAGTGCTCCTATGTTGAGTGCATATGTATTTATAATGGTTATATCTTTTTCTTGGATTGATCATTATTGATCATTATGTAGTGTCCTTGTCTCTGGTAACTGTTTTTATTTTAAAGTCTCTTTTGTCTTATATGAGTATTGCTACTCCAGCTTTCTTTTGATTTTCCATTGCATGGAATACCTTTTTCCATCCCTTCAATTTCGGTCTCTATGTGTCCCTAGATCTGAAGTGGATCTCTTGTGGGCAACATATATACAGGTTTTGTTTTTCTATCCATTCAGCAAGTCTATATGTTTTGGTTGGAGCATTTCGTCTGTTTACATTTAAGGTAATTATTAATATGTGTATTCTTATTGCCATTTGGTTAATAGTGAGATATTTTACATCTAAGCCACAGTAAGATCGTTCATCGTTAGAAAAACAAGTAGTTCTCTTTCTTTGTTCCCATGGAGCTTTACCTTCCTTTAAAACCAAGTTGAACACTATTCCTTTACTTAAATCTCATGGCTCTGAATGAGCTGGTAGTAATATCTTTGAGTAGTGTGGTTAAGCATGTTTTAGCTAGAAATGGTAGTAGATGCCCATAGAGTTTTATGCAGAGAAAAATCCCTCAAGCCAAATCACAAGGTCAAGCCCTCTTAATAAACTGCATTGTATGCCTCCTTGGCTACGAGCCCTTTAGTGGTGCAACATATTTTTCTTATCAAAATCCTAATAAATCTTCACACCAGTCAGTTGATTAGGAGAAATCTTGACTAGAAAGGGAATCTATTTTCTCCACTATAACAAAGTTCTAGACAATAATTGACAAAGAAATGCATTCATTCGGGGCTGTGTGACCACAGAATTTCCCTCTCTTTCATGTATTTACATACATGTAGTCGTAGTCGTTTAACAATTATTTTATTATCTTTTAACCAAATTTTATACAGCGAATAAAATATAATGCACACACTGAGGTCTCAGAAACTGGGACTGGATATCAAGTCTTTTACAACGATATTATGAAACTTAGCAGAGTCCTTACTAACCCCTCACCGACTGTTACATGTTTTTAATAATACAAGACTCAAATAAACAAAACAATCTGGGAACACACTGCTTTCTTTGATTAGAAGAATTTATTATCAAAACAGAATTTTAAATATTTAACAATGAATTATGAAACCACTGAAACTCTCAAACTCTTCTCGGCTATAACTGTCAGTTTCTGGTAATTAGTTTTATTTTTAGCTCTGATTTGCAAAGGGCATATCAGAATGGATGTTTGTCTATTGGAGAGAATTCCCAGAATGTTGTCTAAGATAGGATCCAGGACACGCTTCTGTTATTGACACCATTAAAGAAAAAATGAAAGGCAAAGTACCTCTTGGATGATAACTTATTCTTGGATTATGGATCCATCAGAACTTTTTTATCATGGCATTTGCTGAGGATGAATGTGTGTGATTCTATTTGCAAAGCAAATGCAGGATACTTGTACACTTTTTTGAAACTTTTAAGGGAAATATAGAAAAAGAGATGACAAAGGCAGACTTCATTACTAACGTATTTCAAGATAGACTTCTGGCCAGGTGGACTTGACAATATAGAAAAGAGTTGCTTAACTTATATTGTTCCTAAAGCCCAGGACCACTACAGGCCCAAATGCCAAATTTGCCAATTTCTCCCACACTCACTGACCTCCTAACCAGGAGTATCTTTAGAGCCCACCATGGTTCTCAGCACATAAAAAATTCTCTTAATACAAATGGATGCGAGAATATCACTCCCATGATGTCACCAGCAAAGCCCACTGCCCATCTGACAGCCTGTAGGGGAGAGCATGTACTTTAGAGTTCAACCTTTCTATTCTTTGATCAAAGAATAAAACTTTCTTTTATTCTGAATCAAGGTCAGTCGTTCTATTGACCCTAATGACATTGGGCAGGTGGGTCCATTTTGGGCTCGACTTGAAAGGGTTGGTAAAAATGACAGTGAAAAACAAGTCTGGAGCAGAGAACCAGGGAAGAGAAAAAACTGTTTGCTCATCTGCTAAGGCATCCCCATAAAATGTGTCAGTGGTCTTCTTAATTTTGCATAAACATACACAAAAGCCTTTTTCATGGGAGCAGAGCGAGGGAAGGTGTTTTAGTCCATTCTTATATGCTATAAAGAATACCACAGCCTGGGAAGCTTATAAATAACAGAAATCTATTTTCTCACAATTAAGGAGGCTGTTAATCCAAGAATAGGTGAATGTTCAACACAGTTGATTACAGGCTTCCTGTTGCATCCTCATGTGATGGAAAGGGATAAGGAGCATTAAGGGGTCTCTTTTGTAAGAGCACTAATCCTATTCCTGAAAGCTCCATTCTCATGATTTAAGTACTTCCCAAAGTACCCACCTTCTAACAACATCACATGAACATTAGGATTGCAACATATGAATTTTGAAGGGAAAAAACATAGGAGGAAATGTGAAAATCCTTGAACTGTACATTTCAGATTTTTTTCTTGTCTATGTTTCTATTTTAAAAAGATACATTTAAAAGCCACATGCGGTCTACCGGAATTATTAATCTTTTAAATATTAATACACTTTATTTTTAAGAGTAATTTCAAGTTCATGGCAAAATTGAACAGAAAGTACAGAGAGTTTCCACGTTTCCATTGACCTCTCCCATCATAAACATCTTGCATCAATGTACATTTCCTACAATTTATGCACCAAATATCAACACATAAGTTCCACAGTTTACAATACATTTGGTTTTGTGCACTCTTGTGGGATTTGGCAAAAGTATAAAAATATGTGTCCACAATTTCAGTATCATACAGAGTAGTTTCATTGCCTTAAAAGTTGCTGTGCTCCACCTTCATCCTCTGATCAAAAGTTGGAAATCACTCTTGGCTAGTCTATAGTTTTGCCTTTTTCAAAATCACATATGTTTTGAGTTATATATTAGGTAGACTTTCAAGACTTTTTTCAATAGTAATATGCATTTAAGATCCTTCTAAATCTTTTCATGGCTTAATTGCTCATTCTTCATTTCACACAAAAATATTCCAGTGTATGGCTGTGCCTCTATTTATCCATTTACCTACTCAGGGACATCTTGGTTGCTTCTAAGTTTTGGAAATTATGAATAAAGCTGAAAATAAATACTTGTAAGCCGCTTTGTTTTGTGGACAAACATTTGTAATTCATCTGGGTAAATACAAAGAAGTGCAATTTCAGAATTGTATGAATATGTTAGGCTTTGTAAGAATATGTTTAACTTTGTAGGAAACAACTGAACTGTTTTTCGAAGGGGCTGGATCATTCCGCATTCCCAACAGCAATGAATGAGACTTACTGTTGCTCCACATCCACGTAGTTGTATAGTATTTACCTTTCTCTGACATGTCACTAAGCATAATATCCTCTAGGCTATCCACATTGGTGCAAATGACAGAATTTCATTCTTTCTATGGCTGAGTAATATATATTTCATATGTTCTTTATCCATTTGTCTGTTGATGGGTATTTGTGTTGCTTCCACATCTTGACCATTATAAATAGTGCTGCTATGAACATTGGTGTGCATGTATCTTTCAGAATTAGAGTTTTCATTTTTCGCAGGTAATGTTGTAATCTCATTGTTTTATATGTAGCTGTTCAGTTTTCCCAACACCACTTGAAGAGACTTTTTCGATTGTATTCTTTTGCCTCATTTGTCTCAGATTAATTGACCATAAGAGTGTGGTTTTATTTCTGGGCTTTCTATTCTGTTCCATCGATCTATGTGTTTCTGTGCCAGTACCATGCACTTTTGATTACTGTAGCATTGTAGAATAGTCTGAAGTCACAATACATGATACCTCCAATTTTGTTATTATTTCTCAACATTGTTTTGGCTACTTGGGGTCTTTGTAGTTCCATACAAATTTTAGAATCTTTTGTTCTAGATCTGTGGAAAATGTCACAGGTATTTTGATAGAGAAGGCATTAACTCTGTAGATTGGTTTGGGTAGCATGGAATGTTAAAGACCCCACCTCTATTGTATCATCTCCAATTTCTCTCTATTTGCTTTATATACTTTGTTGCCATCATATTGGGTGTTTAAATGTTAATGACTGTTATATCCCCTTTATCATTATATAATACCCTTCTTTGTTGTTAGTTTTAAAGTTTTTAGAGCACTTGTTTTAAAGTCTATTTTTTCTGAGTATGCTACCCCCACTTACTAGTCATTTCTGTTTGCAAGAAATATCTTTTCCATCCTCTCACTTTCAGGTTGTGTGTATTTTTAGCCTTAAGTGAGTCTACTGCAGGCAGCACATTGAAGGGTATTGTTTTTTATTCCAATAAGTCATCCTCTGTCTTTTGACTGGAGCATTTATTCCATTGACCTTTACAATAATTATTGATAAGTGTGGACTTATTGCCATTTAATCACCTGTTTGCTCTTATAGTTCTCTTTTCATTTCTTTTTTTTTCCCCTTGTGGTTTGATGATTTTCTTTAGTAGTATGTTTCTGTTCCTTTCCTTTTAGTTTCTGTGTATCTATTGTAGTTTTTTGAATTGTACTTACCATAGGGTTATGTATTGACCTATGACTATATTTACTTGTTTTAAACTGGTAGTTATTTACAGTTCAAACACTTTCTGAAATATCTACATAATTTACTTCCCTTCCCCACACTTTGTGTTTGTGATTTCATGCTAATCCCTTAAATGTTTATTGCAGTTTTGATTTTACACTATTTTTTGTCTTTTAATCTATGTACTGATTTATTTAAGTGATCTTCAATACTTACTCTATATTTACTTTTCCTAATGGGATTTTTCCTTTCCTCCTTTCCCTTTCCCTTTCTTCTTTTCGGTTTCCTTTTCCTTTTCCCCTTTTTCCATTTAGAGAAGACCCTTTAACATTTCTTTTAGGTTATGTTTGGTATTGATGAATTCTTTTAGTTTTTGTTTGTCTTCTTTATCTCTCCTTCTACATGTTAATCTTGCTGGTAGTGTATCTTAGGTTGGAGGTTTTTCCCTTTCAGGACTCTGAATATATTATGCTACTCTTTTCTAGCCTGTAAAATTCCTGCAATCAGCTGATAGCTTATTCTTTGTTTATGACTTTTTAAAAATTAATATATATTTATTTCTGGCTGCATTGGGTCTTCATTGGTGTGCGTGGGCTTTCTCTAGTGGCGGGGAGTGGGGCTACTCTTCATCACGGTGTGTGGGTTTGTCAATGCAGTGGTTTCTCTTGTTGCAGAGCATGGGCTCTAGGCATGTGGGCTTCAGTGGTTGTGGCGAATGGGCTTAGTTGCTCCGCAACACGTAGGATCTTCCCACACCAAGGCTCAAACCTGTGTCCACTGCATTGGCAGGTGGAGTCCTAATCACTAATCACCTAATCACATTTATGGCACTGGCACAAAAACAAATACATAGATAAATGGAACAGCATAGAAAGCCTAAAAATAAATACACACATTTGTGATTAATCTATGACAAATGTGGCAAGAATATACAATGGACAAAAAGTCTCTTCCATAAGAGGTTGTGGGAAGAGTTGACAGCTACATGTAAAAGAAAGAAATTAGAACATTCTGTAACACCATAATTCCAAAATAAACTCAAAATGCATTAAATACCTAAACATAAGATCAGATACTATAAAATTCCTAGAGTAAAAAAAGCAGAACATTCTTTGACACAAATCACAGCAATATTGTTTAGGCTCCATCTCCTAGAGTAATGGAAATAATAAAAATAAACTAATGGGACCTCATTAAACTTAAAAGGTTTGCACCACAAAGGAAACCATTAAAAAAAATGAAAAGATAAATTATGAAATTGGAGAAAATGCAAACAATACAACAGCTCATACCACTCAATATCAAATAAACAACCAAATCAATAAATGGGCAGAAGATCTCTTGCTCTTTCAATGGAACGTAGTTTCTCTGCTTTTGCATTATGCTTAACTTTGTTTCCTTGAATTTAGGCATAACTGTTACGTATTATGGTCTTGAAGGTGTGTTCTTATGTGAGAGCCTTATGCAGACTGTGTGTACCCAATGTCCTTAATGGCAGTGCTGGATACGATGTGAATGCCAGTCATGTCTTTCTTCAGGGTGTGCTGGCTGCTCTCACCTTAATAGAGAGTGAGAATAGGGATGGAGGAGTAACAGCCAGCACCAGGTGTGAGGCAGGACTTTCTCTCTGCTCAGTGGTCGTCACCACCCTTTCAGGGGTGGGGTTTGATCCCAAGTTCTTGAGCAGAAGCCCTGTGGCTCAGGCTCAAGTTGGTCCCATTCCTTTTGAGTGTGTATTTTTCCCTCTCCCGACTCAGAGACTTTTCCCCCAGAGGTGGGGAGAGCTGAAGCAAGCGGGGTCTGTGCACATACAGTGGTCCAATACACTGCCTGTGTATGTGTCTGTGGGTCCACTCAGATGTCACTCATTATCCAGCCCTTTCCCAAGCCATGTCTGCCCCCTGTCTAGTGGCACAGACTGAGTGGGGCTGGAGTGCTTGCTTGGCTTTGGTGTGGCACGTGGCAATGTGGTTACAGGAAACCTGGCAGTCACTAGATCAGGCCTTTCTCTGCCCTGCCTGAGGTCAAGAAGCTTTGTCTCTCACAGCTGGTTACTAACCCCAACCTCTGACATTTCCACCCTATTATGGAACCACTCCACAGGGGATGCAGGGCCCATTTGCTTTCTCTTCGTGTATGGGGGTACTGAACAGTGGAGAGAAGGCTACTACCACAAATCTGAGTAGCTTTGGGAGTCACCTCTGCATTCTAAGCGCTATTCTTTTCTCCATATCCAGTGCCCTGTTGTGGTATGAAGTGAGCAGGGCCAGAGCATTCATTGGGTCCATCTGAGATTCACAAGGCAATAGTGGGAAATCCAGCAGCTGCTAAGGCGGACCTCCCTCCTCCCTGCTTTCCGGGATAGCCAGTGAGTGTGTTCCTTTCCTGAGTGGAGTTCAGGTATCTTCAGCCTTTCTATTGTCCCAGTGGTCCTCTAACCAGGCAAGGGGGGACATCTGCTCCACACAGAACTCATACTACGATGCCCAGTCTAGGGCTTAACCTGCTCACTCCGCAAGGCAGGTGTCCACTGGTGCAATCTCCCTTTTCCTCTGAGTCCTTTTCCAAAAGCACCAGTCCCAAACTGATCACTTATCATCTTGCCTTCATACTCAAAAACGTGTATATATTTATTACAGCTTTGAGGAGTCCTTATGTCAGTTTCCAGTTAGTTTGAATGAATCAAAAATTTTACAGATTTAAGTTATTATAAAATTTTTGTTATGGTCCTTGTGTTGTACAATATATCCTTGTAGCTCATATATTTAAAACATAGTATTTTGTATCTCTTAATCTCCTACCTTATTTTGCCCCTCCCCTCAGCTGTAGTTTTTTGTAGATATTATTTAACAAGTTGAGAAACTTCTTTATTTTTATTTTACTATAGAATTTTATCATAAATCAGTGTAGAATTTTGTCAAATACTCTTTCTTGCATCATTGGCGAAATCATATATTTTCAGCCTATTGATGTGATGAAAAACATTAATTGATTTTTTTTAATGCTGCATACCTGAGATAAACCATACTTTGTTCTGGTCTATAATTATTTTTATACATTGTTGGATTCCATTTCTAAATATTTTCATGAAGATTTTTGTATCTATCTTCATGAGAGATAGATAGTGGTACATAGCTCTTGTTCCCCTGTTATATCTTTGTCTGATTTGGTTATTATGGTAAAGCTGGCTTTGTAAGTTATACAGTATTTCCTCTGCTTCTAACTTCTAAAATAAATTGTAGTGAATAGGCATAATACTTCCTTAAATGTTTGGTGAATTCACCCGTGAACTCATCTGGGTTAGGTGCTTTTTGTTTTGAAATATTATTTACCGTAAGTTCAAAGTCTGTAATATATATGGGCCTATTCAGGCAGTCTATTTAGTCTTGTGTGAGTTTTAGTAGTTGTGTCCTTGAAGGGCTGGGTCTATATCATCTAGGTTATCAAATTTATAAGCATAATCCTGTTCATAGTATCCAATATTAACCTTTAATATCTATGGTGATATCCCCTCTTTCATTTCTGATATAAGTAATTTTTGTCTTCTCACTTTATTCTTAAGTCAGCATGGGTAGAGGTTAATCCTTTTTAATCAGTCTGTCAGACAACTAGCTTTTGGTTTCATTGATTTTCTTTGCTGACTTCTTGTTTTCAGTTTCATTGATTTCGGCTCTAATTCTTATTATTTCTTTTTTTTTTTTTTTTTTTTTGGTTTCTTGGAATTAATTTGCCCTTCTTTTTTTTGTTTCCTAAGGTAGTAACTTGATTTATAGAAATGTTTAATTTTCTTTAAGTCAATTAAATAGAGCTATTTATATGCTAATTTTGGCATTGCTCTCTGGAGGTAGACAGCATCTCACACATATAAAACATACGTACATAGACATACAAAAACGGACATAGAGATCTTATGCCTTTGTTTTAAAAATTTAACCTGAGTATGATAATGCAAAACCCACTTGTTTATAAAAGAATATTAGAATCCAAATTGTTTTCCTGGCCGAATAGTTTGCCTGCCCGGATGGCTTAAACTTTTCACTAATATTTGTGAAGGGGACGAAGTTTTGAGATTTTTATTTTGCTTAGTTTTCAAATATTCTTTCTTTCTTTCCTTCTGATAAGAATTACTTGGGTTTCTAGAGACCAAGGAGAACTTTTACATCCCAAAGGCATAGAGAAAGAATGCAAATTCCTGCACGTAGAACTTTTGTTTCCTTAGACCAGAGTATTTACAATATCTGCAAGCCTTTTAAGATGAATAGGGAAGTTTGGGGTTGGTAAAAAAATAATAGGTGATCTTTTTCTGTTTGTGTAAAAAATTCATAAGTCAAACTGTACAAATTGTCATTAATTTGTAGGAAATTTGTTTTTAATTCTTCAAAGAGTTTCAACCTGAATATATCAAGGCACTAACCCACCCATACAAGTACATTATCTTCATTTTGCTTCTGATCTTGAGGCGACAAGCAGTGAGCAGTGGCTTGAAGCAAGATCCTAGTTCCCTGCTCAAGAATTGAACGTGGGTAGCTTATGTCCACCAAAGGCTAGAGGATAGAAGCAAAGTTTCCCCGTCTCTTGCCCCTCTTGAAAAGAAGAAGGTTTCAAAGAGGCAAAAACTGTAAAAACCAGTACTAAGTTTATTATTAGAGACGTAGCACAATAATTGGAAGTGCACACAGAGAAACTTTTTTTTAATATAAGAGAGAAGAAGTAAGGCAAAGATACACATCCACAGATAAAAGGGTGTGGGCATCCTCCCTAATGCACAGTAAAGAGGGAGTGACATCATTTATATAAGGCATTTCTTCTGGGTCTTTCTTTACCTTTGGCGAATTATCTTGGTTTCTTTCCCACACCTGACCCGCCCTAGGAGACTCCCCAATATGCGTGCACATTTTTTTTCCAAGATGGATTCCAGGCCAGAGGCCTGTGTGAGGCCTGGCATCACCTATTATGGGGTGTTGTTCCTGTTGTTATTTATATCCGGAGGTGTAAACAGGAAGCTAGTTGTAAGTGTCTAGCCTGCAGCCCATCTATCTCCTGCCTTACTTCTATATACAAAAGAGGACCTTTAAAAAATACAAATCAAAAGATTCCTACATTCTAGATGTAGATCTGTTTGTCTTTGAAAGGTATTTCTTTCCTTTTGGGTACAAGTTTACTTTAGGGATGAAGGACTAAATAAAAAGTTTTCTATCAATCAGGCTCTGAATATCAGCTTTCAATTTGGCCAACTTCTGCCCACAAAGCTACTTTAAAAAGTAATCTTTTCAACTATCTTGTCAGGGTTCACCCAGGGCAAACATTTGTTGACAGGGAAAAAAAAAGCACACAATGATGTAAAAGCTATGAATTGTTTATTCTTTGTCTTACTGAGGACTATATCCCCGGAGACAGCCTCTCAGATAGCTCTGAGAAACTGTTCCAAAGAAATAAGGGAGGAGTTCCATACATATGTGAGTTTGACAAAGGGATACTTTTAATCTGACACACATCTCATAGAAGGCTGATGCTAGGAATGAGAAACAGATATCTTAGTTAAAGATTTTAGTTATTAAGTATGGGAAGATGCAAGAATTTGGGTGCATAAATTTTTTTCCTGAAAATATCTATCTGTAAGCCTGTTGTGCCAGTTTTCTCAGAGCTCAGGGTGCTTTGTTCCTGATGTCCAACCTAAATTTCTTTCAGGGGGTGTTTAAATGTCAACAACTACAGTGGCTAAAGACAATTCTTGTAGAGCCAGATAGAAATATTCTTTGTTAACAGTGCCCCCTCATGGTCATAAATTTGATTAAGATTTGGGAGGCATTTCATGACCATTTTGTCCCATGGTGCCAGGAATGCTCATTTCTAGGTCAGGCCAGAATTTTGTTGATAGGCCAATGTGCTATAACTAGATTAGGCCCTATTACCAGTAGCCAAAAGTCTCTGACAACCTGTCTTACTATTCTCTTTTGATCCAGGAAAATATTCTCTCTTGTTTCTTCTTCCCATATCTAGAGTTAAACTATTACAATTACTGACTTCATACAGAACTATATTTGGTCAAGTGTTTCAAGCCACCTAGTCATTAAGATTTTTATCAGAGTCTTAGTCACACTTTTGGTAATGCAAGAAACAATAATTTTGTAAAATAGGCAGACTACAAGCAATAGAGCTAGAAGCCTTAATAAGGTGACAAGTAAATATTTAAGCCAAGAGATTCCAGCACCAAATCATTTTTTTAAGAGGTCACCAACACTGCGGAGTGGATTGCTTAGGGCAGAAATCTGACTTTTTATGTGGGTCATTAAATGTGTTATATTAGAGGACTCATCTGGTATGAAAATGTAGCATTCAGTTTGAATTATGCTACAGGTGCCTTCCCGAGATGCAGTAAGGTTATTAAGGGCCATGTGATTATTGTAATACTGCGTTTTTCATCACAGAGACTTCAGAATTCAGTAAGCTATTAGCTTGATTACTGTCATTTAAAACCCATTGAATGGCGCTTCCCTGGTGGTGCAGTGGTTATCTGCCTGCCAATGTAGGGGACACAGGTTCGAGCCCTGGTATGGGAGCATCCCACATGCCACGGAGCAACTGGGCCCGTGAGCCACGACTACTGAGCCTGCGCGTCTGGAGCCTGTGCTCCGCAACAAGAGAGGCCGCGACACTGAAAGGCCCACGCACCGCGATGAAGAGTGGCCCCTGCTCGCCACAACTAGATAAAGCCTTCGCACAGAAACGAAGACCCAACACAGCCAAAAATAAATTAATTGTAAGTAATTTTTTAAAAACCCATTGAATGAATTTTGTTAAGGCTTCAATATGGTGAATTACATTTTCCAATCCTACTGAAGATGCAAAAATGTCTGCCAAATTGTCATACCAATGAAATACTGATCTATTGACCCATCAGGCTCATACCAATGATAAATTTGTGAAAGCTATATCTAATTTGGTACATAAGTGACCTTGAGTCTAAGGAAATCCATCTTCCTTATTCATCGTGGAAGAATCTAAGGCCATAAATTGGTACCACAGATCCACTGAGTTCCATTAGAAGTGACCCAGTATAGGGCTTCCCTGGTGGCGCAGTGGTAAAGAATCCACCTGCCAATGCAGGGAACACTGACTCAAGCCCTGGTCCTGGAAGAGTCCACATGCCTCAGAGCAACTAAGCCGCTGTGCCACAACTACTAAGCCTGTGCTCTAGAGCCCGCGGGCCACAACTACTGAGCTCACGTGCTGCAACTACTGAAGGCCACACACCTAGAGCCCACACACTACAACGAAGAATAACCCCTGCTCACCTCAACTAGAGAAAGCCCACGCACAGCAACAAACACCCAACACAGCCAAAAATAAGTTAATTAATTAATTAATTTATTTATTTAAAAAAATAAAAGGAGTTACCCAGAATATCTTCAGTCACCTAACCCAATCTGTCCCATACCAATCACTATCTTTAAGGTTAATGATATATTGACTTTTTTCATAAGGCACTGAGCCCATTATAAGAATAATAATTATTCTTATTATGGTTTAATTGAGGGCTGTTAAATTTAAATGACTATAATCTGGTTAACCTTATAAATCCATTCCATGATTGCAGGAGGTTTCCTCCTACAAAGTGGAGGTCATGGTTTTTGACTGATATTTAGTTCATTGTTTGAGCATGAGTAAACTTTCAAAAAAATTTATGTTTATGGTTAGGGTCAGAAGAGGTATTATTGATTTACCAAGTCCCATCTAGTAATAAAAATAGTGGCCTTAATAGAACTATAACTTCTTTCTTCTAAAATGAAATTTCTGAGAGCCCCCCAATTAGAGCCTTGGAGGGGAGAAATCCACGAAGGTTAAACCAGAATTATTGGATGTAGGTAATTGACCACAAACCCAACAATTGGATTGATTTCTAAAATCTGCATAAGATCATACCCATGATAGAAAAACATTTGATTCATATGCAGAAGTTCAGTAAATTAAGAAAACACTATAAATGATCATACGGGTCAGATCTGGCATCCTGGGACAGCTGTTTACTCCTGATGTCTTCTTTTTTTCTTGGTGATGGTGTAGTTTCTTCACCATTTGAGCGTTGTTTTAAGGTGATTTTGAGATCAGCAATCCTCTCCATAGACAAGACTGGTGGGGGCTCTTTTTAAAAGGGAAATATGAATCCAAGTGTCAGTCCCTTTAGTTTTGCTGCACATGAGTAGTTAATCGTACCTGGTAAGAGCTTTTGCATCTAGGTTGAAGAAAGTCCTTCAAATGATATCTTTTCCAGTATACATAATCTCCTGTTTGTAGGTCATGATCCTCACCAAAGCTGATCTTCACTCAAAAGTAGATCGCTGTGATAAGCTTCAGAAACAAGCTTATACTGTCATATTTTTAAAAGAAATTTATTTATGTATTTATTTGTTGGCTGTGTTTGTCTTCGTTGCTGTGTGCAAATCTTCTCTAGTTGCGGCAAGCGGCGGCTACTCTTCATTGCAATGCGCGGGTTTCTCATTGTCCTGGCTTCTTTTTTTGCAGAGCATGGGCTCGAGGTGCACGGGATTTCAGTAGTTGTGGCACACAGTAGTTGTGGCTCATGGGCTCTAGAGCACAGATTCAGTAGTTGTGGAGCATTGGCTTAGTTGCTCCGCGGTATGTGGAATCTTCCCAGGACAGGGATCGAACCCCTGTCCCCTACATTGGCAGGCAGAATGTCATTTTGGTAACTGAAATTTTTGCAATAATGTGACATATCCCCTTTTAGCCTATATTGGTTCATGTTGGCTTCCCGTGATAATTTCAGAGGTAGACAAATGACGTGTGCCAAAGGTGGTAGATCTGAGTTTAAGGAGTGTCAATGGAAAGGCTTTTGGTCAGGCTAAGGAATAAATATTTTAACCAGTTGGATTTTAATTGTTCCATTTGGTCTTCCTACTAACCCAGAAGACTGGGGGGGGTGATAAACACAACGGAAATGCTGGATAATCAACCAAATCTTACACATTGCTTTGATAATTTATCCAGTAAAATAAGTTCTTCTATCACTGTGTATTTCTGAGGAAACTCCTCAAATGGTGATCACCCTCTTTAAAACTCAATGTTCCTACTGATTGTGAAGTGGCACTTCTGCAGGGGAATGCTTCAATCCAATGTGAAAACATACAAATCATAAGAAGCATGTTTTGGTAACCTTGAGAAGGAAGCATCTGGTTAAAAACAATCAGCCAAACTTTAAAGGGACATGAAAGCAATGGAAAAATATCCTTGAGAACAGTGTAATTGTTTCCCTAGGTTATATTTTGGGCAATTGGTGCACCTTGAGTAAACCTCTGAACTGTAATAAAGGAAGACTTTCAAAAATAGTGTTTGTCCCACAGTACCTTCTTATTTGAATTCAAACGAGTTAGCTCATAAATATATTGTAAAATAGGATATTGAGCCCCAATGGGAAGGATAGATTTCCCCTTTGGGCCCATCCAGAGCCCTTTATCGGAGTTGAATCTTCCTCCTTTTTGTTTCCACATGTTTTGTCTCTCTGGCACCAATCCCTGAAATTTTAACAAGGTGTCAGTAACGTTCCTGGGAGGATGAAAAGAAATACTGCCATTAGTTGATTGTTTTCATTTTGCAGAGCTGCTGTCTTGGCAAGACGATCAGGTAAAGAGCTCCCTTTTGCTTCTGCAATGCCAGCCTTTTGCATGACTCGATACCTTAATAAAAAGTAATGCACTTAGCAGCGGAATAGCATCAAATAATTCTGCTACTTGTTTCCCAATTTTAATAGGCTGTCCTGAGGTTGTTAAATATCCCTTTTGAGTCCAAAGCATACCAAAATCATGCACCACCCAAAAGCATAGTGACTGTGTAAATATTAGCGGCTTTTCTGTTGCCAACTGGCAGGCTCTTTTTAGTGCTATTCATTCATGTTTTGCAGAGGAGCTATTAGGTAAGGCAGCATTTTCAAAGATTGGCAGTGGACAAATGATGGCAAAACCAGCCTGGTATTTTCCATGATGTCCTCACAGGTATGAACTGTGAGTGAATAATATAAAATCAGGGTTATCCATAGGGCTTTTGTGAAATCTCCTGGGAGATATGATTGTCAGTTAAAACAATGCCGTCATGTTTTTCATCATTGACTTCTGTTTCCTCTGGTAGTAGGGTATCTGGATTAAGCTTATTACACCTGTGAAGAGTTATATTTGGTGAAAGAAATGTAATTTCATGGGCGATTAATGGGCTTGCTGAGTAATGTTGTGTGTGATGAGAGATTAGTAAGGCTTTCACAGAGTGGGGAACAAAGAAAGTGAGAGGGTGATATGATTTTTCTCTTCTGATATGATACCGCCCAGCTATTGCTGTGATAACCCAGAAACAAGGGGGAAGACTGAATCTACTGAATCTGTTGGCTATAATATCTGTTGGCTATAATATCCGATTGTCTAGTAGTAAGGGACATACTGCTCAATTATACTCTTATTGCAGTCCCCTTGTTTACATGAACAAAGAGGGAGAATGGTAAATTACATGTGCCCCAATGCCCCAATATCTAAGCCAGGAGATATTTAAGGGTCTTTTATAGCTTCAGAATATTCTATTCCCCAGCAAAGAGGTTCAAATGCTCATACTTCTTTAGGTACTAAATGTAGTAACTTGTTCAGCATTACTTTCATCATGGGTCACAAACATGATATGTGAAGGAAGTCTGATTAATCCTTCTGGTATGAAAAATTCCCCCTTTATGAGTGAAAAAAAATATGGGCTTCATAGACTTCTAATATATCTCTACCTATCAAGTGAATCGGAGCACTTGCTACTAGGGAAAAGGAATGCCTTCCTTTAAGTTCTTCTAAGTAAAATTCTAAAGGTAATGATTCAAGAGCTTTAAGAGGTGCTTTAGAAACCACCATCATTTGCGTTGAAATATTACTCTGAGGGAGGCTTTAATTTTGGTAGGATTGAAAAGGTGGCTCCTGTATCTATTAGGCCTTTGTTTCTCATTTCTACTTCTCCCATGGTGTTGGTGAAGAAAAGATGAAAGTGTCCTTGTGTTCCCTCAGAGCAGCCTTATTGTTATTTAACTTGAAATTCACGTGTAAAATCCAGTTTACCTTTTAGATTACTTTCTAAATACAAACAATTTTAATGTTCGGGCTCTCCACAGTAAAAGAAAAAAAAATCCATATTTTTCTGTCAGTGTGGAGGTTGGTTAACTCTCAGCTGACAGTAAATTGCTACAATTAAAAGTTTGTTCTTTTTATAAGTATAGGTTTTTCTTTCTTTTTAATGGTTTTGAAAAGATGGTTGACCAGTTTGATAAGAGTGTCTGCATGTAATGTGGACCAACTTAATTTGATTAGAGTAGCCAGTTCTTCATCTAAACCTTCTAAAAAGGCAAAATTAAGTTAGGATCATTTCAGTGGTTGGAGAATTATGATTAATTCAGAAACAGCTGTATCAGTTGATACAGGTCTGAAAATCTAGACTCATAAACTCGGATAGTTAAATTCCTTAACAAATCCCAATGGGTCTTGACTAGGACAGGGAAAATCCTTACCTAAAACTCTAAGTTCTGCTTGGGTCCAAGAATGCACCAAGGTTGGTTAGCCTATTCCTGTAATAAGTTTCTCCTGAAAAGGGACATAACTACCTCTGATTCCTTTACCAGAGGAGAGGGAGCAGCAAGAGGCAGAGAAAATGATGAGAAAGATAGATAGCTTCTGAAGCAGCTGTTCAAATAGATGATCTCATGGAGGAGCAGTGAAAGAGACAGTGTCAGTGCTAGCAGCATTTTAAAATTTTGATAGAGTTCAAGCAATTTCTTCTTGGTTGCCTGCAAAGAAGTTATTTTATCATTTCTTCTTTTAGAGGCTTCTAGATACAAAGTAAGCATTCTATTCGTCTGTTTTGATCTTATGGCCAGCATTTTCTAGTTGCATATGCAAAAACATCAATTTTGGAGTATCAAAAGAACCCTAATTTGGCCATTTAGGGTTGAGATCTCCTTTAGTATAAATTCCTCAATTAAGTAGGTACTTGCAAATAGTTCCATATGTATTGTACATGAATCTGGCTTTGGTGTTAAAGATTCGCTTTCTGACACCCTTCATTTATCTTAGAAATCCTATTTCCCAATTTCAAGTTGAATTTATTTGGGATAAAATTTATTAATAAAATTGCACAGTGGGCTGGTGTGCTCCCTGTGAGCTTAACTACTCTAAATGTCACCCCCAAAGTCATTTTAGCTCTTTTTATAAGTCTTGGTTTCTCCCCAGGCAGTCTAAAACTGCCATGGGTACTCAGAACACTGAGCGGCCAGCTCTTACATGTGGTCCCTTGAGCAGCAAGTTTTTAATTAATTAATAACATTCCCTATGTGGCTGCTGCACAGTGTGAGGACTCTCCCTCCACCATTCCTGTAAATTTCTCAGTTGCCTCAAGATCTGTAACTGACTGGGAGGGCACATCTCCCTTTCCTTCAAAGCTGAGCTCTTTTGTGATACTTTTGGTTTTATCCTAAAAAAAAATTCAGTTAAGACAGCCAAGTTGACATCAGGTCAGTCTCCTACGTAATCATCCAATCAAAACAAAATTATCCAGCTCTTTCTCAACTGGAGGTAACCTCAGTGTCTCTCAACTGAGCAAATACAGGCACCTTTTCTTGAATGTAAGTTCAGTGATAGCCTATTCATAAAGAGGAATTCAACAGCTTCTGAATAAACTCAGGATCTTCAATCAAGAGTTAGATATGCTGTACCATGAGAAACTCGGCCAAATTCATCTGGACTCATCAAGGAGGTGGGTGGGCACAAGGGGCCCTTAACTGACACCACGGCTCCAGACCCTCATAGAGCTCAGGAAGAGGAAGGAAGGTACCCTGTGGTACCTTCATGGGTCACCAAAACTGTTGACAGGGGGAAAAATGCACAATGTAAGAGCTGTGAGTCAAGTTTTTTTTCAGTGCCTTACTGAGGACTGTATCCCTGGAGACAGCCTCGCAGATAGCTCTGAGGAACTCTTCCAAAACAGTAATGAAGGAGGTCAGTATATATGTGAATTTGGCAAAAGGATACCTGCAATCAACCACACGTCTCAGTAAAAAGTTGCTGTTAGTAATGGAAACCAGATATATTTGATTTTAGTCTTTTTAAGCGTGGGAAAAAATACAAAAATTTGGATGCATAAAATTTTCCTCTGAAAATAACTGTCTGAAGGCCTTTTTCCTAGAGCACAGTGTGCTTCATTCTGATCTGCACTCTGAACTGATTTCACGGTGTGTTGAAGGTCAGCAACTGCAGTGATTAATGACTCAATCCTTGTAGGGCTCGATGACGTGACATTCTTTAGTTGAGACGGTGAATATTCCCAGTGATATTAAATGACCCCATAGACACAAGAGGCCCCAAGGACGGTGACAAGAGTACTACACTCCCAAAATTCAGAACCACCCCCAAACATAGCCAAAAGAAATAAAGACAGACCGTTCCTCTGAGAGCTGTCAAAAGTAAGTAGAACCTCCGCTGCAAATAGAGTGCAACCCACATTTCTGTCCAGCAATATTCTGGGGCTCAGAACATGATGACTGAGTTTCCTGCATCAAGAAAACTGACAACCTTCATGTCCCAAGCAGGCAGAAGCCAAGCCAAGTTTTCAGGACATAAATGAGACAAACAAAGAGGTTATAGGTGTTGCTGGGAGAGAAAGGATTGAAAGGTATCCAGCCAATGGGTACTCCCAAAACCAAATTCACAAGATTCTGTACTTGAAAAGGGCGAGACAGCATGAGATTTTACCTTTCTTTCTTGCTCAGGTTCACCGCAGAGCTGACTCTGGTAAGATTTCTCAGCCTTTGCTGGCTTCTGCCAGTTTTCCTAGCAACCATTTTTCAAGCTCTGGAGTGAGTGTGTTTAAAGTAGAAAGTGTAGACTTGGTATCTACCAGAATTTAGCAAGGATTTCAATTAATTTTAACTTCCCTACAGCTGTTTAAGGTAATAACTTTTTCAAACTTTTCAAACTTTTTCACTTCATGAAGCAGATAGTGTTCTTTTGGAGTAGTGCCAAACAGGAAGGAAGGCAAGAAACCTTTATAGGATTAAGAAGAAACGATAAGGAAGAGACAAATTGAAAATATTTGTTTGACTAGGGTGACATAGTCACCCTGGTTTAGGAGGAGAAGAAACAAGGAAACAAATGTAGAGCCCATACACCAAAAAAAGTGGACAACTTAGAAGAAATGGAAAAATTTTTTAGAAAGGTATAATCTCCAAAGAGATTGTACCTGCTTCAGCAGGAAGAAATAGAAAATATGAACAGATCAATTACCAGTATAGAAATAAAATCAGTAATTTAAAAATTTCCAAAAAGCGAAAAGTCCAAGACCAGATGGCTTCACAGGTGAATTCTACCAAACATTCAGAGAAGACTTATTACCTACCATTCTGAAACCATTTCAAAAACTTGCAGAAAAAGAAACACTTTCCCATTAATTCCATGATGCCACCATCATGAATGGTGATGATGCCACCATCATCATTTGGTGGTGATGCCACCAAAGCCACACAAAGATATCACACAAAAAAGAAAATTATATGCCACTATCAATGATGAAGATCAGGATAAAAACAAGAATGTCCACTCTCGTCATTTTCATTCAATAGACATAGTCTTAAGGTAATCAGAGAAGAAAAAGAAATAAAAAGAATTCCAATTAGAAAAGAAATAGTACCACTGTCACTGTTTGCAGATGACATAATACTATACACAGAAAATCCTAAATATGCCACCAGAAAACTACTAACCCTCAGCAGTGAATTCAGTAAAGTTTTGGATACAAAATTAATAAACAGAGATCTGTGTTTCTACACACTGTTGTTTCTAACAACAAAATATCAGAAAAAGAAATTCAGAAAATCATCTCATTTACTATCACATTAAAAAAAAGGATAAAATACCTAGGAGTAAACCTACATAAGGAGAAAAAATCTAGATAAAATGCAATCCTTGTCAAATTACCAGTGGCATTTTTCACAGAATTAGAACAAAATAATTTACAATTTGTATGGAAACACAAAGGAGCTCAGATATCCAAAGCAATATTGAGAAGGAAAAATGGAGCTGGAGGAATCAAGCTTTCTGACTTCAAACTATACTACAAAGCTACGGTCATCAAAAGACTATGGTATTGGCAAAAAACAGATGTAATAAAGCAAAGAAAGATGAGAGAAAGCCCCCAAAAAACCACTCACACAAGGTCAGTTAATCTACACCAAAAGAGGCAAGAAAGTACAATGGACAAAAGACAGTTTCTTCAATAAGTGGTGCTGGGAAAACAGGCCAGCTACAGATAAAAGAATAAAATCAGAATATTCTCTAAAACCATACAAAATAAACCTTACAAAAATAAACTCATGATTAAATACCTAAATGTAAGTGGGATACTATAAAATTCTTAGAAAAAAACTTTGGCAGAACATTCTTTGACATAAAAAGCAGCAATATGTTTTTGGATCCATCTCAGAGTTATGGATATAAAAACAAATAAACAAACAGTATCTCATTAAACTTAAACCATTTTGCACAGAAAAGGAAACCAAAAACAAAACAAAAGACAACTCACAAATGGGAGATATCATTTACAAATGATGGAAAAGAAAATGGATTAAATTCCAAAATATACAAATAGCTCAAAATCAAAAAAACCAACAAACCAATCAAAAAAGGAAAGAAGACCTAAAAAGACATTTCTTCAGAGAACACAAATGTCCATCAGGTACATGAAAAGATGCTCATTATTGCTAATTATTAGAAAAACGCAAATTAAAACTATAATGTGGTTCATGTTTCCGTCTCTTTAGGAAGAAGTAATTAGCCTGAAGCAGTGAGGCATCCTGCCTAAATATACAGACGGGTGACCGGTCTGTGATGGAAAACCCTACATGTTCAGCTGCGTTTATTCCCAACAAAAGCCCACTGTCGAAAGGTGCTTTCCACGAACGTAGTAGAAACGCCCACGGTTACTCACAGGGAAATGAGCTGTTGCGAGCTTTGCAAAGAACGTACTCGCCTGATTCCGTTGAAAGCCGATATCCCCTCAACTTGTTATTCGAGGTAATCACCAGGAGGGGTTGACGTTTCTCTCCCTTTGCCTTACTTTCTCCAAACGCTGGAACAATATTCAATGCCCTGGTTGAATACAGTTATTCAAAGACCGATGTCCTAGCTTTTAAGACAAAGCTACATCATTACAAAGGGAAACAAGACGTATACGACTATGGAAAGCCATCTCCTCTGATTCCCCTTTGCAACATAGATGGCAGGAAAGTTTTTAAGCTCTTCTTCACTGGAGAGCATAACGGAGATCTTAAACACATTACAATTCCAGGGTATCTTCAGCCCTCATGGAAACACAGGGCCGATTGTCTCCTCCCGTAAGACATCGTGGGCCACAAGGTGCTGTGGTTTTGTTTTGTTTTTGAGTTAATTTTATTTTTGAAAATATTTACCAAAAGGGGTAAAGAATAGAATTCTAAAGGTAGAATATTTAGGGTGGTAGAGGACACCAAAACATGTCTGTGTTCTTATGGGATCTTTTTCATTCAAATTTCCAGTACAGCAAAATGGTATTTTCATGTTCTTTAAACCTTTCACTTGAATTCTGTCAGTTCCTGTAAGAAACAAGAGGAATTTTTTCTTTTCCTCCAAAGTCAATTTGTGTAAACCTTTGGTGGGATGTGAATTGTCGTATCCTTGTTCATAATGTGCATTCTTTCAAATATTTCCCAGTCGTAATTTTCCAATAATCACACCCTTGAGTTCTTCAAGATGGAAAAATTCAATAATCTCCTTGTCACACACTTTGTGAAATCCTCTTTGAAACTCTTCATAAACCGCCTTTACAGAGATGTTGAAGATCTAATTGACATATTTAGAAACATAGTCTCTCTTGTTAGTCTGGTGGTCAGTTATGTGACTTCCGTTAAGAATTGTCTACATCATTTTTGTCCCAACGCACATTAAAATGGATGTGATATACTTCTCCAAAGTCATCACCTTCATCATCTAGAAGTGTTGGCAAACTCTTTCCCAAAACAGGACTGAGTTCTTTCAAGTCTTCTAATGATGACATTTGGTCCAAAAGTTTCTTAAACAGAGACAGTGGGAAAGGGATGTAAGCAACATTGCAATTGAATCCACACAGAACCCCAAAGAAGAAATAACTTCTCAAATTTAGGCTTAACAGGAAACCACATGTAGGAAGCCTCTTCAGGATATGTGAACATCCCATATTCTAGCCGGGTCATTTCTTCAAAGAGAAACTGGAAAAACTGCCCTGACTCCTCCAAAGTCATATCCAATTTCTCCACTAAATGAAACCAGTAACTCTTTCCTCAGATCTTCAATCTCTTATTGATTTAGCTGATTCAAAACATCCTCAACCAAGTGACTCCTTCTGACTGTTAGACTCAAGGTGCGCCGTAAAGCTAATTCAGACCCTTCTTGTTCCACAATGCAAGCCATCCGCATAGAAGCTCAAAATTTCTTCTGTATTTTTAAAAGTGACACTGCATAATGTAGATTAATTTTCGACAGAATATTACAGATAAATGGAAAATTACTGAATATGACAGGATACTGGATGTCCATTGAAGTGTCTGAGTTCATTTTCCAGGAGGACCTCTGTATGCATCTTCATAAAAATCAAGCAAGTGTGTGAGTTCATTTACTTTGAAGATATTTTCAGGCAGTTGACATGTAGTCTGGTTTACCCTGTGCAGCTTTTTCAACATTTCTAGGAGAGTTTTAATATGATAGTTATGCTCAGTACTTCCAGTCCAATAATTCAGTTGAGAAACGATGGCTGTTTTACACCTGGACCAATTTCATGAAAGCAGATTCTTACAGAGATGCCCAGTATTCCTCCAGAACCTCTGATGACTGGTCACTCATTTTATAAACAGCTTCTGCAAACGGAACCACCAAGCTGTCCCAGTTATAATCATGCATCACAGGACATTCTGGGAGAAGGAAGAAAACTTCTAAAGCTTCCTGAGGTGGAGAATGAAATGGAAGATTTTTGAGCAGAGTAACCCTGAGACGTGGTTATCATGTTAG
This sequence comes from Balaenoptera physalus, assembly GCF_965194825.1. Classification (NCBI taxonomy): domain Eukaryota; kingdom Metazoa; phylum Chordata; class Mammalia; order Artiodactyla; family Balaenopteridae; genus Balaenoptera; species Balaenoptera physalus. The sequence continues at coordinate 128,322,128 of NC_138883.1, forward strand.
TAATCCAGTCCTTTGGGGTTAACTCCTTAAAGGTGTCCCTTGCTGTATTTAAGTCCAAATGAATAGACATCGTTTCTCCAGCAAATATGTTAGCTTAAAAAACTTCCAGCCAGACATGAAAGAGATGAAAATATTACTCTAATTTCCCTTTTTGTATTTTGCCACTGTTTAGTTCCCACATCAGCAATCCACCTCTTTACATGTAGTGCCTTCATTCAAGGTAGGAATTTTCCTCCTCAGATTAACATCATAGGAATTCTTTTTTTCCATTCAAAGCAAAATGCTTTGATCCCCTCCAGCAATCATTAACTCCTTTTCTGAGGTACGGCTTTCAAATTTGAGTTCTTCATTTGATGGCAATTTCGTGGGACATGGTAGCAGGTGATTATGTGTTCCACCGTTTCCCAGTTGTCCCTCTTTTCCAGAACCAAAAGAAAGACCTTCCCCAAATCAGAAACATAAGCAAGTGTGTGCTGCCTTCCATATGCTATCTGGGTTATCTAGTCCCAAAGAGTCCAGTTACCAAAGAGGGCCTTAACTCATTCTGTGTTGAATTGTGACCGAGCTGCCCATACTTTCCATCACCAAAAGTAAAAACTCTTTGTGAGCAGGGCAGTGTGAGAGCCTCCACAAGCGAGGAATTCAACTTTCTGATTGTCCAACACTTCAATATGGGAAGGAGAATCTTTATTGTTTTTGTGGTCCAGGCCCAGCTGTCCACAATAATATTTTTCCCCATGAGTAAACCTTTCCAGTAATGGATAAGGCCATGCTATGGGCTTCTCCTGCAGAAATCTGAACGAAGGGGACCATTAGAGGTGCTCCACAATCTGTGGTGTGGGGGTTGAAGCAAATATTCTTCCAACTCCAAGCTGACGGTCTAAGTTCTGTCCCCATGCAAAAAGCTCACCACGTTTTGAAAGTGCAAGAGGATGATAATCTCCACATGTGATCTGAATTATATTTTTTTCTTGTAAAATGCACTGAAACTTTGCATGTTCTATGCTATAGAACAGGGTTCTATATGGTTTCCATCTGAGGATACAGCCAGCATGTGCTCTGCCTTAACGATCCACAGAATGTATATTCATTTTTTTCCCTAACAATGCACTTCGGCTTCCCGGCTCCATCGCTCCCCACTGGCAGCTGGTGGGCCTCCACGTCGGCCCCATCGCGCTCCAGCACCGCCAGGAGTTGCGCATGCAGCACCTCCGGCGCGTTGCCTCGGTCCTCCGGGACAGCGCGCTGCGGAGCCCGGAGGCGATGGGGGAAGAGCCAGAGCTTCGCGCCACGCGGCTCCACGGGCCGGGACACAGGGACCAAGCCCGTGCCGCTCCGTGACCTCTTCTGTGACCTACGCTCCATTGTCTTTTTCACGGGCTCCACGGCCTGCCTCAGCTCTCCGGACCTCCGGAAGAGAACGAGTTGCGGCGAGGCAAGGAGAGAGGGAGACGGCCGGTCAGAGAACGCCTACTGCCACCGACTGTCGAGGGGCAGAGCCGGAGAGGGCGGAACGCGCTGCGGCATCGAGGAACCACGGCCTCCCTACCTCCCGTGCAGAGTATGTTGAACGGTGCTTTGGGAAAGGCTTTTTCCCTCGAGAGTCATAGGCATAGCTTTTCTGGCTCCACAACACATATTAAGGCAATTGCTGAGTTCTACGGGTATCTACAGTAATGCATTGCTAACAACAGGCAGGAATTCTCTTCCTTGAAAAAAACGGCTCTGAAAAGCATTTCCTGTCGGCAGCCTCGAAAAAGCTATCGCTGTTAGGGTGGGAAACCCTCTCTTGTGTATGGGAGAGAATGGGCACTTTCTAAGAATCGCTAGGTCTCTGCATAAAGGACTCGACCAATTTAGCCTATAAAAAAGTCTCGTTACCTGTTTGTGATAGAAAAGTCTCGGTGCTTCAGGCACTTGGGAACAAACGCATTGCCCAAAAGCTCGCTAAGGATCAGTGTTGCGACCTTGACTGTACACTCGCAAAAATTGTTCATTCACCTGGGTCGTACGAATCAGGTTCGTATTTCCCTCTCTACGGGGAGAAGCAATTAGCCTACAGCACCGAGGCATCCTTTCCCAATCAGTCTTCAAACACCGACTGCATGGCCACTTTATCACCTCTGGATTAGAATGGCAACACCGGGATCTTAAACAAGACACTGCCTGCCCCACACTTTAAAAGCGTCTTTCACTCACTGAAAGAACACACGGCCGCAGAGGTGTTATTTTCTCCATAAGAACAAATTGGCTGCACTCCTTCCGGAGAAGTACCTTCAACTGGGAAGGCTTGCGAGAGTTTTTATCTCCATGGGCTTAAACACAGCTTATCTAGCTCCATAAGGTCTAGAAACACCCTTGCCAGGGTTCCAAGATTCTACAAGGGTTGCCTCCTCAGCTCACACACACGGTATAATTCCCTTCCCCGAGAAAGCACTCTGAGGACGATTTCCTGACGGGGCTTGGTGGAAAGATTTTTCCGGTTAGTATGGGAAACTTCACTGTGTATGGGAAAGAAACAGCCCTTGTTTCCACTGGCACCTAAGTATCTGTTGGCAGACTCAGGGGAGTTGGCCTACACACACGCTTGGGTGATGAATCTGTTTTATAAAACGCTGCCTGCACACCTACTTTTATCTCAAAGAACCCACTGCCTAAATGTGCTTTCCTGAAACTTGCTAGAAATGCACAAGTTTACTCAAGGGAAAGGAGCTGTTCCGAGCAGTGCAAAGAACGTACTTGCCTGATTCTCTCTGTTGAAAGCAGACCTTCCCTCAGCTTGTCATTACAAGACGTAGCTGACCAGGGAAAGCCATCTCCTTTGATTCCCCTTGGAACAGAGATGGCAGGGAAGGTTTGAAGCTCTTCTTCACTGCACAGCTTTATGGGGGTGGTAAACAACCACCTACATTCCTGACACTTCCGCGGTATCTTCCGCCCTCTTGAGAAACAGGGCTGATTGTGTCTTCCCATAAGATGTCATGGGCCACGTGGTGCCTTAGAACTGTTGCTTGTGAAAGGCTTTACTTCTAAGTGCCTTATGAGCACCTTTAGTAGCTCAGCAGCACATCAGAATACACAGACTTGTTTTACACGATTCTGGAAAACTTCACTAGTCAGATCACATGCAAGATATAGCTTCCCTTCCAGAAAAATATCACTATGAGGAAAACTACTGTTTTCAGAAAGTGGTAAAAATCTTTAGGTTAATACTATCGGGGTTAAATGGGCTGTTTTTGTACTGTCAGCTGGGTACCGCTTTAAAGACACAATGAAGTTTGCTATACAATCACCGTTGTCATCTGTCTGTGAGAGAAATGCTACCCAATTCAACCACTTATGGTAAGTTCCTTGGAAAGAAAACATTTCCTGAAAGTTCTTTCCTGTAGCTGTGACAAACACATACATTTACTAACAGGCAATCAAGTCTTTCCATGCTGGTTTTAAAAATCATTCCAATTGTGGGGTTGTGGCCGATTAGCTCTGTCTAGTACTTCTGGGTTTGGTATATTTCTCCATACAGGCTCTAATTGGTTGTCCCTTAAGAATTTTATTCTAAATGAAATTACCATAACAGACTAGTAAAACAGGTGGTCCAGAGACTTTTGGCTACTGTTAATAAGGCTTAGTCCAGTAATAGCACATTGAGTCACTTAACAAAATCCTCACCTGACTTGGGAATAAGAATTCATAGGTCTGGTGAGACAAAATTATCATGAAATGCCTCCCAAACCTTGGTCAAATTTGTGACCATGAGAGAGCCGTGCCAATACAAATTGGCACTTGCCATCTACCTCTACAAAGATTAAATCATGAGGTGCTGCAGCTGCTGATGTTTAACAACCTCTGAAAGGAGTTCAGGGTGGACATGAGGAATGAGACACTCTGTGCTCGTAAAAAACTGGCAGAAAGAGCTTCAGATAGATATTTTCAGGAGAAGATTTTATGAGCCTAATTCTTACATCTCATGTCTATAAAAGCCCTAAAATCATTAACGGTAATATCTGCCCCTCATGACTAGCAGCAAGCCTTTCCAAAATGTGTGTTTGACTGCATGTACCTTCTTCACTAAAATCTTATATAACACTGTCCTTCCCCCCTACCTCTTTGGAGTAGTTTCTCAAAGCTATCTGAAATGCTGTCTCCCTGGCTATAGTGCTCATTTTGCCCAAACAAAACTTAACTTGCCACTCTCGTGCCCTTTTTTTCAGTTAACAAAACCTACAAGAAGACCACAGGGGCTGTTGGGTGCAATGTGAGCGAGGGGCACCCTGTTCCTTTTGTCAATTCTAGGCTATGGTTAAGCAGTTTTACATTCTGTAGCTCTAATATGAAGGAAGCTGGACTGAAAACCACATTATTCATCAGAAAACAGGAGATGATGAGAATTTTCTCAGGGGAGTGAAAAGTATTCTCATAGCAGCTCCTAACAATAAGCGTCCCATTTCCCTGTGCTCCAGGAGAATGACAAAGCTTTCTGCCAAGTGTGCAACAAACACTATGGGACAGTCATGAAGCTCTTTTCTATCTCCTCTATGGAACAAAAGCCTAAAGCTGCTGAGAGGTCAGAAAACTTGTTATCGTTAGGATACTGGTCAAGACCCATTTCATCTTGGAAAAGGAAACAGAAAGACACCCTCTAACCTGGGGGAGAATCAGATATGGGTTCTAAGCCTAGACAACTAGAGGTCTTTCATAGCTCAGATGGAGGCAGAATCTCTTAGAGGCCCACCCCTCAAAGACCCCGGTACACAAAATCTGCCTAAAAGTACAGCTGTATTAGAACACAGAATGCACTTTTCTCCAACCAACCTAACTAGCATCGAGTAGTAGACTCACTTGCCAACAAGTGATGGCAGTCTACTGTTGGCAGAGGGACAAGGACATGGAGAGAGAACTCTCTGGGATGAACGTATAAAAGGAAGTTTTAAAGATGTGAGTGGAGGAGACATTGAGAAAAATCCTTCGGCAAAACAGCCCTCACTGTATTACTTTTTTTTAATTTATTTTTTATGCTTTCTTCCAATTTTATTGAGATATAATTAACACAGAGCACTGTATAACTTTTTTTTATTTATTTTTTATGCTTTCTTCCAATTTTATTGAGATATAATTAACACACAGCGCTGTATAAGTTTAAGGTGTACAGCATAACAATTTAACTTATGAATATCATGAAATGATTAACACAATAATTTTAGTGACATTTATCATCTCATAGATACATTAAAGAAATAGAAAAATATATTTTAACATTTTTTTGTGTGTGATGAGAAGTCTTAGAATTTACTCTCTTAGCAACTTTTATATATAACCCAGAGCAGAGTTCATTGTATTTATCATGTTGTACATTATATCCATAGTTCTTATTTGTTTTATATCTGAAAGTTTGTACCTTTGACTACCTTTATCTAATTCTCCCTCTCCCGAACCCCCACCTTTGGTAACCAGAAATCTGATCTCATTTTCAATGAGTTTGTTTTGTTTGTTTGTTTTTGAAATATAATTGACCTACAACATTATGTTTAGTTCCTGGTACACAACATGATCACCATAAGTCAAGTTACAATCGGTCACCACACAAAATATTATATAATTATTGACTATATTCCACACACTGTACATGTCATACTGAACAGTTATTTTGTATCTGAAATTTAGTGCCTCTTAATCTCCCTCATCTATTTCTGTCTTCTCTCCAGCCCCTCCCCTCTGGCAGCCACTTGTTGGTTCTCTGTATATATGATTGTGTTTCTCTTTTATTAGTCTTTTTCCTTTTGTTTTTTAGACTCCACATATAATAATGAAATAATACAGTATTTGTCTTTTTCTGTCTGATTTATAACACAGCATAAAAACCTCTAGGACAATCTGTGAAGTCGCAAATGGCAATATATTTTTTTAATGTCTGAGAAATACTCATTGACCGCTCTAGCCACTTTTATTCAACATAGTATTGGGAGTCCTAGCTACAGCAATCAGACAAGAAAAAGAAATAAAAGGAATCAAAACTGGAAAGGAAGAAGGAAAACTTTCACTGCTTGAAGATGACATGATACTATATATAGAAAATCCTAAAGATACCACCCAAAATATTAGAATTAATAAATGAATAAAATAAAGGACTTCACTCGTGGTGCAGTGGTTAAGAATCTGCCTGCCAATGCAGGGGACACAAGTTCAAGCCCTGGACCAGGAATATCCCACATGCCACAGAGCAACTAAGCCCGTGTACCACAACTACTGAACGTGCACTCTAGAGCATGTGAGCCACAAATACTGAGCCCACGTGCCACAACTACTGAAGCCCGTGTACCTAGAGCCTGTGCTCCAAGAGAAGCCACCACAATGGGAAGCCCATGCACCACAACAAAGGGTAGCCCCCTCTCACCAAAACTAGAGAAAGCCCACATGCAACAAGAAAAAGACCCAACACAGCCAAAAATTTAAAAAATAAGTAAATTTGTAAATAAATACAATAAAGTGGCAAGATATGAGATTAATTTACAGAAATCTCTTTCATTTCTATATATACACTAACAACAATCAGGAAGAAGATACAGAAAACAATCTTATTTATGATTGCATCATAAATAATAAAATACCTAGGAATTAATCTAAGGAGGTGAAAGAGCTGTACTCAGAAAATTATGACATTGATGAAAGTAGCTCAATGACACAGATAAATGGAAAGGTATTCCTTGTTCATAGAGTGGACTAATTAATACTAAAATGACCTAGTTCCCAAGGCAATGTACTGATTCAGTGCAATCCCTATCAAATTATCAATGGCATTATTCATAGAACGAGAACAAATAATTCTAAAATTTGTTTAGAAACACAAAAGAACTCAAATAGCTAAAAAAAATTTGAGAAAGAACAAAACTGGAGGTATCACGCTACCTGGTTTCAAACTATACTACAAAGCTACAGTAATCAAAACAGAATGGTGCTGGCACAAAAACAGGTCATTAGAACAATAGATCGATAGAACAGAATAGACCCCAGAAATAAACGCATGCCTATACAGTCAATTAATTTACCACAAAAGAGGCAAGAGCACACAATGGGGAAAAGACATGCTTTTCAATAAATGGAGTTCAAAAAACTGAACAACTACGTGCAAAAAATCAAACTGGACTATTCTTACACACACTAAAATATCAACTCAAAATGGATTAAAGACTTAAGTGTAAGACCTGAAGCCATTAAAAACCTAGAAGAAAACATAGGCAGTACACTCTTTGACATTGGTCTTAGCAATATTTTTAAAGATACGTCTCCACAGGCAAGGGAAACAAATGCAAAAATAAACAAATGTGACATCAAACTAAAAAGCTTTTGTACAACAAAGAAAACAATTTTAAAAATCCAGAAAGGTAGCCTACTGAATGGGAGAAGGTATTTGCAAATGACATACCTCATGAGGGGTTAATATCCAAAATATACAAAAGACTCATACAACTCAACATCAAATAAACAACCAATCTGATTTTAAAATAGGAAGAAGACCTAAATAGATATTTTTCTAAAGAAGCCATACAGATGGCCAACAAAGTCATGAAAAGATACTCAGCATCACTAATAATCAGAGAAATGAAAATCAAAACAACGAGATACCACCTCACACCTGTCAGAATGACTCTCATCAAAAGACAGAAAATAGTATAGCACAGGGAACTCTACTCTGTAATGACCTAAATGGGAAAAGAATCTAAAAAAGAGGGCTTCCCTGGTGGTGCAGTGGTTAAGAATCCACCTGCCAATGCAGGGGGCAGAGATTCAAGCCCTGCTCCAGGAAGACCCCACATGCCATGGAGCAACTAAGCCCGTGCACCACAACTACTGAGCCTGCACCCTAGAACCCGTGAGCCACAACTACTGAAGCCCGCATGCTTAGAGCCCATGCTGTGCAACAAGAGAAACCACCACAATGAGAAGTTCGCCCACCGCAACAAAGAGTAGCCCCCTCTTGCCGCAACTAAAGAAAGCCCACACGCAGCAGCGAAGACCCAACACAGCCAAAAATAAATAAATCAATAAATTTATTTTAAAAAAAGAATATAAAAAAGAATGGATATATGTATATGTATAACTGATTCACTTTGCTGTACACCAAAAACTAGCACAACATTGTAAATCAAGTATACTCCAATAAAAACATTTTTAAAAAACATAGCAAATAAGTGTTGGTGAGAATGTGGGAAAAAAGTGAATCCTTTAAAGCACGGTTGGTGGGAATGTAAATTGGTACAGCCATTATGGAAAACAGTATAGAGGTTCCTCAAAAAATTAGAAATAGCACTGCCATATGATTGATCCAGTATTTATATAAAGAAAAAAATCACTAATTCAAAAAGAGATATGTAATCTTATATTCATTAGGGATCTATTTACAGTAACAACTATATGAAAGCAAGCAACCTCAGTGCCCATAAATAGACGAATGGATAAAGAAGACTATACACACACAGAGAATATTACTCAGGCACAAAAATAATGAAATCTTTTGTGACAACACCAATGGACCTAGGGGGTATTATGCTAAGTAAAATAAGTCAAAGAAAGAAAGACAAATACCATACAATTTCACTTATATATGGAATCTAAAAACTAAAACAAATGAACAAACATAACAAAAGAAAAATAGACTCATATATACAGAAAACAAACTGGTGGTTGGCAGAGATATGGGGGGGGTGGTGAAGGGATAAAGAAACTAGGTTAAGGAGCTTAAGAGGTACAAACGTTCAGCTCTAGCATAAATAAATCATGGGGATGTAATGAATAGCATAAGAAATATAGTCATTAATATTGTAATAACTTTATATGGTGAAAGATGGTAACAAGACTAATCATACTTACCTTTCTGTAAGGCATAAATCTTTTGAATCACTATGTAGTATACTTGAAACTAATATATTTTAAGTCAATTATACTTCAGTTAAAAAAATAGCATTGTACTGGCAAAAAAACAGGCACATGGACCAAAAGAGATACATGGAGTAGAACTGAGAGCTCATAACCAAACCCACAAATACACGGTGAACTAATCTTTCACAGGGGGCCAAGAATACTACTTTATGGGAAAGATAATAAATGGTGTTAGATAGCCTCAACCACCAGAGTGCAGACAGAAGAAGCAAGAGAAACTATAATCCTGCAGCCTGTGGAACAAAAACCACATTCACAGAAAGATAGACAGGATGAAAAGGCAGAGGGCTATATACCAGATGAAGGAACAAGATGAAACCCCAGAAAAATAAATAAATGAAGTGGAGATAGGCAACATTCCAAAAAAAGAATTCAAAATAATGATAGAGAAGATGATCCAAGACCTCAGAAAAAGAATGGAGGCAAAGATCGAGAAGATGCAAGAAATGTTTAACAAAGACCTAGCAGAATTAAAGAACAGAGATGAACACAGTAACTGAAGTGAAAACTACACTAGAAGGACTCAAAAGCAGAATAACTGAGGCAGAAGAATGGATAAGTGACCTGGAAGACAGAATGGTGGAATTCACTGCTGCAGAAAAGAATAAAGAAATAAGAATGAAAAGAAATGAAGACAGCCTAAGAGATCTCTGGGACAACATTAAACACAACAACATTCGCATTGTAGGGGTCCCAGAAGGAGACGAGAGAGAGAAAGGACCAGAGAAAATATTTGAAGAGATTATAGTCGAAAACTTCCCTAACATGGGAAAGGAAATAGCCACCCAAGTCCAAGAAGCTCAGAGAGTCCCACACAAGATAAACCCAAGGAGAAACACGCCGAGACACATAGTAATCAAATTGTCAAAATTAAAGACAAAGAAAAATTATTGAAAGCAGCAAGGGAAAAACGACAAATAACATACAAGGGAACTCCCATAAGGTTAACAGCTGATTTCTCAGCAGAAACTCTACAGGCCAGAAGGGAGTGGCATGATATACTTAAAGTGATGAAAGGGAAGGACTTACAACCAAGATTACTCTACCCGGCAAGGATCTCATTTAGATTTGATGGAGAAATCAAAAGCTTTACAGACGAGCAAAAGCTAAGAGAATTCAGCACCACCAAACCAGCTCTACAACAAATGCTAAAGGAACTTCTCTAAGTGAGAAACACAAGAGAAGAAAAGGACCTACAAAAACAAACCCAAAACATTAAGAAAATGGTCATAGGAACATACATATCGATAATTACCTTAAACGTGAATGGATTAAATGCTCCAACCAAAAGACACAGGCTTGCTGAATGGATACAAAAACAAGACCCATATATATGCTGTCTACAAGAGACCCACTTCAGACGTAGGGACACATACAGACTGAAAGTGAGGGGATGGAAAAAGATATTCCATGCAAATGGAAATCAAAAGAAAGTTGGAGTAGCTATATATATATATATATATATATATATATATATATATATATATATATATATATATGATAAAATAGACTTTAAAGACTGTTACAGGAGACAAGGAAGGACACTACATAATGATCAAAGGATCAATCCATGAAGAAGATATAACAATTATAAATATATGTGCACCCAACATAGGAGCACCTCAATACATAAGGCAACTGCTAACAGCTATAAAAGAGGAAATCGACAGTAACATAATAATAGTGGGGGACTTTAACACCTCACTTACACCAAAGGACAGATCATCCAAAATAAAAATAAATAAGAAAACAGAAGCTTTAAATGACACAATAGACCAGATAGATTTAATTGATATTTATAGGACATTCCATCCAAAAACAGCAGATTACACTTTCTTCTCAAGTGTGCACAGAACATTCTCCAGGATAGATCATATCTTGGGTCACAAATCAAGCCTCAGTAAATTTAAGAAAATTGAAATAATATCCAGCATCTTTTCCGACCACAATGCTATCAGATTAGAAATCAATTACAGGGAAAAAAACGTAAGAAACACAAACACATGGAGGCTAAACAATACGTTACTCAATAATCAAGAGATCACTGAAGAAATCAAAGAGGAAATCAAAAAACACCATGATCAAAACCTATGGGATGCAGCAAAAGCAGTTCTAAGAGGGAAGTTTATAGCTATACAAGCATACCTCAAGAAACAAGAAAAATCTCAAATGCTCTAAACTTACACCTAAAGGAATTAGAGAAAGAAGAACAAACAAAAACCAAAGTTAGCAGAAGGAAAGAAATCATAAAGATCAGAGCAGAAATAAATGAAATAGAAACAAAGAAAACAATCGCAAAGATCAACAAAACTAAAAGTTGGTTCTTTGAGAAGATAAACAAAATTGACAAGCCATTAGCCAGACTCATCAAGAAAAAGATGGAGAGGACTCAAATTAATAAAATTAGAAATGAAAAAGGAGAAGTTACAACAGACACCACAGATATACAAAGCATCCTAAGAGACTACTACAAGCAAGTCTATGCCAATAAAATGGACAACCTGGAAGAAATGGAAAATTCTTAGAAAGGTATAGCCTTCCAAGACTGAACCAGGAAGAAACAGAAAATATGAACAGACCAATCACAAGTAATGAAATTGAAACCGTGATTTAAAAATCTTCCAACAAACAAAAGTCCAGGACCAGATGGCTTCACGGGTGAATTGTATCAAACATTTAGAGAAGAGCTAACACCCATCCTTCTCAAACTCTTCCAAAAAATTGCAAAGGAAGGAACACTCCCAAACTCATTCTATGAGGCCACCATCACCCTGTACCAAAACGAGAAAAAGATACTACAAAAAAAGAAAATTACAGACCAAGATCATTGATGAATATACATGCAAAAATCCTCAACAAAAGACTAGCAAACAGAATCCAACAACACATTAATAGGATCATACACCACGATCAAGTGGGATTTATCCCAGGGATGCAAGGATTCTTCATATACACAAATCAATCAATGTGATACACCATATTAACAAATTGAAGAATAAAAACCATATGATCATCTCAATAGATGCAGAAAAAGCTTTTGCCAAAATTCAACACCCATTTATGCTAAAAACTCTCCAGAAAGTGGGCATAGAGGGAACCTACCTCAATATAATAAAGGCCATATTTGACAAACCCACAGGAAACGTCATTCTCAAAGGTGAAAAACTGAAAGCATTTCCTCTAAGATCAGGAACGAGACAAGGATATCCTCTCTCACCATTATTATTCAACATAGTTTTGGAAGTCCTAGCCACAGCAATCAGAGAAGAAAAAGAAATAAATGGAATACATACTGGAAAAGAAGAAGTAAAACTGTCACTCTTTGCAGATGACATGATACTCTATATAGAGTATCCTAAAGATGTCACCAGGAAACTACTAGAGCTAATCAATGAATCTGGTAAAGTAGCAGGATACAAAATTAATGCACAGAAATCTCTTGCATTCCTATACACTAATGATGAAAAATCTGAATGTGAAAATAAGAAAACACTCCCGTTTACCATTGCAACAAAAAGAATAAAATATCTAGTAGTAAACCTACCTAAGGAGACAAAAGACCTGTATGCAGAAAATTATAAGACACTGATGAAAGAAATTAAAGGTGATACCAACAGATGGAGAGATATACCATGTTCTTGTATTGGAAGAATCAATATTGTGAAAATGACTATACTACCCAAAGCAATCTACAGATTCAATGCAATCCCTATCAAATTAACAATGGCATTTTTTACAGAACTAGAACAAATCATCTTAAAATTTGTATGGAGACACAAAAGACCCTGAATAGCCAAAGCAGTCTTGAAGGAAAAAAACGGAGCTGGAGGAATCAGACTCCCTGACTTCAGACTATACTACAAAGCTACAGGAATCAGGACAATATGGTGTTGGCACAAAAACAGAAACATAAATCAATGCAACAAGATAGAAAGCCCAGAGATAAACCCACGCACCTATGGTCAACTAATCTATGACAAAGGAGGCAAAGATATACAATGGAGAAAAAGTCTTTTCAATAAGTGGTGCTGGGAAAACTGGACAGATACATGTAGAAGAATGAAATTAGAATACTCCATAACACCATACACTAAAATAAACTCAAAATGGATTCGAGACCTAAATATAAGACCGGACACTATAAAACTCCTAGAGGAAAACATACGAAGAACACTCTTTGACATAAATCACAGCAAGATCTTTTTTGATCCACCTCCTAGAGTAATGGAAATAAAAACAAAAATAAACAAATGGGACCTAATGAAACGTCAAAGCTTTTGCACAGCAAAGGAAACCATAAACACGACGAAAAGACAACCCTCAGAATGGGAGAAAATATTTGCAAATGAATCAATGGACAAAGGATTAATCTCCAAAATCTATAAACAGCTCATGCAGCTCAATATTAAAAAACCAAAAACCCAATCCAAAAATGGGCAGAAGACCCAACTAGACATTTCTCCAAAGAAGACATACAGATGGCCACGAAGCACAAGAAAAGATGCTCAACATCACTAATTATTAGAGAAATGCAATTCCAAACTACAATGAGGTATCACCTCACACCAGTTAGAATGGGCATCATCAGAAAATCTACAAACAACAAATGCTGGAGACGGTGTGGGGAAAAGGGAACCCTCTTGCACTGTTGGTGGGAATGTAAATTGATACAGCCACTATGGAGAACAATATGGAGGTTCCTTAAAAAACTAAAAATAGAATTACCATATGACCCAGCAATCCCACTACTGGGCATATACCCAGAGAAAACCATAATTTAAAAAGACACATGCACCCCAATGTTCATTGCAGCACTATTTACAATAGGCAGATCATGGAAACAACCTAAATGCCCATCGACAGACGAATGGATAAAGAAGTTGTGGGTCATATATACAATGGAATATTACTCAGCCATAAAAAGGAACGAAATTGAGTCATTTGTTGAGACATGGATGGATCTAGAGACTGTCATACAGAGTGAAGTAAGTCAGAAATAGAAAAGCAAATATCATATATTAATGCATGTACGTGGAACCTAGAAAAATGGTACAGATGAACCGGTTTGCAGGGCAGAAGTTGAGACACAGATGTAGAGAACAAACGTATGGACACCAAGGGGGGAAAACCGCAGTGGCATGGGGGTGGTGGTGTGCTGAATTGGGCGATTGGGATTGACATGTATACACTGATATGTATAAAATTGATGACTGATTAAAAATAAATAAATGGTGTTGAGAAAACTGAATAATAACATGCAAAACAATTAAATTGGACCCCTATCTTACACCAATCACAAAAATAAACTCAAAGTGAATTAAGAACTTAAATGAATACTGGAAACCATAACACTCTTAAAAGAAAACAGAGGAAAATCTCCTGGACGTTGGTCATGGAAAATTTTTTTTTTTTGACTGTGTTGAGTCTTCGTTGCTGTGCATGGGCTTTCTCTAGTTGCAGTGAGTGGGGGCTACTCTTTGTTGCAGTGTGTGGGTTTCTCATTGCGGTGGTTTCTCTTGTTGCAGAGCACAGGCTCAGTAGTTGTGGCACGCAAGCCATAGAGTGAGCATGGGCTTCAGTAGCTGTGGCGTGTGGGCTCAGTAGTTGTTGCTCATGAGCTCTAGAACGCAGGCTCGTTAGTTGTGGTGCACGGACTTTTTGTTGCTCTCTGGCATATGGGATCTTCCCCAACCAGGGATCAAACCCATGTCCCCTGCACTGGCAGGCAGATTCTTAACCACTGTACCACCAGGGAAGTCCTGGCAATGATTTTTTTTAGATATGACCCCAAAAACATAGGCAATGAAAGTAAAAATAAACAAGTGGGACTATATCGATCTAAAAACTTTCTGCACAGCAAAAGAAACAATAAAAAAGCAACATACAGAATGAGAGAAAATATTAGCAAACCATCTTCTGATAAGGGATAATTACCAAAGTATAAAAATAATCCATAAATTTAGTAGCATAAAAACATGTAATCTGATTTACATGAATAGAGATCTAACTCGATATTTTTCCCAAGAAGATATACATATGTCCAAGAGGTTCATGAAAAACGTTCAACATCATTAATCATCAGAGAAATGCAAATGAAAAGCACAAGAAGATATTACCTCACACTTGTTGGAATGGCTAGAGTTGATAAGACAACAGATAAGTGTTGGCAAGCATGTAAAGAAATGAAAATCCTTGTGCACTGTTGGTGGGAATGTAAATTATTACAGCCACTATGTGGCTAGTACAGCAGTTCCTCAAAAAATTAAAAGGAGTTATCCAGTTGTCCCAGCACCATTTGCTGATGTGACAATTCTTTCCCCATCAAGTGTTCTTGGCTCCCTTCCCAAATATTAGTTGACCTTATTTGCAGGGTTTAATTCTAACCTCTCTATTCTGTTCCATTGGTACCTGTGTCTATTTTTATTCCAGTACCATATTGTCTTAAGTATAATGGCTTTGTAATATAGTTTGAAATTAGAAACTGTGATGTCTCCAGATTTGTTTTTCTCAGAATAACTTTGGCTATTCATGGTTGTTTGTGATTCCATGCAAATTTTAGGTTTTTTTCTATATGTGCAAAAACTGCCATTGGACTTTTGATAGAGATTGCATTGAATCTATGGATTGCTTTGGGTAGCAGGGACATTTGAACATTAATTATTCTGATCCATGAACACAGATCTTTCCATTTATTTTGTCCTAATTTCTTTCATCAAAGTCTTATATTTTTCATTGTGCAGTTCCTTCCCTCTCTTAGTCAAATTTGTTTATAAGTATTTTATTGTTGTGGTGTTACTCTGAATGGGAAAAGGCTACCATTTTCAACAAATGGTGGTGGAAAAATTGGATAACCACTTGCAGGAAAATGAAATTGGACCCCTAACTTATTACAAAAATTACCTCAAAATGGATTAAAGAATTAAACATATCATATAGTAAAACTCCTTGAAGAAAACAAACTCCTTGACATCAGTATTGGCAATAATTTTTTTGGCTATACTACCAAAAGCATAATCTACAAATGCAAAAATCGACAACTGGAGGACTTACCTGGTGGTACAGTGGTTAAGAATCCGTCTTCCAATGCAGGGGATGTGGGTTCAATCTCTGGGTGGGGAACTAAGATCCCACATGCCACGAGGCAACTATGCCCACATGCCACAACTAGAGAGCCTGTGTGCTGCAACCACAGAGCCCATGTGCTCTGGAGCCCTCCCGCCACAACTAGAGGGAAGCCTGTGCACTGCAACAAAAGATCCTGCAAGCCACAACTAAGACCCAACACAGCCAAAAATAAATAAACAAATAAATAAATGGTTTTTTATATAAAATAAAATTTAAAAAATTTAAAAATCTACAGTTGAGAATACGTCAACATAGAAAGATTCTGTACAGCAAAAGAAACAATCAAAATGTAAAGGCAGTCTATGGAATGGGAGAAAATATCTGTAAACTATGTATTCGATAAGGGTTTAATATATAAAACATATACAGAACTCATACAACTCAATAGCAAACAACCCCAAACTATCTGATTAAAATATGGGCTGAAGGATTGGATAAACTTTTTTTCCTAAAAGACATACAATGGCCAACAAGTACATGAAGATATGCTCAAAATCATTAGAGAAATACACATCAAAGCCACAATGTGATATATATTACCTTCCACTTGTTAGGTTGGCTATCATCAAGAAGACAAGATATGAGTGTTGGCAAGTATGTGGAGAAAAAGCAAACTTTGTACACTGTTGGTGTGGATGTAAATTGAGTCAGCCACTATGGAAAACAATGTGAGGCTCTTCAAATAATGTAAAAATAGAACTGCCATATGCTCCAGTATTCCCATTTCCTGTTATATAGCCAAAGTCAATGAAAACAAAACATGAAAAAGATATCTGCACTCACATGTTTATTGCAGCATTATTGACAATTGCCAAGATATGAAAACAATGTACTTGTCCACAAATGGATGAATCAATAAAGCAGGGGTAGTATGTCTGTGTGTGTGTGTGTGTGTGTGTGTGTGTGTATATACACACACACACACACACACACACATACGTATACATATACATAGAGAGAGAGAGAGAAGTTGGACCTTGAGGGCATTATGCTTAGTGAAATAAGCTAGACAGAGAAATACAAATATTGTATGATATTGTTATAACCAAAATCTAGAAAAGCTAACTTGTAGGAAGACAGAATAAAATGGTGATTCCCAGGGACTGGGGGGTGGGCGAATTGGGGAGATGTCATTACAGGGTACATATTGTCAGCTAGAAAATGAATATGTTCTGGAGATCTAATGCACAGCACCCTGATTATAGACAAAATTATAATACTTCAAAATTGTTGAGTTTCGATCTTCTCACAACAACAACAACAAAAAATGTGGCAAGATGGAGATATTAGTTAAAACTATGGTGGTAATCATATTGTGATATAAAAATTAATGAATCAACACATTGTACACCTTAAAAAATTAAAAGCAGAACTACCATAAAGTCTAGCAATCCCATTTTGGGTATATACCAAAAAAATTGATGGCATGATATTAAAGAGATATCTGCACTCTCATGTTCATAGCAGCATTATTCACAATAGCCAAAACATGGAAACAGCTTAGGTGTCCATCAATAGATTAATGGACAAAAAAGATTATATAATATATATTTACATATTATATAATTATTCAGCCATAATAAACAAGGAAATCCTGCCGTTTGTGACAATAAGGATGGACCTTGAGGATGCTATGCTTATGAGATAACCAGACAAAGCTGACAAATATTTTATGATATCACTTACATGTGGAATCTAAAAAAGCTGAAATAAAAATTCCACATTTTTATATGATATCTAAAAAACATCATAGAAACAAAGTAGGATGATGCTTGCCAGGAGATGAGATTTTGGTCAAAAGAAGAAAACTTCCAGTTATAAGGTAATAAGTTCTAGGGAATCTAATGTACAGCATGTGATTATAGTTAACAATACTGCATTATATAATTGAAAGATGCAAAGAGAGTGGAACTGAAATGTTCTCACCACAAAGAAAAAGTGGTAATTATGTGAGATCATGGAGGTGTAACTAAACTCACTGTTGTATTTATTTCACTATATATATGTCCTTCAAATCATCACACACCTTAAACTTAAAGTTATATCAATTACACCTCAATAAAGCTGGGAAAAATTATTTCAAGATGGCTATAGCAGAGCATGAAACCAAACATGGGTTTTTCTAAGTGAAGGACCTTTTCTGATATCACATCCTTGAAGCAGTTCTTGGTTCTATATGCAAAAACACATCTAATATCTGACCACTTGTTCCATCTCCACTCTTAGTAACCAGGCCTGAGCTACCACCTAGGTAACTACAGTCATCTCCTAACTGACCTCCCTGCTTCTGTCCTTGCCCCTTCAGTCAATTTGTAGCACAGCAACCAGAGTAAGTAAGATAACTTCCCCCCACTTCTTAAAACCCTCCCCTGGCTCTTCATTTCACACAGAGTAAAAGCCAAAGTCCACGACTGACAAATCTGTTCACATCCCCCAGGGTTCTCTCCCTTGCTCACTTCAACCAAACAGCATTCCCAACTCTCCTCAAACAAGCCAAGCATGTTCCTTCCTTGTGACATTTTACCTTGCTCTTTCCTCTGCCTGAAATCTCTTCTGCCACTTGTGCTCACTGTGTACGCCCTCCTTCATAGCATATATTTTAGGTCATATTCA
This sequence comes from Balaenoptera physalus, assembly GCF_965194825.1. Lineage (NCBI taxonomy): Eukaryota > Metazoa > Chordata > Mammalia > Artiodactyla > Balaenopteridae > Balaenoptera > Balaenoptera physalus. The sequence continues at coordinate 128,340,800 of NC_138883.1, forward strand.
TTCACAAATTTACTGGGCATCAGACACCATACTAGGCACAGATGTGAAGATCCAGCATCTCTCTGATCATATGGAATGGAACGTTATTTCATAAATGTATTAACTATTTCGTAATTTGCTGGATTCATAAATGAATTAATAGAAAAATACTATGGAAAGAAAAGTTTTTCTCAATTATAATCCTAAATAATTGATATAGATAGTTAAATACAAAAGCTATCGAGTATAATATTCTATTCCTTAATTATGGGATTAGGGTTAAAGTTGGAATTAGGGTTAGGGTTAAGGTCAGGGTTAGGGTTAGGGTTAGGGATAGGGTCAGCCACCATGTAGAAAGCTCTGAGGGAGCAGACATGGGCAAACCCCTGATGGCCACACAACTGGGGAGAGCTTGTCATACACGTGTGTAAGTGCAAGTCTACAATACCTGGATGTCAGGTATCAGAGGCCCAGAGTTCATACTCTTCACTTAGGCTCAGAGCTTATCTTTCCATTGGTGCTATATATTTAGGTAGAAATAACCCACGCAGCTCAGTGATCAGAAGGGAATTCAAGGCTATTAAATACCTGTACATTCGACCAACCATTGTGAGATACAATTGAGGGCAGTAATGTGTAATGGGATTCTATCTGAACAATTATAAGTTTCGTTTATGATAGCATGGCACTGAAAATTTTGAGAAAGTAGACATCTCAGAATTAATGGTGTTGTTACTTGGAAACATTAGCTTAAGAAAACAGTCTCTTCAGTTAAAGTACTCCAAAATCAAAACCATTTCCACAGAGGAAATGTAGTTTGTGTCCCATTTCTGACCCTTATTCATTCATTCCTCCATTCATTGTATGACTAATGTCTTCTCCATATTAGCCACGGTGGCTTTGAGCTTCAAATTCTCCATAAAATGGGCAAATTAGATTGTGATCTCAGGACTTCCCTGGCGGTCCAGTAGTTAAGACTCCACACTCCCAATGCAAGGGGTATGGGTTCGATCCCTGGTTGGGGATCCTGCATGCCATGCAGGTTGCCTAAAAAAAAAGAGAGAGAGAATTTAAGTGGAGATTGGGATCTCTAAGAAAGCTTCCAGATATTTGTACATCATTTTCTAGATTCTCAAGTCAAGACACAGGCACTGGGACTTCCCAGGTGGTCCAGTGTGTAAGACTCTGTGCACTCAGCGCAGGGGGCCCTGGTTCGATCCCTGATTGGGAAACTAAAACCTACTTGCATGCTGCAACTAAGAGTCTGCATGTTTCAGCTAAGAAGTCCAAATGCTGCAACGAAGATCCTGCATGCTGCAGCTAAGACCCGGCACAGCCAAAATAAATAAATAAATAAATAAATAAATTTTTAAATGTTATTAAAAAAAGACACATCACCATTTAGAAACAAACTGACACTGTATTTATGTCATAAAGACTACACAGTGGGCATCTTGGAATGTGCTGCCTGGCCTGACTTGCTCTCTGAATTTTAGGATTCATTCTCTGTGTGGATCATCACACCAACCTTGTGCTCATCACCTTTTCTCACATCATGATCACAAGCCACAGGAGGGGAAGCTGCTGCAGACCATCAAAACTAGTGCCTAAACCAGTCAACAAATAAAGTATCCTGTTTGAACCTACCCTGCGGCTGAACATCAGAACAAAGTACCCTAAGGTTTCCCTGTGTTCCCTAAGATGTCTCAGGTTTCCTCTTTCCTATTCTCTCCCTTCCTCCACTTTCCATACCTTGGGAGTGCTTCTGTCCAGGAGAACAAGAGGCATACCTCCATCCCCCACCAGCCTGGCTATGGGACATCCGAACCCTTGTGTCCTTCTCTTTCTAACTGGATGCCTCTATTTTTCCTGAAAACAAACTCTAGTTCTGCTAGCTGAGGCCTCCATTTCCCATTTGAGACACCGTCACTATCTCAGTCTGCAGGCCCTATGCCCTCCAAGGTAGGGCTTAGTTTTGCTTAATCTGCCCATTGCTCACCACAAGCTTTCTGTGCCACCAACTCCTTCCCCTCAAGGGCCTATACAGTCTAATCCCTCCCTCCCACCACTATTACTCTTCTCTACCTTCTGCTGGGAAGCTTACCAGTTAGCCATGACTTGTCCATGGACATTGAGCACTGGTCTGGACTGTGTTCATCTCTGTTCCAAACACTGTAGTTTCCCAGCTCTGGGAGACAACTTTATATCCTTCCAGCCACCCTCATGTTCTCAGAAGTCTTGGTCCAGTTCCTTTCTTCCACAATTCATATCTTCCGGGAAGCTTTTCAACAGCCTATGAAAATAAAAGAAACAAACTGTCCCTTCCTGCAAGTCCATCTGCTCTAATTCTATCCTACTTTCCTGCATCTTAGCTGGGCCAGGTCTAGATAGCTTCTGCTGCAGGCCCTGATCAACAACTCCAGACTCGTCATGCTCAAAATATTAAAACCAGGTCATGGTTAATCGGAGTTTACCCAGAGTCTGCAGACATGTGTGGAGAGCTGACACTGGCCTCCAACATCTGTTCCAAGGCCTTTCCAGCATGCCTGTCCCCTGAAAAGAAGGCCCAAACTACCCAACACTTGTCCCCTGCAATGTGATAGGATGGCAATCCACTGTCTACTCATGGCATGGTACCTGGGCTGAGCAATGAAGTCTCAAGTCTATTTCACTCCCCTGGGAAAAAGACCAAAACTAATATTGATTAAAAGTTCTGTTGATCAAACTTTACTCAGTTATGATTTCACTATCCATGGTTAGGAGCAGCCCTGGGGAGTTGTATATTAAGAAGCACTTAGTTTGAGTAAAGAACAAAACTTTGTGTTACTGACAAAGGTGGTAAAGTTTCTACATCAGGACTGTTTAACAGTGTGACTCTTTTTTCTAAAAGAAATTATGGCCTCAGCACTTCCCTGGTGGTCCAGTGGTTAAGACTTCTCCTTCCAATGCAGGGGGTGCAGGTTTGATCCCTGGTCAGGGAGCTAGATCCCACATGCCTCGTGGCCAAAAAAACCAAAACATAAAAAACAGAAGCAATATTGTAACAAACTCAATAAAGACTTTAAAAAAATGGTCCACATCAAAAAAAATTTTTTTTAAAAATGGCCTCAAGCAAGATTCTCATTGCTTCCTCCTTTCAGAGCTGACAGTGTGTGGGACAGAAAAAATTCATGATCCCAGCCTCTAATCTAGTAGGGCAAACAGGCACACACTGAGTCTCTCCCTCTCATGAGCACTGGGATGAGGAACAGATCAGAACTGACCTGGGACTTCATCACAAAGTAGACACACAGCTTCTCTCTAACAAGTGTGGGGTCACCTAGGTAAGCTCTCTGTCTGAGGAGACAGAAATGGGGCAGACAGGCATTCTAGATGGGGGGCAAGAAGGGTGAATTGTGGGAACAGTAAAGCTCAGGCATATTGGCGGAGGGTGAGCCATCTGGTGCATGGGGTGCAGGGTATTGGGAGCTGGATAGGCCATTCCAAACAGCCAGGTATCAGGCTGGGAGACTTGGACTTTTTTTGCAGAGGGCCCAGTACTTCACCAAATTCTTCATTCTCAGTCATAAAGTCTCTGATGGCCTGAAATCTATTAAAGTCTGGCAATTCAAAGTCACTCATGAAGCCTGTGCAAGAGCTATGAGGACCTACCAATAGGGTGAGGGAAGTCCCATCCACCTCATGAGTCCCAGGTCCATTGAAATTCAGCCATCCTTATTGAGCACTTCAGTGAAAACCTGGTCGTATTGCTATGTTTGCCAGACTTAACCCCTTGATATAATCTCCACAACTAAGGTTTGTCATTCTGCTGTTAGAAACTGAGGAACATGGGACTCAGAGTGGTGGGATCCCCGTATCACCAAGTTCTAGTTTTGTGACAATGGACAAATTACTTTGCCTTTCTTTGCTTTCCCTCCCTTATTAAGAAAAATATTTTATTTTATTTTATATTTATTTATTTACTTATTTATTTATTTATTTATTGGCCACGCAGGATGTGGGATCTTACTTCCCTTACCAGGGACTGAACTCATGCCCCCTGCATTGGAAGCTTGGAGTCTTACATGTAAAAGACTGAAATTAGAACACTCCCTAACACCACACACAAAAATAAACTCAAAACGGATTAAAGCCCTAAATATAAGGCCAGATACTATAAAACTCTTAGAGGAAAACATAGGCAGAACACTCTTGGACATAAATCGCAGTGAGATCTTTTTTGACCCACCTCCTAGAGTAATGAGAATAAAAACAAAAATAAACAAATGGGACCTAATTAAACTTAAAAGCTTTTGCACAGCTTTCCGGGCGGCAGGGAGGGAGGGCGGCCTCGGGGCCGGAGCCCGGGTCCCCGCCCGCCCCAGCGCCCGCCGCCGGCTGAGCCCTGCCCCCCACGTCTCCATTGTGGGTCGCGGTGGTCGGATGTGCGCCCGGGTCCGCGGGTGAGGCGGGCGCAGAGGTCCCTTGTGTTGGCGGGGGTGGGTGCGGCGAGGTTCCGGCGCCTTTGCAGAGCTGGGGGCGCCGCGGATTGCTATGCTCTCTGCACTTTCCCGGCTCTGAGGCCTCGAGAACACGGCTAGGCAGCGGTAGTTTAATGGGGAGTTTGCCTGCTGGGAACTGGGGGCCTGCTGGGGTCTCAGTTCTTGGCTGGCCCCGGAACACAAGGTTGCCAGGTGTGTGACGGCAGCAGGTAGGAGTGACCCGCTGGTGCAGTGATGAGCAGGAAAGGAAGGACAGCGGCTGCTGGCCTGTGAACCTAGGCAAGAATGACCAGCCGACAGAGTCCAGACCAAGGTCCGTGGGCCCAGTTGGTCCTGTGCGTCCGGTCAGTGGAATAGACCTGCAGGTATGGCTCTTGTCACTCTAGGACTGGCTTCAGGACAGAAGCCAGTAGCTCTGCTAAGGAGGCTTGACTGTGGTCCAGTCCGTCCAGCACTGGGAGGCGCAGCTAGTGGGTCATCTCGGTTTTCTGTCTGCAGATCCTGCTGATGAGCCCAGGGCACTGTCCTCAGTCCTCCAGGAGAGTGCCCCGGAGTGGAGCCAGAGGGGTGTGCCTGACTCAGCATGGTGGCCACGCACATCCAGTCTGCTGGCAAGGGTAGTGGGGAGCCGGGGGAATTCATGGCCTTGGGAATGTCCTCTGATGAAAAAGAACCTGCGGGATTATAAAATAACTTTTGTGTGGAACGTTGGTGTGTTGAAAAGCAGTTCTGTATGCTTTTCCCCCTTGGTGTGGATCAGCAGTGCTGAGGCAGCAGGCGTGATACAGAAGAAGTGTGAGCAGAGACCGACTGGAATCCCCAGACTCCAGGGAAACTAAAGGTGACAGCCAGCCTAGTGAAGAGGACAGGAGTTAGGAGCGGGGGGAGGGGGGGCAGCCCAGCAGGTGCCCCTCATCTCAGGGTCCTAATCCTGGCTCCAGCCGGCTGGTCAGGGGAGCTGCAAGGTCTTCTGGGCGAGCAGAGCCCACAGTCCTGAGCTGTTCTTCGCTGTGTTTGGGTCATCTCCCCCCATCCAAGGGGAGAAATCTAGGTGAGATTTAAGAATTAGTGCTTTAAGAATGTGGATCTCATAGTTGAAACCTCGGAAGACATGTTTTCAGCACAGGGTGTTAAAGTGAACAGAAGGATTCAACCCCTTTTCAAGGAGGGTGTCTCCATGTGGGCAGAACTAGAGAATAAATGGGTCTTGAATAAACAAAACAAACAAAAAAAAGCTTTTGCACAGCAAAGGAAACCATAAACAAGACAAAAAGACAACACTCAGAATGGGAGAAAATATTTGCAAATGAAGCAACTGACAAAGGATTAATCTCCAAGATGTACAAGCAGCTCATGCAGCTCAATATCAAAACAACAAACAACCCAAACGAAAAATGGGCAGAAGACCTAATAGACATTCTGCAAAGAAGACATACAGATGGCCAACAAACACATGAAAAGATGCCAACATCATCAATTACTAGAGAAATGCAAATCAAAACTACAATGAGGTATCACCTCACACCGATCAGAAGGGCCATCATCAAACAATCCACAAACAATAAATGCTGAAGAGGGTGTGGAGAAAAGGGAACCCTCATGCATTGTTGATGGGAATGTAAATTGATACAGCCACTATGGAGAACAGTGTGGAGATTCCTTAAAAAACTAAAAATAGAACTACCATATGACCCATCAATCCCACTACTGGACATATACCCTGAGAAAACCATAATTCAAAAAGACACATGCACCTCAGTGTTCATTGCAGCACTATTTACAATAGCCAGGACATGGAAGCAACCTAAATGTCCATCAACAGAGGAATGGGTAAAGATGTGGTACATATATATAATGGAATATTACTCAGCCATAAAAAGAAACAAAATTGGGTCATTTGTAGAGACATGGATTGACCTAGAGATTGTCATACAGGGTGAACTCAGAAAGAGAAAAACAAATATTGTATATTGACGCATATATGTGGATTCTGAAAAAAATTGGTATAGACGATCTTATTTACAAGGCAGATATAGAGACACAGACATAGAGAACAAACATATGGATACCAAGGGGGAAGGCGGCGATGAAATGGGAAATTGGGATTG